>NW_027362763.1:886973380-887581089 GCF_046119375.1 Phyllobates terribilis | reverse complement strand
TAGAGGGGAATTGCCTGTACCTATTCAGGATTTTTGGAGAGTTTTTTCTGAGGAGGAGTCGCAGGTTTTGCCTCCCCATAGAGATTATGATTGTACCATTGAATTTGTCCCTGGAGCGACTCTTCCTAAGAGTCGTTTATTTAATCTTACTATTCCTGAGAGAAAGGCTTTGGAGGAATACATACAGACAAGCTTGGCCGCTGGTCACATTAGGCCTTCCAAGTCTCCTGTGGCTGTTGGATTTTTTTTTGTAAAAAAAAAAGATGGCGGTTTACGTCCTTGTCTGGACTTTCGTGAGATTAATAAAATTACTGTACGCAATCCTTACCCACTGCCATTGATTCCTGATTTATTTAACCAGTTAGTGGGGGCCAAGTGGTTCTCTAAAATTGATCCCTGGGGGGCATACAATTTGTTGCGCATGAAGGAGGGTGATGAATGGAAGACTGCTTTTAACACTCCTGTGGGTCATTTTGAGAATCTGGTTATGCCTTTTGGTCTCACCAATGCTCCAGCATTTTTTCAGAATCTTATTAATGATATCCTTAGACCATTAATCGGCAAAAATGTGGTTGTGTATTTGGATGACATTTTGATTTATTCGCCTGATCTGGAGTCTCATTGGCGGAGCGTACGTGAGGTATTACAGTTATTAATGGACAATTCGCTTTTTGCTAAGCTGGAGAAATGTGAGTTCGCTGTACAGAGAATTCGTTTTTTGGGCTACATTATCTCCAGTGAAGGTTTTGAGATGGATCCGGTGAAGGTTCAGGCTGTACAGGAATGGCCTAGGCCTATTGGTTTGAAATCGATACAGAGGTTTTTGGGTTTCGCCAATTATTACAGAAAATTCATAAAAAAATTTTCTATTATTGTCAAACCGCTGACCGATCTCACCAGGAAAGGTGCTAATGCGGTTCAGTGGACTTCTGAGGCCATTGAAGCTTTTGTGTTTTTAAAGGAGAGGTTCACCTCTGCTCCCATCCTTATGCAGCCTGATGTGACTAAGCCGTTTTTGGTTGAGGTTGATGCTTCTTCGGTGGGGGTTGGTGCGGTGTTGTCTCAGGAAAACAAGGATGGAGTACATCCCTGTGCCTTTTTTTCAAAAAAATTTTCCGAGACTGAACTTAATTACGATATTGGTAATCGGGAATTGCTGGCGATTAAACTCGCATTTGAACACTGGCGTCACCTCTTGGAAGGTGCTGATTTTCCCATTCAGGTTTTCACTGATCATAAAAATCTGATCTATCTTGATGCTGCCAAGCGCTTGAATGCCCGTCAGGCTAGGTGGGCACTTTTTTTCTCGCGGTTTAATTTTTCCGTTACTTACATCCCGGGTACCAAGAATGTTAAAGCGGATGCTTTGTCTCGCAGCTTTTCTCCCATGGTCGGTGTTGAGGAGGAAGAGGAGACCATTTTACAAGAAGGTGTTGTGATTGCTGCTTTGGACTCCGTTTTGGAGGATGAGATTCTTAAAGCACAGGAGAATGCCCCATCTAACACTCCCCATGGGAGGTTGTTTGTGCCTAGGACCTTTAGGAGAGATTTGTTTGTTGAGTGTCATGAGTCTCGGTTGGCAGGTCATCCAGGAATTTCTGAGACCAAGAGACTTGTGGGTCGCAGTTTTTGGTGGCCTGGATGGCAGAAGGAAGTCATTAAGTGGGTGCGCCAATGTACTGTGTGTGCTAGATCCAAGTCTTCGCATGCTCCTGCTGCGGGGTTGCTTTGCCCTCTGGAGGTTCCTAGTGCACCTTGGACACATCTGGCTATGGACTTTATTACTGACCTTCCTCCCTCTGAAGGTTTCACGGTCATCTGGGTGGTCGTGGACCGTTTTAGCAAGATGTGTCACTTGGTTCCCTTTATCAAACTGCCTTGCGCTAAGACACTCGCTAAGGCCTTTGTCAAGGAGATTGTCAGACTACATGGTGTTCCTACTGACTTTGTTTCTGATAGGGGACCTCAGTTCGTGGCTCGTTTTTGGCGTGCCTTTTGTGACAGGTTGGGAGTCCATTTGTCGTTTTCATCCGGATATCATCCTGAGTCTTATGGCCAGACAGAAAGGAAGAACCAGGATGTTGAGCAGTTCTTGCGTTGTTTTGTGGCAGACAATCAAGAGGGGTGGTCTGAGTTTCTGCCACTTGCTGAATTTGCTCTTAACAACCATACATCCTCTTCTGCTGGGTGTTCGCCTTTTTTTTGTTGTTCTGGGAGACATCCGTCTTTTGGGTCATTCTCCAAATTGGTTTCGGCTGTGCCTGAGGAAGAGAGTTTTTCCGGTGATTTGGAGAGAGTTTGGACGGATGTGCGTGGTAATCTTCAGGAGGCTAACAAAAAATCTAAGAGGTACTTTGATAGGAAACGGCAAGAGGTTTTGTTTGCTGTTGGTGACATGGTTTGGTTGTCCTCTAAGAATTTGCGATTGAGGATTCCTTCTAAAAAATTGGGTCCCAAGTTCGTAGGGTCCTTTAAGGTGCTTCAGATAGTTAACCAATCTGCTGTTAGGCTGGAGGTTCCTACGTCCTGGAGGATTAATCCGGTGTTTCATGTTTCTCTGTTGAAAAAAGCTGATGTGTCAGATGGTGACGCCTCTGCCACTGTTCCTCCAGTGGTGGAGGACGGGGAATATGAAATTTCCCGCATCCTAAATTCTAGACGGTATAGAGGGAGTTTGCAGTATCTCGTCGCTTGGAAGGGTTTCGGACCTGAGGATAACTCATGGGTGAGGGCGGATGATGTTTCTGCTTCCAGACTTGTCCGAGCATTTCACAGGAGGTTTCCTGGTAAGCCTGGGCCTAGGGGATCCGGAGGATCCTCTTAGAAGAGGGGGTACTGTTACAACTCTCCTGTTAGGTTTTTTTTAGTTTGCTGGTCACATGACCAGTTTTGCCTATTTAATCCGGCTCCGCCCTCCTGGCATTGCTGGACTTCATTTGTATTTACTACTGTTGAGCTAGCTTGGTGCTCTGTTGCCGTTCTCTGTTAGTTTTGCTAGGTCTTCTGACCTCTTTACTTTTTGTTGTGTGTTTGTCTTTGTCTGCTACGATTTCTGCTAGGAGGTGTCCAACTTTTCCCAGTCCCTAGTTCTTGTAGGGATTCCTCCCTCACATCTATAGGTCTTCGTACAGACTAGCCGAGGACTTTAGCGGGTCTGATCGCAGGATCAGGTTCCCCGTTACATCGTAGGGATCTAGTTTAGTTCTATTGTAGGGACAGATCTCCTGTCTTTCCTTAGTCTCTGTAGCAGATCATAACAGTTGGTAGCCCTCGTTTAATGAAAGAAAAACCCACAATGGTCACAGAAATAACTTGAATCTGACAAAAGTAATAATAAATTAAAAATCTATGAAAATGAAGAAATGAAAGTCAGACATTGCTTTTCTGCTTCCACAGAATTTAAAAAAAATTAAACTGATGAAATAGGCCTGGACAGAAATGATGGTACTCTTAACTTAATATTTTGTTGAACAACCTTTTGAGGCAATCACTGCAATCAAACGATTCCTGTAACTGTCAATGAGACTTCTGCGCCTCTCGACAGGTATTTTGGCCCACTCCTCATGAGCAAACTGCTCCAGTTGTTTCGTGTTTGAAGGTTGCCTTTTCCAGACGACATGTTTCAGCTCTTTCCAAAGATGCTCAATAGGATTTCGGTCAGGGCTCATAGAAGCCACTTCAGAATAGTCCAATGTTTTCCTCTTAGCCATTCTTGGGTGTTTTTAGCTGTGTGTTTTGGGTCATTATCCTGTTGCAAGACCCATGACCTGCGACTGAGACCAAGCTTTCTGACACTGGGCAGTACATTTCTCTCTAGAATCCCTTGATAGTCTTGAGATTTCATTGTACCATGCACAGATTCAAGACACCCTGTGCCAGATGCAGCAGACCAGCCCCAGAACATAAAAGAGACTCCTCCATGTTTCACAGTAGGGACAGTGTTCTTTTCTTGATATGCTTCATTTTTCCATCTGTGAACATAGAGCTGATGTGCCTTGCCAAAAACTTCCATTTTTGTCTCATCTGTCCATAGGACATTCTCCTAGAAGCTTTGTGGCTTGTGAACATGTAGTTTGGCTAATTCCAGTCTGGCTTTTTTATAATTTTTTTTCAACAATGGTGTTCTCCTTGGTCGTCTCCCATGAAGTCCACTTTTGATCAAACAACGACGGATGGTGCGATCTGACACTGATGTTCCTTGAGCTTGAAGTTCACCTTTAATCTCTTTAGAAGTTATCCTGGGCTCTTTTGTTACCATTCATATTATCCGTCTCTTTGATTTGTTATCAATTTTCCTCCTGCGGCCACGTCCAGGCAGGTTGGCTACTGTCCCATAGATCTTAAATTTCTGAATAATATGTGCAACTGTAGTCACAGGAACATCAAGCTGCTTGGAGATGGTCTTATAACCTTTACCTTTAACATGCTTGTCTATAATTTTCTTTCTAATCTCTTGAGACAACTCTTTCCTTTGCTTCCTCTGCTCCATGTTGAGTGTGGCATACACCATGTCACCAAACAGCACAGTGAGTATCTGTACCCCTATTTACAGGCCCACTGACTGATTACAAGATTGTAGACACCTGTCATGCTAATTAGTGGACACAATTTGATTTAACATGTCCCTTTTGTCACATTATTTTCAGGGGTACCATCATTTCTGTCCAGGCCTATTTCATGAGTTTAATTTTTTTTTTAATTCTGTGGAAGCAGTGTTAAAAAGCAATATCTGACTTTCATTTATTCATTTTCATAGATTTTTAATTTATTATTACTTTTGTCAGATTCAAGTTTTTTCTGTGACCATTGTGGGTTTTTCTTTCATTAAATGAGGGGTACCAACAATTTTGACCACGTGTGTATATAGTATATACAGAGCTCCTGTGTATATCACTGGTGATCACTGTATTACCTATACACTATATACAGAGCTCTTGTGTATAATGTTACTGGTGATCACTGTGTTACCTGTACACTGACACTATATACAGAGCTCCTGTGTATAATGTCGCTGGTGGTAATAACAGTGTTGTTAGTATTGTGGTTTGTATTGTAGTATTGGGTCACTTTGGGGTGGTATTATATGGTCTGGTCATGGTGTAGCCATATTTGTTCCTTGTATGTGGTATTATTCGGTCACTATGTGGTGGTAATATGTGATCTAGTCATGGTGTGGCGATATTTGTCCCTTTTGTATGTGGTATTATTGGTGTTGATATAGTAGACTGTGTTGTGTATGGCGGTTATTTTGTTCTCGCTGATATTAACTAGGAAAAGATTTTTTTCCATTAGGCCACAGCCCCACCATCAGTATTTGGTCAGTATTTTTCTCAGGAGTGGCTGCCAAAACCAGGAATGGTTGATAAATGCAGAATTGGTGACTTGTTTCTATTAGCTGTTTCTCTGATTGTTCATCACCTGGTTTTGGCTCCCACTCGTGAGCAAAAATACTGACCGGATACTGACCGAATACAGATAGTAGGGCCGTGGCCTTAGCGATTAAATACTTGGACCAGAGCGGCAGAGATGCACTTACAGGGGTTCTCCGGTGAAAACAAGTAATCACCTCTCCACAGGATCAGTGATAATATTGATTGGTGGGGGTCTGACTGCTTGCACACACCGGCAGAATGTGGAGCTTTTCTCCCCATTAGACTGGAGCGGCATGTGAGATGCGACCAATGATCCATTCATTCTCTCAGTGGCTGTGAGCGCTGCTCTTTTTTGCAAGTCTCTAAGAGAATGAATAGAGCTGCGGTCAGACGTCCCACCTGTCGCTGCATTTTAAAATAGGGATAAGTGTTCTGTCAGGGATAAAACCTCCCCATTCTACCGATAGGTGCGTTTTCCAATGTTCGGACACAAATGCTCAATAAGTGATCACCTATCCTGTATAGCCCATGGATCGTTGATTACTTGTTTTAACTAGTGTTGAGTAGAGATGAGCGTTGTTCTACTCGAACTGTTCGCCAATCTCAAATTCGAGCTGTTTTGGGCGGTGTTCGAGCCGGTCGGCGAACACGAACAATTTGAGAAAAATTCGGCTGTTCGAGGTTATGTTCGATAACTGTTCGTGCACCAAAATCATAACTGGATTTTTTCTCAGTAATGATGAAAATTAATGTTAATACGCAGTTTGAGTGTACAGCGGGGCGGGGGGAGGGGCAGGGGATGGATCTCTGCAGGAACAATGAAGATCTCCATTTTTTTTTCTCTTTCCCGCATTTGCAGTGGGGAGGTGCAATCTGTCAGCCTATCAGCAGCGCACACACGGAGCGAAGTGCTTTTTTTCACACAAGCAAGGGCATGTGTGATTGGCAGTGTATGTCACATGTCCTTGCCCTATAAGACCAAGCCATTTTCCCCGTCGCCACCATTTTCTCACTGCTGCAGCTGCGTGTTAGACGGCACCGCTGTTGCTGTGTGTGCTATACCTTGTTAATTTCAAGCCAAATTTCACACAAATCTACAGATAGCTTGGGAGTAGGGAAGAGTTGTGATTGCAGTCCTTTTAAGGACTAGGTTACAGCATTTCCTACGACTTTTATCAGGCAGGTCTGTGCTCTTAAATAGATAGATTGTGGGAGTAAAGACTAATTGTAATTGGAGTCCTTTTCAGGACTAGGTTACATCAGTTCCTATCAGTTTTTGCCAGGCAGGTCTGTGCCAGTGCTGTGCAAGTTTTTTTCACAGCATTTGGCTGAATCTAGCAAAGCTAATCCTTTTTGGCCTATTGCAGAGTGTGTTAGTCAGTGGAGTAGCCTATCTGTGTTGCAAGATATACCACCTGTGTATAGAATACCAATTTTTTTACTGCACCTAGTGAAGTAAAATCTTTTGGGCATAGCATCATTCTATTAGTCCATCTATACTGACCTCCATCAGGTTGCAAACTGAATATAATTTTTTTCTGCATCTAGCTCTGAAAAAATATTTGGGCTTCTAGCAGTGTGTGGGACTTGGTCTATTAGTCCATCTATACTGACCTCCATCAGGTTGCAAATTAAAAATAATTTTTTTCTTCATTTAGCTCTGAAAAAATATTTGGGCTTCTAGCAGTGTGTGGGACTTGTTCTATTAGTCCTTCTATACTGACCTCCAGCAGGTTGCAAATTGAATATAATTTTTTTCTGCATCTAGCTCTGAAAAAATATTTGGGCTTCTAGAGGTGTGTGGGACTTGGTCTATTAGTCCATCTATACTGACCTCCATCAGGTTGCAAATTAAAAATAATTTTTTTCTGCATCTAGCTCTGAAAAAATATTTGGGCTTCTAGCAGTGTGTGGGACTTGGTCTATTAGTCCATCTATACTGACCTCCATCAGGTTGCAAATTAAAAATAATTTTTTTCTTCATTTATCTCTGAAAAAATATTTGGGCTTCTAGCAGCGTGTGGGACTTGTTCTATTAGTCCATCTATACTGACCTCCATCAGGTTGCAAATTAAAAATAATTTTTTTCTGCATCTAGCTCTGAAAAAATATTTGGGCTTCTAGCAGTGTGTGGGACTTGGTCTATTAGTCCATCTATACTGACCTCCATCAGGTTGCAAATTAAAAATAATTTTTTTCTGCATCTAGCTCTGAAAAAATATTTGGGCTTCTAGCAGTGTGTGGGACTTGGTCTATTAGTCCATCTATACTGACCTCCATCAGGTTGCAAATTGAATAAAAAAATTTTCTGCATCTAGCTCTGAAAAAATATTTGGGCTTCTAGCGGTGTGTGGGACTTGGTCTATTAGTCCATCTATACTGACCTCCATCAGGTTGCAAATTAAAAATAATTTTTTTCTGCATCTAGCTCTGAAAAAATATTTGGGCTTCTAGCAGTGTGTGGGACTTGGTCTATTAGTCCATCTATACTGACCTCCATCAGGTTGCAAATTAAAAATAATTTTTTTCTTCATTTAGCTCTGAAAAAATATTTGGGCTTCTAGCAGTGTGTGGGACTTGTTCTATTAGTCCTTCTATACTGACCTCCAGCAGGTTGCAAATTGAATATAATTTTTTTCTGCATCTAGCTCTGAAAAAATATTTGGGCTTCTAGCGGTGTGTGGGACTTGGTCTATTAGTCCATCTATACTGACCTCCATCAGGTTGCAAATTAAAAATAATTTTTTTCTGCATCTAGCTCTGAAAAAATATTTGGGCTTCTAGCAGTGTGTGGGACTTGGTCTATTAGTCCATCTATACTGACCTCCATCAGGTTGCAAATTAAAAATAATTTTTTTCTTCATTTAGCTCTGAAAAAATATTTGGGCTTCTAGCAGTGTGTGGGACTTGTTCTATTAGTCCTTCTATACTGACCTCCAGCAGGTTGCAAATTGAATATAATTTTTTTCTGCATCTAGCTCTGAAAAAATATTTGGGCTTCTAGCGGTGTGTGGGACTTGGTCTATTAGTCCATCTATACTGACCTCCATCAGGTTGCAAATTAAAAATAATTTTTTTCTGCATCTAACCCAGCCAATAGTTTTGGCCTAATACCACAGTTTGGCCACTCAGCTCTGCTCGGTTACCATCCATTGTTTTTTTGTGCAAACAACTCCAGGGTTGTGAATTAGTTAACCACCAAAATGAGTGGAAAAAGGCCTGCTGCTGGTGGAAAGGGGAATAGGCGTGTTGGGAAGGGGAAAAAAGGTTGTGTCCGTGGGGTAGGTGCAGAAGAAAGACCATCTTCCAGCCAAACTAAAATGTCTACTTCTTTTAGCGGATAATGTGATAAGATCCCTTTCTTACGGCCACGCCAATCGCTACAAATTCCAGATGAGGCACAAAAACAGCAGGTGCTTCAACGGATATCAAGTGCTCCTTTAAGTGGGCTCTCCTCCACATCAACTTCAACATCACAAATACTCCAGTCCTCAAAGGTGTCACCCAAATCGCACTTGCTTCCTCACAGCTCCCAAATCTCCAGCTGCCCGTCTGAGTATGAGGTAGAACAGATGGTTGAGTCTGCAGAGCTGTTTACTCATACTATAGCCTGGGAATCAGAGGTCGACTCCAGTGCTTCTGTGAATCCAGACGAGGAAATGATCTGCACTGATGCCCAGAATCTTTATGAGTCGGATCCAGGACCAGACGCAGAAGGTTCTGACCATAATGTAGACCCTCATTCCCAAACTGTAACTCCTGTTGGTGGAGACAATGAGGAAGACGATGATAAGACTCAAATACCTGATTGGAGCGACAACTTTAGTTTTTTGTCAGGGCAGGAACAGGTTGGCTCTGAGGACGACGGGTGTGATAACGCACAGGGTGATGATGATGAGGTCGGAGATCCCACTTACTGTCAACCCACAGTCAGCCAAGAGATGAGGTCAGCAGAGGAGGTGGAGGAAGATGCTAGTGACGACGAGGTCAGGTTGCGCCTTCCTGGACAGAGACGTAGTACTGGAAGCACGTCAACAACTGCATCCTCAAACACAACTCTGCCTCTCACCACAAGTCGTGGTGGCTCTTCAGGTCGCATGGGTGCTAAGCCTTGCATAGCCTGGGCATTTTTTCAGATCGATAAAGATGACCCAACTCGTGTTATCTGTAACATTTGTCAGCAAAAGCTAAGTAGAGGCCAAAAAATACATAGTTTGAGTACTTCATGCATGAACCGGCACATGGACATGAAGCATAAGTTGCAGTGGGAAGCTCAGTGTGCTACAATGCGGTCTAGCCGGCCGGGCCAACCACCGTCTGCCATATCTTGTGCATCCGCGGCCTCTTCATCCTCTGTGACTGGGGGGACAGCAGTCACACCTGTTTTGGGGCGCAGACCTGCCACCTCTTTACCCGCAACAGCCAGCGTGATTGGCAGGTCATCATTTTCTTTGGAGGTGGTAACACCAGCTGGTCTTGAGCGCTGTCCGACATCGATAGCACCACCTTTGGATCAAGGCAACCTAACATGTCCGCCTGCATCTTCCTCACAGACCGGCAGTTTGCCGGGGACACCCTTATCAACCCCGTCTAAGCACAATAGCCAGCCCTCGGTCCCTCAGATGTGGACAAGTAAAAGACCATTTCCTCCTAGCCATGAGAAAGCTAAGAGGTTGAATTTCACCATCTGCAAGCTCTTGGCTACAGAAATGCTGCCTTTCCGCCTGTTGGACACAGAGGATTTTCGAGACCTTATGTCCGTCGCAGTGCCCCAGTACCAGATGCCCAGTCGGCACTACTTCTCAAAGAAAGGTGTGCCTGCGCTCCACCAGCATGTCGCACACAACATCACCGCTTCTTTGAGAAACTCTGTGTGTGACAGGGTGCATTTCACCACAGACACATGGACGAGTAGGCATGGACAGGGGCGTTACATGTCGCTGACTGGGCACTGGGTAACTATGGTGACAGCAGGACAAGGGGCTGCTGTCCAAGTCTTGCCGTCCCCACGAGTTGTGCGTCAATCCTCTTTATGTCATTTTTCCTCCACTGCTTCTGCCTCCTCAACCTCCTCTCGGTCTTCCACCTGCACCCAAAGCCTGTCTGGTCATGCCACAAGCTTTCTAACTGCGCAGAAGGGATCCTGCACACCTCCTTACTATGCTGGCAGTAGGGCTCAACGTCATCAGGCGGTTTTTACATTGAAATGTCTGGGAAATGTGAGTCACACAGCTGAGGAGTTGTGGTCAGCTCTGGAGAACCAATTTCATGAATGGTTGTCTCCACTGGACCTGAAACCAGGGAAGGCCGTGTGCGACAATGCTGCAAACCTGGGTGCGGCCCTTCGCCGGGGCAATGTCACACACGTGCCTTGTATGGCTCACGTGTTGAACCTGGTTGTCCAGCAATTTTTAGCCCACTATCCCAGACTAGATGGCCTTCTGCAGAGGGCACGGTCGCTGTGTGCTCACTTCCGCCGTTCGCATCCCGCAGCTCAGCGACTTACATCTCTACAGAAGTCGTTGGGCCTGCCACTTCACCGGCTAAAATGCGATGTGCCTACCCGGTGGAATTCAACTCTGCACATGTTGCAGCGACTGTGGCAGCACCGACATGCCCTGGTGCAATACGTTCTGACGTATAGCCTGGGCCAATGAGATTCAGAGGTGGGGCAAATCACGCTGGAGGAGTGGTCTCAGATCAGGGACCTATGCACCCTTCTGCACAGTTTTGAAATGGCGACGAAGATGTTTAGTGCTGACGATGCCATTATCAGCATGACTATTCCGGTGATTTACATGCTGGAGCACATGTTAAACAGAATTCGGAGTCAGGTGGTGGCACAAGAGGAGGTGGAGGAAGTAGAGGAGGAGGAGTTGTATGCGGAAGGGCTAACATCTGCAAGGTCCAGACGGTCGGCAGCACCAGGGCGGCAGGCATGTGAGGGTGGGGGAGATGATTTTACCAGGGCGCATGGTAGCAGCCAAACTAGTGAGGAAGGTGCAGGAGCCCAGGAAGAAGTGGAGGACGAACTGATGGAAGACTCATCAGATGAGGGAGACCTTGATCACATTTCTGTTGTGCGAGGTTGGGGGGAGAGGACAGAGGAAGGAAGCATGATTGTTACCTCGCCACCAACACAACAGGGACTTGGTGCTCCTGGATGCGCAACACACATGAGTGCCTTCTTGCTGCACTACCTGCAACATGACCCTCGAATTGTGAGAATTAGAAATAATCCTGACTACTGGGTTGCCACACTGTTATATCCCCAGTACAAAAGTAAATTTGCAGAAATTATTCCTGCCATAGAAAGGGATGCACGCATGCAGGAGTATCAGCAGAGACTGTTGCAGAATCTTACATGTGCTTTTCCACAAAATACCAGTGGTGCACGTAGTGAATCTCACAGTTCCAACTTGCCAACCGTGGTCTGTATGGAATTGTTCAATAAAGGGCCCAAAATTAAGATAACATAGATGGGAGAGGTCTCTATGAATAGGAATTCCTAAGTATTTGATACCCTGTGAGGGCCAGGCAAAGAGAAAGTTGGACTGGATGGAATCCTATATGGATTTAGGGAGGGAGACATCGAGGGCCTCAGACTTCGCTGCATTGATTTTAAAATTTTACCATGTAACAAAGTGATCTATTTCAGCCATAACAGCAGGGATGGATATATGTGATTGAGTGATATATACTAGGACATCATCAGCAAATAGAGAGCACTTGTACTCGGTGCCTCCCACCTCAATCCACCTAATATTGGGGTTATGGCGAATTGATGAGAGCAGGTGCTCCGTCACTAGGATGTATAAGAGAGGGGACAGAGGACATCCCTGCCTTGTCCCATTGGTGATTGTGAAAGGTGATGAAAATGTTCTGACGCACCCCCTGGGCCTTGGGACACCCGGAGCCGGACCCTTTTTGGTGGATGCTGGTGGTTGTAGTCTTCGTGGCGGCGATCCGGTTCCGTGGCTCAGGGCGGTCAAACCAGTGGCGGAACTATTTATGTGGTTTTGATGTTTAAATGTCCGACTACGCCACCCGTGGATTGCGGTCAGTGTGAACCGCCGCTACAGGGCAGACCGCTAAGGCTGGTGTTGCGGGTGCAGCAGAGCGTAGCATAACTCCCCACGGGAGGAGTATAGCCTCAGGGCAGTGTATGCGGAGGATGGGGGTGATGGTGCAGGGCAGCAGCAGTAACGACACGGAGTCAGTGATGCAGTTCAGGGCCTTTACTCACAGTTCTTATTATCCAGACCACGTCTGCAGGTAACGGCTGCCCACGTCGTACTGTGCTCACCAGGTGAGGGGCTCAGACAACTCCCAGATAACTTTGGAGCGCTTCACAGGACCCCCTTTGTGTGTCCTTTGTCTGGCCTTTCTTACCAACACTTCTGTCCGGCTGCCTCGGGCCTCCTCTTGGTAAACTTGGCGCCAGTTTCCCTGACCCTATGTGGTGCCTTCCTAGCGGGTGGAGCAAGGGGCTGCGCCACATAAAATGTCAGAGCCTCCGGTTTCTAGCTGAGGGTCGTTTCCTGCCTCCACTAGTTCGGGGACCGGTCTCCCCCTTTGGCCTGACCCCTCCACGCAGGTGGATTCGGGCGTGCGGTGGCGACTCGCCCGTCCGCACCCCTGGGATCCCTTCATTCCTCGTTCCTGGAGCCTTCTCCGCTCCTCTTCCTTCCTTCTCCCTCTTGCAGGCCTGGGCCTCTGTTACTAGGCCCGCCTCCGGAGCAGAGCTCATGCAGAGCCCCTGCTCCCTGCCACTTCTGCTCAGACTTCTCTGCACTGAACTAAGATGGTGCCCACCTTTTATACTCCCTTCTCAATGCACCCAGGAACTGCTTCCTCCCTGCTCCTGCACTGCAGGGTTCCCCTTCCTCAGTGTTCCCTCCCCCCACTCCAGCCAGGGACAGGGACTGTCGTGCCCATCTCAGGGGCATATTGGTCACCCTGCCCCACGGCAATGTGGTGTAATGCATGCAGGTGTCGGGTCCTGATCCACACTCCATCCTTATCTGAGAGTGAGATATCACACCTCTGGGTGAGGTGCAATACGTCTGTAGCAACCGAGCCCTCGGTGCTACAGTTCCATTTATCTTCAGCCTAGGTGACGTATTGTGATACAGGGCCGTGATTTTGGCTATAAAAGGGTCCCCTAGACCCCTACCCCAAGCTTTTTAAGAGAATCATATATGGCGTGCCAGGAGACCTTATGGAATGCTTTCTCAGCATCCAACGAGAGTATCTACTTACAAATTTTTAACTGCATCTAGCCCAGGAAATACTTTGTGCCTAGTAGCAGTGTCTGCTAGTCAGCGGATTATCCCGGCTGTTAAGCAAGCTACACCACCTGTAGTTTGGACACTTAATTTTTTCAAAGGAAATGCTTCGGGACCACGGGATACTCAGTGAAGAGCATCAGGAGGCACCCCAAGGCATAGGGGCTGGGACTGGCACTAGGATGCCTTGCGGTGGACAGCCGAGCTCGATCCTTATAAAAGCTTTTTAACTGCAGCAGCTTTAGTGGACGCTACTGGAGATGGAATTACGCGGCTGCTGGCATGAGACTTGCCCTCCAATAGATCCTTGTAAATGGATTTAAAGTGTATTCATTCAAATTAGAGGGACAATTTAAATTAAAAAGCTTAGAGCTGCCTCCACCACAGGGGGGCTCTCTCGACCCACCAGCGGACAGGCACCAGTATTGGGAGAGGGGGGCTGGCCGTCAGGGTTCACCGCGGCTCTGGCACAAACCCGGCGACACGGAGGTGGCACGGGCAGGAGCGGACTGGCCGTCTCGGCTTCTCACTTTTTGGATTTTAGAAGGGCATGACATGCCTATATCTGTGTCTCCCCCTCCTTTTACTCCTCCACCTCTTTTCTTTTCGCATGACTATATGTACTTGTCACTTTTCCATGTGTTAGTTGTGTCTTCTGAGCAGTTTGTCAGCTTTTGGACACCTTTGAAGGTGTTTTCTATGTGTTTCTATGTGTTTTTGTTTGCCTGCCATTGGTTTTAACGGTGTTCGAAGGTGTTCGACGAACAGTTCGACGAACAGTTCGGCGAACACACGGGTGTTCGACGAACCGAACCGAACTCGAACACTACGGGGGTGGCTCAACACTAGTGTTGAGCGAGTATGTTCTGTTCCGAGTATGCTCGGGCCGAGCTCCGAGTATTTACAGCTGCTCGGTGATATGTTTGAATCGCTCCCGTGTGCATGATTTGCAACTGTTTGACAGTTTTATTACATGTGAGGAATATGTAAGAAATAGACATTCCTCACATGTATTAAAACTGTCAAGGAGTCGCAAATCATGCACACGGGAGTGATTCAAACACATCACCGAGCAGCTATAAATACTCGGAGCTCGGCCTGAGCATACTCGGCGAAAGGGTTAACAGAACATACTCGCTCAACACTAGTTTTAACCAAAGAAGCCCTTTAATGCAAACATGTACATCCCAGTTAGAGTTTCGCACAGTAGATGTGCAGGAGCCGCCAGTCAATGCTTCACTATAACAGCGATAGCGGATAACAGATATTTGCATATTGCTGTAGGTGGGCCCCTAGAGTTAATTTCCCCTGTGGGCCCCAGACACCCCAGTCAGACCCTGCGTGAACATACTTCTCTTCGTGAAGGATTTTGGTGTATGTCTCTACCTGCTTTGCACATATAGAGACTGAAATTTTTGCCCATCCTTCTTTGCGAACTAGCTATAGCTCAGTGAGATTGGATGGAGAGAGTCTGTGATCAACAATTTTCAAGTCTTGTCACAGAGCCTCTATGGGATTAGGTCTTTGACTGGGCCATTCAAACACATGAATATGCTTTGATTTAAACCATTCCATTGTAGCTCTTGCAGTATGATTAGGGTCATTGTCCTTCTGGAAGGTGAACCTTTGCCAGTGTCTCAAGTCTTTTGCAACCTCTAACAGGTTTTCCTCCAGGATTGCCCTGTATTCAGCTCTGTCCATCTTCCCATCAACTCTGACCAGCTTCCCTGTCCCTGCTGAAGAAAAGCATCCCTACAGCATGGTGCTGCCACCACCATGTTTGACGGTGGGGATAATGTTTTCAGGTTGATGTGCAGTGTTAGTTTTCCACAACACAAAGCGTTTTGCAGCCAGCCCAAAAAGTTCTACTTTGGTCTCATCTGATCAAAGCACCTTCTTCCACATGCCACTTAGGGGGCGCAGCTAGCATGTGGAAGAATGTTCTTTGATAGGTAAAAGGTGTGCCTCCCTACAGCATGATTCTATTTGACACATCATCTATCTTGAAGCATCCGAACGAGGCTCCATAGTCTTACATTGTAAAAGAGACTTTTGTCTCACGCGTAAAGCATAGAGAAAGCTGGAGAGCCTGAAGAACGGTGACGTCACTGAGATGAGGAGAAGAGCAATGCTGTATCCTGGAGAGAGCAGTGGCAGGTTAGTAATACATGCATACATGCACACATTTAATAAAAATAATAGATGGGAGTTTTTCTTTAAGAGTGCTATGTCTGAGGTTTCCAAATGACAGAAAACTCCAAATTTGAGCACAGTAGTTTGAGCAATCTATAATTCTTGAAATTTGTGGAAGCAGATATGTCTATGGCATGTAATTGACTAGACTTCCAATTTTTAGTCATACTTGCCAACTATCCTGTTGGTCTGATCATCAGTGGGGCATTGATTCGGAGTCAGTTGTGAGTTCAAGTTTTTGACAGAAATGGCAATCTATATTCCTTACCAGTTCATAAAAATGTAATTCGATTGTATGAAGAATACCTTATACATAAATAAAACCTATAGCAAGGGCAATTCTCTTCGAAACATTCGAGAACATATTTGTTACTTACTACTGCAAAGACTCAATCATGGTGAAGATATTTTTCTCCCAATCTGGCATTACTATATCATAATCAACTATGAAATATCCATCTCTTTTGAGACTAAAGTCCCTTTCCCAGCGTGTTCTTCTTCTTTAGGGCTCCAAAAACTCAGTGCCTAAGTAATAATAGCATGGCTCCTTATTCTCTAAAACCTAACCAACTTCTCAATATCTCGCATGACATCTGAAATTTTCCCAATTCATTTTCTTTAAAGTATTGGTACTGTATATAGGAAGGCTGATTGGTGCTGTCAGCTGCAAGTTGGACCCTGAATGATTTATTGTGTTTACTAGTTTATGATTAAAAAGGCTGTTTGCCATTTTTCAAAGACTGTATTAATCTTGTTCACGGCTTGTGCATGGTTTATATATATTAGTAAATGGCACCAAACTATGTCCCAAAGACATTTTTTAAAAAGATAAAATGGACAAATCCTTTAAATTTAAGCTGAATTACACACCATACATTGTATATATATATATATATATATATATATATATATATATATATATATATATATATATATATATATATGTATATATATAATTATTTATATACAGTATACATACAGTGGGTACATTTTTCACTCTTTGTTTCATTGCAGCCATTTGGTAAATTCTTAAAAGTTCATTTTTTTTCTCATTAAAGTACACTCTGCACCCCATCTTGACTGAAAAAAAACCCAGAAATGTAGAAATTTTTGTAAATTTATTAAAAAAGAAAAACTGAAATATCACATGGTCATAAGTATTCAGACCCTTTGCTCAGTATTGAGTAGAAGCATCCTTTTGAGCTAGTATAGCCATGAGTCTTCTTGGAAATGATGCAACAAGTTTTTCACACCTGGATTTGGGGATCCTCTGCCATTCTTCCTTGCAGATCCTCTCCAGTTCCGTCTGGTTGGATGGTGAATGCTGGCGGACAGCCATTTTCAGGTCTCTCCAGAGATGCTCCATTGGGTTTAAGTCAGGGCTAGAGATGAGCGAGCATGCACACTACTGCTCAGTGCTCGCCCGAGCATCTCACTGCTCAAGATGCCTGGCGCTCGCCGAGTATTTCCGGGGTTGCTCGGCGGGAGCTCGGGTCTCCTCCCTGCATGTTTGGCGCTCTTTGCAGAGCCAATGAACATGCAGGGATTGCCTGCCACTCACTGTAATGCCGTAGCCATGTTGGTTGTGGCATTAGTGTGATTGGCTGGCCGCACAGCGTCATCAGGTCTATTTCAAACCTGGTGCTGCCATGCTCGTCACAGTCCCTCCGGAATCACATAGTGTAGGGAGAGCTGCTGAGCTAGGGAGAGATTTGCTTGTTTCTAGTTAGTGTAGGTGTACCAAACAATATTAGAGACACATATCCATCTCAACAAACAGTCCTTCTGAGGACTAATCCATCTGCAGAGATATCAGGCAGGCAGTGTATATAGGCAGGCAGGCAGGGTATATAGCAGACTGCAGTGCACATAGCACAAGAGGCTCCATTCCAGTTTTGTCTGCTGCTGCTGTTAGATATTTCTAGAAATAGGCCAGGTCTCCGGGGCCAGGAATTATTATTTTTTTTATCTTAATCTTCATTATTTGCTTAAAAAGCAATCCAGAGAACACCGCTTTTCTGCGCCATTTGCTTGTTGGCACTGCTGAATACAGCCAGGTCCTTTCCATATTACAGCGCTAAAAATCCAACTATTTAAAACTGTGGTTTGTCAGTCACATGGGTCACATATAATTGCACTGAAAATACTGCCATTTCTGGCCTCCATTAAAAATTTGTTTCAGTGTGTCAGTGAAGCAATTGACACTAGTTTGCTGTTCAAAATAGTTACCTACAGGCCAGGTATTTAAAACTATGGTTTGTCTGTCACATGGATCACATATAAGTTCGCTCCAAATTCAGTCATTTGTAGTGAGCGTGGAAGATATTGTCCTCCATTTAAAATGGGCAAGGCACGTGGCAAGGGACAGAGAACTGGACGTGATGGTGATGGTGCATGCAGAGGCCGAGGCCGTGGGCAAACTGAAATTGTACCACAACAAACACCCACATCTTCTTGCTCGACCTTCCTGTCCCAATTAATAGGGGACCGCAGAACATCACTATTGAACACAGAGCAGTGTGAAAAGGTTATTGCTTAGATAGCAGATAATGCTTCCAGTCACTTAGCCACCACTACCACCATCTTGTCTTCTACAAGGTCATATTCCCCACCCTGAACCTCCTTCCTCCCATCATGCCGAGTGCCTGGAGACAACTGATCCCACACTTGGGCACTCCGAAGAGCTGTTCACTTTTCCATTTATAGATTCGGGCCTCTCGCCCGGTCCACTTGAAGCAGAGCAACAGGAGATCACATGTAGCGATGCCCAAATATTTGAGCAGCCACGGTCACATGAAGGCGATGGTGGGAAAGTTTCACAAGAGGTGGACGATGATGAGACACAATTGCCAGAAAGTCAGGAAGAGGACCAGGGTGCGGAAGTGGAAGACGAGGTGGTGGATGATATAGTAACTGCCCCAATCTGGCAGAAGGACATGCAGAGCGATGAGAGCAGCACACAGGGAGAGGGAGGCAGAGCACCCCAACAGGCAGGAAGAAGTAGTGTGGTGGCCGCAGAAAGAAGGCAGGTAACCATTCCCCTTAACACCAGCACGAAGGAAGTTGCCAGTACAACTGTTAGGTCTTCCCGATTCTGGTTGTTTTTTAAAGACTCTGCTGATAACCCCAAAAAGACCATTTGTACCACCTGCCATGCCAGCATCAGCAGGGGTGGCAAAACGACCAGCCTGACCACCACCAGCATGATCAGGCACATGTCAGCAAAGCCCCCGACTTTGTGGGGCGAACCCTAGGGTCCAGGAACAGTGCCTGCGGGTGGTACCACTGCTTCTTCCACTGTTGTACATGCAAGCCAATCCCCTGTCCATGGTGCATGCGAAGATGCCTCCTGCCCTGCACCTGTCATTGCACACTCTCAAGTAGCAGCTTCAGGAAGCACGTCCACGTCCTTGTCCCAGCGCAGCGTTCAGTTGTCCATACCCCAGTCCTTGGAACTCAAGCTCAAATACGCTACAGCTTCCGCCGCCCTTGCAGTGTTTCAGCAGTGTTTGCAGCTTCTGGCTCACAAACTGGTGTGTGATGTCCCCACACATTGGAACTCTACACTACAGATGTTGTGAAGGATTTGTGAGCAGAAGGGGGCAGTTGTTGAGTACCAGTGTAGCACCCTGAGGATTCGGCTGCTACAGGGGTATTGCACCTCAATCCAGAGGTGTGATATTCCACTCCCGGGTAAGGATGGAGTGTGGATCTGAGCTCGGTAGGCTGCATGCACTACACACATCCCATTTCCGAGGAACAGGCCGACGGTACTCCCACTTAGAAATGTGCAGGTACGACCGAGTCTGTTCCTGGCTGGAGTGGGAGGGGGGTGGTACATCCCAAGTAGTGTAGGGGCAGATAGGGGGAGCAGCCTGGGTAAAGATAGGAGCTCATTGGGTGCTGGTCACCTGAGCTCACACATAGAGGGTGTATATAAGGTGGGCACCATCAAAGAACAGGGTCAGTCTGTCAGCCTTTGCAGAGGAGTCACAGGAAGAGGAGCAGAGCAGATCCAGAGAGAGAGAGAGGAGAAAGAAGGAAAGACCCAGAGGGGGAAGCAGAAGAGAGGACTCTAAGACCCCAAATTCAAGCTACGGGTGAAGAGTCGGCATCAGGGTACCGGAACCCAAGCTGGTGGGGGCAAAAACACACCCCAGCCAGAGACCGGAGGCCGTGGGCAGCGTCTGCCACGGCCACCCACCACATCCACCACGAAGGCATACCACGTGGAGGGTCAGGGAACCCAAGGCCAAGGGTTACCCAACAGAAGGCCCGAGGGAGCTGGACCTGGGTGGATCAATAGTGGGGACGGCCAGAGAAAGGACAGAAGGAGAGCTCAGGGTCACGCTCCGGACTCGCTTGGGGGTTGGCTGGATCCAGGACCTGGTGGACGCAGCACGGCTCGGGAGGTCACTTGAAGCTGGAGTGACCGGAACATCAGCAGTGAGTAAATACCCTAAACTGCATAACCCGACTCTGTCTTCCTTTAACACCTATGCTGCACCACCACAACCCCCATCCTCTGCACCTGACCCCCTGAGGCTATACCCCACCCGTTGGGGGTTATACCATCACAAGCTGCACCTACACCATCAGCCTCAGCGGACCCTGCTGCAGCGGCGGCCATAGTGACCGCAACACAACGGGTGGCGTAGTCGACAATAAAGAACTTATAACATCTGTAGCACTGCCACATACAACTGAGTTTGACACCCTGGGCACGGACCGGGTCACAGCCACTCGGAAGACTACAACCCCCATCTGATCCGGCTCCGGATATTCCCACTAACGAATATGGCCCAGGGGGCGCGTCAACTTTGGCGTAGTCGGCAGGATTACGTGCCCGCAACACCCGGGTACTGCGTGCTTGAAGAAAAGTGCAAGTTTACCTCAGAAAGAAGTCTCCTGCCGGTTCCGGAGGGTCCCCGCCATCGGACCCCATCACCAGTCAATTCCCGCCGGTTGTCCGCCATTAACAGCTTTTTCCCGCCATCTGCAGAGTTTCCCGCCACTGGGAAGCGATTCCCGCCATTTCCAAAGGTTTCCCGCCTTGGAAGAGCGGACGCCATTATGGGCGTGCCAGAGGGTGGTGAGAGGCCGCCTCCCATCGTGGGCCAGGACCGAAAATGGCGCCAAAAGTGGAAACCGCCCCCACCAACAGAGACTGTGATGCTAGAGGTGTCTGTCAGCGTGAAAGAACAGCCCCTGGAGCTGACAGTCACCAAGTGGCCCCGGGACCGCCCTCGAAGGGGGAGGAGACGAAAGGAGAGAACAAAGATGGGTGCCGCCTGGAGCAGTCTAGAGCGAGCGCACCCGGAGGCAAGAAGCCGGGAGAAGAATATCGGAGGAGCTTACCCGGAGATGGCGAGAAAGCAGAGCAGCACCGGCCCGTTGGCCAGGAGCCTGCTAGAAACAGAAGAGGGAGAGCAGAGCAGCACCGGCCCGCTGGCCAGGAGCCTGCTGGAGACAACAGAAGGAGAGCAGTGCAGCACCGGCCCGCTGGCCAGGAGCCTGCTGGAAACAACGACCCCACTAGGACTAGTGGAGGTCCTAGCACAGCTTCCCCGAGACCGGGAGTGTGCACAGACCGCTCTGGAGGGGCTCGCAAGGAGGATGGCCCGGGTGCAGCGAGAGACGTTGGCGGAGTGGAGCCGAGAGATGGCCCAGCAGACCGAGACCCGTCAGCGGAGCACGCCACCCAAGACGAGGAGACCGACCGCCTCTGAGGATGGCGCGGGAGGACTGAAGGCCGGAGACGGCGCCGAGAAGGGAGCCGAACGAGTGGAGGCAGGTAAAGGGGACGTCTATACCCCAAACCGGGAAACCGCGAACCTGCCCCAGCTCCCCGTCGCAGAGCCCGAAGTCTATGCTGCCGTGCCCGTCGCTGCAACGTCACCGCCGCAGACTAGGCCTCAAACGGGAGCCGCGACCCCTGTGACGTCACACGCCTCGACCCCGGGCGTGACCAAGCAGGAAGTACCACCAGCCTGGTCGCAAGGCCTAGTACCCCCGGGCGCCGCAATACCAACAGCGCCCCCTACCTCCGCGGAGCCCCCGGCCTGGTCGCAGGGCCAAGTAGCCCAGGGCGCCGCCGTCCTTACGGTGCCCTTTACCTTCCAGATACCCCAGGCCTGGCCGCAAGGCCCGGGCAACCCGGGCGCTAACACCACCGCGCCCATAAGACCTAAAGTGCCGCATCTGGGAGAGGACCTGTACGCCCAGCATACGTGCCCGGATGGGCAGCCATTTATATGGCCACCGGAGTTCCACCATCCCCGACTCCGGAGAGAGAGACCCCTGGATGAACCCCTGATCCCGGCTCCAAAGCCCGTAAAGAGGATCTCGCCCCCGCTAGCAGAAGCGCAGTTTGAGTGGGACCCCACCGGAGAAGATCTCATGGGGTTCACTCAAGAGACTCGGGCAGCTGCAGCGGAGCGTGCTGAGTGCTGCCGCCAACAGCTCGAGGACTTTGAGAGGGAGCGGAGAGAGAGGCGGGTCCGGGAACAGCAAGCTCAAGTAAGGAGCGCGGAGCAGAAGAGCCGGGCCAGGAGAGACCCCCGTGCAGCGCATAGTCCCCGCACCACCGGGACTGTGATAAAGTTTAACATGCAGCATGGGTGGGGCTTCATCCGAGACCACCGCACCCTAGGCGACGTCTTCGTGACGAGGAGAGACGTTGAGTCCCACCTACCGGAGGGACACAGAGGTCGTGACCTTTACATCGGGGACGAGGTCACCTTCACCCGGCACAAGTGTGCCAAAGGACCCTACGCCCTCCATGTGCATCGTCTGACGGAGGAAGAGCTGCGGTGTGAGGAGGAAGAACAAGAGGACCCGGACGGGTCTGAAACTAGAGCCAAAGGTAACAATAAAGAAAGAGCAGGAGGACGCCGTCGTTAAGTACAGCGAAGCAGGAGCTGTATATAGTTGCCCGTCGGGGCACCATAAACTGAAACTGAAACTGTTACTGCTGCTAATATAGTCCCCGTTGGGACCAACATGTGTGAACTGTTACTCGTTTATTCCTTTAATCCCACTGACCGAGGACTGAGAGCGGTCAACCCCTATTCCCAATACCTGGCCGAGGACTGAGAGCGGCCACTATCCCTGTAAATAGTTGCGCGTCCTAAAGCGCCCCCTAATGGTTTTACAGGAAAACCAGTTTTCCAGAGAGACTGTCGCACTTTACCCGGTCACACGTTGCACAGTGACCGGAGGAGGAGCCAGAGGCGACGAGAATGTTTTATTTGCTAATATATGTTGTTTTATATGTTTTATATGTTTATACAAAAATTTGTATGTTTTGGTGTTATGTCTTACAGCCCGAGGACGTGCTGTGATTTACCAGGGGGGAATGTAGCACCCTGAGGATTCGGCTGCTACAGGGGTATTGCACCTCAATCCAGAGGTGTGATATTCCACTCCCGGGTAAGGATGGAGTGTGGATCTGAGCTCGGTAGGCTGCATGCACTACACACATCCCATTTCCGAGGAACAGGCCGACGGTACTCCCACTTAGAAATGTGCAGGTACGACCGAGTCTGTTCCTGGCTGGAGTGGGAGGGGGGTGGTACATCCCAAGTAGTGTAGGGGCAGATAGGGGGAGCAGCCTGGGTAAAGATAGGAGCTCATTGGGTGCTGGTCACCTGAGCTCACACATAGAGGGTGTATATAAGGTGGGCACCATCAAAGAACAGGGTCAGTCTGTCAGCCTTTGCAGAGGAGTCACAGGAAGAGGAGCAGAGCAGATCCAGAGAGAGAGAGAGGAGAAAGAAGGAAAGACCCAGAGGGGGAAGCAGAAGAGAGGACTCTAAGACCCCAAATTCAAGCTACGGGTGAAGAGTCGGCATCAGGGTACCGGAACCCAAGCTGGTGGGGGCAAAAACACACCCCAGCCAGAGACCGGAGGCCGTGGGCAGCGTCTGCCACGGCCACCCACCACATCCACCACGAAGGCATACCACGTGGAGGGTCAGGGAACCCAAGGCCAAGGGTTACCCAACAGAAGGCCCGAGGGAGCTGGACCTGGGTGGATCAATAGTGGGGACGGCCAGAGAAAGGACAGAAGGAGAGCTCAGGGTCACGCTCCGGACTCGCTTGGGGGTTGGCTGGATCCAGGACCTGGTGGACGCAGCACGGCTCGGGAGGTCACTTGAAGCTGGAGTGACCGGAACATCAGCAGTGAGTAAATACCCTAAACTGCATAACCCGACTCTGTCTTCCTTTAACACCTATGCTGCACCACCACAACCCCCATCCTCTGCACCTGACCCCCTGAGGCTATACCCCACCCGTTGGGGGTTATACCATCACAAGCTGCACCTACACCATCAGCCTCAGCGGACCCTGCTGCAGCGGCGGCCATAGTGACCGCAACACAACGGGTGGCGTAGTCGACAATAAAGAACTTATAACATCTGTAGGACTGCCACATACAACTGAGTTTGACACCCTGGGCACGGACCGGGTCACAGCCACTCGGAAGACTACAACCCCCATCTGATCCGGCTCCGGATATTCCCACTAACGAATATGGCCCAGGGGGCGCGTCACCAGCATCAACAAGGCTGTCGGTATTCAGTTCAGACTCCACACAAAAGACCTCAGGAGTGGACATGGACGTCAGACATATGTGCCATTCTCCAAAACTTTGAGGACTCCACCAAGATGGTGAGCGGCGATGACGCGATGACGCTATAATTAGCATCACCATCCCACTTCTCTGTCTTCTGAAACGCTCGCTGCTCACGATCAAAGAGGATGCATTCCAGGCAGAGCACGATGAGATGGAGCAAGGAACCATACAGGGTGATTACACACAGCCCAGCCTCATCTCATCCAAATGTGGATTGGGTGACAATGAGGAGGAGGAAGAGGAGGAGGAAGAACAGGAGCTAGTTTCATGCGCTATAGACGGTACTACCTGCACAACTGTCATACCATCTGTTCAGCGTGGATGGCCTGAGGACAGAGAGGAGGAGGAGAGCATGGTCACTCGTCCTCTTGGTGAGAACACGGAAGTCTTGCCTGTTAGCAGTCTGGCACGCATGGCTGAGTTTATGTTACGTTGCCTTTCCCATGACCCTCGCGTTCTCAAAATTTTGGGTGACAGTCATTACTGGTTGGTGACACTTCTGGACCCACGCTACAAGGAGAACTTTATATCTCTTATTCCTGAGGCGGACAGGTCTACAAAAATGGGGCAGTACAAGAAGGCCCTTGTTGCGGAACTATTAAAAAAATTCCCATCTGAAAACGCTGGCGGCAGAAGTCATAGTTCATTGGACAACCAAGGACTACAGGCGAGAGAGACACAACTCCAATCCAGCAGAGGCAGGGGAACACTGTCAATATTCGGGGAGAAATTTCTCAGCCCCTCCAATCGCACAAGCCCTGAGGTGCGGGGTACTCTCACAAGAAGAGCAAAGTTTGGGAAGATGTTGAGGGAGTACCTTGCCGACTGTACCAACATCCTCCGTGATTCATCTGTGCCTTATAATTATTGGGTATCCAAGGTGGATACGTGGAATGAACTGGCTCTCTACGCCTTGGAGGTCCTGGCCTGCCCTGCTGCCAGCGTGTTATCAGAGCGGGTTTTTAATGCCGATGGTGGAATTATAACTGATAAGCGCATCTGCCTGTCAACTGAAAATGCTAACAGGCTGACTCATAAAAAAATGAACAAGGGCTGGATTGGGCCAGACTTCTCAACACCACTGAATGATAGCAACGTAACATAAACTCAAATCCAGTGTCTATTTTTTGGAGGTGTATTCCCATGCACCTTTTCACACCGACACATGGGTATATACGCTTCCTGATTTTGGCTATTTGCTCTTGTCCTCCTCCTTCTCCTCATTCTCATCCTCCACCACCATATCACCAGGGTGACCGTGGTCCGTGATGCAACACCCACATAATTTTTTTAAAGGGAGTCTATGATGCCCCCCCCCAAAAAATTTTTTATACAGTATGTTCATGTATACCTCCCAGGGGTAAATGTTTGTCAGCCCATACACTTAGTGCATGAGCATTACAATTATAGGAGACCCGCTCCTTTCTAATGGGAAAATTGTTTTCATGAGGCCCTCTAAGTCTCTCCCTAGGGGCATTGGAGTGCCTCCCAATTTTTGGCAGCCCTTGCATTCACTGCATAGGCCAACACTATGGGAGACCCTCGACTTTCTAATGGGAATTTGTCATTACTGTGGCCCTGCTCTATGTATCTTTAAATTCTTAGTGGGGTTTTTCCTAAATTTGGTCAGCCATTGGACTCACTGCATACCCTATAACTGTATAGCAGACTCTCTCTTTTCTAATGGGAATTTGTTGTTACTGTGGCCCTGCTCTATGTGTCTTTAAATTCTTAATGGGGTTTTTGCTAAATTTGGTCAACCGTTGGACTCACTGTATACCCTATCACTGTATAGCAGACTCTCTCCTTTCTAATGGGAACATGTCATACTCGTTACTGTGGCCCTGCTCTATGTGTCTTTAAACTCTTAGTGGGGTTTTTCCCAAATTTTGGCAGCTCTTGCAGTCACAGCATGGGAATTACCACTATAGGAGACCTGCTCCTTTATAATGGGAACATTTTTTTTACTGAGACCCTCCTCTATGTCTCTACAAAGGAGTATTGGGTTGTGTCTGAATTTTTGGCAGCCCTTGCAGTCACTGCATACGCAATAACAGTATAGGAGACCCACTCGTTAATAATGGGAACAACAAAACATAGTCGGCTGGTGGCTCTCTAAAATTAGCGAGGGCGGACTGCTGGCCTTTTAATAACAGTAAGGGCCGCCTGATTGCCCTATAAAAATATCCTTTGTGACTTTCAGAGTCCCTCCATCATAAATGAAACAGGATGTGTTTCATGATGTGTCACACACCAGATTGCCAGATAAGGTTGTAAAATGTTAAAACGACATTTCCCGGTGAATGCATTTGTCTTAAAAAATAACGTAAAAAACAGTAGGATCATACTTTAGTGTAAAAAAACAGAGTCGCCAATGTTACCTCAATGTAATCACATTGTTCAGCTCCTGCACCTCCTCCTCCATCTCCGAATTGACAACATCAGTCAGAAGCTGAAAGCACTGCAGCACTGCCTTGGCCAAGCGGCAACAGGCTGTGCTGAAGATAACTGTTATGGATCCGGGTGGTGGAACCTCTGTGCCGCGGTGCAAGGAGGGACCCAGAGGGGCGTGACTAAGTATCAACTCAGACTGACCCTGGTCATACAGCGGCTAACGACTCCGTGACCAGGGAGGGACCGAGCAGAGGGACCAGGTGCTACTCTGGGGACGACCTTATAAGAGAGCAGGTGGCTCCCACGGGTCAGCAGACTGGGACTAACCGGTATAGCGGATGGACACAACAGGCAGGCAGAAGTCTCTGGATAGTAGACGGGTGGTCACGGCAAGTGACGGCAGGAGTCTCTAGGTGGTCACGGCAAGTGCTCCCAGGTGAGCGGGCTGGCAGGCACGGCAGGTAACAGGCAGGTAACAGGCAAGTGCTCCCTGGTGAGCGGGCTGGCAGGAAACAGGCTGGAGGGCAAGACTGATAGTCAGGCTAGCAGCGGGACCTGAGGGCTGAAGCAGAGGTCAGAAACACTGTGCAACAACTTTTGCTCGGGCACCTCCATTTTGGAGGAGGTGCCTTATATATGGGAGGACCCTCGGCTATTGGCCGGGGACTCCTTAGGATGGCGCGCGCGGCCCCTTTAAGAGGGAGGGAGCGCGCGCGCGCCCTAAGCAGTGTGCCCTGGAGGCTGCGCACGCCGGCAGCAGCAGGAAGAGGAGCGCAGGAGGACGCCCCGCGGGGAGGTGAGAAGGACGGCATCTCTGCCTGGCAGGGGGCAGAGACGCCGATGCTACAATAACATGCTTAATGCTTAGGTGACAAACCGCCCAGCACTGCAGAGTTGTTGAAAGCTGTAACACAGCAGCCTGATCTGTGGCTCTCACCGCTGACCATACAGGCAGGCAATGTTGTGTGTGACAATGGGCAGAACCTGATGATGGAGAAATGACAGCCGGAGTAGATACAGTTTGCTTCTATGCCAGTCCTTTCACCGAGCTAAAGAATATGGCTATGGTGAAATACAACTCCCACTGAGAAGCTGTTTCAGATTGAAAAACATTGTGACCACCAGGGGATTTGATTCTGAGGGCTCACCTTTCTCCCCCACTCAAGAGCCTCATAGCAGCTACAAAGTTAGCGCTATCATGAATGAACTCTCCTGATGTAGAAGCCAGGACACACAAGAGGATTCTCTGGTGGGACCTTCCAACCCTGCCGAGAAGCAGTCCTGGCTAAGAAAAGTGTGTGGAAAGGTTCCCGGACACTCTATGGCTGCTTTTTTACTGAGGTGGAAACCCACGCAAACACGGGGAGAACATACAAAATCCTTGCAGATGTTGCCCTTGCTGGGATTTGAACCCAGGATCCCAGCACTGCAAGGCTTCAGTGATAACCACTGATCCAATGTGCTGCTGTTCACACTCTGATTTCTAACAGGCTGGAGAAACTTGCACCTACTGCCACTCTATCTTCAGCTCCTTTGTGAGAAACTAATGTATTTTGGCAGCCACTCAGTCTACCAAATAAAATTCCTGAGAAGGAAATTGGGGATGGCTTTGCTACTGGTACTGGGGGCAGTGCTAATACCATAGCGTCGTACCATAATTTGCTGGAAATATTCCAGGCTGGTAGGAGGCAAGCAAATTCCCACAGAAAAGTACCAGCAGTAATGTTCAGGGACCTGCGCTTGTAGAAGGCGGAGACAACACTGGGAGAAATAGTGACGGCTGGGGACCGAGTATGGACATGAGGCATGAGGTTGTGAAAAGCTTCCGCCTCCACAAGCCTTAAAGGCCACATTTCAAGTGAAAGCAGCTTTAGAGGACTTCCTGGGAGAAATGACAGCTGGAGTAGATATGGTTTCCCAAGTCCTTTCACCAAGCTAAAGAATATGGCTGTGGTGAAATACAGCTCAGCCAAAAAAACTGTGGACTGAATCCGTACCGTCCCTGGCCACATTCACTTGGCCACGTGTTGGATGGGCTGCCATTGCTTCTGCAACAAGCTGCATTAGAGGACTTCCTGGGAGAAATGACACCCAGAGTAGATACAGTTTCCCTCTATACCAACCAGTTCTTTCACCGAGCTAAAGAATATGTCTGTGGTGAAATACAACTCTCAGCATAAAAAAGCTGTGGACTGGCTCTGTTCCGTCCCTGGCCACATTCACCTGTCCACGTGTTTGTGGTTAGGTGGTCCTTCCCAGTAACTGCACTGGGGAGGGCACGGGTAATGTTGTGGAACCCGTGCTTGTGGAAGGTGAAGACGATACCGGGAGAAATAGTGGCGGCTGGGGACCGAGTATGGACACCCGGCTGCCGTCGGCATGAGGTTGTGAAAAGCTTCAGCCTCCACGAGCCTAAAAGGCCACATTTCAAGTGAAAGCAGCTTTAGAGGACTTCCTGGGAAAAATGACAGCTGGAGTAGATATGGTTACCCAAGTCCTTTCACCAAGCTAAAGAATATGGCTGTGGTGAAATACAACTCAGCAAAAAAAGTTGTGGACTGGCTCCGTACGGTCCCTGGCCACATTCACTTGACCACATGTTTGTGGGTAGGCGGTCCTTCCCAGTAAGTTCCCTGGCGAGTGCACGGGTAATGTTGTGGGACACGTGCTGGAGGAAGGCGGAGACGACACCAGGACAAATAGTGGCGGCTGGGGACCGAGTATGGATACCCGGTAACCGCTGCCATAAGATTGTGGACAGCTTCCGCCTCCACGAGCCTAAAAGGCCACATTTCTAGTGCAAGTAGCTGTCAATACTTTGGCAGTATAGTATTGCAGCCTGTGGGTGGGTGGCTGGCTGCATATTTGCGCTTGCATTCCAAGGTATGGGATAGGGACAACTGAACGCTGCACTGGGAGAAGGACGTGGACGATGATTTTGCAAGTCTGCAACGACAGGTGCATGGCGGGAGGCATCTTCGCATGCGCCAAGTATTACTTATGATGGGCACACTTTTAGGCAGTGACCTAGGAGTCAGAGATGCTTCCAGGGGTCTTCCCCATGTTGTTCTCATGTCTTTTCAACACTGTATGCATGTGTCTGATGATGTGTCACACACCACATGGCCAGATAAGGTTGTAAAATGTTAAAATGACATTTCCCAGTGAATGCATTTGTCTTGGTTGAAAGCAATGCAAAAGTGCAAAAACTCATCAAAAAGGTTACGTGTGAATAAAGCCCAAGGTGTGGAGGAGTATTTTTGGTATTGGCTATTTATTTTTCCTTATACACAAATCATTATCCTGGAAAGGATGTTCCTTCACATACTGTATTTCCCAGGAAAATCCATTTTGGATTCATTTTTGTATGTTTTATTGTGAGTCCGTAAAAGTGGCGTAATACTCTGACAACAATATTGAAAGAAGTTATTTGGGAGTCAGAAATGCTTCCAGGGGTCTTCCCCATGCTGCTCCCATGTCATTTGAGCACTGTTCCCATTGATTTGGGTAATTTTTAGGCCCTCTGCAGACCGCCGGGGGGAGCCGCATGAAAAATGCTTGAGTTTCTCATAGACTTGCATTGGGCTTGTTGCTCGGGTCGAGCACCCAAGTATTCCAATTTGCTCGACCCAAGCAACGAGTACCCGAGCATTTTAGTGCTTGCTCATCACTAGTCATGGCTCTGGCTGGGCCAGTCAAGAATGGTCACAGAGTTGTTCTGAAGCCACTCCTTTGTTATTTTAGCTGTGTGCATAGGGTCATTGTCTTGTTGGAAGGTGAACCTTTGGCCAAGTCTGAGGTCCAGAGCACTCTGGAAGAGGTTTTCATCCAGGATATTTCTGTACTTGGCCGCATTCATGTTTCTTTCAATTGCAACCAGTCGTCCTGTCCCTGCAGCTGAAAAACACCCCCATAGCATGTTACTGCCACCACCATGTTTCACTGTTGGGATTGTACTGGGCAGGTCATGAGCAGTGCCTGGTTTTCTCCACACGTACTGCTTAAAATTATCACCAAAAAGTTTTATCTTCGTCTCATGAGACTATAAAATCTTATTTCTCATATTCTGGGATTCTTTCACGTGTTTTTGAGCAAACTGTATGCGGGCTTTCATATGTCTTGCACTGAGGAGAGGCTTCCGTCGGGCCACTCAGCCATTAAGGCCTGACTGGTGGAGGGCTGCAGTGATAGTTGACTTTGTGGAACTTTCTCCCATCTCACTACTGCATCTCTGGAGCTCAGCCACAGTGATCTTGGGGTTCTTCTTTACCTCTCTCACCAAGGCTCTTCTCCCACGATTGCTCAGTTTGGTTGGACGTCCAGGTCTAGGAAGACTTCTGGTGGTCCCAAACTTCTTCCATTTAAGGATTATGGAGGCCACTGTGCTCTTAAGAACCTTGAGTAATGCAGAAATTCTTTTATAACCTTGGCCAGATCTGTGCCTTGCCACAATTTTGAAAAAAACAAGGGGTGGGGTGGAGAAGCGCTGTACTTGTGTGAACCTGTATTATGAATGGGGTGCATGTGCAGATGACAATTGTCTGCTCACCTTATCGAGTTGTGCAGACCGCACAACCCGGGTTTAGAAGCCACTGATGCTGATGGCATTACCACCGCGTCCACTGTGTATGCTCTGAAACCGCGGATGGAGCTCCCAATCCTGTGGTTCCGGGTGTGGATCACGTGGGTGGTGACATCACGACAGGTCCTATTGCTGGAAGTGCATCCAGTTCCCTGCAGCCCCGAGCCACAACTCCCAACGGGAAGGGTGAGACAATGTACAAAGTGTTGTGGTATTCCACCTGATGAAGGCAGCGGATTGCTGCAGAAACGCGTTGTGGGCATAAGAATATCCAAATAAAGAGGTTTGTTTCTTTTAGTCACCTGTCCAGTATCCGGCGCCTTAATTGACCACAACACTTTGTACATTGCCACAATTCTGTCTCTGAGCTCCTTGGGCAGTTCCTTTGAGCTCATGATTCTCATTTGGTCTGACATGCACTGTGAGCTGTGAGGTCTTATATAGACAGGTGTGTGCCTTTCCATATCAAGTTCTATCAGTTTAATTGAACACAGCTGGACTTCTGAAGGAGTAGAACCATCTCAAGGAGGATCGCAAGGAAATGGACAGCATGTGACTTACATATGTCAGTGTCTGAGCTAAGGGTCCGAATACTTATGTGACATTTCAGTTTTTCTTTTTTAATAAATTTGCAAAAATTTCTACATTTCAGTTTTTTTTCAGTCAAGATAGGGTACAGAGTGTACTTTAATGAGAAAAAAATGAACTTTTTGGAATTTACCAAATGGCTGCAATGAAACAAAGAGTGAAAAATTAAGTAAATTAAACAAAGGCATCTGAATACTTTCCGTACTCACTGTATATATATACAGTACAGACCAAAAGTTTGGACACACCTCATTTAAAGATTTTTCTATATTTTCTTGACTATGAAAAATGTACATTCACACTGAAGGCATCAAAACTATGAATTAACACATGTGGAATTATATACTTAACAAAAAAGTGTGAAACAACTGAAAATATGTCTTATATTCTAGGTTCTTCAAAGTAGCCACCTTTTGCTTTGATGACTGCTTTGCACACTCTTGGCATTCTCTTGATGAGCTTCAAGAGGTAGTCCCTGGAAATAGTTTTCACTTCACAGGTGTGCCCTGTCAGGTTTAATAAGTGGGATTTCTTGCCTTATAAATGGGGTTGGGACCATCAGTTGTGTTGTGCATAAGTCTGTTGGATACACAGCTGTTAGTCCTACTGAATAGACTGTTAGAATTTGTATTATGGCAAGAAAAATGCAGCTAAGTAAAGAAAAACGAGTGGCCATCATTACTTTAAGAAATGAAGGTCAGTCAGTCCGAAAAATTGGGAAAACTTTGAAAGTGTCCCCAAGTGTAGTTGCAAAAACAATCAAGCGCTACAAAGAAACTGGCTCACATGAGGACCGCCCCAGGAAAGGAAGACCAAGAGTCACCTCTGCTTTTGAGGATAAGTTTATCCGAGTCACCAGCCTCAGAAATCGCAGGTTAACAGCAGCTCAGATTAGAGACCATGTCAATGCCACACAGAGTTCTAGCAGCAGACACATCTCTTCAACAACTGTTAAGAGGAGACTTTGTGCAGCAGGCCTTCATGGTAAAACAGCTGCTAGGAAACCACTGCTAAGGACAGGCAACAAGCAGAAGAGACTTGTTTGGCTAAAGAACACAAGGAATGGACATTAGACCAGTGGAAATCTGTGCTTTGGTCTGATGAGTCCAAATTTGGGATCTTTGGTTCCAACCACCGTGTCTTTGTGCGACGCAGAAAAGGTGAACGGATGGACTCTACATGCCTGGTTCCCACCGTGAAGCATGGAGGAGGAGGTGTGATGGTGTGGGGGTGCTTTGCTGGTGACACTGTTGGGGATTTATTCAAAATTGAAGGCATACTGAACCAGCATGGCTACCACAGCATCTTGCAGCGGAATGCTATTCCATCCGGTTTGCGTTTACTTGGACCATCATTTATTTTTCAACAGGTTAATGATCCCAAACACACCTCCAGGCTGTGTAAGGGCTATCTGACCAAGAGGGGGAGTGATGGGGTGCTACGCCAGATGACCTGGCCTCCACAGTCACCAGACCTGAACCCAATCGAGATGGTTTGGTGTGAGCTGGACCGCAGAGTGAAGGCAAAAGGGTCAACAAGTGCTAAGTATTTCTGGGAACTCCTTCAAGATTGTTGGAAGACCATTTCCGGGGACTACCTCTTGAAGCTCATCAAGAGAATGCCAAGAGTGTGCAAAGCAGTCATCAAAGCAACAGGTGGCTACTTTGAAGAACCTAGAATATAAGACACATTTTCAGTTGTTTCACAGTTTTGATGCCTTTAGTGTGAATGTACAATTTTCATAGTCATGAAAATACAGAAAAATATTTAAATGAGAAGGTGTGTCCAAACTTTTGGTCTGTAGTGTATATATACAGTATATATGTAGTAGAGGTGAGAGAGCCTTTAAGAGAACTCTTACATGATGCTTCAAAGATGGAGAGAGACTGCCATCTGCTGGCCAGACACAGTCAAGCGGAACCAAGATTTACAAGGGAAGTTGAAGGGAGAGCAGATTTAGACGCTGGACCCGTTCAGGTGACTTTCAGGAAGGAGTTCCTGGAGATAAGAGGCCAGCGAGCCAAGCCTGAGGAGTTTTTGGCGCCAAGCAGCAGAGAGGAGCAGATGTGCTCCCTGCGTGTTGAGAAGCCCCGCATGGCAGGCCTGAGCCAGAGGCCTGTGAGGTGCCACAGCCGGGCGCCGGTGGAAGAGCTCCGAATCCCTCACAGATGTGACCCGAGTGCTGTGCCTGCTGAGGAGAGTCGGAACCTGCTTGCAGTGCTGAGTGAGTTCGCGGAACCCAACGTCGCCAGCCGACAGACGAGGTCTGGACCCCCCTATCCAAGGCTTGAGAGACTGCCTCCAACAGCCAGAAAGAGAGGATTGGGAGGAGTTGCGCCAGGAAAGTCACGCCAGTGAAAGCAGAGGAGCTGCATAAGTGAACAGGGCCGTCACTTCCACTGTTCACTCACGGTACCAGGGCCAGCTGGTTTAGGTACTCAGGTTGGGAGGGGAACGGTTGGGGCGGAAGAAGCTAAACTTGCTTTAATTGATTTTGTCCAGAAAAGACTTTCGGCCTTGCGGGAATAACCGGTGACCCCCGCTAGGGCCATATACAGAGCTAAAGAACTGACGTGGTGACTCCCTTGACTGGGTGCACCACATTACTTTGAGAGACTTCGTACTTTGCTAATATTTCAAATTACCGTGCAATACCCTTTTTGCTATCCCCTTGTTCAGAATACCTGTTATATATATAAATTGTTTATAATCATCTCCGACTGTCCTTGCCTTGTGTCGCTGTGCGTTGCATTCCGGCACCTGCATTACATATATACAGTATATATATATTTATATGTATGGTGTTTAGTTCAGCTTAAGTGATATGTACTACTGGTTCTCTTCGTTTGGGAAGCACTGCATACTTTTTAGTTCAGCCATTCTCACGGTGTATCAAAATGACATTTGATGGAAGGGCATGTGACTAGAGATGAGCGTTGTTCTACTCGAACTGTTCGCCAATCTCAAATTCGAGCTGTTTTGGGCGGTGTTCGAGCCGTTCGGCGAACACGAACAATTTGAGAAAAATTCGGCTGTTCGAGGTTATGTTCGATAACTGTTCGTGCACCAAAATCATAACTGGATTTTTTCTCAGTAATGATGAAAATTAATGTTAATACGCAGTTTGAGTGTACAGCGGGGTGGGGGGAGGGGCAGGGGATGGATCTCTGCAGGAACAATGAAGATCTCCATTTTTTTTTTCTCTTTCCCTCATTTACAGTGGGGAGGTGCAATCTGTCAGCTTATCAGCAGCGCACACACGGAGCGAAGTGCTTTTTTTCACACAAGCAAGGGCATGTGTCATTGGCAGTGTATGTCACATGTCCTTGCCCTATAAGACCAAGCCATTTTCCCCGTCGCCACCATTTTCTCACTGCTGCAGCTGCGTGTTAGACGGCACCGCTGTTGCTGTGTGCGCTATACCTTGTTAATTTCAAGCCAATTTTCGCACAAATCTACAGATAGCTTGGGAGTAGGGAATAGTTGTGATTGCAGTCCTTTTAAGGACTAGGTTACAGCATTTCCTACGACTTTTATCAGGCAGGTCTGTGCTCTTAAATAGATAGATTGTGGGAGTAAAGACTAATTGTAATTGCAGTCCTTTTCAGGACTAGGTTACATCAGTTCCTATCAGTTTTTGCCAGGCAGGTCTGTGCCAGTGCTGTGCATGTTTTTTTCACAGCATTTGGCTGAATCTAGCAAAGCTAATCCTTTTTGGCCTATTGCAGAGTGTGTTAGTCAGTGGAGTAGCCTATCTGTGTTGCAAGATATACCACCTGTGTATAGAATACCAATTTTTTTACTGCACCTAGTGAAGTAAAATCTTTTGGGCATAGCATCATTCTATTAGTCCATCTATACTGACCTCCATCAGGTTGCAAATTGAATATAATTTTTTTCTGCATCTAGCTCTGAAAAAATATTGGGCTTCTAGCTGTGTGTGGGACTTGTTGTATTAGTCCATCTATACTGACCTCCATCAGGTTGCAAACTGCATATATTTTTTTCTTCATCTACCTCTGAAAAAATATTGGGCTTCTAGCTGTGTGTGGAACTTGTTCTATTAATCCATCTATACAGACCTCCATCAGGTTGCAAACTGAATATATTTTTTTCTGCATCTACCTCTGAAAAAATATTGGGCTTCTAGCTGTGTGTGGGACTTCTTGTATTAGTCCATCTATACTGACCTCCATCAGGTTGCAAACTGAATATATTTTTTTCTGCATCTACCTCTGAAAAAATATTGGGCTTCTAGCTGTGTGTGGGACTTGTTGTATTAGTCCATCTATACAGACCTCCATCAGGTTGCAAACTGAATATATTTTTTTCTGCATCTACCTCTGAAAAAATATTGGGCTTCTAGCTGTGTGTGGGACTTGTTGTATTAGTCCATCTATACTGACCTCCATCAGGTTGCAAACTGAATATATTTTTTTCTGCATCTACCTCTGAAAAAATATTGGGCTTCTAGCTGTGTGTGGGACTTGTTCTATTAATCCATCTATACAGACCTCCATCAGGTTGCAAACTGAATATATTTTTTTCTGCATCTACCTCTGAAAAAATATTGGGCTTCTAGCTGTGTGTGGGACTTGTTCTATTAATCCATCTATACAGACCTCCATCAGGTTGCAAACTGAATATATTTTTTTCTGCATCTACCTCTGAAAAAATATTGGGCTTCTAGCTGTGTGTGGGACTTGTTGTATTAGTCCATCTATACTGACCTCCATCAGGTTGCAAACTGAATATATTTTTTTCTGCATCTACCTCTGAAAAAATATTGGGCTTCTAGCTTTGTGTGGGACTTGTTCTATTAATCCATCTATACAGACCTCCATCAGGTTGCAAACTGAATATATTTTTTTCTGCATCTACCTCTGAAAAAATATTGGGCTTCTAGCTGTGTGTGGGACTTGTTGTATTAGTCCATCTATACAGACCTCCATCAGGTTGCAAACTGAATATATTTTTTTCTGCATCTACCTCTGAAAAAATATTGGGCTTCTAGCTGTGTGTGGGACTTGTTCTATTAATCCATCTATACAGACCTCCATCAGGTTGCAAACTGAATATATTTTTTTCTGCATCTACCTCTGAAAAAATATTGGGCTTCTAGCTGTGTGTGGGACTTGTTGTATTAGTCCATCTATACTGACCTCCATCAGGTTGCAAACTGAATATATTTTTTTCTGCATCTACCTCTGAAAAAATATTGGGCTTCTAGCTGTGTGTGGGACTTGTTCTATTAATCCATCTATACAGACCTCCATCAGGTTGCAAACTGAATATATTTTTTTCTGCATCTAGCTCTGAAAAAATATTTGGCCTTCTAGCAGTGTGTGGGACTTTCTCTATTAGTCCATCTATACTGACCTCCATCAGGTTGCAAATTGAATATAATTTTTTTCTGCATCTAACCCAGCCAATAGTTTTGGCCTAATACCACAGTTTGGCCACTCAGCTCTGCTCGGTTCCCATCCATTGTTTTTTTGTGCAAACAACTCCAGAGTTGTTAATTAGTTAACCACCAAAATGAGTGGAAAAAGGCCTGCTGCTGGTGGAAAGGGGAATAGGCGTGTTGGGAAGGGGAAAAAAGGTTGTGTCCGTGGGGTAGGTGTTAAAGCAACAGTAACATCTGCAGAAGAAAGACCATCTTCCAGCCAAACTAAAATGTCTACTTCTTTTAGCGGACAATGTGATAAGATCCCTTTCTTACGGCCACGCCAATCGCTACAAATTCCAGATGAGGCACAAAAACAGCAGGTGCTTCAACGGATATCAAGTGCTCCTTTAAGTGGGCTCTCCTCCACATCAACTTCAACATCACAAATACTCCAGTCCTCAAAGGTGTCACCCCAATCGCACTTGCTTCCTCACAGCTCCCAAATCTCCAGCTGCCCGTCTGAGTATGAGGTAGAACAGATGGTTGAGTCTGCAGAGCTGTTTACTCATACTATAGCCTGGGAATCAGAGGTCGACTCCAGCGCTTCTGTGAATCCAGACGAGGAAATGATCTGCACTGATGCCCAGAATCTTTATGAGTCGGATCCAGGACCAGACGCAGAAGGTTCTGACCATAATGTAGACCCTCATTCCCAAACTGTAACTCCTGTTGGTGGAGACAATGAGGAAGACGATGATAAGACTCAAATACCTGATTGGAGCGACAACTTTAGTTTTTTGTCAGGGCAGGAACAGGTTGGCTCTGAGGACGACGGGTGTGATAACACACAGGGTGATGATGATGAGGTTGGAGATCCCACTTACTGTCAACCCACAGTCAGCCAAGAGATGAGGTCAGCAGAGGAGGTGGAGGAAGATGCTAGTGACGACGAGGTCAGGTTGCGCCTTCCTGGACAGAGACGTAGTACTGGAAGCACGTCAACAACTGCATCCTCAAACACAACTCTGCCTCTCACCACAAGTCGTGGTGGCTCTTCAGGTCGCATGGGTGCTAAGCCTTGCATAGCCTGGGCATTTTTTCAGATCGATAAAGATGACCCAACTCGTGTTATCTGTAACATTTGTCAGCAAAAGCTAAGTAGAGGCCAAAAAATACATAGTTTGAGTACTTCATGCATGAACCGGCACATGGACATGAAGCATAAGTTGCAGTGGGAAGCTCAGTGTGCTACAATGCGGCCTAGCCGGCCGGGCCAACCACCGTCTGCCATATCTTGTGCATCCGCGGCCTCTTCATCCTCTGTGACTGGGGGGACAGCAGTCACACCTGTTTTGGGGCGCAGACCTGCCACCTCTTTACCCGCAACAGCCAGCGTGATTGGCAGGTCATCATTTTCTTTGGAGGTGGTAACACCAGCTGGTGTTGAGCGCTGTCCGACATCGATAGCACCACCTTTGGATCAAGGCAACCTAACATGTCCGCCTGCATCTTCCTCACAGACCGGCAGTTTGCCGGGGACACCCTTATCAACCCCGTCTAAGCACAATAGCCAGCCCTCGGTTCCTCAGATGTGGACAAGTAAAAGACCATTTCCTCCTAGCCATGAGAAAGCTAAGAGGTTGAATTTCACCATCTGCAAGTTCTTGGCTACAGAAATGCTGCCTTTCCGCCTGGTGGACACAGAGGATTTTCGAGACCTTATGTCCGTCGCAGTGCCCCAGTACCAGATGCCCAGTCGGCACTACTTCTCAAAGAAAGGTGTGCCTGTGCTCCACCAGCATGTCGCACACAACATCACCGCTTCTTTGAGAAACTCTGTGTGTGACAGGGTGCATTTCACCACAGACACTTGGACGAGTAGGCATGGACAGGGGCGTTACATGTCGCTGACTGGGCACTGGGTAACTATGGTGACAGCAGGACAAGGGGCTGCTGTCCATGTCTTGCCGTCCCCACGAGTTGTGCGTCAATCCTCTTTATGTCAAAGTTCCTCCACTGCTTCTGCCTCCTCAACCTCCTCTCGGTCTTCCACCTGCACCCAAAGCCTGTCTGGTCATGCCACAAGCTTTCTAACTGTGCAGAAGGGATCCTGCATACCTCCTTACTATGCTGGCAGTAGGGCTCAACGTCATCAGGCGGTTTTTACATTGAAATGTCTGGGAAATGTGAGTCACACAGCTGAGGAGTTGTGGTCAGCTCTGGAGAACCAATTTCATGAATGGTTGTCTCCACTGGACCTGAAACCAGGGAAGGCCGTGTGCGACAATGCTGCAAACCTGGGTGCGGCCCTTCGCCGGGGCAATGTCACACACGTGCCTTGTATGGCTCACGTGTTGAACCTGGTTGTCCAGCAATTTTTAGCCCACTATCCCAGACTAGATGGCCTTCTGCAGAGGGCACGGTCGCTGTGTGCTCACTTTCGCCGTTCGCATCCCGCAGCTCAGCGACTTACATCTCTACAGAAGTCGTTGGGCCTGCCACTTCACCGGCTAAAATGCGATGTGCCTACCCAGTGGAATTCAACTCTGCACATGTTGCAGCGACTGTGGCAGCACCGACAAGCCCTGGTGCAATACGTTCTGACGTATAGCCTGGGCCAACGAGATCCAGAGGTGGGGCAAATCACGCTGGAGGAGTGGTCTCAGATCAGGGACCTATGCACCCTTCTGCACAGTTTTGAAATGGCGACGAAGATGTTTAGTGCTGACGATGCCATTATCAGCATGACTATTCCGGTGATTTACATGCTGGAGCACATGTTAAACAGAATTCGGAGTCAGGTGGTGGCACAAGAGGAGGTGGAGGAAGTAGAGGAGGAGGAGTTGTATGCGGAAGGGCTAACATCTGCAAGGTCCAGACGGTCGGCAGCACCAAGGCGGCAGGCATGTGAGGGTGGGGGAGATGGTTTTACCAGGGCGCATGGTAGCAGCCAAACTAGTGAGGAAGGTGCAGGAGCCCAGGAAGAAGTGGAGGACGAACTGATGGAAGACTCATCAGATGAGGGAGACCTTGATCACATTTCTGTTGTGCGAGGTTGGGGGGAGAGGACAGAGGAAGGAAGCATGATTGTTACCTCGCCACCAGCACAACAGGGACTTGGTGCTCCTGGATGCGCAACACACATGAGTGCCTTCTTGCTGCACTACCTGCAACATGACCCTCGAATTGTGAGAATTAGAAATAATCCTGACTACTGGGTTGCCACACTGTTAGATCCCCGGTACAAAAGTAAATTTGCAGAAATTATTCCTGCCATAGAAAGGGATGCACGCATGCAGGAGTATCAGCAGAGACTGTTGCAGAATCTTACATGTGCTTTTCCACAAAATACCAGTGGTGCACGTAGTGAATCTCACAGTTCCAACTTGCCAACCGTGGGACCGTCAAGTGTTCAGCACTCAAACCGTAACAGAACCACAGTATCTGCTGGTAACATCAATTTTGCGGAATCATTTCACCACTTTTTTAGCCCATCCTTTGCAAGGCCACAGGAGACAAGAAGTCTGACACATAGTCAACGCCTAGAGACGATGGTACAGGAGTATCTCCAAGTAAACATTGAAGCCACGACTGTGTCACTGGACCCTTGCTCTTTTTGGGCTTCCAATCTGGATAAATGGCCGGAGCTAGCCACTTACGCCTTGGAGATCTTGTCATGCCCCGCAGCCAGCGTTCTGTCTGAACGTGTGTTCAGCGCTGCTGGTGGTGTGCTGACAGATAAGCGCACGCGGCTCTCCACTGATAATGTAGACAGACTCACGTTCATAAAGATGAACAAATCATGGATCCGAAACGACTTTTCTACCCCTGTGTCATCCTGGGGAGAGTAAAAGCTTGATGATTGGTTAAAATCACCCTACCAACCGTTTTAAGCTTTCAAATTACTAATCATGTTTATCTGTATCTTGGCTGGAAAATAATTTGGGCTTTGTAGCAGTGTGCAGCACTGATTCTATTAGGCCATCTATAATAAGCTCCACCAGATTTAAAATTACTAATCATGTTTATCTGTATCTTGACTGGAAAATAATTTGGGCTTTGTAGCAGTGTGCAGCACTGATCCTATTAGGCAATCTATACTAAAGCTTCACCAGATTTAAAATTAATAATAATTTTTAGCTGCATCTAGCCCGGAAAATAATTTTGGGGCTCCGAGATGCGCAAGACACATAAGTGCCTTCTTGCTGCACTACCTGCAGCATGACCCTCATATTGTCAGAATTCGAAGTAATCATGACTACTGGGTTGCCACACTCTTAGATCCCCCAAACTTTTCGATCAACCTTTTCATTTTAATAAAGACCAAAAAAATGGTCATTTTTGAAATTATAAGCATTAGCAGGTTGTTAGAAACTGAAATCAAACAGTTTTCAACTCAAAACTTTATTCTAGGTGATGTTACATTTTCACATAGGACCCCTTGTTCGAAAGGAGCTTCTGAACTCTCTCGTCCATTGAATTTGTCAGGTTTTGGATGGTTTCTGCTTCAATTGTTTTGCATGAGGACAGAATACCCTCCCAGAGCTGTTGCTTAGATGTGAACTGCCTCCCGCCATCATAGACACTCCTTTTAATGATGCTCCAAAGGTTCTGAATGGGGTAGAGGTCAGGGGAGCATGGGGGTCACACCATAAGTTTGTCCCCTTTTATGCCCATATCAGCCAGAGATGCAGATGTTTTATGTGCAGCATGAGATGGTGCATTATCATGCAGAAAAATGATCTTGCTGTGAAATACACGGTTCTTCTTCTTGAACCATGGCAGGAAGTGCTGTTTGAGAAAATCCACACACATTATGGAGTTCATCTTTAGCGCCTTCAGGGATCCTAAAGGGGCCGACAATCTCTCTCCCCATGATTCCAGCCCAAAACATTACTCCACCTCCTCCTTGTTGGCGCTGTAGCCGTGTTTGCGTGGGGTGTCCATCAACCAGCCATCCTCCACTCCATCCATCTGGACCATCGAGCGCTGCACGGCACTCATCCATGAACAAAACAGTTTTGAAATCAGTCTTCATGTAATGTTTGGCCCACTGGAGCCGTTTCTGCTTGTGTGAAGTGGATAGAGGAGGTCGACAGGATGGCGTATGCACAGCTGCAAACCTCTGAAGGACCCTGCATCTTGTTGTTCGGGGGACGTTGGAGGCACAAGCAGCTTCAAAAACTTGTCTGCTGCTATGACAAGGCTTTTTTGCCGCTGCTCTTTCAACCTGACGTAATTGCCTGTAGGAAAGAGTCCTCAATTTGCCCTTATCAGCACGCACACGTGTGTACTGTGAATCAGCTACATACTTCTTGATGGCCAAGACACTTCATCCTGATCATTGCACAATGTTGATTGTAGTCATGCCTTGACCTAAACACTCCACAATTTGTTGCTTCTCAGCAGCCGACACATCCTTTTTCTTTCCCATTTTGGCAGAAAATGTAGGCTGCTTAATAATGTGAGACAGCCTTCTTAAGTAGTCTTGCCTTTCATTGGACACACCTGCCAAACTAATTAGCACAGGTGTCTGCAATTGCTTACAGTGATATAAAGAGCCCTGACACACATCACCATCAATGAGTTTAACTGACAAACAAACAAATTCTTCCCTTATCACTCCTAAACACTTTTTGCATAATAATTTGGAACACAGTGTACATGTGCTTTTCCACAAAACACCAGTGGTTCACGTAGTGAATCTTACAGTTCTAACTTGCCAACCGTGGTCTGTATGGAGTTGTTCAATAAAGGGCCCAAAATTAAGATAACATAGATGGGAGAGGTCTCTATGAATAGGAATTCCTAAGTATTTGATACCCTGTGAGGGCCAGGCAAAGGGAAAGTTGGACTGGATGGAATCCTATATGGATTTGGGGAGGGAGACATCGAGGGCCTCAGACTTCGCTGCATTGATTTTAAAATTTGACCATGTAACAAAGTGATCTATTTCAGCCATAACAGCATGGATGGATGTATGTGATTGAGTGATATATACTAGGTAGTGTTGAGCATTCCGATACTGAAATATCGGGTATCGGCCGATATTCGCGGTATCGGAATTCCGATACTTAATTCCGATACTTTTACAATATCGTATACCGGAATCGGAAGTTCCCATAATGCAATGAGACATTTTCATTTTATTCAGCCAATGAGGATCCTAAGAAGTGTGGGCACATCCTGTTAGGCATGTAGGCATCTTAACTAATGGCATGGCTGTGATTGGCTGCTGAAATGATGTCATGATGCACTATAAAAGCCACCGCCGCCATTTTGAGCTCACTCTGCTGTGAATTCAGTTAGGGATAGGACGCTGTTGTTCTGAGGGACAGTTTTAGCTACCTATTTGCTCTATACTGCTTTACCCAAGCTACTTTCTAAATCACTGTGCCTTGCAGTGCTAGTGCACAGTTCCCTGTGCTGTTCACCGCTGTCTGCAAGGTCTGTGTGTGTGAGTGCAGCTCACCCTGTAGTGTGTGCTTCAGCCAAGTCTGGTTGTAGTGCACTCAGTGTGTGTCACTGCCTCATACATTGTCCTTTTTTGCCAATTCATAATTTTTCCTGATATCTCCTATTAGTGTGGTGGTTCCATCTGTATTCAGCTAAATTGGTTCCAAACACACTATATAGGAGTAGATAGAGACATTTTTTTCCGTCTTGCAGCACTAGTGCACAGTGCTCTGCATCTGTACTGTTCACCGCTGTCTGCAAGGTCTGGTGTGTGAGTGCAGCTCACCCTGTAGTGTGTGCTTCAACCCCGTCTGGTTGTAGTGCACTCAGTGTGTGTCACTGCCTCATACATTGTCGTTTTTTGCCAATTCATAATTTTTCCTGATATCTCCTATTAGTGTGGTGGTTCCATCTGTATTCAGCTAAATTGGTTCCAAACACACTATATAGGAGTAGATAGAGAAATTTTTTTCCGTCTTGCAGCGCTAGTGCACAGTGCTCTGCATCTGTACTGTTCACCGCTGTCTGCAAGGTCTGGTGTGTGAGTGCAGCTCACCCTGTAGTGTGTGCTTCAACCCCGTCTGGTTGTAGTGCACTCAGTGTGTGTCACTGCCTCATACATTGTCGTTTTTTGCCAATTCATAATTTTTCCTGATATCTCCTATTAGTGTGGTGGTTCCATCCGTATTCAGCTAAATTGGTTCCAAACACACTATATAGGAGTAGATAGAGAAATTTTTTTGGTCTTGCAGCGCTAGTGCACAGTGCTCTGCATCTGTACTGTTCACCGCTGTCTGCAAGGTCTGGTGTGTGAGTGCAGCTCACCCTGTAGTGTGTGCTTCAACCCCGTCTGGTTGTAGTGCACTCAGTGTGTGTCACTGCCTCATACATTGTCCTTTATTGCCAATTCATAATTTTTCCTGATATCTCCTATTAGTGTGGTGGTTCCATCCGTATTCAGCTAAATTGATTCCAAACACACTATATAGGAGTAGATAGAGGAGCCTTTCTGCAGCCTTGGGCCCTGCAGCCCCAGCCAGATTAGTATTAGCCTATTTTTTGCAGCCTCATCTATTGCATTGTAGGTTACCTTCCTACATTGTAATAGCTACAAAAAGTTTGTGATACTATCGTTATTACATCTTTAGGCACATCCAGTGTCTTTTTGTGACAAAAAAAAACCTAAATAAAGTTCACCAAACACTCCACTTTACAGTTGTGTAGGCCACATTAGCTCATATTAAAGTCTAGTCCACACTTTATAAAATTAGTGTTTCTTATACCTGTTAGCAGCTGTTCAGGAATAAGCACACTAAGCCCTTAGTACTTTTCTGCCTATCTTTATCAGTCTACCAAGATGAAGAAGGCAGGGAGTAAGGCATGTGGTCGTGGGCGTGGAGTTTCTGCAGGGAGAGGACGTGAGGATTCTGTGCCTGCAGGGAGAGGACATGGGGATTCTGTGCCTGCTGCGGGCACCAGTGACTCAGCATCCCCCAGTTTTACCAGGGAACAGTCCTTTATGCGCAGCTTTGTAGGAGCTAGCCGTACCCCACTGCTGCGCGAGGACCAAATTGAAGCCGTTGTCGGATGGATGGCAGCTAACGCATCGACTTCAATTAGTTCCAGATCCTCTCAGGTCCTGAGCACTGAAGAGCACCCATCTGTCTCTTCACCACCTGCCAAATTGCCCAGGCAGTCAGAGAGCCCTGGACAGGAGCCATCTCTACTTCTGTTCTCTGAATCTCTTGGCTTGGAAAGAGGGGGCCAGCCAAGCAGAATTCGAGAATTTGAAGAAGAGGTAGTATGCAGTGATGCGCAACCGTTTTGTCTCTCTGAATCTGAAGAGGCGGGTGGGCCAGTGCCTATGGTCAGCAGCACACCTCAGTACGCATCTGATGATGAGACTCAGGTGCCACTTTCTGGTGCGTACTGTGCTGTCGAGACTACCCAGGAGAAGCAGTTGTTTGAAGAGGGTGGTGTAGATGATGAGGTCCTTGACCCATCATGGCGTGAGGGACAGGAAGGTGGTGGGAGCAGCTCTGAGGAAGAGATTCCCCGAACGGCCCAAAAAGGAGGGAGAGGGAGGGGGCAGACTTGGTTGCCTGTAGCCTCCACTTCGGCACCCATTAGGAGCATGGCTCTTCCAAAATCCAAAGCGGGCGCTCCCAAGACTTGCAGTGCCTGGTCCTTTTTTGACACAGTTGCAGATGACATTTGCTTTGTCAAATGCAAGCTGTGTAATCAGAAGGTGAAAAGAGGGAAAAGTGTCAGCAACCTCAATACCACAAATATGTGGAAACATGTGCGGACCAAGCACGTGGTGGAGTTACACAAACACACTGAAGACCTAGGCCAACCTACAGCGCCACCTACCACCTCTTCAGCTCGTGTTGTAGCCTCTTCCTCCAGCTCACACACAGCTGGTTCGGCTTCCTCACAGGATCGCCATGGAAGAATCTCTGGCACTGTTGTACAGAGACACAGTGTAATTCCACCCACAGCACCACTTTCCCAGTCATCCTCACACTCCCAGGCCAGTCTACAGCCATCGTTAGCACAGGCATGGGAGAAAAGGCGCCCATACTCGGCAAACCACCCCCGAGCACAGGCTCTGAATGCTGGCATTGCTAAACTACTGGCCCTTGAAATGCTATCATTCAGGCTGGTGGAGACTGACACATTCCGTAACTTTATGGCATTGGCAGTCCCACAATACAACGTGCCCAGCCACTTTTATTTCAGCAGGCAAGCCGTCCCTGCCCTGCAACATCATGTGGAGGGAAAAATTAAACATGCGCTACAAAACGCCGTCAGTAGCAAGGTCCACCTGACCACTGATGCGTGGACCAGTAAGCATGGACAGGGACGATACCTTTCCCTCACTGCCCATTGGGTAAATGTTGTGGAGCCGGGTACAGATCTTGAGAGTGGCGCTGTACGTGTTCTGCCAACTCCAAGGATTGCAGGAATCCAGTCTGTACACATTGACTCCTCCTCATACTCCAGTTCCTCTGAATCAGCGCTGCAGGAGCCGTCACGGTCTACCTCCACATCGACCCGTGAACGGTTACCTGTTATGATGACCGATATGAGCACAGCCGTGGCCAAACGTCAACAGGCCGTATTAAAATTAATTTCTTTGGGGAATCGAAGCCACACAGCGCAGGAGCTCTGGAATGCCATCAAGCAGCAGAGTGACGTGTGGTTTGTGCCAGCGAATCTCCAGCCAGGCATGGTATTGTGTGACAATGGCCGAAATCTGGTGGCAGCTCTGGGCCTAGGCAACCTCACTCACATCCCATGTCTGGCACATGTGCTCAACTTGGTCGTGCAGAGTTTTTTGAGGGACTATCCGGATCTTGATGCACTGCTTCACAAGGTCCGCATAGAGTGCGCTCACTTGCGGCGTTCCAGCAATGCAAGATCACGCATTGCAGCTCTGCAGCGCCGATTATGTCTTCCGGAACATCGCATCATATGTGACCTACCCACCAGGTGGAATTCAACGTTACATATGTTGGAGAGGTTGTGTGAGCAGCAGGCAGCAGTAATGGAGCACCAGCTGCAGCAGGCGCAAACAAGTCGCAGTGCGCCCCATTCACACTTCACCACCACTGAGTGGGCCTCTATGAAGGACATTTGCCACGTTTTGCGTGCCTTCGATTATTCCACGCGGATGGCGAGTGCAGATGATGCACTAGTCAGCATGACTATCCCCCTTATCTGCCTGCTTGAAAAAACACTGCAAGCACTAAGGGACAAGGTTTTGGAAGAGGTGGAGGATGAGGAGTCACAAATGCCATCTGCTTCTCTACAGTCTGCGCAACGTGGTTCCTCACAAAGGCCTAGGCAGGGGACACTTTGTGAGGAGGATGAGGAGGAGTCAATGGATGAGGAAGACATCTGTCCAGAGGAGGGAGGTACACAATGCTCTAGTAGTCAGTATCTAGAGCGAGGGTGGGGTGATGCAGAGCAGGCAGAGATCACGCCTCAAGCAGGGGACAGCGTTTCTTGGCCAGTTGGCAGTCTGCAGCACATGGTTGATTTCATGCTGCAGTGCCTGAGAAACGACCGCCGCATCGCCCACATTCTCAACACGGCTGATTATTGGGTGTCCACCCTCCTAGATCCTCGCTACCGGGACAACTTACAAAGCCTCATAACACCGTTGAACCGGGAGCGTAAAATGCGGGAGTACCAAGACGCACTGGTGCATTCCATCATGTTCTCCATTCCAACCGAGAGCAGTGCTGCTAGTGCTTTACAAAGCAGCTCAGTGCGTCGAGGCAGTGGAGGAAGCTCTGCACAAAGAGGGAGCAGAAGCAGCGCCTCAGCACAAGGCAAGACCAGTATGGCCGAAATGTGGCAAAGTTTTGTGTCCCCGCCGCCACAAATGTCTACACCATCACAGACGGCTCCAGTCAGCAGGAGGCAACGTTTCCGTCAGATGGTGACAGACTACATGTCTTGCCCTCTTAGTGTACTCCCAGACGGCTCTTCTCCCTTCAAGTTTTGGGTCTGTAAGCTGGATACATGGCCAGAGCTTAGTCAGTATGCACTGGAGGTGCTAGCTTGCCCTGCTGCTAGTGTATTATCGGAACGCGTCTTTAGTGCCGCAGGTGGTGTACTAACAGACCGTCGCATGCGACTATCCTCCGATAACGTTGACCGGCTTACTTTTCTCAAAATGAACAAGGCCTGGATCTCTCATGAATTTGCCAGTCCTCTTCCAGAATAAATAATTGGTTGGCAACAGTATCCAGGTCTCCTGTTCTGTTCATGTTTCTACCACCTGAACTGTAATCCCTGAGCTCCAACACCGCCAGTTGGCGCTCGGAAGTGCCGTCTGCACAGTCAACACTTGCTGCCGTGTTATTGGGGTTCAGTAACGTCAGCTGTTCCCCTGCTGTGCGGACGGCAATTTCTCCTGCTCTGTCCACATCCACTGTACTACTGATTTAAAACCTCCTCCAAATACACCTCTGGCTCCTCTGTTTTCAGTATTATCCCTGAGCTCCAACACCGCCAGTTGGCGCTCGGAAGTGCCGTCTGCACAGTCAACACTTGCTACCATGTTATTGGGGTTCAGTAACGTCAGCTGTTCCCCTGCTGTGCGGACGGCAATTTCTTCTGCTCTGTCCACATTCTCACTACTACAGATTTTAAAGTTGCTCCAATTACACCTCTGGCTCCTCTGTTTTCATTCTTATCCCTGGGCTCCAACACCGCCAGTTGGCGCTCGGAAGTGCCGTCTGCACAGTCAACACTTGCTGCGGTGTTATTGGGGTTCGGTAACGTCAGCTGTTCCCCTGCTGTGTTCACGGCAATTTCTCCTGCTCTGTCCATATTCACTGTGCTACTTATTTAAAACTTGCTCCAATTACACCTCTGGCTCCTCCATTTTTAGTATTTACCCTGGGCTCCAATACCGCTAGTTGCTGCTCAGAAGTGCCGTCTGCACAGTCAACGCTTGCTCCAGTGTTATTGGGGTTCAGTAACGTCAGCTGATCCCCAGCTGTGTGTCCGGCAAATTCTCCTGCTTTGTCCACATCCACTGTACTACGGATTTAAAACCTCCTCCAAATACACCTCTGGCTCCTCTGTTTTTAGTATTTACCCTGGGCTCCAGCACCGCCAGCTGGTTCTCGGCAGTTCCATTGGCTCTTGTACCTTCTGCTACCCATCCGGGTTCCAGTACCGTCAGCTGGTCCTCGGTAGTTCCATTTGCTCTTGTATCTTCTGCTACCCATCCGGGTTCCAGTACCGTCAGCTGGTTCTCGGCAGTGTCTTTGGCACGGGTACTCCCTCCTGCCCAGCCTAGTTCCAGCACGCCAGCTGTTTCCGGGTAGTGTCAACGTCACTTTGCCTCCAATGCGTTGTCCTGTCGTGTTGCGGTCGGGTTAGCCGACTCTATGGTGCCTGCAGTTTAGGTGACTCCTATGTGGGCTGCGGGATCTGGCAATGAAGGCTGGTTCCATAGTGCCAATAGGACAAGCACCCCCTGTAGGACTGTGGGTTTTGGTAACTGCGGCCGGCTCGCGGCCTTGAACTTTTTTTTACATGGGTACCTTCTGCTACCCATCCGGGTTCCACCGTCAGCTGGTTCTCGGCAGTGCCTTTGGATTAGGTGCCTCCTTCTCGGTATCCAAGTTCCACCAATGTCTGCTGGTCCTTGGTAGTGCTTTCTGGCACAGGTACCTCCTGCTTAGTAACCGAGTTCCAGTAACATCAGCTGGTCCTCGGTAGTTCCATTGGCTCTTGTACCTTCTGCTACCCATCCGGGTTCCAGTACCATCAGCTGGTCCTCGGTAGTTCCATTTGCTCTTGTATCTTCTGCTACCCATCCGGGTTCCAGTACCGTCAGCTGGTTCTCGGCAGTGTCTTTGGCACGGGTACTCCCTCCTGCCCAGCCTGGTTCCAGCACGCCAGCTGTTTCCGGGTAGTGTCAACGTCACTTTGCCTCCAATGCGTTGTCCTGTCGTGTTGCGGTCGGTTTAGCCAACTCTATGGTGCCTGCAGTTTAGGTGACTCCTATGTGGGCTGCGGGATCTGGCAATGAAGGCTGGTTCCATAGTGCCAATAGGACAAGCACCCCCTGTAGGACTGTGGGTTTTTGTAACTGCGGCCGGCTCGCGGCCTTGAACTTTTTTTTACATGGGTACCTTCTGCTACCCATCCGGGTTCCAGTACCGTCAGCTGGTTCTCGGCAGTGCCTTTGGATTAGGTGCCTCCTTCTCGGTATCCAAGTTCCACCAACGTCTGCTGGTCCTTGGTAGTGCTTTCTGGCACAGGTACCTCCTGCTTAGTAACCGAGTTCCAGTAACATCAGCTGGTCCTCGGTAGTTCCATTGGCTCTTGTACCTTCTGCTACCCATCCGGGTTCCAGTACCGTCAGCTGGTCCTCGGTAGTTCCATTTGCTCTTGTATCTTCTGCTACCCATCCGGGTTCCAGTACCGTCAGCTGGTTCTCGGCAGTGTCTTTGGCACGGGTACTCCCTCCTGCCCAGCCTGGTTCCAGCACGCCAGCTGTTTCCGGGTAGTGTCAACGTCACTTTGCCTCCAATGCGTTGTCCTGTCGTGTTGCGGTCGGGTTAGCCGACTCTATGGTGCCTGCAGTTTAGGTGACTCCTATGTGGGCTGCGGGATCTGGCAATGAAGGCTGGTTCCATAGTGCCAATAGGACAAGCACCCCCTGTAGGACTGTGGGTTTTGGTAACTGCGGCCGGCTCGCGGCCTTGAACTTTTTTTTACATGGGTACCTTCTGCTACCCATCCGGGTTCCAGTACCGTCAGCTGGTTCTCGGCAGTGCCTTTGGATTAGGTGCCTCCTTCTCGGTATCCAAGTTCCACCAACGTCTGCTGGTCCTTGGTAGTGCTTTCTGGCACAGGTACCGCCTGCTTAGTAACCGAGTTCCAGTAACATCAGCTGGTCCTCGGTAGTTCCATTGGCTCTTGTACCTTCTGCTACCCATCCGGGTTCCAGTACCGTCAGCTGGTCCTCGGTAGTTCCATTTGCTCTTGTATCTTCTGCTACCCATCCGGGTTCCAGTACCGTCAGCTGGTTCTCGGCAGTGTCTTTGGCACGGGTACTCCCTCCTGCCCAGCCTGGTTCCAGCACGCCAGCTGTTTCCGGGTAGTGTCAACGTCACTTTGCCTCCAATGCGTTGTCCTGTCGTGTTGCGGTCGGGTTAGCCGACTCTATGGTGCCTGCAGTTTAGGTGACTCCTATGTGGGCTGCGGGATCTGGCAATGAAGGCTGGTTCCATAGTGCCAATAGGACAAGCACCCCCTGTAGGACTGTGGGTTTTGGTAACTGCGGCCGGCTCGCGGCCTTGAACTTTTTTTTACATGGGTACCTTCTGCTACCCATCCGGGTTCCAGTACCGTCAGCTGGTTCTCGGCAGTGCCTTTGGATTAGGTGCCTCCTTCTCGGTATCCAAGTTCCACCAACGTCTGCTGGTCCTTGGTAGTGCTTTCTGGCACAGGTACCTCCTGCTTAGTAACCGAGTTCCAGTAACATCAGCTGGTCCTCGGTAGTTCCATTGGCTCTTGTACCTTCTGCTACCCATCCGGGTTCCAGTACCGTCAGCTGGTCCTCGGTAGTTCCTCAGCTTTCTTGTACCTTCTGCTACATTTCCAAGTTCAAGCTTTTTGAAATGGTTCTTGGTAATCACTCTGGATCTCCCTGACGAGGACCCTGAAGACGAGGACCCTGAAGACCAACCCTAAGAAGACGAGGACCCCGAAGACAATGACCCTGAAGACGAGGACCCTGAAGACCACCCCGAAGAAGACGAGGACCCTGAAGACCACCCCGAAGAAGACGAGGACCCTGAAGACCACCCCGAAGAAGACGAGGACCCTGAAGACGAGGACCCAGAAGACCAACCCGAAGAAGACGAGGACCCCGAAGACGAGGACCCCCGAAGACGACGACCCTGAAGACCACCCCGAAGAAGACCAAGAAGATGACCCTGAAGAAGTTGACCAAGAAGACAAAGAAGAGAAGACAAGCACCAAGATACAGAAGAACAAGAGACAGAAAACCAAGAAGCAGAAATACAAGAAGCTGCAGAACAAAAAGCGGAAGAACATTAAGCATAAGACTAAAAATCAGAGCAAAAGATAATATCTAAATTATAAGCAGAAGATGACTAAGCAGTGTATGGGGGTGAGTCCGTTCCTCCTCATGGTGCCCCTGGAAAAGACCTGCTGCTGCAGGCCAAACTGAACGCGGACAAATCCTGTTGTAAATCTTTTGTGACGGGCAGAACGAAAGGTGTAATGTCCAACCTTTTATAGATAACAACTACAGGAATGCCTGTCACAAATAAGAATATGATGAAGAAGAAGAATATGAAGAAGATGAAGAAGTAGAATATGAAGAATGTAAAAAAAAGAATAATACGAAGAAGGTGAAGAAGAAGAAGGTGAAGAAGAAGTGGATGAAAAAGATGCTGAGGATGATGAAGGAGAAAGTGTGGGAGAAGTAAAAAAGAAGGTGAAGAGCATGGAAGTAGTGAAACATAAATATCTGCCAAAATATAAAAATACTTAACATAGTTAATATTTCCGTAACTCAGAACATAATAAAAAAATAGTAATTCCTGCTATTCCATTTGACTGGGCTAAACCTCTATGCCTTTATTGTCTCCCCCACCTCCCCCAATACATTCTACATTATTCTTAGTTGTTTTCCTTCATGTAGAAATAACCTACAAGGAAAGAAAGGGTTTATTTTAATTCCGATATTTATGTCCCATTGACTTGCATTGGTTTCCGGTATCGGAATCGGCGATATCCGATACTTTTTCGGTATCGGTCCGATCCAATCCGATCCGATATTTCCCGATATCGGAAGGTATCGCTCAACACTAATACTAGGACATCATCAGCAAATAGAGAGCACTTGTAGTCGGTGCCTCCCACCTCAATCCACCTAATATTGGGGTTATGGCGAATTGATGAGAGCAGGTGCTCCGTCACTAGGATGTATAAGAGAGGGGACAGAGAACATCCCTGCCTTGTCCCATTGGTGATTGTGAAAGGTGATGAAAATGTTCTGACGCACCCCCTGGGCCTTGGGACACCCGGAGCCGGACCCTTTTTGGTGGATGCTGGTGGTTGTAGTCTCCGTGGCGGCAACCTAGTTCCGTGGCTCAGGGCGGTCAAACCAGTGGCGGAACTATTTATGTGGTTTTGATGTTTAAATGTCCGACTACGCCACCCGTGGATTGCGGTCAGAGTGAACCGCCGCTCCAGGGCAGACCGCTGAGGCTGGTGTTGTGGGTGCAGCAGAGCGTAGCATAACTCCCCACGGGAGGAGTATAGCCTCAGGGCAGTGTATGCGGAGGATGGGGGTGATGGTGCAGGGCAGCAGCAGTAATGACACGGAGTCAGTGATGCAGTCCAGGGCCTTTACTCACAGTTCTTATTATCCAGACCACGTCTGCAGGTAACGGCTGCCCACGTCGTACTGTGCTCACCAGGTGAGGGGCTCAGACAACTCCCAGATAACTTTGGAGTGCTTCACAGGACCCCCTTTGTGTGTCCTTTGTCTGGCCTTTCTTACCAACCCTTCTGTCCGGCTGCCTCGGGCCTCCTCTTGGTAAACTTGGCGCCAGTTTCCCTGACCCTATGTGGTGCCTTCCTAGCGGGTGTAGCGAGGGGCTGCGCCACATAAAATGTCACAGCCTCCGGTTTCTAGCTGAGGGTCGTTTCCTGCCTCCACTAGTTTCGGGGACCGGTCTCCCCCTTTGGCCTGACCCCTCCACGCAGGTGGATTCGGGCGTGCGGTGGCGACTCGTCCGTCCGCACCCCTGAGATCCCTTCGTTCCTCGTTCCTGGAGCCTTCTCCGCTCCTCTTCCTTCCTTCTCCCTCTTCCAGGCCTGGGCCTCTGTTACTAGGCCCGCCTCCGGAGCAGAGCTCATGCAGAGCCCCTGCTCCCTGCCACTTCTGCTCAGACTTCTCTGCACTGAACTAAGATGGTGCCCACCTTTTATACTCCCTTCTCAATGCACCCAGGAACTGCTTCCTCCCTGCTCCTGCACTACAGGGTTCCCCTTCCTCAGTGTTCCCTCCCCCCACTCCAGCCAGGGACTGGGACTGTCGTGCCCATCTCAGGGGCATATTGGTCGCCCTGCCCCACGGCAATGTGGTGTAATGCATGCAGGTGTCGGGTCCTGATCCACACTACATCCTTACCTGAGAGTGAGATATCACACCTCTGGGTGAGGTGCAATACCTCTGTAGCAGCCGAGCCCTCAGGGTGCTACAGTTCCATTTATCTTCAGCCTAGGTGACGTATTGCGATACAGGGCCGTGATTTTGGCTATAAAAGGGTCCCCTAGACCCCTACCCCAAGCTTTTTAAGAGAATCATATATGGCGTGCCAGGAGACTCTATGGAATGCTTTCTCAGCATCCAACGAGAGTATCTAATTACAAATTTTTAACTGCATCTAGCCCAGGAAATACTTTGTGCCTAGTAGCAGGGTCTGCTAGTCAGCGGATTATCCCGGCTGTTAAGCAAGCTACAGCACCTGTAGTTTGGACACTTAATTTTTTCAAAGGAAATGCTTCGGGACCACGGGATACTCAGTGAAGAGCATCAGGAGGCACCCCAAGGCATAGGGGCTCGGACTGACAGTAGGATGCCTTGCGGTGGACAGCCGAGCTCGATCCTTATAAAAGCTTTTTAACTGCAGCAGCTTTAGTGGACGCTACTGGAGCTGGAATTACGCGGCTGCTGGCATGAGACTTGCCCTCCAATAGATCCTTGTAAATGTATTTAAAGTGTATTTATTCAAATTAGAGAGACAATTTAAATTAAAAAGCTTAGAGCTGCCTCCACCACAGGGGGGCTCGCTCGACCCACCAGCGGACAGGCACCAGTATTGGGAGAGGGGGGCTGGCCGTCAGGGTTCACCGCAGCTCTGGCACAAACCCGGCGACACGGAGGTGGCACGGGCAGGAGCGGACTGAACGTGTCGGATTCTCACTTTTTGGATTTTAGAAGGGCATGACATGCCTATATCTGTGTCTCCCCCTCCTTTTACTCCTCCACCTCTTTTCTTTTCGCATGACTATATGTACTTGTCACTTTTCCATGTGTTAGTTGTGTCTTCTGAGCAGTTTGTCAGCTTTTGGACACCTTTGAAGGTGTTTTCTATGTGTTTCTATGTGTTTTTGTTTGCCTGCCATTGGTTTTAACGGTGTTCGAAGGTGTTCGACGAACAGTTCGACGAACAGTTCGGCTAACACACGGGTGTTCGACGAACCGAACCGAACTCGAACACTACGGGGGTGGCTCAACACTACATGTGACCAGACTTGTCCATCAGCCTCCTATGATTGAAAAACTGATTTTCCATGTGCAGGACCAGTCACATGCCCCTCAATCTACTGTGTTTTAACAATAAGAGTTCAGTGCAGTCTATTAATAGGAAGGCTGAAATAACAAGAACAGGAGGAGAATTTGTAGTAATTACAACATCAATAAGAGCCATAGAAGCATTTCCCCAACACATTTAGTAAAGTGAAGATAAATTGGACGACCCCTTTAAAAGAATAAGACTAAGCTTCTGAAGCATGCACAACCAATGGACATGATTGGTGCAAAAACACCCTTTCATTTGATTTATTTTTTAACATGAGTAGTTTGTAAATACTGCTGATTAAAGATAAATGAAATGTGTAATGATTCTCTGTCAATATAGGATACAAATAGTAAAACCAATTGACAAGAATTTTCTGTTTAATAAAAAACTATTTTGAAGCTTTTAAAGTGCATCTTAATGGATAGTGCTTTTTATAAGCTAAGCTAACAATGCAATCCTATGTGGTTCTGAGGCAGCAATGCTCATAAGCGCACTAGAATTAGGGGGAATAAAAATAACCATATTGTTATTTAAATAATGACAGTAGAGCTGTGGCCTGGTATAAATAATTGCTGATCTAAAGGTTTATTGATATGAAAGAAACATTAACTTTAATTATAAGAATAAGCATTTTACTAATAATACAATAAAGTCTGAAGCGATATGCCTTTAGAGGATATAAAACTTTGAAGTCAGCTTTACTCTTGATTAATTCATGGCTGCAGAGTCATCATTTTTTAGACATTGTTTGCCTGCCTTTAAGCATAGCGAGTTCTACGTATCCTTCTGGTTATGCTGGCCATTCTTGTTTCAATTTTCACATTTTAATATAATTAAATACTATATTGGTGCTTTACATTTCATACTTATGAAAATCTGTACAGAACATACATAGTCAACATGTTTATAAGGCATGTATAGAATATATTTAAAAGGGGTTTTCAGTAGTTATAATTGATAGGTCACCAATATAAGATTGATAGGGGTACATCACTCACCACTAGAGATGAGTGAATATTTCAATATTTGGTTCGGATTACGATCACTGAATTTGCAATATTCCCCGAATATTTGTCGAACATAGCCGAACGCCATTGGATTCTATTGGGGGCAAAACCAAACGCATACACAACTCATTCAAATGGGCCCAAAAGCTGCCAAAACACATCAAATTAGGGGCAGACACCAGGAAAGTGGCATCAATTGACCCAGAGTACAATTAGTATAATTATTATTATTTATTATTATAGCAGCATTTATTCCATGACGCTTTACATGTGAAAAGATGTCACCAACTGGTACAAGAGGAGAGAAGACCATGCCTGTGATGGCGCACAAACTATCTACAAGGGATGGGTGAGGGTACAGTAAGTGAGGGTACAGCTGGTCATGCAGCGGTATGGTGGAGCGAGGGTTACTGCAGATTGTACGCTTGTCAGAAGAAGTGGGTCTTCCGCTTCCTTTTGAAGGTTTCCACGGTAGGCGAGAGTCTGATGTGTTGTGGCACAGAGTTCCACAGTGGGGGAGATGCACGGGACAAATCTTGTATGCGATTGTGGCAAGAAGAGATAAGAGGGAAGTAGAAAAGGAAATCTTGTAAGGATGGGAGGTTGCGCACAGGTAATTATAGGGAGACTAGGTCACAGATATATGGAGGAGACAGGTTTTCGATGGCTTGGTATGCCAAAGTTAGGCTTTTCAACTGGAGTCTCTGAAACGGGGAGCCAGCATAGGGATTGACAGGGGGGAGAAGTCGGGAAATAGTGGGGTGACAGGTGGATTAGTTGGCTAGCACAGTTTAGGATAGATTGGAGGGGTGTGAGAGTGGTAGAAGGGAGGCCACAGAGCAGGAGCTTGCAGTAGTCGAGGCGGGAGATGATGTGGGCGTGCACAATTGTATTTGCAGATTCTTCTTTGAGGAATGTGTGGATCCGGGAAATTTTTTTTACTTGGAGTCGATATATTCCTCAGTTGTCCCTCAGAGTTCAGTTGTCCCTACACCAGTCCTTGGAACGCAAGCACAACTACGCTGCTACCCACATGCAACAATACTAAACTAGCACATTTTTCGACTGCTTGCACTAGAAATTTTGCCTTTTAAGCTCGTGGAGGTGGAAGCTTTCTGCAATCTCATGGCGGCGGCTGTCCCTTGGTACTCGGTCCCCAGCTACCACTATTTCTCCCTATGTGCCGTCCCCGCCTTGTACAAGCACGGGTCCCAGAACATTACCCATACCCTCACCAACGCAGTTAGTGGGAAGGACCACCTAACCACAGACACGTGGACAAGTGCTTGTGGCCAGGGACGGTACATCTCACTGATGGCACACTGGGTTACTGGGTTAATATTGTGGAAGCCAGGACCCAGTCGGACCCTGTGATAGAACACATCCTCCCAACACAGAGGATTGCGGGCCCTGGGTCAATCAAGCTTCAACACAATGTTCACAAGGTTGACAGCATCAGTGGTCGGTTTCCTAGACAACGAGCAAACTGCTTCATAATGATAGGCCACCATCTCCTTAGTTTGCTGGTTGTCACAAATAATATAGAGATTCGTGGTGTCTCTGGTTATGCTGTAATTTAAATGTAGTTTTTTCATTTTGGTCCAGCAAGGGTTAATGTTAGTCTCTTGCTGGCAGCCTTTTGTTAGTGGTCAGCTGATGTTGGTTGGTGCCACTCCCACCTCCCTTTAAATAGCCACATGACCCATCAGCTGACCGCCGGTTATAGTTCATTCTATGCAGACCTCTTTGAAGGAGCCAGTCTCTGGAGAAGCTGTGGTGTTCGATGCTATTGCAGCGGTGAAGTTTTCTGTTGGAGAGATAAGTGTATTTTATGTTGTTATCTTCCCATTGTTTTTCTTCCCTTCCTTGTGTTGTCCTATTGTAGTGGTAAGACTAGTGTCTCGCTGGCCTGCACACTAGCCAGGTTAAGTACAGGGCCAGCAAGAGCTTAGGCATGTGATTGCGCACGGGGAGAGGTGTCCCTTTCCTTGTTCCCTACCACTGTGGCCCTCCTACCCCCTCTATCTCCCATTGCATCCATGTGTTGTGCCATCCGCCGGATATCCCCTTGTCATTCCATGACACTGATACTTTTCTGTGGGAATTAGCTTGTCTCCAACCAGCCAGAAAAACCCAGTGAATTATGGCACGCCATTGTTTGGTATTAGCGCCCAGTACCAGAAGCGAAGCCATCCACAATTTCCATATTTCAGGAATTTTATTTGGTACACTGGCTGCCCAAACATTAGTTTCTCACAAAGGAGCTGAAGACACTGAGTGGCAGTAGGTGCAAGTTTCTCCAGCATGACCTGTTTGTTAAATATCAGAGGGAGAACAGAATCGGGCTTTACCAAGGTGCCAGATTGCAGATCTTAACTGTTATAGATTACTGGAACCAGTCCACAGTAAAAAAGCAGCCATTGAGTGTCCAGGACCCTTCACGTAAACTTTTCTTAACCAGGGCTGCTTCTCGGCAGGGTTGGATGGGCCCACCAGAGACCTGGAGAATCCTCCGGTGGGCCCTGGCTTCTCCTTCTGGAGAGTTCATAGTGCAAACCTTGCAGCTGCTATGGGGCTCTTGAGTGGGGGAGAAAGGTGGGCCCCCAGAATCAAATCCTCTGGTGTGCCCAATATTCTTCAGTCTGACACTGCTTCTTGGTGAGAGTTTTTTTTCACCACAGCCATATTCTTTAGGTCGGTGAAAGGACTGGCATAGAGGGAAACCATATCTACTCCGACTGTCATTTCTCCCAGGAAGTCCTCTAATGCAGCTTGTTCCATAAGCAATGGCAGCCCATCCAACATCAGCTCAAACTTCTCGGTGGTGCTTTGACACACAAAGATCTTTACACCTTGAATTTCATGACAACAGAGTTGGCCAATGCCCTGATCTGCAATGCGTTTTGAGAAATAACGCGCATAAGCAAAGCCACGGTTTAGGTCACTGAAGGTCATCATTAAGCGAAACTCATACAGTTTTCCCACAGACTGAAAGAGGGGTATCAAGACTTCCAAGACGGCCAAGACGTCCCTGTCCTCATCAAGAGGACGACTGTCCATGTTCTCCTCCTTCTCCTCCTCCTTCTCCTCCTCATTATCACTCAATCCATATTGAGATGAGGCTGGGCTGTGTAGCATCACCCTGTATAGTTCCTTGCTCAACCTGCACAATGCCTCCTCTTTAATTGTGATTAGCGAGCATTTCAGTAGACAGAGAAGCGGGATGGTGACGCTAATTATGGCGTCATTGCAGCTGTTATAGCAGAAGATGATGTCCCTCAAGTTTAAAGGCCCCATCTATGCTATAGAAATCTGACAGTTACTTTAGTTCAAAACACCAGCTAAATGTTCCTTCCTTGTATCAATAGAGACTAACGTGTCCTTGCTAACCATCAGAATGTATCTGATTAAATGTGTCTAATCAAATGTGTCCGATTAAATGTTTCAACACAAGCACGAGAATAGAAATCAGTCTTTGTTTGCTAAATTGTATAATCGGACCATAAATGGTAAATCCGTTTCCTGCCTTCAGGGTGTATATAAACCCTATGCTTTGTAATAAAGTTAGAGCTTGTTTGACACATACATCCTGTCCTGTGTCTCATTCTCTCCGATATCGTAATCCAAAGATAGAAGACCCAGAAAGCAGTGATGTTAGCTGGCGCCCGAACAGGGACCTTGAGTTAATCTACCCAGGGGTGCTCGACCGGTCCGAGACGTGGGACGAGTGAAGCTCTCTGTTGGTGATATATACAGCGCTGAGGTAAGAATAACTGTTATATTCTACCTAATTATATCACTACATAGAAGAGACTCCCTCACCCCCGAGTGGTCAGCTCCCCAGGTAATTCACAGATTGTTGTCTGGCTCAGGTCCCTTTGAACCAGTAGAATCCCCTCAGATAAATTGTCAGTCCTGCCTTCTATCCTTTGGAAAAATTTAAGATTGAAAAATTAGGAGACGGATGTTACAGACTGACAAAAACCGGAATGACAGATTTTCCTCCCTGTCCGCTCCCGACGTCACTCCCACCCCAGTACCAGAATTCTCAGGAACCCAATTGCTGGGTTTGCCCCAGATGTGGACAGCAGAACCCCTTGACAGTAGACATCTGTGTGGCATGTGGAGGACCAAGACCCCACCCAGCTAGACTATTCCCAATGAGAACGGTAGTTGTGCCAGGAGCACCGGGTGCAGCAGCAGCAGCAGCAGCAGTAGGGGACGCAGTTGTTCCAGGTCAAGAAGCCCGTACAATGTTAATGTATAGACCATGGAGTCTTATTCGCAGCAGCGTTGGTAAAGGCATGTAAAGACAGACAGGCAGAGAGGCAGGTTACACTAGAAGACCGGGTTCAAGGTAAGGAAGAAGACCCCAAAGATTACTTTTGGGCATTAAGGAGAACTTGGTCAGAAATGGGATTTATTCCCGAAAATAAGACTAGTGAGAGGGTATTAGCAAGTGCTTTCATGAATGGACTAAAGAAGGAGATTGCAGAGAAGGTAAAAGCAAGTAGACCAGACTGGAGATCAGTGAAAGCAGAGGATTTGGCTAGAATAGCCCAGGGGGCACAGCATGACATAGCGCAGGCAAAGAGAGCTGCCAGAGTACACATAGTAGAGACTACCCCTAGAAACAACAGAGACAAAGGACGGACTGCAGGAGGGGGACAGAGACTATGTTACGGATGTAAAAAGCCAGGATATTTTAGAAAGGACTGTAGGACCAACCCGTATCCAAATCCTCAGAGTACGGGTCCTCCAGCCGACCAAACAACACCCCCATAGGATGAGGGTAGCTTGCACATGAACCCCCTCATCTCCTTACCCCCAACTCCCAGTTGTATAGTGCAGGTGAACCTACCAGGGGGACATGAAATCGATTTCCAAGTAGATACGGGGGCCGACAATTCAGTAATTACACAAGGTGATTGGCCATACACTGACATTGATTTTTCACATCATGTCATTGCCACCCCCTTCAATTCCCCGTCTGTCCTGCTCCCTGTCACCAAGAGAATTCCCCTGCAAATTCAAGGAGCTACTGTACATAGCCAGCTCATGGTATCGCCCCGAGGCCAATGTAATCTTTTGGGAAATGATATGTTGTCCCAATTACAAGCACATATTGAATATCATCCCGATGGCACTGTCACCATGACCCCAGGTTTAAAACCAAGTACCCTTTGCAAAATTATGTCACTAGATATTGCCAGGATAGAAGAGACAAATGAGTTTCCCCCGATATTGGAGCTGCTGTGCCACATGATTTTTGGGCCTCAGACAAAACAGATGTTGGTAGGTTAAGAGTTCAACCAGTAATGGTAAAATTAAAACCAGGAGCAATCTTACCTCGATAGAGGCAGTATCCCCTTAGCTCGGCTCAGGAGAATGCCATAGCCCAACAAGTCCAAAAATTACTACACAGGGGAGTTCTAGTAAAAACCCAGTCCCCTTGCAATACTCCCCTGTTCCCAGTAAAGAAAAATAGCGTGCCAGGTAGTGTTGAGCCACCCCCGTAGTGTTCGAGTTCGGTTCGGTTCGTCGAACACCCGTGTGTTCGCCAAACTGTTCGTCGAACTGTTCGTCGAACACCTTCGAACACCGTTAAAACCAATGGCAGGCAAACAAAAACACATAGAAACACATAGAAAACACCATCAAAGGTGTCCAAAAGCTGACAAACTGCTCAGAAGACATAACTAACACATGGAAAAGTGACAAGTACATATAGTCATGCAAAAAGAAAAGAGGTGGAGGAGTAAAAAGAGGGGGAGACACAGATATAGGCATGTCATGCCCTTTTAAAATCCAAAAAGTGAGAAGCCGACACGGCCAGTCCGTTCCTGCCCGTGCCACCTCCGTGTCGCCGGGTTTGTGCCAGAGCCGCGGTGGACCCTGACGGCCAGCCCCCCTCTCCCAATACTGGTGCCTGTCCGCTGGTGGGTCGAGCGAGCCCCCATGTGGTGGAGGCTGCTCTAAGCTTTTTAATTTAAATTGTCTCTCTAATTTGAATTAATACACTTTAAATCCTTTTACAAGGATCTATTGGAGGGCAAGCCTCATGCCAGCAGCCGCGTAATTCCAGCTCCAGTAGCGTCCACTAAAGCTGCTGCAGTTAAAAAGCTTTTATAAGGATCGAGCTCGGCTGTCCACCGCAAGGCATCCTACTGCCAGTCCCAGCCCCTATGCCTTGGGGTGCCTCCTGATGCTCTTCACTGAGTATCCCGTGGTCCCGAAGCATTTCCTTTGAAAAAATTAAGTGTCCAAACTACAGGTGGTGTAGCTTGCTTAACAGCCGGGATAATCCGCTGACTAGCAGACACTGCTACTAGGCACAAAGTATTTCCTTGGCTAGATGCAGTTAAAAATTTATAATTAGATACTCTCGTTGGATGCTGAGAAAGCATTCCATAGAGTCTCCTGGCACGCCATATATTATTCTCTTAAAAAGCTTGGGGTGGGGGGTCTAGGGGACCCTTTTATAGCCAAAATCACGGCCCTGTATCACAATACGTCACCTAGGCTGAAGATAAATGGAACTGTAGCACCCTGAGGGCTAGGTTGCTACAGAGGTATTGCACCTCACCCAGAGGTGTGATATCTCACTCTCAGGTAAGGATGGAGTGTGGATCAGGACCCGACACCTGCATACATTACACCACATTGCCGTGGGGCAGGGCGACCAATATGCCCCTGAGATGGGCACGACAGTCCCAGTCCCTGGCTGGAGTGGGGGGAGGGAACACTGAGGAAGGGGAACCCTGTAGTGCAGGAGCAGGGAGGAAGCAGTTCCTGGGTGCATTGAGAAGGGAGTATAAAAGGTGGGCACCATCTTAGTTCAGTGCAGAGAAGTCTGAGCAGAAGTGACAGGGAGCAGGGGCTCTGCATGAGCTCTGCTCCGGAGGCGGGCCTAGTAACAGAGGCCCAGGCCTGGAAGAGGGAGAAGGAAGGAAGAGGAGCGGAGAAGGTTCCAGGAACGAGGAACGAAGGGATCCCCGAGGTGCGGACGGGCGAGTCGCCACCGCACGCCCGAATCCACCTGCGTGGAGGGGTCAGGCCAAAGGGGGAGACCGGTCCCCGAAACTAGTGGAGGCGGGAAACGACCCTCAGCTAGAAACCGGAGGCTGTGACATTTTATGTGGCGCAGCCCCTTGCTACACCCGCTAGGAAGGCACCACATAGGGTCAGGGAAACTGGTGCCAAGTTTACCAATTGGAGGCCCGAGGCAGCCGGACAGAAGGGTTGGTAAGAAAGGCCAGACAAAGGACACACAAAGGGGGTCCTGTGAAGCGCTCCAAAGCTATCTGGGAGTTGTCTGAGCCCCTCACCTGGTGAGCACAGTACGACGTGGGCAGCCGTTACCTGCAGAAGTGGTCTGGATAATAAGAACTGTGAGTAAAGGCCCTGGACTGCATCACTGACTCCGTGTCGTTACTGCTGCTGCCCTGCACCATCACCCCCATCCTCTGCATACACTGCCCTGAGGCTATACTCCTCCCGTGGGGAGTTATGCTACGCTCTGCTGCACCCACAACACCAGCCTCAGTGGTCTGCCCTGCAGCGGCGGTTCACTCTGACCCCAATCCACGGGTGGCGTAGTCGGACGTTTAAACATCAAAACCACATAAATAGTTCCGCCACTGGTTTGACCGCCCTGAGCCATGGAAACGGGTCACCGCCACGGAGACTACAACCACCAGCATCCACCAAAAAGGGTCCGGCTCCGGGTGTCCTAAGGCCCAGGGGGCGTGTCAGAACATTTTCATCACCTTTCATAATCACCAATGGGACAAGGCAGGGATGTCCTCTGTCCCCTCTCTTATACATCCTAGTGACGGAGCACCTGCTCTCATCAATTCGCCATAACCCCAATATTTGGTGTATTGAGGTGGGAGGCACCGAGTACAAGTACTCTCTATTTGCTGATGATGTCCTAGTATATATCACTCAATCACATATATCCATCCCTGCTGTTATGGCTGAAATAAATCACTTTGTTACATGGTCAAATTTTAAAATCAATGCAGCGAAGTCTGAGGCCCTCGATGTCTCCCTCCCCAAATCCATACAGGATTCCATCCAGTCCAACTTTCCCTTTGCCTGGCCCTCACAGGGTATCAAATACTTAGGAATTCCTATTCATAGAGACCTCTCCTGTCTATGTTATCTTAATTTTGGGCCCTTTATTGAACAACTCCATACAGACCACGGTTGGCAAGTTAGAACTGTAAGATTCACTACGTGAACCACTGATGTTTTGTGGAAAAGCACATGTACACTGTGTTCCAAATTATTATGCAAAAAGTGTTTAGGAGTGACAAGGGAAGAATTTGTTTGTTTGTCAGTTAAACTCATTGATGGTGATGTGTGTCAGGGCTCTTTATATCACTGTAAGCAATTGCAGACTCCTGTGCTAATAAGTTTGGCAGGTGTGTCCAATGAAAGGCAAGACTACTTAAGAAGGCTGTCCCACATTATTAAGCAGCCTATATTTTCTGCCAAAATGGGAAATAAAAAGGATGTGTCGGCTGCTGAGAAGCAACAAATTGTGGAGTGTTTAGGTCAAGGCATGACTACAATCAACATTGTGCGATTATCAGGATGAAGTGTCTTGGCAATCAAGAAGTATGTAGCTGATTCACAGTACACACGTGTGTGTGCTGATAAGGGCAAATTGAGGACTCTTTCCTACAGGCAATTACGTCAGGTTAAAAGAGCAGCAGCAAAAAAGCCTTGTCATAGCAGCAGACAAGTTTTTAAAGCTGCTGGTGCCTCCAACGTCCCCCGAACAACAAGATGCAGGGTCCTTCAGATGTTTGCAGCTGTGCGTACGCCATCCTGTCGACCTCCTCTATCCACTGCACACAAGCAGAAACGGCTCCAGTGGGCCAAACAATACATGAAGACTGATTTCAAAACTGTTTTATTCACGGATGAGTGCCGTGCAACGCTCGATGGTCCAGATGGATGGAGTGGAGGATGGCTGGTTGATGGACACCCCACGCAAACACGGCTACAGCGCCAACAAGGAGGAGGTGGAGTAATGTTTTGGGCTGGAATCATGGGGAGAGAGATTGTCGGCCCCTTTAGGATCCCTGAAGGGGTAAAGATGAACTCCATAATGTATGTGGAGTTTCTCAAACAGCACTTCCTGCCATGGTTCAAGAAGAAGAAGAGTGTATTCCACAGCAAGATCATTTTCATGCATGATAATGCACCGTCTCATGCTGCACATAACACATCTGCATCTCTGGCTGATATGGGCATAAAAGGGGATAAACTTATGGTGTGACCCCCATGCTCCCCTGACCTCTACCCCATTCAGAACCTCTGGAGCATCATCAAAAGGAGTGTCTATGATGGCGGGAGGCAGTTCACATCTAAGCAACAGCTCTGGGAGGGTATTCTGTCCTCATGCAAAACAATTGAAGTAGAAACCATCCAAAACCTGACAAATTCAATGGACGAGAGAGTTCAGAAGCTCCTTTCGAACAAGGGGTCCTATGTGCAAATGTAACATCACCTAGAATAAAGTTTTGAGTTGAAAACTGTTTCATTTCAGTTTCTAATAATGTGCTAATGCTTATAATTTCAAAAATGACCTTTTTTTTGGTCTTTATTAAAATGAAAAGGTTGATCGAAAAGTGTGGGGGATCTAAGAGTGTGGCAACCCAGTAGTCAGGATTAGTGTTGAGCGAACATGCTCGACACTGCTCGGTACTCGCCCGAGCATCACGCTACTCGGGATGTTCGGCGAGCACCGAGCATTTCCGGGTTACTCGGGCGGGAGCTCGGGTCACTGCCCTGCATGTTTGGCGCTCTTTACAGAGCCAATGAACATGCAGGGATTGCCAGCCAGTCACTGTAATGCTGCAGCTATGTTGGTTGTGGGCATTACAGTGATTGGCTGGCCGCACAGCGTCACCTCGAGTATTTAAAACGGGGCGCCGCCATCTTGGACACAGTCTCTCCGGATTAGACAGTGTAGGGACAGCGCTGCTGATTTAGGGCGAGATATAAACTGCAAAATAGTTAGTGTATGGTCTGTAAAGGCTGTCAGAACAAACAAACAGTCCTTTTCAGGACTAATATCCATCCCAGATACCAGGCAGGCAGGCTGTATAGGAGACACAGTGGTTATACCAGCAAACGCTGCATTACAGTCCTGTGTGCTCCTGTTGCTGAAATTGCTGGACTTAGCACCAGTTGTCAGGGGCCAGGAAAAATCCTTTTTTTTTTCATCTAAATCCTCCTTTTTTTTTCCTCCTTCACACTGTACAAATACCCGTCTTATTAACCTTTTGATGTGTCCCCCCCCCCAAAAAAAAAGCGTGTCTCTGATTTTTCAGACACAACTATAACTGTTGAAAATAGTCTGGTGTAGGCTAGAGAAACAGAAGTGTTGTTTTGCACTTCCACGGTTCAAACCTCTGTATTATCCATTTTGGGCCATTTGTATCTAAAAAAAAACCAGTTTGAGTGTGTCGCTCACTGTAAAGCCGCAAATATCTCTGTTTAAAAAAGTGTGGTATACCCCAGTAAACAATAACTGTGGTTTTGCCATCCCATGGTAAAAAATCTCTATTATTCAGGTTTTGGTAGTTTTTTCCGTAAAGAAAAACAGTAGTGTCTCCTGACTGTTGTGACGCAAAAATATATCTGTTGAAAATAGTCTTGTGTAGGCCCGACATCCCAGTGTGGTTTCGCAGTTCCACGGGTCAAATCGCTGTACTATCCAGTTTTGGGCCTTTGGTATCTAAAAAAGAAGCAGTTTGAGTGTGTCGCTCACTGTTCAGCTGCAAATATCTCTATTTAAAAAAGTGTGGTATACCCCAGTAAACAATAACTGTGGTTTTGCCATCCCACGGTAAAAAATCTCTATTATTCAGGTTTTGGTAGTTTTTTCCGTAAAGAAAAGCAGTAGTGTCTCCTGACTGCTGTGACACAAAAATATATCTGTTGAAAATAGTCTTGTGTAGGCCCGACATCCCAGTGTGGTTTCGCAGTTCCACGGGTCAAATCTCTGTACTATCCAGTTTTGGGCCTTTGGTATCTAAAAAAAAAAGCAGTTTGAGTGTGTCTCTCACTGTTCAGCCGCAAATATCTCTATTTAAAAAAGTGTGGTATACCCCAGTAAACAATAACTGTGGTTTTGCCATCCCACGGTAAAAAATCTCTATTATTCAGCTTTTGGTAGTTTTTTCCGTAAAGAAAAACAGTAGTGTCTCCTGACTGTTGTGACACAAAAATATATCTGTTGAAAATAGTCTTGTGTAGGCCCGACATCCCAGTGTGGTTTCGCAGTTCCACGGGTTAAATCACTGTACTATCCAGTTTTGGCCTTTGGTATCTAAAAAAAAAGCAGTTTGAGTGTGTCGCTCACTGTTCAGCCGCAAATATCTCTATTTAAAAAAGTGTGGCATACCCCAGAAAACAATAACTGTGGTTTTCCTCTTCCACGGTTCTAATCTACTCTTTATTACCCTTTTTCCATTGATAGTGCAAGTGTAAGCTATTTTACTTAATTTACAATGGGCAAGGCGCGTGGCAAGGGACGTGGAAGTGGACGTTCTGGTGATGGTTCGTGCAGAGGACGGGGCTGTGGCCAAGGTGAAAATGTGCCACAACCAACAGCCACATCTTCTCGCTCCCACTTCTTGACCGAATTACTAGGGAAGCACAGAGCAACACCAGTATTGAGAACTGATCAGTGTGAACAGGTTATTAATAGAGATGAGCGTTGTTCTACTCGAACTGTTCGCCAATCTCAAATTCGAGCTGTTTTGGGCGGTCTTCGAGCCGGTCGGCGAACACGAACAATTTGAGAAAAATTCGGCTGTTCGAGGTTATGTTCGATAACTGTTCGTGCACCAAAATCATAACTGGATTTTTTCTCAGTAATGATGAAAATTAATGTTAATACGCAGTTTGAGTGTACAGCGGGGCGGGGGGAGGGGCAGGGGATGGATCTCTGCAGGAACAATGAAGATCTCCATTTTTTTTTCTCTTTCCCGCATTTGCAGTGGGGAGGTGCAATCTGTCAGCCTATCAGCAGCGCACACACGGAGCGAAGTGCTTTTTTTCACACAAGCAAGGGCATGTGTGATTGGCAGTGTATGTCACATGTCCTTGCCCTATAAGACCAAGCCATTTTCCCCGTCGCCACCATTTTCTCACTGCTGCAGCTGCGTGTTAGACGGCACCGCTGTTGCTGTGTGTGCTATACCTTGTTAATTTCAAGCCAAATTTCACACAAATCTACAGATAGCTTGGGAGTAGGGAAGAGTTGTGATTGCAGTCCTTTTAAGGACTAGGTTACAGCATTTCCTACGACTTTTATCAGGCAGGTCTGTGCTCTTAAATAGATAGATTGTGGGAGTAAAGACTAATTGTAATTGGAGTCCTTTTCAGGACTAGGTTACATCAGTTCCTATCAGTTTTTGCCAGGCAGGTCTGTGCCAGTGCTGTGCAAGTTTTTTTCACAGCATTTGGCTGAATCTAGCAAAGCTAATCCTTTTTGGCCTATTGCAGAGTGTGTTAGTCAGTGGAGTAGCCTATCTGTGTTGCAAGATATACCACTTGTGTATAGAATACCAATTTTTTTACTGCACCTAGTGAAGTAAAATCTTTTGGGCATAGCATCATTCTATTAGTCCATCTATACTGACCTCCATCAGGTTGCAAACTGAATATAATTTTTTTCTGCATCTAGCTCTGAAAAAATATTTGGGCTTCTAGCAGTGTGTGGGACTTGGTCTATTAGTCCATCTATACTGACCTCCATCAGGTTGCAAATTAAAAATAATTTTTTTCTTCATTTAGCTCTGAAAAAATATTTGGGCTTCTAGCAGTGTGTGGGACTTGTTCTATTAGTCCTTCTATACTGACCTCCAGCAGGTTGCAAATTGAATATAATTTTTTTCTGCATCTAGCTCTGAAAAAATATTTGGGCTTCTAGAGGTGTGTGGGACTTGGTCTATTAGTCCATCTATACTGACCTCCATCAGGTTGCAAATTAAAAATAATTTTTTTCTGCATCTAGCTCTGAAAAAATATTTGGGCTTCTAGCAGTGTGTGGGACTTGGTCTATTAGTCCATCTATACTGACCTCCATCAGGTTGCAAATTAAAAATAATTTTTTTCTTCATTTATCTCTGAAAAAATATTTGGGCTTCTAGCAGCGTGTGGGACTTGTTCTATTAGTCCATCTATACTGACCTCCATCAGGTTGCAAATTAAAAATAATTTTTTTCTGCATCTAGCTCTGAAAAAATATTTGGGCTTCTAGCAGTGTGTGGGACTTGGTCTATTAGTCCATCTATACTGACCTCCATCAGGTTGCAAATTAAAAATAATTTTTTTCTGCATCTAGCTCTGAAAAAATATTTGGGCTTCTAGCAGTGTGTGGGACTTGGTCTATTAGTCCATCTATACTGACCTCCATCAGGTTGCAAATTGAATAAAAAAATTTTCTGCATCTAGCTCTGAAAAAATATTTGGGCTTCTAGCGGTGTGTGGGACTTGGTCTATTAGTCCATCTATACTGACCTCCATCAGGTTGCAAATTAAAAATAATTTTTTTCTGCATCTAGCTCTGAAAAAATATTTGGGCTTCTAGCAGTGTGTGGGACTTGGTCTATTAGTCCATCTATACTGACCTCCATCAGGTTGCAAATTAAAAATAATTTTTTTCTTCATTTAGCTCTGAAAAAATATTTGGGCTTCTAGCAGTGTGTGGGACTTGTTCTATTAGTCCTTCTATACTGACCTCCAGCAGGTTGCAAACTGAATATAATTTTTTTCTGCATCTAGCTCTGAAAAAATATTTGGGCTTCTAGCGGTGTGTGGGACTTGGTCTATTAGTCCATCTATACTGACCTCCATCAGGTTGCAAATTAAAAATAATTTTTTTCTGCATCTAGCTCTGAAAAAATATTTGGGCTTCTAGCAGTGTGTGGGACTTGGTCTATTAGTCCATCTATACTGACCTCCATCAGGTTGCAAATTAAAAATAATTTTTTTCTTCATTTAGCTCTGAAAAAATATTTGGGCTTCTAGCAGTGTGTGGGACTTGTTCTATTAGTCCTTCTATACTGACCTCCAGCAGGTTGCAAATTGAATATAATTTTTTTCTGCATCTAGCTCTGAAAAAATATTTGGGCTTCTAGCGGTGTGTGGGACTTGGTCTATTAGTCCATCTATACTGACCTCTATCTGGTTGCAAATTAAAAATAATTTTTTTCTGCATCTAGCTCTGAAAAAATATTTGGGCTTCTAGCGGTGTGTGGGACTTGGTCTATTAGTCCATCTATACTGACCTCCATCAGGTTGCAAATTAAAAATAATTTTTTTCTGCATCTAACCCAGCCAATAGTTTTGGCCTAATACCACAGTTTGGCCACTCAGCTCTGCTCGGTTACCATCCATTGTTTTTTTGTGCAAACAACTCCAGAGTTGTGAATTAGTTAACCACCAAAATGAGTGGAAAAAGGCCTGCTGCTGGTGGAAAGGGGAATAGGCGTGTTGGGAAGGGGAAAAAAGGTTGTGTCCGTGGGGTAGGTGCAGAAGAAAGACCATCTTCCAGCCAAACTAAAATGTCTACTTCTTTTAGCGGACAATGTGATAAGATCCCTTTCTTACGGCCACGCCAATCGCTGCAAATTCCAGATGAGGCACAAAAACAGCAGGTGCTTCAACGGATATCAAGTGCTCCTTTAAGTGGGCTCTCCTCCACATCAACTTCAACATCACAAATACTCCAGTCCTCAAAGGTGTCACCCAAATCGCACTTGCTTCCTCACAGCTCCCAAATCTCCAGCTGCCCGTCTGAGTATGAGGTAGAACAGATGGTTGAGTCTGCAGAGCTGTTTACTCATACTATAGCCTGGGAATCAGAGGTCGACTCCAGCGCTTCTGTGAATCCAGACGAGGAAATGATCTGCACTGATGCCCAGAATCTTTATGAGTCGGATCCAGGACCAGACGCAGAAGGTTCTGACCATAATGTAGACCCTCATTCCCAAACTGTAACTCCTGTTGGTGGAGACAATGAGGAAGACGATGATAAGACTCAAATACCTGATTGGAGCGACAACTTTAGTTTTTTGTCAGGGCAGGAACAGGTTGGCTCTGAGGACGACGGGTGTGATAACGCACAGGGTGATGATGATGAGGTCGGAGATCCCACTTACTGTCAACCCACAGTCAGCCAAGAGATGAGGTCAGCAGAGGAGGTGGAGGAAGATGCTAGTGACGACGAGGTCAGGTTGCGCCTTCCTGGACAGAGACGTAGTACTGGAAGCACGTCAACAACTGCATCCTCAAACACAACTCTGCCTCTCACCACAAGTCGTGGTGGCTCTTCAGGTCGCATGGGTGCTAAGCCTTGCATAGCCTGGGCATTTTTTCAGATCGATAAAGATGACCCAACTCGTGTTATCTGTAACATTTGTCAGCAAAAGCTAAGTAGAGGCCAAAAAATACATAGTTTGAGTACTTCATGCATGAACCGGCACATGGACATGAAGCATAAGTTGCAGTGGGAAGCTCAGTGTGCTACAATGCGGTCTAGCCGGCCGGGCCAACCACCGTCTGCCATATCTTGTGCATCCGCGGCCTCTTCATCCTCTGTGACTGGGGGGACAGCAGTCACACCTGTTTTGGGGCGCAGACCTGCCACCTCTTTACCCGCAACAGCCAGCGTGATTGGCAGGTCATCATTTTCTTTGGAGGTGGTAACACCAGCTGGTCTTGAGCGCTGTCCGACATCGATAGCACCACCTTTGGATCAAGGCAACCTAACATGTCCGCCTGCATCTTCCTCACAGACCGGCAGTTTGCCGGGGACACCCTTATCAACCCCGTCTAAGCACAATAGCCAGCCCTCGGTCCCTCAGATGTGGACAAGTAAAAGACCATTTCCTCCTAGCCATGAGAAAGCTAAGAGGTTGAATTTCACCATCTGCAAGCTCTTGGCTACAGAAATGCTGCCTTTCCGCCTGGTGGACACAGAGGATTTTCGAGACCTTATGTCCGTCGCAGTGCCCCAGTACCAGATGCCCAGTCGGCACTACTTCTCAAAGAAAGGTGTGCCTGCGCTCCACCAGCATGTCGCACACAACATCACCGCTTCTTTGAGAAACTCTGTGTGTGACAGGGTGCATTTCACCACAGACACTTGGACGAGTAGGCATGGACAGGGGCGTTACATGTCGCTGACTGGGCACTGGGTAACTATGGTGACAGCAGGACAAGGGGCTGCTGTCCAAGTCTTGCCGTCCCCACGAGTTGTGCGTCAATCCTCTTTATGTCATTTTTCCTCCACTGCTTCTGCCTCCTCAACCTCCTCTCGGTCTTCCACCTGCACCCAAAGCCTGTCTGGTCATGCCACAAGCTTTCTAACTGCGCAGAAGGGATCCTGCACACCTCCTTACTATGCTGGCAGTAGGGCTCAACGTCATCAGGCGGTTTTTACATTGAAATGTCTGGGAAATGTGAGTCACACAGCTGAGGAGTTGTGGTCAGCTCTGGAGAACCAATTTCATGAATGGTTGTCTCCACTGGACCTGAAACCAGGGAAGGCCGTGTGCGACAATGCTGCAAACCTGGGTGCGGCCCTTCGCCGGGGCAATGTCACACACGTGCCTTGTATGGCTCACGTGTTGAACCTGGTTGTCCAGCAATTTTTAGCCCACTATCCCAGACTAGATGGCCTTCTGCAGAGGGCACGGTCGCTGTGTGCTCACTTCCGCCGTTCGCATCCCGCAGCTCAGCGACTTACATCTCTACAGAAGTCGTTGGGCCTGCCACTTCACCGGCTAAAATGCGATGTGCCTACCCGGTGGAATTCAACTCTGCACATGTTGCAGCGACTGTGGCAGCACCGACAAGCCCTGGTGCAATACGTTCTGACGTATAGCCTGGGCCAACGAGATTCAGAGGTGGGGCAAATCACGCTGGAGGAGTGGTCTCAGATCAGGGACCTATGCACCCTTCTGCACAGTTTTGAAATGGCGACGAAGATGTTTAGTGCTGACGATGCCATTATCAGCATGACTATTCCGGTGATTTACATGCTGGAGCACATGTTAAACAGAATTTGGAGTCAGGTGGTGGCACAAGAGGAGGTGGAGGAAGTAGAGGAGGAGGAGTTGTATGCGGAAGGGCTAACATCTGCAAGGTCCAGACGGTCGGCAGCACCAGGGCGGCAGGCATGTGAGGGTGGGGGAGATGATTTTACCAGGGCGCATGGTAGCAGCCAAACTAGTGAGGAAGGTGCAGGAGCCCAGGAAGAAGTGGAGGACGAACTGATGGAAGACTCATCAGATGAGGGAGACCTTGATCACATTTCTGTTGTGCGAGGTTGGGGGGAGAGGACAGAGGAAGGAAGCATGATTGTTACCTCGCCACCAACACAACAGGGACTTGGTGCTCCTGGATGCGCAACACACATGAGTGCCTTCTTGCTGCACTACCTGCAACATGACCCTCGAATTGTGAGAATTAGAAATAATCCTGACTACTGGGTTGCCACACTGTTAGATCCCCGGTACAAAAGTAAATTTGCAGAAATTATTCCTGCCATAGAAAGGGATGCACGCATGCAGGAGTATCAGCAGAGACTGTTGCAGAATCTTACATGTGCTTTTCCACAAAATACCAGTGGTGCACGTAGTGAATCTCACAGTTCCAACTTGCCAACCGTGGTCTGTATGGAATTGTTCAATAAAGGGCCCAAAATTAAGATAACATAGATGGGAGAGGTCTCTATGAATAGGAATTCCTAAGTATTTGATACCCTGTGAGGGCCAGGCAAAGGGAAAGTTGGACTGGATGGAATCCTATATGGATTTAGGGAGGGAGACATCGAGGGCCTCAGACTTCGCTGCATTGATTTTAAAATTTTACCATGTAACAAAGTGATCTATTTCAGCCATAACAGCAGGGATGGATATATGTGATTGAGTGATATATACTAGGACATCATCAGCAAATAGAGAGCACTTGTACTCGGTGCCTCCCACCTCAATCCACCTAATATTGGGGTTATGGCGAATTGATGAGAGCAGGTGCTCCGTCACTAGGATGTATAAGAGAGGGGACAGAGGACATCCCTGCCTTGTCCCATTGGTGATTGTGAAAGGTGATGAAAATGTTCTGACGCACCCCCTGGGCCTTGGGACACCCGGAGCCGGACCCTTTTTGGTGGATGCTGGTGGTTGTAGTCTTCGTGGCGGCGATCCGGTTCCGTGGCTCAGGGCGGTCAAACCAGTGGCGGAACTATTTATGTGGTTTTGATGTTTAAATGTCCGACTACGCCACCCGTGGATTGAGGTCAGAGTGAACCGCCGCTACAGGGCAGACCGCTAAGGCTGGTGTTGTGGGTGCAGCAGAGCGTAGCATAACTCCCCACGGGAGGAGTATAGCCTCAGGGCAGTGTATGCGGAGGATGGGGGTGATGGTGCAGGGCAGCAGCAGTAACGACACGGAGTCAGTGATGCAGTTCAGGGCCTTTACTCACAGTTCTTATTATCCAGACCACGTCTGCAGGTAACGGCTGCCCACGTCGTACTGTGCTCACCAGGTGAGGGGCTCAGACAACTCCCAGATAACTTTGGAGCGCTTCACAGGACCCCCTTTGTGTGTCCTTTGTCTGGCCTTTCTTACCAACACTTCTGTCCGGCTGCCTCGGGCCTCCTCTTGGTAAACTTGGCGCCAGTTTCCCTGACCCTATGTGGTGCCTTCCTAGCGGGTGGAGCAAGGGGCTGCGCCACATAAAATGTCAGAGCCTCCGGTTTCTAGCTGAGGGTCGTTTCCTGCCTCCACTAGTTCGGGGACCGGTCTCCCCCTTTGGCCTGACCCCTCCACGCAGGTGGATTCGGGCGTGCGGTAGCGACTCGCCCGTCCGCACCCCTGGGATCCCTTCATTCCTCGTTCCTGGAGCCTTCTCCGCTCCTCTTCCTTCCTTCTCCCTCTTGCAGGCCTGGGCCTCTGTTACTAGGCCCGCCTCCGGAGCAGAGCTCATGCAGAGCCCCTGCTCCCTGCCACTTCTGCTCAGACTTCTCTGCACTGAACTAAGATGGTGCCCACCTTTTATACTCCCTTCTCAATGCACCCAGGAACTGCTTCCTCCCTGCTCCTGCACTGCAGGGTTCCCCTTCCTCAGTGTTCCCTCCCCCCACTCCAGCCAGGGACAGGGACTGTCGTGCCCATCTCAGGGGCATATTGGTCGCCCTGCCCCACGGCAATGTGGTGTAATGCATGCAGGTGTCGGGTCCTGATCCACACTCCATCCTTATCTGAGAGTGAGATATCACACCTCTGGGTGAGGTGCAATACGTCTGTAGCAACCGAGCCCTCGGTGCTACAGTTCCATTTATCTTCAGCCTAGGTGACGTATTGTGATACAGGGCCGTGATTTTGGCTATAAAAGGGTCCCCTAGACCCCTACCCCAAGCTTTTTAAGAGAATCATATATGGCGTGCCAGGAGACCTTATGGAATGCTTTCTCAGCATCCAACGAGAGTATCTACTTACAAATTTTTAACTGCATCTAGCCCAGGAAATACTTTGTGCCTAGTAGCAGTGTCTGCTAGTCAGCGGATTATCCCGGCTGTTAAGCAAGCTACACCACCTGTAGTTTGGACACTTAATTTTTTCAAAGGAAATGCTTCGGGACCACGGGATACTCAGTGAAGAGCATCAGGAGGCACCCCAAGGCATAGGGGCTGGGACTGGCACTAGGATGCCTTGCGGTGGACAGCCGAGCTCGATCCTTATAAAAGCTTTTTAACTGCAGCAGCTTTAGTGGACGCTACTGGAGCTGGAATTACGCGGCTGCTGGCATGAGACTTGCCCTCCAATAGATCCTTGTAAATGGATTTAAAGTGTATTCATTCAAATTAGAGGGACAATTTAAATTAAAAAGCTTAGAGCTGCCTCCACCACAGGGGGGCTCTCTCGACCCACCAGCGGACAGGCACCAGTATTGGGAGAGGGGGGCTGGCCGTCAGGGTTCACCGCGGCTCTGGCACAAACCCGGCGACACGGAGGTGGCACGGGCAGGAGCGGACTGGCCGTCTCGGCTTCTCACTTTTTGGATTTTAGAAGGGCATGACATGCCTATATCTGTGTCTCCCCCTCCTTTTACTCCTCCACCTCTTTTCTTTTCGCATGACTATATGTACTTGTCACTTTTCCATGTGTTAGTTGTGTCTTCTGAGCAGTTTGTCAGCTTTTGGACACCTTTGAAGGTGTTTTCTATGTGTTTCTATGTGTTTTTGTTTGCCTGCCATTGGTTTTAACGGTGTTCGAAGGTGTTCGACGAACAGTTCGACGAACAGTTCGGCGAACACACGGGTGTTCGACGAACCGAACCGAACTCGAACACTACGGGGGTGGCTCAACACTAGTTATTAATTGGATAGCAGATAATACTTCCAGTTACCTGGGCACCACCACCTCTGGTTTGTCTTCCACACGGTCAACTCTTAGTAGCTGTGAGTCTCGACCGCATACTCCTCCTCACCCTGATGCTCCTTCCTCCCACCATGCCGAGTGTCGTCAGACAGCAAGTGATCCCACACTTGGAAACTCTGAAGAGCTGTTCACTGGTCCATTTCCATATTTGGGCCCCTCGCCTGATACGCTTGAAGTAGTGGAAGAGGAGATCCCATGTTGCGATGCCCAAATATTTGAACAGCCACGGCCACAGGAAGTCGACGTTGGCAATCTGTCACAAGAGGTGGACGATGACGAGACACAATTGCCAGGAAGTGAAGAGGAGGATCGTGGTGCGCAAGTGGAAGAGGAGGAGGTGGTGGATGATCTAGTAACTGACCCAACGTGGAAGGAGGACATGCAGAGTGAGGCCAGCAGCACACAGGGGGAGGGAGGCAGAGTACCCCAACAGGCAGGAAGAAGCAGTGCGGTGGCCGCAGACAGAAGGCAGGCAACCGTTCCCTGTAACACCAACACGAGGGACGTTGCCAGTACAAGCGGTAGGTCTTCCAGAGTCTGGAATTTTTTTAAAGACTCTGCTGATAACCCCAAAAAGGCCATATGTTCCACCTGCCATGCCAGCATCAGCAGGGGTGACAAAACTACCAGCCTGACCACCACCAGCATGATCAGGCACATGGCAGCAAAGCACCTGACTTTGTGGGGTGAAACCCAGGGTCCACGACCAGTGTCAGCGGGTGTCACCACTGCTTCTTCCACTGTTGTGCGTGCAATAGAACCCCCTGTTGTGTGTGCAAGGCAATCCCCTGTCCTTACTGCATGTAAAGATGCCCCCTCCTCTCAGTCTTCACTTGTTATGGCAGTTTCTCAAGAAACAGCATCAACGTCCACGTCCACGTCCCACCGCAGCGTTCAATTGTCCATATCCCAGACCTTTGAACGAAAGCGGAAATTCGCAGCTAACGCCCCACAGGCCACAGTCCTAAATTCGCACATTTCACGACTGCTTGCATTGGAAATGCTGCCTTTTAGGCTGGTGGAGACGGAATCCTTTTGCAATCTTATGGCGGTGGCCGTCCCTCGGTACTCGGTCCCCAGCCGACACTATTTTGCCCGGTGTGCCATCCCCGCACTACACAAGCACGTGTCCCAAAGCATCTGCCGTGCCCTCAACAACGCAGTTACTGGGAGAGTCCACCTGACAACGGACACCTGGACAAGTGCTTGTGGCCAGGGACGGTACATCTCTCTGACGGCACACTGGGTAAACATAGTGGAAGCCGGGACCCAGTCGGACCTTGAGATGGAACACATCCTCCCCACACCGAGGATTGCGGGCCCTATGTCAGTCAGAGTTGCCCCCACAGTGTACAGCTCCTGCGCATCCTCCTCCTCCTCCTCATGTTCAGCCTCCATCTCAGATATCACCACATCAGTTACAAGCTGGAAGCATTGCAGTACTGCCTCCGCCAAGCGGCAACAGGCTGTGCTGAAACTCATAAGCTTAGGTGATAAACCTCACACTGCTTGTGAGTTGTGGACAGCTGTGAAAGAGCAGGCAGATCTGTGGCTGAGACCACTGAACCTACATCCCGGCATGGTCGTGTGTGACAATGGCCGTAACCTGGTGGTGGCTCTGAGGCGAGGTGAGATCACACACGTACCATGCCTGGCTCATGTGCTTAACCTCGTGGTTCAGCGGTTTCTTAGATCGTACCCCGAGTTGCCAGATCTGCTCGTGAAAGTACGCCGCCAGTCAGCTCATTTTCGCAAGTCGGCTACAGGTTCCGCCGCCCTTGCTGTGTTGCAGCAGCGTTTGCAGCTTCCGGCACACTGACTGGTGTGTGATGTCCCCACACGTTGGAAATCTACCCTCCACATGTTGCAAAGGATTTGTGAGCTGAAGAGAGCAGTTGTGGAGTACCAGCTGCAACAAGGCCGTCGATATTCAGGTCAGACTCCACACATAAGACCTCAGGAGTGGACCTGGATGTCTGACATATGTACCATCCTGACAAACTTTGAGGAGGCCACCAAGATGGTGAGTGGCGATGACTCCATCATTAGTGTCAGCAACCCACTTTTCTGTCTTTTGCAACGCTCTCTGCAGAGAATTAAAGAGGAGGCATTGCAGCAAGAGTATGATGAGATGGATCCAGAAGCCGTAGCGGGCGATTACACACAGCCCAGCCTCATCTCATCCCAACGTGCATTGGGGGACAATGAGGGAGAGGAGGAGGAAGAACAGGAGCTGCTATCATGCGTTGTAGAGGGTAGTACCTGTACAAGTGTCATACCGTCGGTTCAGCGTGGGTGGCCTGAGGACAGGGGGGAGGAGGAAGAGGAGGAGGAGGAGGAGGAGAGCATGGTCAGTCGTCATCTTGGTGAGGACACAGAAATCTTGCCCGTTACCAGTCTGGCACGCATGGCTGACTTTATGTTACGCTGCCTTAACCGTGACCCTCGCGTTGTCAAAATGTTGGGTGACAGTCATTACTGGTTGGTGACACTTGTAGACCCCCGCTACAAGGAGAACTTTCACTCTCTTATTCCTGAGGTGGAGAGGTCTACAAAAATGGGGCAATACCAGAAGGCCCTTGCTGCAGAACTCTTAAAAAAATTCCCATCTGAACACGCTAGCGGCAGAGGTCACAGTTCGTTGCCCAACCAAGGCGTACAGGCGAGAGAGATGCAACTCCAATCCAGCAGAGGCAGGGGAACACTGTCAACGTTCTGGGACAGTTTTCTGACACCCGTCTAGCTTACAGGCCCTGAGGCGCGGGGTACTCTCACAAGGAGTGGAACGTTTCAAAAGATGGTGAGGGAGTACCTTGCCGATCGTACCAGCATCCTCCGTGATTCCTCTGTGCCTTTTAATTATTGGGTATCCAAGCTGGACACTTGGAATGAACTCGCTCTGTACGCCTTGGAGGTCCTGGACTGCCCTGCCGCTAGCGTGTTATCGGAGCGTGTTTTTAGTGCCGCTGCGGGAATTATAACTGATAGGCGCACTCGCCTGTCAACTGACAATGCTGACAAGCTGACCCTTATCAAAATGAACAAGGGCTGGATTGGGCCAGACTTCTCATCAGCACTAAATGACAGCAGAGTAACTTAAAGTCAAATCCACTGTGTTATTTCGGGAGGTGTATTAACATGCACCGCTTCACACCCACACATGGGTATACGCTTCCTCGTTTCGGCTGTTTAATCTTCTTCTCCTTATCTTCAGCCTCCACCACCACTATACCACCAGGGTGCGAGCATTGCAAGTTCCTCCGTCCTTATTTTTGGCAGCTTTTGCTTGCAAGGCATAAGCAAATACTATGGGACACCCACTCCCCAATAATGGGACTTATGTTTGTAATATGCTGTACTGCATGGATCTTGTAAGGGGCATTGCAAGTTGCTCCGTCCTAATTTTTGGCAGCTTTTGCTGGGAAAGCATAAGCAAATACTATGGGACACCCACTCCCCAATAATGGGACTTATGTTTGTAATATGCTGTACTGCATGGCTCTTGTAAGGGGCATTGCAAGTTGCTCCGTCCTAATTTTTGGCAGCTTTTGCTTGGAAAGCATAAGCAAAGAATATGGGACACCCACTCCCCAATAATGGGACTTATGTTTGTAATATGCTGTACTGTATGGCTCTTGTAAGGGGCATTGCAAGTTGCTCCGTCCTAATTTTTGGCAGCTTTTGCTGGGAAAGCATAAGCAAATACCATGGGACACCCATTCCCCATAATGGGACTTATGTTTGTAATATGCTGTACTGCATGGCTCTTGTAAGGGGCATTGCAAGTTGCTCCGTCCTGATTTTTGGCAGCTTTTGCTGGGAAAGCATAAGCAAATATTATGGGACATCCACTCTCCAATAATGGGACTTATGTTTGTAATATGCTGTACTGCATGGCTCTTGTAAGGGGCATTGCAAGTTGCTCCGTCCTAATTTTTGGCAGCTTTTGCTGGGAAAGCATAAGCAAGTACTATGGGACACCCACTCCCCAATAATGGGAGTTATGTATGTAATATGCTGTACTGCATGGCTCTTGTAAGGGGCATTGCAAGTTGCTCCGTCCTAATTTTTGGCAGCTTTTGCTGGGAAAGCATAAGCAAATACTATGGGACACCCACTCCCCAATAATGGGACTTATGTTTGTAATATGCTGTACTGCATGGCTCTTGTAAGGGGCATTTCAAGTTGCTCCGTCCTAATTTTTGGCAACTTTTGCTGGGAAAGCATAAGCAAATACTATGGGACACCCACTCCCCAATAATGGGACTTATGTTTGTAATATGCTGTACTGCATGGCTCTTGTAAGGGGCATTGCAAGTTGCTCCGTCCTAAATTTTGGCAGCTTTTGCTTGGAAAGCATAAGCAAATACTATGGGACACCCACTCCCCAATAATGAGACTTATGTTTGTAATATGCTGTACTGCATGGCTCTTGTAAGGGGAATTGCAAGTTGCTCCGTCCTAATTTTTGGCAGCTTTTGCTGGGAAAGCATAAGCAAATACTATGGGACACTTACTCCCCAATAATGGGACTTATGTTCGTAATATGCTGTACTGCATGGCTCTTGTAAGGGGCATTGCAAGTTGCTCCATCCTAATTTCTGGCAGCTTTTGCTGGGAAAGCATAAGCAAATATTATGGGACATCCACTCTCCAATAATGGGACTTATGTTTGTAATATGCTGTACTGCATGGCTCTTGTAAGGGGCATTGCAAGTTGCTCCGTCCTAATTTTTGGCAGCTTTTGCTGGGAAAGCATAAGCAAATACTATGGGACACCCACTCCCCAATAATGGGAGTCATGTTTGTAATATGCTGTACTGCATGGCTCTTGTAAGGGGCATTGCAAGTTGCTCCGTCCTAATTTTTGGCAGCTTTTGCTGGGAAAGCATAAGCAAATACTATGGGACACCCACTCCCCAATAATGGGACTTATGTTTGTAATATGCTGTACTGCATGGCTCTTGTAAGGGGCATTGCAAGTTGTTCCGTCCTAATTTTTGGCAGCTTTTGCTGGGAAAGCATAAGCAAATATTATGGGACACCCACTCCCCAATAATGGGACTTATGTTTGTAATATGCTGTACTGCATGGCTCTTGTAAGGGGCATTGCAAGTTGCTCCATCCTAATTTTTGGCAGCTTTTGCTGGGAAAGCATAAGCAAATACTATGGGACACCCACTCCCCAATAATGGGACTTATGTTTGTAATATGCTGTACTGCATGGCTCTTGTAAGGGGCATTGCAAGTTGCTCCGTCCTAATTTTTGGCAGCTTTTGCTGGGAAAGCATAAGCAAATACTATGGGACACCCACTCCCCAATAATGGGACTTATGTTTGTAATATGCTGTACTGCATGGCTCTTGTAAGGGGCATTGCAAGTTGCTCCGTCCTAATTTTTGGCAGCTTTTGCTTGGAAAGCATAAGCAAAGACTATGGGACACCCACTTCCCAATAATGGGACTTATGTTTGTAATATGCTGTTCTGCATGGCTCTTGTAAGGGGCATTGCAAGTTGCTCCGTCCTAATTTTTGGCAGCTTTTGCTGGGAAAGCATAAGCAAGTACTATGGGACACCCACTCCCCAATAATGGGAATTATGTTTGTAATATGCTGTACTGCATGGCTCTTGTAAGGGGTATTGCAAGTTGCTCCGTCCTAATTTTTGGCAGCTTTTGCTGGGAAAGCATAAGCAAATACTATGGAACACCCACTCCCCAATAATGGGACTTATGTTTGTAATATGCTGTACTGCATGGCTCTTGTAAGGGGCATTGCAAGTTGCTCCGTCCTAATTTTTGGCAGCTTTTGCTTGGAAAGCATAAGCAAAGACTATGGGACACCCACTTCCCAATAATGGGACTTATGTTTGTAATATGCTGTACTGCATGGCTCTTGTAAGGGGCATTGCTAGTTGCTCCGTCCTAATTTTTGGCAGCTTTTGCTGGGAAAGCATAAGCAAATACTATGGGACACCCACTCCCCAATAATGGGACTTATGTTTGTAATATGCTGTACTGCATGGCTCTTGTAAGGGGCATTGCAAGTTGCTCCGTCCTAATTTTTGGCAGCTTTTGCTGGGAAAGCATAAGCAAATACTATGGGACACCCACTCCCCAATAATGGGACTTATGTTTGTACTATGCTGTACTGCATGGCTCTTGTAAGGGGCATTGCAAGTTGTTCCGTCCTAATTTTTGGCAGCTTTTGCTGGGAAAGCATAAGCAAATATTATGGGACACCCACTCCCCAATAATGGGACTTATGTTTGTAATATGCTGTACTGCATGGCTCTTGTAAGGGGCATTGCAAGTTGCTCCGTCCTAGTTTTTGGCAGCTTTTGCTGGGAAAGCATAAGCAAGTACTATGGGACACCCACTCCCCAATAATGGGACTTATGTTTGTAATATGCTGTACTGCATGGCTCTTGTAAGGGGCATTGCAAGTTGCTCCGTCCTAATTTTTGGCAGCTTTTGCTGGGAAAGCATAAGCAAATACTATGGGACACCCACTCCCCAATAATGGGAGTTATGTTTGTAATATGCTGTACTGCATGGCTCTTGTAAGGGGCATTGCAAGTTGCTCCGTCCTAATTTTTGGCAGCTTTTGCTTGGAAAGCATAAGCAAAGACTATGGGACACCCACTTCCCAATAATGGGACTTATGTTTGTAATATGCTGTACTGCATGGCTCTTGTAAGGGGCATTGCTAGTTGCTCCGTCCTAATTTTTGGCAGCTTTTGCTGGGAAAGCATAAGCAAATACTATGGGACACCCACTCCCCAATAATGGGAGTTATGTTTGTAATATGCTGTACTGCATGGCTCTTGTAAGGGGCATTGTAAGTTGCTCCGTCCTAATTCTTGGCAGCTTTTGCTGGGAATGCATAAGCAAATACTATGGGACACCCACTCCCCAATAATGGGACTTATGTTTGTAATATGCTGTACTGCATGGCTCTTGTAAGCGGCATTGCAAGTTGTTCCGTCCTAATTTTTGGCAGCTTTTGCTGGGAAAGCATAAGCAAATACTATGGGACATCCACTCCCCAATAATGGGACTTATGTTTGTAATATGCTGTACTGCATGGCTCTTGTAAGGGGCATTGCAAGTTGCTCCATGCTAATTTTTGGCAGCTTTTGCTTTGAAAGCATAAGCAAATACCATTGGACACCCAATCCCCAATAATGGGACTTATGTTTGTAATATGCTGTACTGCATGGCTCTTCTAAGGGGCATTGCAAGTTGCTCCGTCCTAATTTTTGGCAGCTTTTGCTGGGAAAGCATAAGCAAATATTATGGGACACCCACTCCCCAATAATGGGACTTATGTTTGTAATATGCTGTACTGCATGGCTCTTGTAAGGGGCATTGGAAGTTGCTCCGTCCTAATTTTTGGCAGCTTTTGCTGGGAAAGCATAAGCAAATACTATGGGACACCCACTCCCCAATAATGGGACTTATGTTTGTAATATGCTGTACTGCATGGCTCTTGTAAGGGGCATTGCAAGTTGCTCCGTCCTAATTTTTGGCAGCTTTTGCTGGGAAAGCATAAGCAAATACTATGGGACACCCACTCCCCAATAATGGGACTTATGTTTGTAATATGCTGTACTGCATGGCTCTTATAAGGGGCATTGCAAGTTGCTCCGTCCTAATTTTTGGCAGCTTTTGCTTGGAAAGCATAAGCAAAGACTATGGGACACCCACTTCCCAATAATAGGACTTGTAACATACCTGGCAGCGTCCTTGCATAGTGGTCCATCTCCCACTGTGCAAGAGCGCGCACTTGATCTCCTGTCCAGAATGTCTCTCTGGCTTCCCTCCATGCTGTCTGTTTGTGTCTGTTTCTGCTGCTTAAGGGCGGCGCCCGATCACTTCCTGCTTTTTGTACCTGCTGTGGGTCACACCCCTTGTGCGTCCTCAGCCTATTGCTGTCTGTCACCTGGTATATAGCTCAGCTGCTCCAATCATTCCCTGCCTGAGCATAGTGTTTCATTCAGTGTGTGCTTGCACTCTGAAGGTGCCAGGTCCCGTTCTGTTTTCTCTTTTCTGCCTATCCTGGAGGCTGTATTTCCAGGCCTGTCTGAACACGCTCCTAGCCTGTTCCTCCTGCCTTCTAGGGGCCGATTACCTAGACCCGCTCCTGTATCTTGTCTGTCCTGTCTGAACACGCTCCTAGCCTGTTCCTCCCGCCTTCTAGGGGCCGATTACCTAGACCCGCTCTTGTATCTTGTCTGTCCTGTCTGAACACGCTCCTAGCCTGTTCCTCCCGCCTTCTAGGGGCCGATTACCTAGACCCGCTCCTGTATCTTGTCTGTCCTGTCTGTACACGCTCCTTGCCTGTTCGTCCTGCCTCTCTGGGGGCCGTATTCCCAGACCCGCTCCTGTATTCCGCTGCAGTGTCGGTCTCCTCCGTACACTCAGTCCCAGTCTGAACTCTCTCCTATCCTTTACCTGTTTTGCCTCTATGTCCGTTCCCTTCCTTTTTCTGCAGAGTCTGAACTCGTACCTAACTCCTGCTTGTTGTCTCTGTACTCCCTTTTGTGAGTTTGTGGTCCACTCGCTACTTCACTGAAAGTACCCTGTGGGTATCTGGCTCTGCCTTTCCCTTGCTGTCTGTTCCGTGTGAACAGAGCCCTGTCCCCCCTGCTCAGCCTTGCCTGCTCTGACTCCTTTGCTCACCGCTCCAGCGGTTCTAGCCTGCTCTGACTCCTTTGCTCACCGCTCCGGCGGTTCTAGCCTGCTCTGACTCCTTTGCTCACCGCTCCGGCGGTTCTAGCCTGCTCTGACTCCTTTGCTCACCGCTCCGGCGGTTCTAGCCTGCTCTGACTCCTTTGCTCACCGCTCCGGCGGTTCTAGCCTGCTCTGACTCCTTTGCTCACCGCTCCGGCGGTTCTAGCCTGCTCTGACTCCTTTGCTCACCGCTCCGGCGGTTCTAGCCTTCTCTGACTCCTTTGCTTACCCCTCCGGCGGTTCTAGCCTGCTCTGACTCCTTTGCTCGCTGCTCCGGCAGCCTTGCTCTGCTCTGACCCTTTTGCTCACTGCTCCGGCAGTCTCGCTCCGCTCTTATCCTTTTGCTAACTGCTCCCGCAGTCTTGCTCCACTCTTGCTCACCGCTCCAGGCGGTCTCGTCCTGCTTTACTCTTGCTCACTGCTCCGGCAGTCTCGCTCAGGTCTGACCCTTTGCTCACCGCTCCTGGCGTCCTTGTCCTGCTCTACTCTTGCTCACCGCTCCAGGCGGCCTTGTCCTGCCCTGTTCTCGCTCACCTCTCTGGGCGGCCTCACTCTGCTGTGTTTGTCCGCCACATCTGTGGTTCTGTTCCTGAGTCCCAGTGTGTACTGGGTCCTATCCCGCCAGTGTCCCTACCTGTTAGTGCCTCCCTGTCTGCACTCTAGCTGTGCTTGCCTGTACCACTCTGCCTGTATTGTTCCTGAGTCCCAGTGTGTACTGGGTCCTATCCCGCCTGTGTTCCTACCTGCTAGTGTCTCCCTGTCTGCACTCTAGCTGTGCTTGCCTGTACCCCCCGGCCTGCATACCCGCCTGCCTGCATACCAGTCGTGCCTGCCTATACCCACCAGTCTGTGCGCCAGCCTAACCAGCCTGTTCCTGTATTCCCCTGTGTGGGTCAACAGCCGTGTCCGGGGTCTGTCCTGGAGTAGCACCTGGTCCCTCTGCTCGGTTCCTCCTTGGTGCACTGGCGTCGTATGCCGTCGTGCGACCCTGGTCGGATCGGGTGAATACCTAGTTACGCCCCTCCAGGCATTCACTCTCCGGCACGGTCCAGTGGAATCACACGCACACGCCGCTCAGCCCGGGCGTGTGCATTACAGGACTTATGTTTGTAATATGCTGTACTGCATGGCTCTTGTAAGGGGCATTGCTAGTTGCTCCGTCCTAATTTTTGGCAGCTTTTGCTGGGAAAGCATAAGCAAATACTATGGGACACCCACTCCCCAATAATGGGACTTATGTTTGTAATATGCTGTACTGCATGGCTCTTGTAAGGGGCATTGCAAGTTGTTCCGTCCTAATTTTTGGCAGCTTTTGCTGGGAAAGCATAAGCAAATACTATGGGGCACCCACTCCCCAATAATGAGACTTATGTTTGTAATATGCTGTACTGCATGGCTCTTGTAAGGGGCATTGCAAGTTGCTCCGTCCTAATTTTTGGCAGCTTTTGCTTGGAAAGCATAAGCAAACACTATGGGACACCCACTCCCCAATAATGGGACTTATGTTTGTAATATGCTGTACTGCATGGCTCTTGTTAGGGGCATTGCAAGTTGCTCCGTCCTAATTTTTGGCAGCTTTTGCTGGGAAAGCATAAGCAAATACCATGGGACACCCACTCCCCAATAATGGGACTTATGTTTGTAATATGCTGTACTGCATGGCTCTTGTAAGGGGCATTGCAAGTTGCTCCGTCCTAATTTTTGGCAGCTTTTGCTGGGAAAGCATAAGCAAATACTATGGGACACCCACTCCCCAATAATGGGACTTATGTTTGTAATATGCTGTACTGCATGGCTCTTGTAAGGGGCATTGCAAGTTGCTCCGTCCTAATTTTTGGCAGCTTTTGCTGGGAAAGCATAAGCAAATACTATGGGACACCCACTCCCCAATAATGGGACTTATGTTTGTAATATGCTGTACTGCATGGCTCTTGTAAGGGGCATTGCAAGTTGCTCCGTCCTAATTTTTGGCAGCTTTTGCTTGGAAAGCATAAGCAAAGACTATGGGACACCCACTTCCTAATAATGGGACTTATGTTTGTAATATGCTGTACTGCATGGCTCTTGTAAGGGGCATTGCAAGTTGTTCCGTCCTAATTTTTGGCAGCTTTTGCTGGGAAAGCATAAACAAATACTATGGGACACCCACTCCCCAATAATGGGACTTATGTTTGTAATATGCTGTACTGCATGGCTCTTGTAAGGGGCATTGCAAGTTGCTCCGTCCTAATTTTTGGCAGTTTTTGCTTGGAAAGCATAAGCAAATACTATGGGACACCCACTCCCCAATAATGGGACTTATGTTTGTAATATGCTGTACTGCATGACTCTTGTAAAGGGCATTGCAAGTTGCTCCGTCCTAATTTTTGGCAGCTTTTGCTTGGAAAGCATAAGCAAATACTATGGGACACCCACTCCCCAATAATGGGACTTATGTTTGTAATATGCTGTACTGCATGGCTCTTGTAAGGGGCATTGCAAGTTGCTCCGTCCTAATTTTTGGCAGCTTTTGCTTGGAAAGCATAAGCAAATACTATGGGACACCCACTGCCCAATAATGGGACTTATGTTTGTAATATGCTGTACTGCATGGCTCTTGTTAGGGGCATTGCAAGTTGCTCCGTCCTAATTTTTGGCAGCTTTTGCTGGGAAAGCATAAGCAAATACTATGGGACACTCACTCCCCAATAATGGGACTTATGTTTGTAATATGCTGTACTGCATGGCTATTGTAAGGGGCATTGCAAGTTGCTCCGTCCTAATTTTTGGCAGCTTTTGCTGGGAAAACATAAGCAAATACTATGGGACACCCACTCCCCAATAATGAGACTTATGTTTGTAATATGCTGTACTGCATGGCTCTTGTAAGGGGCATTGCAAGTTGCTCCATCCTAATTTTTGGCAGCTTTTGCTGGGAAAGCATAAGCAAATACTATGGGACACCCACTCCCTAATAATGGGACTTATGTTTGTAATATGCTGTACTGCATGGCTCTTGTAAGGGGCATTGCAAGTTGCTCCGTCCTAATTTTTGGCAGCTTTTGCTGGGAAAGCATAAGCAAATACCATGGGACACCCACTCCCCAATAATGGGACTTATGTTTGTAATATGCTGTACTGCATGGCTCTTGTAAGGGGCATTGCAAGTTGCTCCATCCTAATTTTTGGCATCTTTTGCTGGGAAAGCATAAGCAAATACTATGGGACACCCACTCCCCAAAAATGGGACTTATGTTTGTAATATGCTGTACTGCATGTGACGCGCCCCCTGGGCCTTGTGTACACGTGTGTGGGATACCCGATGCCGGGTCTCTGGGGTCTGTAGTCTTCTTGGCGGTGACCCGGTCCCGTGGCTCAGGCTGGTCAAACCAGTGGCAGTCTTTCTTAGGTTTTGAGGTTAATTGTCCGACTGCGCCACCCGTGGATTGCGGTCAGGGAGTACCACCGCTGCGAGGCAGACTGCTGAGGCTGGTGTTGTGTGCGCAGCATAGAATGGGATAACTCCCCTCGGGAGGAGTATAGCCTCAGGGCAGTGAGTGTGGATGATGGGGGTGATGGTGCACGAGCGCAGCAGGAATGACTCAGAGTCTTTGTAGTGCAGTTCAGGGTCTTTACTGATGATTATAAGGTAGACCCTCCCGGGAGTACTGGCTAGCATAAGAGGCCTGGTCAGTCTGTGAGCAAGCAGGAGTTCCTCTGGCCAGGTGGAGTTGTAGGCCTCCCCGTCTGTCTGCACTCTTCCTGGCTACCTTGCTGTAAGCTGGTAGAAGTAGCCCGCGTCCCTGAGTGTACCGTGTAGTGCTCACCCGTATGGCTGGTGACTTGGGGCCTTCTGTTAGCCTCCGCTCCACGACGGCGGTGCTGTTCCCTTGCTTGTGACTGAGCCTCCGGGCTTCTATGGCCAGAGGACCTGAAATCCCCTGCCGGCTGGTTTCTGCTGCTAGATATATAAGTCCTCACAGCTTCGGACTCCTGTGTCCGGTTCCTATTGTCTTCTGCCAGGGCGAGCTCTGCTCAGCTTCCAGCCCCTGGTCTTTAGCTCTTAGCTCCTACAGAGCTCATTGCTGTTACTTTCCCTTGCTCTCACTCTGACTCTGACTGTTCTCTGACTCACTCAACCCTGCCCCAGATCCAGTTTATAAGGGCAGAATTCTCCCCTCCCAGGATTGGGGCAGAAGGATGTTGCATGTTTAAGGGATCCTGACCAGGAAACCTCCCACTTGCTCTCCGACGTAATATCTCTATTACTGTGGTGACCAGACCCCTGGGGTGCCACACATGGCTCTTGTAAGGGGCATTGCAGTTCCTCATAATTTTTGGAAAGCCTTCCATTCACTGCTTAGGCCAACAGTGCACGGGAGACCCAGTTGCTATAAATGGAAAAAAAGGTTTAGTTAACGCCCTCTGACCTCCATGTCATTTCCAAGGGGCATTGGAGTGGCTCGAAATTTTTGGTAGGCATTGCACTCACTGTATGCCCTATAACTGTGTAGCCAAACCGCTCCTTTTGTTACAGAAACATATCCTACAAAACATATCTGGTTGACTGGCCTGATATTGAATGGTCCCTGTTCCTCCTGCTCTTTCTCCTTTACCACTACCTCATCCATCATTTATCACCTGAAGCTTTGTTTTAACGGGAGTCATATAACTTGGATAGTAGCAGGAAAACATCCAGCAATCCTCGGAGGAGGTAGGATATGCGCCAAAACGCTGACCACCTCAGGCCTAGCCGCTACTACATACATGCGCTTGCATTACAACAAAACAAAGCAGATGCTAATTTCTATCATCATCATGCTCCTCACCTTGGCACTCTCAACTCCCCTGATGGAGAAGCCAGGGCCCACCGGAGGAGTCTGATAGTCCGGTGGGCTCGGCCAATGCTGCCCTAAAGCAGGCCAGGCTTAGAAAAGTGTGGGAAAGGTTACCAGGACAAATAGGGGTGGCTGGGGACCGAGTATGGACACCCGACCACCCCCTGGAGGCTGGGGAGCAAGCGGGGACACCCGGCCACCAGGCGGCTGGGGACTGAGTATGGATACCAGGCCGCCAACAAAGCCATGGCGTGGTGGCCAGATTCCGCCTCCACATACCTAAAAGGCCCAATTTAAAGTGCAAGCAAGCAAGCAGTATGGTATTGCAGCCTGGGGGTGGGTGGGTGGCAGGCTGCATACTTGCGCTTGCATTGCAAGGAATGGGAGAGGTACAATTGAACACTGCCCTGGGACAAGGACTTGAACGGGGATAGTTGCAAGTCTGCAACGACAGGTGCAAGGTGGGAGGCATCTTCGCATGTACCATGAGCAGGGGTTTGGCATGCACACACTACAGCGGAATAGGCTCTCCTTCCCACTAAATGCACTGGGGAGGGCACAGGTAATGTTTTGGTATACGCGCTTAATCTTATGTATAAGGCACACCAGGATAAATATGGGCCGCTGGGGACTGAGTATGGATACCTCGCTGCCGAAGCAGCCATGAGGTAGTGGCCAGCTTAGGCCTCCTCCAAACTAAAAGGCCTCATTTCAAGTGCAAGCTAGCAGTTTGGAATTGCAGTCTGGGGGTGGGTGGGTGGCAGGCTGCACACTTACACTTGCATTGAAGGAAAACATAGCAGATGCTAACTTCTGTCATCATCACCATGCTCCTCACCTTGGCACTCTCAACTGCACCGATGGAGAAGTCAGGGCCCACCGGAGGAGTCTGGTTCTCTGGTGGGCTCGTCCAATGCTGCCTAAAGCAGGCCGGGCTAAGAAAAGTGTGTGGGGGGATGTTCCAAGGAGAAATAGGGGCGGCTGGGGACCGTTTATGGACACCCGGCTGCCCCCAGGCGGCTGGGGACCGTGTGTGGACACCCGGCCGCGGGGCGGCTGGGGACCGAGTATGGACACCCGGCCACCGGGTGGCTGGGGACTGAGTATGGATTCCAGGCCGCCAACACAGCCATGACGCGGTGGCCAGATTCCGCCTCCACATGCCTAAAAGGCCCAATTTCAAGTTCAAGCAAGCAAGCAGTATGGTATTGCAGCCTGGGGGTGGGTGGGTGGCAGGCTGCATACTTGAGCTTGTATTGCAAGGAATGGGGGAGGTACAATTGAACACTGCCCTGGGACTAGAACTTGCATGGGGAGAGTTGCAAGTCTGCATCTTCTGATGCGGTAAGGATCACTTATGATGGGCACACTTTTAGACAGTGACCTGGGAGTCAGAGATGCTTCCAGGGGTCTTCCCCATGCTGTTCCCTTGTCTTTTCAGCACTTTATGCATGTGTCACACAGCACATGGCCAGATAAGGTTGTAAAATGTTAAAATGACATTTCACGGTGAATGCATTTGTCATAGTTGAAAGCAATACAAAAGTGCAAAAACGCATAAAAAATGCTACTTGTGAACATAGCTGAAGGTGTGGAGGAGTATTTTTGTTTTTGGTCATTTATTTTAACTTATACACAAGTCTTTACCCTGGAAAGGATGTTCCTTAACATATTTCACAGGAAAAAAGTTTCACTTTCGTTTTTGAACGTTTTATTGTGAGCCTGTAAAAGTGGCTTAATACCTCTGACCACGTTGTTGACAGCAGTGACCTGGGGGTCAGAAATGCTTCCTGGGGCGATCCCCATGCTGTCCCCATGTCATTTGAGCACTGTCACTATCGTTTTGGGCACTTGTTAGGCTTTTAAAAGACTGCCGGGGGTGCCACCGCAAAAATGCTCGAGTCTCCCATAGACTATCATTGGGCTCGTTGCTCGGGTCGAGCACCCGAGTATCACGGCGAGCTCGGCCCGAGCTTCGAGCACCCGAGCATTTTAGTGCTCACTCAACACTAGTCAGGATTACTTCGAATTCTGACAATCTGAGGGTCATGTTGCAGGTAGTGCAGCAAGAAGGCATTTATGTGTCTTGCGCATCTCGGAGCCCCAAAATTATTTTCCGGGCTAGATGCAGCTAAAAATTATTATTAATTTTAAATCTGGTGGAGCTTAGTATATAGATGGCCTAATAGAATCAGTACTGCACACTGCTACAAAGCCCAAATTATTTTCCAGCCAAGATACAGATAAACGTGATTAGTAATTTTAAATCTGGTGAAGCTTAGTATAGATGGCCTAATAGAATCAGTGCTGCACACTGCTACAAAGCCCAAATTATTTTCCAGCCAAGATACAGATAAACATGATTAGTAATTTTAAATCTGGTGGAGCTTAGTATAGATGGCCTAATAGAATCAGTACTGCACACTGCTACAAAGCCCAAATTATTTTCCAGCCAAGATACAGATAAACATGATTAGTCATTTTAAATCTGGTGGAGCTTAGTATAGATGGCCTAATAGAATCAGTACTGCACACTGCTACAAAGCCCAAATTATTTTCCAGCCAAAATACAGATAAACATGATTAGTAATTTGAAAGCTTAAAACGGTTGGTGAGGTGATTTTAACCAATCATCAAGCTTTTACTCTCCCCAGGATGACACAGGGGTAGAAAAGTCGTTTTGGATCCATGATTTGTTCATCTTTATGAACGTGAGTCTGTCTACATTATCAGTGGAGAGCACATCACCAGCAGCGCTGAACACACGTTCAGACAGAACGCTGGCTGCGGGGCATGACAAGATCTCCAAGGCATAAGTGGCTAGCTCCGGCCATTTATCCAGAATGGAAGCCCAAAAAGAGCAAGGGTCCAGTGACACAGTCATGGCTTCAATGTTTACTTGGAGATACTCCTGTTCCATCATCTCTAGGCGTTGACTATGTGTCAGACTTCTTGTCTCTTGTGGCCTTGCAAAGGATGGGCTAAAAAAGTGGTGAAATGATTCCGCAAAATTGATGTTACCAGCAGATACTGTGTTTCTGTTACAGTTTAAGTGCTGAACACTCGACGGTCCCACGGTTGGCAAGTTGGAACTGTGAGATTCACTACGTGCACCACTGGTGTTTTGTGGAAAAGCACATGTAAGATTCTGCAACAGTCTCTGCTGATACTCCTGCATGCGTGCATCCCTTTCTATGGCAGGAATAATTTCTGCAAATTTACTTTTGTACCGGGGATCTAACAGTGTGGCAACCCAGTAGTCAGGATTATTTCTAAATCTCACAATTCGAGGGTCATGTTGCAGGTAGTGCAGCAAGAAGGCACTCATGTGTCTTGCGCATCCAGGAGCACCAAGTCCCTGTTGTGTTGATGGCGAGGTAACAATCATGCTTCCTTCCTCTGTCCTCTCCCCCCAACCTCGCACAACAGAAATGTGATCAAGGTCTCCCTCATCTGATGAGTCTTCCATCAGTTCGTCCTCAACTTCTTCCTGGGCTCCTGCACCTTCCTCACTAGTTTGGCTGCTACCATGCGCCCTGGTAAAACCATCTCCCCCACCCTCACATGCCTGCCGCCTTGGTGCTGCCGACTGTCTGGACCTTGCAGATGTTAGCCCTTCCGCATACAACTCCTCCTCCTCTACTTCCTCCACCTCCTCTTGTGCCACCACCTGACTCCGAATTCTGTTTAACATGTGCTCCAGCATGTAAATCACCGGAATAGTCATGCTGATAATGGCATCGTCAGCACTAAACATCTTCGTCGCCATTTCAAAACTGTGCAGAAGGGTGCATAGGTCCCTGATCTGAGACCACTCCTCCAGCGTGATTTGCCCCACCTCTGGATCTCGTTGGCCCAGGCTATACGTCAGAACGTATTGCACCAGGGCTTGTCGGTGCTGCCACAGTCGCTGCAACATGTGCAGAGTTGAATTCCACAAGGTAGGCACTAGAGATGAGCGTTGTTCTACTCGAACTGTTCGCCAATCTCAAATTCGAGCTGTTTTGGGCGGTGTTCGAGCCGTTCGGCGAACACGAACAATTTGAGAAAAATTCGGCTGTTCGAGGTTATGTTCGATAACTGTTCGTGCACCAAAATCATAACTGGATTTTTTCTCAGTAATGATGAAAATTAATGTTAATACGCAGTTTGAGTGTACAGTGGGGTGGGGGGAGGGGCAGGGGATGGATCTCTGCAGGAACAATGAAGATCTCCATTTTTTTTTCTCTTTCCCGCATTTACAGTGGGGAGGTGCAATCTGTCAGCCTATCAGCAGCGCACACACGGAGCGAAGTGCTTTTTTTCACACAAGCAAGGGCATGTGTCATTGGCAGTGTATGTCACATGTCCTTGCCCTATAAGACCAAGCCATTTTCCCCGTCGCCACCATTTTCTCACTGCTGCAGCTGCGTGTTAGACGGCACCGCTGTTGCTGTGTGCGCTATACCTTGTTAATTTCAAGCCAATTTTCGCACAAATCTACAGATAGCTTGGGAGTAGGGAATAGTTGTGATTGTAGTCCTTTTAAGGACTAGGTTACAGCATTTCCTACGACTTTTATCAGGCAGGTCTGTGCTCTTAAATAGATAGACTGTGGGAGTAAAGACTAATTGTAATTGGAGTCCTTTTCAGGACTAGGTTACATCAGTTCCTATCAGTTTTTGCCAGGCAGGTCTGTGCCAGTGCTGTGCAAGTTTTTTTCACAGCATTTGGCTGAATCTAGCAAAGCTAATCCTTTTTGGCCTATTGCAGAGTGTGTTAGTCAGTGGAGTAGCCTATCTGTGTTGCAAGATATACCACCTGTGTATAGAATACCAATTTTTTTACTGCACCTAGTGAAGTAAAATCTTTTGGGCATAGCATCATTCTATTAGTCCATCTATACTGACCTCCATCAGGTTGCAAACTGAATATAATTTTTTTCTGCATCTAGCTCTGAAAAAATATTTGGGCTTCTAGCTGTGTGTGGGACTTGTTGTATTAGTCCATCTATACTGACCTCCATCAGGTTGCAAACTGCATATATTTTTTTCTTCATCTACCTCTGAAAAAATATTGGGCTTCTAGCTGTGTGTGGGACTTGTTCTATTAATCCGTCTATACAGACCTCCATCAGGTTGCAAACTGAATATATTTTTTTCTGCATCTACCTCTGAAAAAATATTGGGCTTCTAGCTGTGTGTGGGACTTGTTCTATTAATCCATCTATACAGACCTCCATCAGGTTGCAAACTGAATATATTTTTTTCTGCATCTACCTCTGAAAAAATATTGGGCTTCTAGCTGTGTGTGGGACTTGTTGTATTAGTCCATCAATACTGACCTCCATCAGGTTGCAAACTGAATATATTTTTTTCTGCATCTACCTCTGAAAAAATATTGGGCTTCTAGCTGTGTGTGGGACTTGTTCTATTAATCCATCTATACAGACCTCCATCAGGTTGCAAACTGAATATATTTTTTTCTGCATCTACCTCTGAAAAAATATTGGGCTTCTAGCTGTGTGTGGGACTTGTTCTATTAATCCATCTATACAGACCTCCATCAGGTTGCAAACTGAATATATTTTTTTCTGCATCTACCTCTGAAAAAATATTGGGCTTCTAGCTGTGTGTGGGACTTGTTGTATTAGTCCATCTATACTGACCTCCATCAGGTTGCAAACTGAATATATTTTTTTCTGCATCTACCTCTGAAAAAATATTGGGCTTCTAGCTGTGTGTGGGACTTGTTCTATTAATCCATCTATACAGACCTCCATCAGGTTGCAAACTGAATATATTTTTTTCTGCATCTACCTCTGAAAAAATATTGGGCTTCTAGCTGTGTGTGGGACTTGTTGTATTAGTCCATCTATACTGACCTCCATCAGGTTGCAAACTGAATATATTTTTTTCTGCATCTACTTCTGAAAAAATATTGGGCTTCTAGCTGTGTGTGGGACTTGTTCTATTAATCCATCTATACAGACCTCCATCAGGTTGCAAACTGAATATATTTTTTTCTGCATCTAGCTCTGAAAAAATATTTGGCCTTCTAGCAGTGTGTGGGACTTTCTCTATTAGTCCATCTATACTGACCTCCATCAGGTTGCAAATTGAATATAATTTTTTTCTGCATCTAACCCAGCCAATAGTTTTGGCCTAATACCACAGTTTGGCCACTCAGCTATGCTCGGTTCCCATCCATTGTTTTTTTGTGCAAACAACTCCAGAGTTGTTAATTAGTTAACCACCAAAATGAGTGGAAAAAGGCCTGCTGCTGGTGGAAAGGGGAATAGGCGTGTTGGGAAGGGGAAAAAAGGTTGTGTCCGTGGGGTAGGTGTTAATGCAACAGTAACATCTGCAGAAGAAAGACCATCTTCCAGCCAAACTAAAATGTCTACTTCTTTTAGCGGACAATGTGATAAGATCCCTTTATTACGGCCACGCCAATCGCTACAAATTCCAGATGAGGCACAAAAACAGCAGGTGCTTCAACGGATATCAAGTGCTCCTTTAAGTGGGCTCTCCTCCACATCAACTTCAACATCACAAATACTCCAGTCCTCAAAGGTGTCACCCCAATCGCACTTGCTTCCTCACAGCTCCCAAATCTCCAGCTGCCCGTCTGAGTATGAGGTAGAACAGATGGTTGAGTCTGCAGAGCTGTTTACTCATACTATAGCCTGGGAATCAGAGGTCGACTCCAGCGCTTCTGTGAATCCAGACGAGGAAATGATCTGCACTGATGCCCAGAATCTTTATGAGTCGGATCCAGGACCAGACGCAGAACGTTTTGACCATAATGTAGACCCTCATTCCCAAACTGTAACTCCTGTTGGTGGAGACAATGAGGAAGACGATGATAAGACTCAAATACCTGATTGGAGCGACAACTTTAGTTTTTTGTCAGGGCAGGAACAGGTTGGCTCTGAGGACGACGGGTGTGATAACGCACAGGGTGATGATGATGAGGTTGGAGATCCCACTTACTGTCAACCCACAGTCAGCCAAGAGATGAGGTCAGCAGAGGAGGTGGAGGAAGATGCTAGTGACGACGAGGTCAGGTTGCGCCTTCCTGGACAGAGACGTAGTACTGGAAGCACGTCAACAACTGCATCCTCAAACACAACTCTGCCTCTCACCACAAGTCGTGGTGGCTCTTCAGGTCGCATGGGTGCTAAGCCTTGCATAGCCTGGGCATTTTTTCAGATCGATAAAGATGACCCAACTCGTGTTACCTGTAACATTTGTCAGCAAAAGCTAAGTAGAGGCCAAAAAATACATAGTTTGAGTACTTCATGCATGAACCGGCACATGGACATGAAGCATAAGTTGCAGTGGGAAGCTCAGTGTGCTACAATGCGGCCTAGCCGGCCGGGCCAACCACCGTCTGCCATATCTTGTGCATCCGCGGCCTCTTCATCCTCTGTGACTGGGGGGACAGCAGTCACACCTGTTTTGGGGCGCAGACCTGCCACCTCTTTACCCGCAACAGCCAGCGTGATTGGCAGGTCATCATTTTCTTTGGAGGTGGTAACACCAGCTGGTGTTGAGCGCTGTCCGACATCGATAGCACCACCTTTGGATCAAGGCAACCTAACATGTCCGCCTGTACCTTCCTCACAGACCGGCAGTTTGCCGGGGACACCCTTATCAACCCCGTCTAAGCACAATAGCCAGCCCTCGGTCCCTCAGATGTGGACAAGTAAAAGACCATTTCCTCCTAGCCATGAGAAAGCTAAGAGGTTGAATTTCACCATCTGCAAGTTCTTGGCTACAGAAATGCTGCCTTTCCGCCTGGTGGACACAGAGGATTTTCGAGACCTTATGTCCGTCGCAGTGCCCCAGTACCAGATGCCCAGTCGGCACTACTTCTCAAAGAAAGGTGTGCCTGCGCTCCACCAGCATGTCGCACACAACATCACCGCTTCTTTGAGAAACTCTGTGTTTGACAGGGTGCATTTCACCACAGACACTTGGACGAGTAGGCATGGACAGGGGCGTTACATTTCGCTGACTGGGCACTGGGTAACTATGGTGACAGCAGGACAAGGGGCTGCTGTCCAAGTCTTGCCGTCCCCACGAGTTGTGCGTCAATCCTCTTTATCTCAAAGTTCCTCCACTGCTTCTGCCTCCTCAACCTCCTCTCGGTCTTCCACCTGCACCCAAAGCCTGTCTGGTCATGCCACAAGCTTTCTAACTGCGCAGAAGGGATCCTGCACACCTCCTTACTATGCTGGCAGTAGGGCTCAACGTCATCAGGCGGTTTTTACATTGAAATGTCTGGGAAATGTGAGTCACACAGCTGAGGAGTTGTGGTCAGCTCTGGAGAACCAATTTCATGAATGGTTGTCTCCACTGGACCTGAAACCAGGGAAGGCCGTGTGCGACAATGCTGCAAACCTGGGTGCGGCCCTTCGCCGGGACAATGTCACACACGTGCCTTGTATGGCTCACGTGTTGAACCTGGTTGTCCAGCAATTTTTAGCCCACTATCCCAGACTAGATGGCCTTCTGCAGAGGGCACGGTCGCTGTGTGCTCACTTTCGCCGTTCGCATCCCGCAGCTCAGCGACTTACATCTCTACAGAAGTCGTTGGGCCTGCCACTTCACCGGCTAAAATGCGATGTGCCTACCCGGTGGAATTCAACTCTGCACATGTTGCAGCGACTGTGGCAGCACCGACAAGCCCTGGTGCAATACGTTCTGACGTATAGCCTGGGCCAACGAGATCCAGAGGTGGGGCAAATCACGCTGGAGGAGTGGTCTCAGATCAGGGACCTATGCACCCTTCTGCACAGTTTTGAAATGGCGACGAAGATGTTTAGTGCTGACGATGCCATTATCAGCATGACTATTCCAGTGATTTACATGCTGGAGCACATGTTAAACAGAATTCGGAGTCAGGTGGTGGCACAAGAGGAGGTGGAGGAAGTAGAGGAGGAGGAGTTGTATGCGGAAGGGCTAACATCTGCAAGGTCCAGACGGTCGGCAGCACCAAGGCGGCAGGCATGTGAGGGTGGGGGAGATGGTTTTACCAGGGCGCATGGTAGCAGCCAAACTAGTGAGGAAGGTGCAGGAGCCCAGGAAGAAGTGGAGGACGAACTGATGGAAGACTCATCAGATGAGGGAGACCTTGATCACATTTCTGTTGTGCGAGGTTGGGGGGAGAGGACAGAGGAAGGAAGCATGATTGTTACCTCGCCACCAACACAACAGGGACTTGGTGCTCCTGGATGCGCAACACACATGAGTGCCTTCTTGCTGCACTACCTGCAACATGACCCTCGAATTGTGAGAATTAGAAATAATCCTGACTACTGGGTTGCCACACTGTTAGATCCCCGGTACAAAAGTAAATTTGCAGAAATTATTCCTGCCATAGAAAGGGATGCACGCATGCAGGAGTATCAGCAGAGACTGTTGCAGAATCTTACATGTGCTTTTCCACAAAATACCAGTGGTGCACGTAGTGAATCTCACAGTTCCAACTTGCCAACCGTGGGACCGTCAAGTGTTCAGCACTCAAACCGTAACAGAACCACAGTATCTGCTGGTAACATCAATTTTGCGGAATCATTTCACCACTTTTTTAGCCCATCCTTTGCAAGGCCACAGGAGACAAGAAGTCTGACACATAGTCAACGCCTAGAGACGATGGTACAGGAGTATCTCCAAGTAAACATTGAAGCCACGACTGTGTCACTGGACCCTTGCTCTTTTTGGGCTTCCAATCTGGATAAATGGCCGGAGCTAGCCACTTACGCCTTGGAGATCTTGTCATGCCCCGCAGCCAGCGTTCTGTCTGAACGTGTGTTTAGCGCTGCTGGTGGTGTGCTGACAGATAAGCGCACGCGGCTCTCCACTGATAATGTAGACAGACTCACGTTCATAAAGATGAACAAATCATGGATCCGAAACGACTTTTCTACCCCTGTGTCATCCTGGGGAGAGTAAAAGCTTGATGATTGGTTAAAATCACCCTACCAACCGTTTTAAGCTTTCAAATTACTAATCATGTTTATCTGTATCTTGGCTGGAAAATAATTTGGGCTTTGTAGCAGTGTGCAGCACTGATTCTATTAGGCCATCTATAATAAGCTCCACCAGATTTAAAATTACTAATCATGTTTATCTGTATCTTGACTGGAAAATAATTTGGGCTTTGTAGCAGTGTGCAGCACTGATCCTATTAGGCCATCTATACTAAAGCTTCACCAGATTTAAAATTAATAATAATTTTTAGCTGCATCTAGCCCGGAAAATAATTTTGGGGCTCCGAGATGCTCAAGACACATAAGTGCCTTCTTGCTGCACTACCTGCAGCATGACCCTCATATTGTCAGAATTCGAAGTAATCATGACTACTGAGTTGCCACCCTCTTAGATCCCCCAAACTTTTCGATCAACCTTTTCATTTTAATAAAGACCAAAAAAATGGTCATTTTTGAAATTATAAGCATTAGCAGGTTGTTAGAAACTGAAATCAAACAGTTTTCAACTCAAAACTTTATTCTAGGTGATGTTACATTTTCACATAGGACCCCTTGTTCGAAAGGAGCTTCTGAACTCTCTCGTCCATTGAATTTGTCAGGTTTTGGATGGTTTCTGCTTCAATTGTTTTGCATGAGGACAGAATACCCTCCCAGAGCTGTTGTTTAGATGTGAACTGCCTCCCGCCATCATAGACACTCCTTTTAATGATGCTCCAAAGGTTCTGAATGGGGTAGAGGTCAGGGGAGCATGGGGGTCACACCATAAGTTTGTCCCCTTTTATGCCCATATCAGCCAGAGATGCAGATGTTTTATGTGCAGCATGAGATGGTGCATTATCATGCAGAAAAATGATCTTGCTGTGAAACACACGGTTCTTCTTCTTGAACCATGGCAGGAAGTGCTGTTTGAGAAAATCCACATACATTATGGAGTTCATCTTTAGCGCCTTCAGGGATCCTAAAGGGGCCGACAATCTCTCTCCCCATGATTCCAGCCCAAAACATTACTCCACCTCCTCCTTGTTGGCGCTGTAGCCGTGTTTGCGTGGGGTGTCCATCAACCAGCCATCCTCCACTCCATCCATCTGGACCATCGAGCGCTGCACGGCACTCATCCGTGAACAAAACAGTTTTGAAATCAGTCTTCATGTAATGTTTGGCCCACTGGAGCCGTTTCTGCTTGTGTGAAGTGGATAGAGGAGGTCGACAGGATGGCGTATGCACAGCTGCAAACCTCTGAAGGACCCTGCATCTTGTTGTTCGGGGGACGTTGGAGGCACAAGCAGCTTCAAAAACTTGTCTGCTGCTATGACAAGGCTTTTTTGCCGCTGCTCTTTCAACCTGACGTAATTTCCTGTAGGAAAGAGTCCTCAATTTGCCCTTATCAGCACGCACACGTGTGTACTGTGAATCAGCTACATACTTCTTGATTGCCAAGACACTTCATCCTGATCATCGCACAATGTTGATTGTAGTCATGCCTTGACCTAAACACTCCACAATTTGTTGCTTCTCAGCAGCCGACACATCCTTTTTCTTTCCCATTTTGGCAGAAAATGTAGGCTACTTAATAATGTGAGACAGCCTTCTTAAGTAGTCTTGCCTTTCATTGGACACACCTGCCAAACTAATTAGCACAGGTGTCTGCAATTGCTTACAGTGATATAAAGAGCCCTGACACACATCACCATCAATGAGTTTAACTGACAAACAAACAAATTCTTCCCTTATCACTCCTAAACACTTTTTGCATAATAATTTGGAACACAGTGTACATGTGCTTTTCCACAAAACACCAGTGGTTCACGTAGTGAATCTTACAGTTCTAACTTGCCAACCGTGGTCTGTATGGAGTTGTTCAATAAAGGGCCCAAAATTAAGATAACATAGATGGGAGAGGTCTCTATGTATAGTAATTCCTAAGTATTTGATACCCTGTGAGGGCCAGGCAAAGGGAAAGTTGGACTGGATGGAATCCTATATGGATTTGGGGAGGGAGACATCAAGGGCCTCAGACTTCGCTGCATTGATTTTAAAATTTGACCATGTAACAAAGTGATCTATTTCAGCCATAACAGCATGGATGGATATATGTGATTGAGTGATATATACTAGGACATCATCAGCAAATAGAGAGCACTTGTACTCGGTGCCTCCCACCTCAATCCACCTAATATTGGGGTTATGGCGAATTGATGAGAGCAGGTGCTCCGTCACTAGGATGTATAAGAGAGGGGACAGAGAACATCCCTGCCTTGTCCCATTGGTGATTGTGAAAGGTGATGAAAATGTTCTGACGCGCCCCCTGGGCCTTGGGACACCCGGAGCCGGACCCTTTTTGGTGGATGCTGGTGGTTGTAGTCTCCGTGGCGGCATCCTGGTTCCGTGGCTCAGGGCGGTCAAACCAGTGGCGGAACTATTTATGTGGTTTTGATGTTTAAATGTCCGACTACGCCACCCGTGGATTGCGGTCAGAGTGAACCGCCGCTCCAGGGCAGACCGCTGAGGCTGGTGTTGTGGGTGCAGCAGAGCGTAGCATAACTCCCCACGGGAGGAGTATAGCCTCAGGGCAGTGTATGCGGAGGATGGGGGTGATGGTGCAGGGCAGCAGCAGTAATGACACGGAGTCAGTGATGCAGTCCAGGGCCTTTACTCACAGTTCTTATTATCCAGACCACGTCTGCAGGTAACGGCTGCCCACGTCGTACTGTGCTCACCAGGTGAGGGGCTCAGACAACTCCCAGATAACTTTGGAGTGCTTCACAGGACCCCCTTTGTGTGTCCTTTGTCTGGCCTTTCTTACCAACCCTTCTGTCCGGCTGCCTCGGGCCTCCTCTTGGTAAACTTGGCGCCAGTTTCCCTGACCCTATGTGGTGCCTTCCTAGCGGGTGTAGCGAGGGGCTGCGCCACATAAAATGTCACAGCCTCCTGTTTCTAGCTGAGGGTCGTTTCCTGCCTCCACTAGTTTCGGGGACCGGTCTCCCCCTTTGGCCTGACCCCTCCACGCAGGTGGATTCGGGCGTGCGGTGGCGACTCGCCCGTCCGCACCCCTGAGATCCCTTCGTTCCTCGTTCCTGGAGCCTTCTCCGCTCCTCTTCCTTCCTTCTCCCTCTTCCAGGCCTGGGCCTCTGTTACTAGGCCCGCCTCCGGAGCAGAGCTCATGCAGAGCCCCTGCTCCCTGCCACTTCTGCTCAGACTTCTCTGAACTGAACTAAGATGGTACCCACCTTTTATACTCCCTTCTCAATGCACCCAGGAACTGCTTCCTCCCTGCTCCTGCACTACAGGGTTCCCCTTCCTCAGTGTTCCCTCCCCCCACTCCAGCCAGGGACAGGGACTGTCGTGCCCATCTCAGGGGCATATTGGTCGCCCTGCCCCACGGCAATGTGGTGTAATGCATGCAGGTGTCGGGTCCTGATCCACACTACATCCTTACCTGAGAGTGAGATATCACACCTCTGGGTGAGGTGCAATACCTCTGTAGCAACCAAGCCCTCAGGGTGCTACAGTTCCATTTATCTTCAGCCTAGGTGACGTATTGAGATACAGGGCCGTGATTTTGGCTATAAAAGGGTCCCCTAGACCCCTACCCCAAGCTTTTTAAGACAATCATATATGGCGTGCCAGGAGACTCTATGGAATGCTTTCTCAGCATCCAACGAGAGTATCTAATTACAAATTTTTAACTGCATCTAGCCCAGGAAATACTTTGTGCCTAGTAGCAGGGTCTGCTAGTCAGCGGATTATCCCGGCTGTTAAGCAAGCTACACCACCTGTAGTTTGGACACTTCATTTTTTCAAAGGAAATGCTTCGGGACCACGGGATACTCAGTGAAGAGCATCAGGAGGCACCCCAAGGCATAGGGGCTAGGACTGGCAGTAGGATGCCTTGCGGTGGACAGCCGAGCTCGATCCTTATAAAAGCTTTTTAACTGCAGCAGCTTTAGTGGACGCTACTGGAGCTGGAATTACGCGGCTGCTGGCATGAGACTTGCCCTCCAATAGATCCTTGTAAATGGATTTAAAGTGTATTTATTCAAATTAGAGAGACAATTTAAATTAAAAAACTTAGAGCTGCCTCCACCACAGGGGGGCTCGCTCGACCCACCAGTGGACAGGCACCAGTATTGGGAGAGGGGGGATGGCCGTCAGGGTTCACCGCGGCTCTGGCACAAACCCGGCGACACGGAGGTGGCACGGGCAGGAGCGGACTGAACGTGTCGGCTTCTCACTTTTTGGATTTTAGAAGGGCATGACATGCCTATATCTGTGTCTCCCCCTCCTTTTACTCCTCCACCTCTTTTATTTTCGCATGACTATATGTACTTGTCACTTTTCCATGTGTTAGTTGTGTCTTCTGAGCAGTTTGTCAGCTTTTGGACACCTTTGAAGGTGTTTTCTATGTGTTTCTATGTGTTTTTGTTTGCCTGCCATTGGTTTTAACGGTGTTCGAAGGTGTTCGACGAACAGTTCGACGAACAGTTCGGCGAACACACGGGTGTTCGACGAACCGAACCGAACTCGAACACTACGGGGGTGGCTCAACACTAGTAGGCACATCGCATTTTAGCCGGTGAAGTGCAGGCCCAACGACTTCTGTAGAGATGTAAGTCGCTGAGCTGCGGGATGCGAACGGCGGAAGTGAGCACACAGCGACCGTGCCCTCTGCAGAAGGCCATCTAGTCCGGGATAGTGGGCTAAAAATTGCTGGACAACCAGGTTCAACACGTGAGCCATACAAGGCACGTGTGTGACATTGCCCCGGCGAAGGGCCGCACCCAGGTTTGCAGCATTGTCGCGCACGGCCTTCCCTGGTTTCAGGTCCAGTGGAGACAACCATTCATGAAATTGGTTCTCCAGAGCTGACCACAACTCCTCAGCTGTGTGACTCACATTTCCCAGACATTTCAAAGTAAAAACCGCCTGATGACGTTGAGCCCTACTGCCAGCATAGTAAGGAGGTATGCAGGATGCCTTCTGCGCAGTTAGAAAGCTTGTGGCATGACCAGACAGGCTTTGGGTACAGGTGGAGGACCGAGAGGAGGTTGAGGAGGCAGAAGCAGTGGAGGAACTTTGAGATAAAGAGGATTGACGCACAACTCGTGGGGACGGCAAGACTTGGACAGCAGCCCCTTGTCCTGCTGTCACCATAGTTACCCAGTGCCCAGTCAGCGACATGTAACGCCCCTGTCCATGCCTACTCGTCCAAGTGTCTGTGGTGAAATGCACCCTGTCACACACAGAGTTTCTCAAAGAAGCGGTGATGTTGTGTGCGACATGCTGGTGGAGCACAGGCACACCTTTCTTTGAGAAGTAGTGCCGACTGGGCATCTGGTACTGGGGCACTGCGACGGACATAAGGTCTCGAAAATCCTCTGTGTCCACCAGGCGAAAAGGCAGCATTTCTGTAGCCAAGAGCTTGCAGATGGTAAAATTCAACCTCTTAGCTTTCTCATGGCTAGGAGGAAATGGTCTTTTACTTGTCCACATCTGAGGGACCGAGGGCTGGCTGTTGTGCTTAGACGGGGTTGATAAGGGTGTCCGGTCTGTGAGGAAGATGCAGGCGGACATGTTAGGTTGCCTTGATCCAAAGGTGGTGCTATCGATGTCGGACAGCGCTCAACACCAGCTGGTGTTACCACCTCCAAAGAAAATGATGACCTGCCAATCATGCTGGCTGTTGCAGGTAAAGAGGTGGCAGGTCTGCGTCCCAAAACAGGGGTGACTGCTGTCCCCTCAGTCACAGAGGATGAAGAGGTCGCGGATGCACAAGATGTGGCAGACGGTGGTTGGCCCGGCCGGCTAGGCCGCATTGTAGCACAGTGAGCTTCCCACTGCAACTTATGCTTCATGTCCATGTGCCGGTTCATGCATGAAGTACTCAAACTATGTATTTTTGGCCTCTACTTAGCTTTTGCTGACAAATGTTACAGATAACATGAGTTGGGTCATCTTTATCGATCTGAAAAAATGCCCAGGCTATGCAAGGCTTAGCACCCATGCGACCTGAAGAGCCACCACGACTTGTGGTGAGAGGCAGAGTTGTGTTTGAGGATGCAGTTGTTGACGTGCTTCCAGTACTACGTCTCTGTCCAGGAAGGCGCAACCTGACCTCGTAGTCGCTAGCATTCTCCTCCACCTCCTCTGCTGACCTCATCTCTTGGCTGACTGTGGGTTGACAGTAAGTGGGATCTCCAACCTCATCATCATCACCCTGTGTGTTATCACACCCGTCGTCCTCAGAGCCAACCTGTTCCTGCCCTGACAAAAAACTAAAGTTGTCGCTCCAATCAGGTATTTGAGTCTCATCATTGTCTTCCTCATTGTCTCCACCAGCAGGAGTTACAGTTTGGGAATGAGGGTCTACATTATGGTCAGAACCTTCTGCTTCTTGTCCTGGATCCGACTCATAAAGATTCTGGGCATCAGTGCAGATCATTTCCTCGTCTGGATTCACAAAAGCGCTGGAGCCGACCTCTGATTCCCAGGCTATAGTATGAGTAAACAGCTCTGCAGACTCAACCATCTGTTCTACCTCATACTCAGACGGGCAGCTGGAGATTTGGGAGCTGTGAGGAAGCAAGTGCGATTGGGGTGACACCTCTGAGGACTGGAGTATTTGTGATGTTGAAGTTGATGTGGAGGAGAGCCCACTTAAAGGAGCACTTGATATCCGTTGAAGCACCTGCTGTTTTTGTGGCTCATCTGGAATTTGTAGCGATTGGCATGGCCGTAAAAAAGGGATCTTATCACATTGTCCGCTAAAAGAAGTAGACATTTTAGTTTGACTGGAAGATGGTCTTTCTTCTGCAGATGTTACTGTTGCTTTAACACCTACCCCATGGACACAACCTTTTTTCCCCTTCCCAACACGACTATTCCCCTTTCCACCAGCAGCAGGCCTTTTTCCACTCATTTTGGTGGTTAACTAATTCACAACTCTGGAGTTGTTTGCACAAAAAACAATGGATGGGAACCGAACAGAGCTGAGTGGCCAAACTGTGGTATTAGGCCAAAACTATTGGCTGAGCTAGATGCAGAAAAAAATTATATTCAATTTGCAACCTGATGGAGGTCAGTATAGATGGACTAATAGACCAAGTCCCACACACTGCTAGAAGCCCAAATATTTTTTCAGAGCTAGATGCAGATAAAAATTATTTTTAATTTGCAACCTGATGGAGGTCAGTATAGATGGACTAATAGACCAAGTCCCACACACTACTAGAAGCCCAAATATTTTTTCAGAGCTAGATGCAGAAAAAAATTATATTCAATTTGCAACCTGATGGAGGTCAGTATAGATGGACTATTAGAACAAGTGCCACACACTGCTAGAAGCCCAAATATTTTTTCAGAGCTAGATGCAGATAAAAATTATTTTTAATTTGCAACCTGATGGAGGTCAGTATAGATGGACTAATAGACCAAGTCCCACACACTGCTAGAAGCCCAAATATTTTTTCAGAGCTAGATGCAGAAAAAAATTATATTCAATTTGCAACGTGGAGGTCAGTATAGATGGACTATTAGAACAAGTGCCACACACTGCTAGAAGCCCAAATATTTTTTCAGAGCTAGATGCAGAAAAAAATTATATTCAATTTGCAACCTGGTGGAGGTCAGTATAGATGGACTAATAGAACAAGTCCCACACACTGCTAGAAGCCCAAATATTTTTTCAGAGCTAGATGCAGAAAAAAATTATATTCAATTTGCAACCTGATGGAGGTCAGTATAGATGGACTAATAGACCAAGTCGCACACACTGCTAGAAGCCCAAATATTTTTTCAGAGCTAGATGCAGATAAAAATTATTTTTAATTTGCAACCTGATGGAGGTCAGTATAGATGGACTAATAGACCAAGTCCCACACACTGCTAGAAGCCCAAATATTTTTTCAGAGCTAGATGCAGAAAAAAATTATATTCAATTTGCAACCTGGTGGAGGTCAGTATAGATGGACTAATAGACCAAGTCCCACACACTGCTAGAAGTCCAAATATTTTTTCAGAGCTAGATGCAGAAAAAAATTATATTCAATTTGCAACCTGGTGGAGGTCAGTATAGATGGACTAATAGAACAAGTCCCACACACTGCTAGAAGCCTAAATATTTTTTCAGAGCTAGATGCAGATAAAAATTATTTTTAATTTGCAACCTGATGGAGGCCAGTATAGATGGACTAATAGAACAAGTCCCACACACTGCTAGAAGCCCAGATATTTTTTCAGAGCTAGATGCAGAAAAAAATTATATTCAATTTGCAACCTGGTGGAGGTCAGTATAGATGGACTAATATAACAAGTCCCACACACTGCTAGAAGCCCAAATATTTTTTCAGAGCTAGATGCAGATAAAAATTATTTTTAATTTGCAACCTGATGGAGGTCAGTATAGATGGACTAATAGACCAAGTCCCACACACTGCTAGAAGCCCAAATATTTTTTCAGAGCTAGATGCAGAAAAAAATTATATTCAATTTGCAACGTGGAGGTCAGTATAGATGGACTATTAGAACAAGTGCCACACACTGCTAGAAGCCCAAATATTTTTTCAGAGCTAGATGCAGAAAAAAATTATATTCAATTTGCAACCTGGTGGAGGTCAGTATAGATGGACTAATAGAACAAGTCCCACACACTGCTAGAAGCCCAAATATTTTTTCAGAGCTAGATGCAGAAAAAAATTATATTCAATTTGCAACCTGATGGAGGTCAGTATAGATGGACTAATAGACCAAGTCGCACACACTGCTAGAAGCCCAAATATTTTTTCAGAGCTAGATGCAGATAAAAATTATTTTTAATTTGCAACCTGATGGAGGTCAGTATAGATGGACTAATAGACCAAGTCCCACACACTGCTAGAAGCCCAAATATTTTTTCAGAGCTAGATGCAGAAAAAAATTATATTCAATTTGCAACCTGGTGGAGGTCAGTATAGATGGACTAATAGACCAAGTCCCACACACTGCTAGAAGTCCAAATATTTTTTCAGAGCTAGATGCAGAAAAAAATTATATTCAATTTGCAACCTGGTGGAGGTCAGTATAGATGGACTAATAGAACAAGTCCCACACACTGCTAGAAGCCTAAATATTTTTTCAGAGCTAGATGCAGATAAAAATTATTTTTAATTTGCAACCTGATGGAGGCCAGTATAGATGGACTAATAGAACAAGTCCCACACACTGCTAGAAGCCCAGATATTTTTTCAGAGCTAGATGCAGAAAAAAATTATATTCAATTTGCAACCTGGTGGAGGTCAGTATAGATGGACTAATATAACAAGTCCCACACACTGCTAGAAGCCCAAATATTTTTTCAGAGCTAGATGCAGATAAAAATTATTTTTAATTTGCAACCTGATGGAGGTCAGTATAGATGGACTAATAGACCAAGTCCCACACACTGCTAGAAGCCCAAATATTTTTTCAGAGCTAGATGCAGAAAAAAATTATATTCAATTTGCAACCTGGTGGAGGTCAGTATAGATGGACTAATAGAATGATGCTATGCCCAAAAGGTTTTACTTCACTAGGTGCAGTAAAAAAAATGGTATTCTATACACAGGTGGTGTAGCTTACAACACAGATAGGCTACTCCACTGACTAACACACTCTGCAATAGGCCAAAAAGGATTAGCTTTGCTAGATTTAGCCAAATGCTGTGAAAAAAACTTGCACAGCACTGGCACAGACCTGCCTGGCAAAAACTGATAGGAACTGATGTAACTTAGTCCTGAAAAGGACTGCAATTACAATTAGTCTTTACTCCCAACCTATCTATTTAAGAGCACAGACCTGCCTGATAAAAGTCGTAGGAAATGCTGTAACCTAGTCCTTAAAAGGACTGCAATCACAACTGTTCCCTACTCCCAAGCTATGTGTAGATTTGTGCGAAAATTGGCTTGAAATTAACAAGGTATAGCGGACACAGCAACAGCGGTGCCGTCTAACACGCAGCTGCAGCAGTGAGAAAATGGTGGCGACGGGGAAAATGGCTGGGTCTTATAGGGCAAGGACATGTGACATACACTGCCAATGACACATGCCCTTGCTTGTGTGAAAAAAAGCACTTCGCTCTATGTGTGCGCTGCTGATAGGCTGACAGATTGCACCTCCCCACTGTAAATGCGGGAAAGAGAAAAAAAAATGGAGATCTTCATTATTCCTGCAGAGATCCATCCCCTGCCCCTCCCCCCGCCCCGTTGTACACTCAAACTGCGTATTAACATTAATTTTCATCATTACTGAGAAAAAATCCAGTTATGATTTTGGTGCACGAACAGTTATCGAACATAACCTCGAACAGCCAAATTTTTTTCAAATCGTTCGTGTTCGCCGAACGGCTCGAACACCGCCCAAAACAGCTCGAATTTGAGATTGGCGAACAGTTCGAGTCGAACAACGCTCATCTCTAGTGCCAGGACAACCAGCCGCATATAGAATGGTCCATGACCTCCGGTTGGTTAACAAAGCCACAGAACTTCTAACACCAGTTGTGCCCAACCCACATACTCTTCTGTCACAGATACCTTCTAACTCTCTTTGCTTTTCAGTGGTCGATTTGGCAAATGCATTTTTCAGTGTACCATTACATCCTGACTGCCAGTACTTGTTTGCTTTCACGTTCCAGGGCAGTCAATATACATGGACAGTGTTGCCACAGGGTGCCCAGAATTCACCCACAATGTACACTGCAAGTCTGCAGAAAATACTGGAAGGATGGTCTGAAACACATATCGTTGTTTTGCAATATGTCGATGACCTGCTCATTTGTCCCCTTCTAGGAAACAATGTCATAGTGCAACTATATCGCTTATGTTGTTTCTCTATCACGCTGGCTGCAAGGGATTGAAAGATAAGCTTCAGTTTTGTAAATCTTCAGTCACCTTTTTGGGACATTGCATTACACCAGGAGCCCGTCATTTAACAAATCCACGCAAACAAGCAGTACAGGCATTCACTGTCCCTAACAATGTTGCAGCCCTCAGAACTTTTCTTGGACTGGTCTCCTATTGCAGACAGTGGATTCATGCCGTCTCTGTTTTAATGCAGCCCCTCTATGACTGTCTTGCCCCAACATCTTTTGTACTAACACCAGAGGCAATAGACTGTTTTTATTCTCTCAAAAAACGTATTTTGGCCGCTCCAGCTTTGGGTACCCCTAACTATGAGCTCCCATTTACTCTGTACCTTCATGAACAAGCTGGACATGCAGCAGGAGTTTTAACTCAAACACACGGTGATAATCAGAGAACTGTTGCCTACTTTAGTGGCAGATTAGACGCGGTAGCCAGAGGTGCGCCATCCTGCGTACGTGCTCTGCATGCTGTTGGACTATTACTCCATAAATCCACAGATATTGTTCTTGACCACCCGCTCACCATTCTAACACCTCATGATGTCTACACTATATTGAATCAAGTGCAACCTGCTCACCTCTCAGCAGCACGTCATCTTAGGTTACAATGTGCACTGTTAATGCCTCCCAATGTTTCTTTACAGAGGTGTACTACCCTGAATCCAGCAACTTTGTTACCTCTCTCGGATCTAAAGGAGGGGTCAGGTACTGTGCTTTTTAAGGAAGATCCAAGAGAGGAAGTTCCTCATGACTGTGTACAAATGATGGCACAAGAAACGGCAGGTTTGCCTACTGTATTTGAACATGAATTAGCAAATGCAGATTTTGAATTTTTTGTAGATGGATCCCATCATCAGGACGATTCAGGTACTTTCCATTCTGGATATGCAGTTGTCTCCCTCAATGCAGTAATCAAGGCAGAACCAATACTCCCACACCAGTCGGCTCAAGAGGCTGAACTTAGGGCCCTAACCGAGGCCTGTAAACTAGCAGAAGGTAGTATTGTTAACATTTACACGGATTCTAGGTACGCATTCGGTATATCGCATGATTTTGGTCCCATATGGAAGTCAAGAGGTTTCCTGACGGCAGCAGGACACCCCATAAAGAATGCTGATGCGGTCCAGCAGTTAATTGATGCACTACAACTACCCAAAAAAGTAGCTGTCATAAAGGTAAGAGCACATACCAGACACACCGATCAGGTGAGTAAAGGAAACGCGATGGCAGATGCAGCAGCAAAAATAGCAGCCTGTAAGCCGCAACAAGGGCCAACAGTACGTCAGTTAAGTGCCCCTAAAAACCCCTTTGTGTCGGAGGACATCTTATCCCAAATGCAGGCTCAGGCTAAAAAGGAGGAGGTTGATAAGTGATTAAAGGAAGGTGCATGCCTGAATGAAGCAAATTTGGTATGGGGGAAAGGGACACGATAATGCCTTCCAAGGGCACTGTACCCAGCGGCTGCCCAGATGCTACATGGACCGGTACACCAATCTAAAACGGCTGTGATGAGTGTGATGCAGAAACATTGGGTGGCACCAGGATTCTCCACCTGTATAGAAAGCCTGATACAAGGGTGCATGATATGTGCTACACATAATCAGGGTAAAGTAGTTAAAACACCACCCAAACACCCCCCCCCCGACCCCTCTATCCATTCCAGAGACTGCAAATTGATTATATTCAGCTGCCAAAGTCAGGATCATGGGAATATGTGTTGGTCTGTATTGATTTGTTCTCAGGATGGCCAGAGGCTTTCCCGATTGCCAAAGCCACGGCTGCGGCAACCGCAAAGAAACTGCTTGCGGAGGTGGTCTGCAGGTATGGGGTACCAGAGGTAATTGAGAGTGACAGAGGTACACACTTCACAGGTGAAATAATGAATGAAGTCATGTCAGCTCTAGGAATTCAACAAGCATTCCACACCCCATATCACCCGCAAAGTAGTGGTAAAGTGGAAAGACTGAATGGGACATTGAAATTAAAAATTCAGAAAGCCATGGCTGAGACAGGAAAACCATGGCCGGACTGTTTACAGCTTGCTCTGTTTTCAGTAAGATACACGCCTAATAAAAAGACTGGACTCTCTCCATATGAGATATTGTTTGGCAACGTACCCAGCCTAGGGTGTTTCTATCCGCAAGCATTAGAAATGAACAACCATGTGCTAAGTTCCTACGTGAGGGCTTTACACAAAAAGATTAAGCAAATACATGATAATGTCTTCAGTTCTCTTCCAGATCCAGATCAAGACTCTAGCAGCCATACGCTGCAACCTGGAGACTGGGTGGTTATAAAAAGACACGTGAGGAAAAGCCTACATATACAGTTTGACGGACCCTTTCAAGTTCTGCTGACCACAAGCACAGCCGTTATGATGAGGCCAACCTCAAGAATCAGGATTCCTGGTGGGCAAACACCTTTTCCTTTCTAAATCCCGCTAATTGGTTTAAAGGTATCGGTGGGTAGTTGGCTGGTATAGTGCAAGCTATTTTTCAGGTTTTGCTAATGTGTCTTGCGGTTTATTTGTTTTTTAAGTTTTTTCTAATGTGTATTCAGCGTTGTACTAAAAGAAAATATAGAAATTCATATTGATAAATGAAGGAACAAAAGGACGGAATGTCATAGCAGAAGATGAGGTCCCTCAAGTTTAAAGGCCCCATCTATGCTATATAAATCTGACAGTTACTTTAGGTCAAAGCACCAGCTAAATGTTCCTTCCTTGTATCAATAGAGACTAACATGTCCTTGCTAACCATCAGAATGTATCTGATTAAATGTGTCTAATCAAGTGTGTCCGATTAAATGTTTCAACACAAGCATGAGAATAGAAATCAGTCTTTGTTTGCTAAATTGTATAATCGGACCATATATGGTAAATCCGTTTCCTGCCTTTAGGGTGTATATAAACCCTATGCTTTGTAATAAAGTTAGAGCTTGTTTGACACATACATCCTGTCCTGTGTCTCATTCTCTCCGATATCGTAATCCAAGGATAGAAGACCCAGAAAGCAGTGACGTCACAGCTCACCATCTTGGTGGAGTCCTCAAAGTTTTGGAGGACAGCACAGATGTCAGGCATCCATGCCCACTCATTAGCTCTTATGTGTGGTGGTTGACCTGAATTTCAACGGGTGTGTTGAAGCTGGTACTCAACAACTACCCTCTGCTGCTCACAAATTCTTCCCAACATCTGCAACGTTGATTTAAAACGTGTGGTGACATCGCACACCAGTCGGTGAGCTGGAAGCTGCAAATGCTGCTGAAGCACTGCCAGGGTGGCCGAAGCTGTAGCTGACTTTCTGAAATGGGCACACATGCGGCGCACTTTCACAAGCAGCTCTAGCAAATATGGGTAGGTTTTGAGAAACTGCTGAACCACTAAGTTGAGCACATTAAGTGCTCTCTCATCACTAATGTGTACCCCTATATAGAGAGCAATATCAGCAGTGAAGAATTAAAAGATGAAATGTAGCCTGCTTTATATACCACGTTAGTAAGAAAACCAATTTTAATATTATCATGTGTAGCCCTGGGACAACAATATCTGCACCAAAGAATTAATTTCACTAGAGTATAACAATTTTAATGGGGACCAACACATCTTCCACTACAGCCAACCCAGCAGATGGAGACCCAATCAGGAGTCTTAAAATTTTGAAAAATTAGGGCCTGACACCACCATTTCCGTGGCCAACAGATTGGAGATGGTGGAGTTCAACCTCTTAGCTTTGTCATGTGTAGGAGGAAACAATCTTTTATGTGACCACAACTGCAGGACTGAGAGCTGGCTGCTGTGCTGAGAGAGGGCGGAGTAGGGTGAACCGGACAAACTGCTGGACCGTGAGTGAAGTGCAGGTGGAGATGTTACGATGGATTGATAAACTTGTGGTGTGCTCGTTCTCTGAGATCGGTCAAAAACAGCAAGCATGTCCTCTTCCATTACAGCTGACGGGCTCTCACTCAGCCTGACGGGACTGGGTAAAGAATAGTGTTGAGCCACCCCCGTAGTGTTCGAGTTCGGTTCGGTTCGTCGAACACCCGTGTGTTCGCCGAACTGTTCGTCGAACTGTTCGTCGAACACCTTCGAACACCGTTAAAACCAATGGCGAGCAAACAAAAACACATAGAAACACATAGAAAACACCTTCAAAGGTGTCCAAAAGCTGACAAACTGCTCAGAAGACACAACTAACACATGGAAAAGTGACAAGTACATATAGTCATGCGAAAAGAAAAGAGGTGGAGGAGTAAAAGGAGGGGGAGACACAGATATAGGCATGTCATGCCCTTCTAAAATCCAAAAAGTGAGAAGCCGACACGTTCAGTCCGCTCCTGCCCGTGCCACCTCCGTGTCGCCGGGTTTGTGCCAGAGCCGCGGTGAACCCTGACGGCCAGCCCCCCTCTCCCAATACTGGTGCCTGTCCGCTGGTGGGTCGAGCGAGCCCCCCTGTGGTGGAGGCAGCTCTAAGCTTTTTAATTTAAATTGTCTCTCTAATTTGAATAAATACACTTTAAATCCATTTACAAGGATCTATTGGAGGGCAAGTCTCATGCCAGCAGCCGCGTAATTCCAGCTCCAGTAGCGTCCACTAAAGCTGCTGCAGTTAAAAAGCTTTTATAAGGATCGAGCTCGGCTGTCCACCGCAAGGCATCCTAATGCCAGTCCGAGCCCCTATGCCTTGGGGTGCCTCCTGATGCTCTTCACTGAGTATCCCGTGGTCCCGAAGCATTTCCTTTGAAAAAATGAAGTGTCCAAACTACAGGTGGTGTAGCTTGCTTAACAGCCGGGATAATCCGCTGACTAGCAGACCCTGCTACTAGGCACAAAGTATTTCCTGGGCTAGATGCAGTTAAAAATTTGTAATTAGATACTCTCGTTGGATGCTGAGAAAGCATTCCATAGAGTCTCCTGGCACGCCATATATGATTCTCTTAAAAAGCTTGGGGTAGGGGTCTAGGGGACCCTTTTATAGCCAAAATCACGGCCCTGTATCGCAATACGTCACCTAGGCTGAAGATAAATGGAACTGTAGCACCCTGAGGGCTCGGTTGCTACAGAGGTATTGCACCTCACCCAGAGGTGTGATATCTCACTCTCAGGTAAGGATGTAGTGTGGATCAGGACCCGACACCTGCATGCATTACACCACATTGCCGTGGGGCAGGGCGACCAATATGCCCCTGAGATGGGCACGACAGTCCCTGTCCCTAGCTGGAGTGGGGGGAGGGAACACTGAGGAAGGGGAACCCTGTAGTGCAGGAGCAGGGAGGAAACAGTTCCTGGGTGCATTGAGAAGGGAGTATAAAAGGTGGGCACCATCTTAGTTCAGTGCAGAGAAGTCTGAGCAGAAGTGGCAGGGAGCAGGGGCTCTGCATGAGCTCTGCTCCGGAGGCGGGCCTAGTAACAGAGGCCCAGGCCTGGAAGAGGGAGAAGGAAGGAAGAGGAGCGGAGAAGGCTCCAGGAATGAGGAACGAAGGGATCTCAGGGGTGCGGACGGGCGAGTCGCCACCGCACGCCCGAATCCACCTGCGTGGAGGGGTCAGGCCAAAGGGGGAGACCGGTCCCCGAAACTAGTGGAGGCAGGAAACGACCCTCAGCTAGAAACAGGAGGCTGTGACATTTTATGTGGCGCAGCCCCTCGCTACACCCGCTAGGAAGGCACCACATAGGGTCAGGGAAACTGGCGCCAAGTTTACCAAGAGGAGGCCCGAGGCAGCCGGACAGAAGGGTTGGTAAGAAAGGCCAGACAAAGGACACACAAAGGGGGTCCTGTGAAGCACTCCAAAGTTATCTGGGAGTTGTCTGAGCCCCTCACCTGGTGAGCACAGTACGATGTGGGCAGCCGTTACCTGCAGACGTGGTCTGGATAATAAGAACTGTGAGTAAAGGCCCTGGACTGCATCACTGACTCCGTGTCATTACTGCTGCTGCCCTGCACCATCACCCCCATCCTCCGCATACACTGCCCTGAGGCTATACTCCTCCTGTGGGGAGTTATGCTACGCTCTGCTGCACCCACAACACCAGCCTCAGCGGTCTGCCCTGGAGCGGCGGTTCACTCTGACCGCAATCCACGGGTGGCATAGTCGGACATTTAAACATCAAAACCACATAAATAGTTCCGCCACTGGTTTGACCGCCCTGAGCCACGGAACCGGGTTGCCGCCACGGAGACTACAACCACCAGCATCCACCAAAAAGGGTCCGGCTCCGGGTGTCCCAAGGCCCAGGGGGCGCGTCAGAACATTTTCATCACCTTTCACAATCACCAATGGGACAAGGCAGGGATGTTCTCTGTCCCCTCTCTTATACATCCTAGTGACGGAGCACCTGCTCTCATCAATTCGCCATAACCCCAATATTAGGTGGATTGAGGTGGAAGGCACCGAGTACAAGTGCTCTCTATTTGCTGATGATGTCCTAGTATATATCACTCAATCACATATATCCATCCATGCTGTTATGGCTGAAATAGATCACTTTGTTACATAGTCAAATTTTAAAATCAATGCAGCGAAGTCTGAGGCCCTCGATGTCTCCCTCCCCAAATCCATATAGGATTCCATCCAGTCCAACTTTCCCTTTGCCTGGCTCTCACAGGGTATCAAATACTTAGGAATTCCTATTCATAGAGACCTCTCCCATCTATGTTATCTTAATTTTGGGCCCTTTATTGAACAACTCCATACAGACCACGGTTGGCAAGTTAGAACTGTAAGATTCACTACGTGAACCACTGGTGTTTTGTGGAAAAGCACATGTACACTGTGTTCAAAATTATTATGCAAAAAGTGTTTAGGAGTGATAAGGGAAGAATTTGTTTGTTTGTCAGTTAAACTCATTGATGGTGATGTGTGTCAGGGCTCTTTATATCACTGTAAGCAATTACAGACACCTGTGCTAATTAGTTTGGCAGGTGTGTCCAATGAAAGGCAAGACTACTTAAGAAGGCTGTCTCACATTATTAAGCAGCCTACATTTTCTGCCAAAATGGGAAAGAAAAAGGATGTGTCGGCTGCTGAGAAGCAACAAATTGTGGAGTGTTTAGGTCAAGGCATGACTACAATCAACATTGTGCGATGATCAGGATGAAGTGTCTTGGCAATCAAGAAGTATGTAGCTGATTCACAGTACACACGTGTGCGTGCTGATAAGGGCAAATTGAGGACTCTTTCCTACAGGCAATTACGTCAGGTTGAAAGAGCAGTGGCAAAAAAGCCTTGTCATAGCAGCAGACAAGTTTTTGAAGCTGCTTGTGCCTCCAACGTCCCCCGAACAACAAGATGCAGGGTCCTTCAGAGGTTTGCAGCTGTGCATACGCCATCCTGTCGACCTCCTCTATCCACTTCACACAAGCAGAAACGGCTCCAGTGGGCCAAACATTACATGAAGACTGATTTCAAAACTGTTTTGTTCACAGATGAGTGCCGTGCAGCGCTCATTGGTCCAGATGGATGGAGTGGAGGATGGCTGGTTGATGGACACCCCACGCAAACACGGCTACAGCGCCAACAAGGAGGAGGTGGAGTAATGTTTTGGGCTGGAATTATGGGGAGAGAGATTGTCGGCCCCTTTAGGATCCCTGAAGGCGCTAAAGATGAACTCCATAATGTATGTGGATTTTCTCAAACAGCACTTCCTGCCATGGTTCAAGAAGAAGAACCATGTATTTCACAGCAAGATCATTTTTCTGCATGATAATGCACCATCTCATGCTGCACATAAAACATCTGCATCTCTGGCTGATATGGGCATAAAAGGGGACAAACTTATGGTGTGACCCCCATGCTCCCCTGACCTCTACCCCATTCAGAACCTTTGGAGCATCATTAAAAGGAGTGTCTATGATGGCGGGAGGCAGTTCACATCTAAGCAACAGCTCTGGGAGGGTATTCTGTCCTCATGCAAAACAATTGAAGCAGAAACCATCCAAAACCTGACAAATTTAATGGACGAGAGAGTTCAGAAGCTCCTTTCGAACAAGGGGTCCTATGTGAAAATGTAACATCACCTAGAATAAAGTTTTGAGTTGAAAACTGTTTGATTTCAGTTTCTAACAACCTGCTAATGCTTATAATTTCAAAAATGACCATTTTTTTGGTCTTTATTAAAATGAAAAGGTTGATCGAAAAGTTTGGGGGATCTAAGAGTGTGGCAACCCAGTAGTCATGATTACTTCGAATTCTGACAATATGAGGGTCATGCTGCAGGTAGTGCAGCAAGAAGGCACTTATGTGTCTTGCGCATCTCGGAGCCCCAAAATTATTTTCCGGGCTAGATGCAGCTAAAAATTATTATTAATTTTAAATCTGGTGAAGCTTTAGTATAGATGGCCTAATAGGATCAGTGCTGCACACTGCTACAAAGCCCAAATTATTTTCCAGTCAAGATACAGATAAACATGATTAGTAATTTTAAATCTGGTGGAGATTATTATAGATGTCCTAATAGAATCAGTGCTGCACACTGCTACAAAGCCCAAATTATTTTCCAGCCAAGATACAGATAAACATGATTAGTAATTTGAAAGCTTAAAACGGTTGGTAGGGTGATTTTAACGAATCATCAAGCTTTTACTCTCCCCAGGATGACACAGGGGTAGAAAAGTCGTTTCGGATCCATGATTTGTTCATCTTTATGAACGTGAGTCTGTCTACATTATCAGTGGAGAGCCGCGTGCGCTTATCTGTCAGCACACCACCAGCAGCGCTGAACACACGTTCAGACAGAACGCTGGCTGCGGGGCATGACAAGATCTCCAAGGCGTAAGTGGCTAGCTCCGGCCATTTATCCAGATTGGAAGCCCAAAAAGAGCAAGGGTCCAGTGACACAGTCGTGGCTTCAATGTTTACTTGGAGATACTCCTGTACCATCGTCTCTAGGCGTTGACTATGTGTCAGACTTCTTGTCTCCTGTGGCCTTGCAAAGGATGGGCTAAAAAAGTGGTGAAATGATTCCGCAAAATTGATGTTACCAGCAGATACTGTGGTTCTGTTACGGTTTGAGTGCTGAACACTTGACAGTCCCACGGTTGGCAAGTTGGAACTGTGAGATTCACTACGTGCACCACTGGTATTTTGTGGAAAAGCACATGTAAGATTCTGCAACAGTCTCTGCTGATACTCCTGCATGCGTGCATCCCTTTCTATGGCAGGAATAATTTCTGCAAATTTACTTTTGTACCGGGGATCTAACAGTGTGGCAACCCAGTAGTCAGGATTATTTCTAATTCTCACAATTCGAGGGTCATGTTGCAGGTAGTGCAGCAAGAAGGCACTCATGTGTGTTGCGCATCCAGGAGCACCAAGTCCCTGTTGTGTTGGTGGCGAGGTAACAATCATGCTTCCTTCCTCTGTCCTCTCCCCCCAACCTCGCACAACAGAAATGTGATCAAGGTCTCCCTCATCTGATGAGTCTTCCATCAGTTCGTCCTCCACTTCTTCCTGGGCTCTTGCACCTTCCTCACTAGTTTGGCTGCTACCATGCGCCCTGGTAAAACCATCTCCCCCACCCTCACATGCCTGCCGCCTTGGTGCTGCCGACCGTCTGGACCTTGCAGATGTTAGCCCTTCCGCATACAACTCCTCCTCCTCTACTTCCTCCACCTCCTCTTGTGCCACCACCTGACTCCGAATTCTGTTTAACATGTGCTCCAGCATGTAAATCACCAGAATAGTCATGCTGATAATGGCATCGTCAGCACTAAACATCTTCGTCGCCATTTCAAAACTGTGCAGAAGGGTGCATAGGTCCCTGATCTGAGACCACTCCTCCAGCGTGATTTGCCCCACCTCTGGATCTCGTTGGCCCAGGCTATACGTCAGAACGTATTGCACCAGGGCTTGTCGGTGCTGCCACAGTCGCTGCAACATGTGCAGAGTTGAATTCCACCGGGTAGGCACATCGCATTTTAGCCGGTGAAGTGGCAGGCCCAACGACTTCTGTAGAGATGTAAGTCGCTGAGCTGCGGGATGCGAACGGCAAAAGTGAGCACACAGCGACCGTTCCCTCTGCAGAAGGCCATCTAGTCTGGGATAGTGGGCTAAAAATTGCTGGACAACCAGGTTCAACACGTGAGCCATACAAGGCACGTGTGTGACATTGCCCCGGCGAAGGGCCGCACCCAGGTTTGCAGCATTGTCGCACACAGCCTTCCCTGGTTTCAGGTCCAGTGGAGACAACCATTCATGAAATTGATTCTCCAGAGCTGACCACAACTCCTCAGCTGTGTGACTCACATTTCCCAGACATTTCAATGTAAAAACCGCCTGATGACGTTGAGCCCTACTGCCAGCATAGTAAGGAGGTGTGCAGGATCCCTTCTGCGCAGTTAGAAAGCTTGTGGCATGACCAGACAGGCTTTGGGTGCAGGTGGAAGACCGAGAGGAGGTTGAGGAGGCAGAAGCAGTGGAGGAACTTTGACATAAAGAGGATTGACGCACAACTCATGGGGACGGCAAGACTTGGACAGCAGCCCCTTGTCCTGCTGTCACCATAGTTACCCAGTGCCCAGTCAGCGACATGTAACGCCCCTGTCCATGCCTACTCGTCCAAGTGTCTGTGGTGAAATGCACCCTGTCACACACAGAGTTTCTCAAAGAAGCGGTGATGTTGTGTGCAACATGCTGGTGGAGCGCAGGCACACCTTTCTTTGAGAAGTAGTGCCGACTGGGCATCTGGTACTGGGGCACTGCGACGGACATAAGGTCTCAAAAATCCTCTGTGTCCACCAGGCGGAAAGGCAGCATTTCTGTAGCCAAGAACTTGCAGATGGTGAAATTCAACCTCTTAGCTTTCTCATGGCTAGGAGGAAATGGTCTTTTACTTGTCCACATCTGAGGGACCGAGGGCTGGCTATTGTGCTTAGACGGGGTTGATAAGGGTGTCCCCGGCAAACTGCCGGTCTGTGAGGAAGATGCAGGCGGACATGTTAGGTTGCCTTGATCCAAAGGTGGTGCTATCGATGTCGGACAGCGCTCAACACCAGCTGGTGTTACCACCTCCAAAGAAAATGATGACCTGCCAATCACGCTGGCTGTTGCGGGTAAAGAGGTGGCAGGTCTGCGCCCCAAAACAGGTGTGACTGCTGTCCCCCCAGTCACAGAGGATGAAGAGGCCGCGGATGCACAAGATATGGCAGACGGTGGTTGGCCCGGCCGGCTAGGCCGCATTGTAGCACACTGAGCTTCCCACTGCAACTTATGCTTCATGTCCATGTGCCGGTTCATGCATGAAGTACTCAAACTATGTATTTTTTGGCCTCTACTTAGCTTTTGCTGACAAATGTTACAGATAACACGAGTTGGGTCATCTTTATCGATCTGAAAAAATGCCCAGGCTATGCAAGGCTTAGCACCCATGCGACCTGAAGAGCCACCACGACTTGTGGTGAGAGGCAGAGTTGTGTTTGAGGATGCAGTTGTTGACGTGCTTCCAGTACTACGTCTCTGTCCAGGAAGGCGCAACCTGACCTCGTCGTCACTAGCATCTTCCTCCACCTCCTCTGCTGACCTCATCTCTTGGCTGACTGTGGGTTGACAGTAAGTGGGATCTCCAACCTCATCATCATCACCCTGTGCGTTATCACACCCGTCGTCCTCAGAGCCAACCTGTTCCTGCCCTGACAAAAAACTAAAGTTGTCGCTCCAATCAGGTATTTGAGTCTTATCATCGTCTTCCTCATTGTCTCCACCAACAGGAGTTACAGTTTGGGAATGAGGGTCTACATTATGGTCAGAACCTTCTGCGTCTGGTCCTGGATCCGACTCATAAAGATTCTGGGCATCAGTGCAGATCATTTCCTCGTCTGGATTCACAGAAGCGCTGGAGTTGACCTCTGATTCCCAGGCTATAGTATGAGTAAACAGCTCTGCAGACTCAACCATCTGTTCTACCTCATACTCAGACGGGCAGCTGGAGATTTGGGAGCTGTGAGGAAGCAAGTGCGATTGGGGTGACACCTTTGAGGACTGGAGTATTTGTGATGTTGAAGTTGATGTGGAGGAGAGCCCACTTAAAGGAGCACTTGATATCCGTTGAAGCACCTGCTGTTTTTGTGCCTCATCTGGAATTTGTAGCGATTGGCGTGGCCGTAAGAAAGGGATCTTATCACATTGTCCGCTAAAAGAAGTAGACATTTTAGTTTGGCTGGAAGATGGTCTTTCTTCTGCAGATGTTACTGTTGCTTTAACACCTACCCCACGGACACAACCTTTTTTCCCCTTCCCAACACGCCTATTCCCCTTTCCACCAGCAGCAGGCCTTTTTCCACTCATTTTGGTGGTTAACTAATTAACAACTCTGGAGTTGTTTGCACAAAAAAACAATGGATGGGAACCGAGCAGAGCTGAGTGGCTAAACTGTGGTATTAGGCCAAAACTATTGGCTGGGTTAGATGCAGAAAAAAATTATATTCAATTTGCAACCTGATGGAGGTCAGTATAGATGGACTAATAGAGAAAGTCCCACACACTGCTAGAAGGCCAAATATTTTTTCAGAGCTAGATGCAGAAAAAAAAATATTCAGTTTGCAACCTGATGGAGGTCTGTATAGATGGATTAATAGAACAAGTCCCACACACAGCTAGAAGCCCAATATTTTTTCAGAGGTAGATGCAGAAAAAAATATATTCAGTTTGCAACCTGATGGAGGTCAGTATAGATGGACTAATACAACAAGTCCCACACACAGCTAGAAGCCCAATATTTTTTCAGAGGTAGATGCAGAAAAAAATATATTCAGTTTGCAACCTGATGGAGGTCAGTATAGATGGACTAATACAGCAAGTCCCACACACAGCTAGAAGCCCAATATTTTTTCAGAGGTAGATGCAGAAAAAAATATATTCAGTTTGCAACCTGATGGAGGTCTGTATAGATGGATTAATAGAACAAGTCCCACACACAGCTAGAAGCCCAATATTTTTTCAGAGGTAGATGCAGAAAAAAATATATTCAGTTTGCAACCTGATGGAGGTCAGTATAGATGGACTAATACAGCAAGTCCCACACACAGCTAGAAGCCCAATATTTTTTCAGAGGTAGATGCAGAAAAAAATATATTCAGTTTGCAACCTGATGGAGGTCTGTATAGATGGATTAATAGAACAAGTCCCACACACAGCTAGAAGCCCAATATTTTTTCAGAGGTAGATGCAGAAAAAAATATATTCAGTTTGCAACCTGATGGAGGTCTGTATAGATGGACTAATAGAATGATGCTATGCCCAAAAGATTTTACTTCACTAGGTGCAGTAAAAAAATTGGTATTCTATACACAGGTGGTATATCTTGCAACACAGATAGGCTACTCCACTGACTAACACACTCTGCAATAGGCCAAAAAGGATTAGCTTTGCTAGATTCAGCCAAATGCTGTGAAAAAAACTTGCACAGCACTGGCACAGACCTGCCTGGCAAAATCTGATAGGAACTGATGTAACCTAGTCCTGAAAAGGACTCCAATTACAATTAGTCTTTACTCCCACAATCTATCTATTTAAGAGCACAGACCTGCCTGATAAAAGTCGTAGGAAATGCTGTAACCTAGTCCTTAAAAGGACTGCAATCACAACTATTCCCTACTCCCAAGCTATCTGTAGATTTGTGCGAAAATTGGCTTGAAATTAACAAGGTATAGCGCACACAGCAACAGCGGTGCCGTCTAACATGCAGCTGCAGCAGTGAGAAAATGGTGGCGACGGGGAAAATGGCTTGGTCTTATAGGGTAAGGACATGTGACATACACTGCCAATGACACATGCCCTTGCTTGTGTGAAAAAAAGCACTTTGCTCCGTGTGTGCGCTGCTGATAGGCTGACAGATTGCACCTCCCCAATGTAAATGCGGGAAAGAGAAAAAAAAAATGGAGATCTTCATTGTTCCTGCAGAGATCCATCCCCTGCCCCTCCCCCCACCCGCTGTACACTCAAACTGCGTATTAACATTAATTTTCATCATTACTGAGAAAAAATCCAGTTATGATTTTGGTGCACGAACAGTTATCGAACATAACCTCGAACAGCCGAATTTTTCTCAAATTGTTCGTGTTCGCCGAACGGCTCGAACACCGCCCAAAACAGCTCGAATTTGAGATTGGCGAACAGTTCGAGTAGAACAACGCTCATCTCTAGTAAAGAACTGGAAGTTCTGAGGTTGGAGACCTGCATGACAATACTTGGCCCCGGTAACAGAGGAGGAGGAAGAAGCAGCAGATGCAATTTATGGGGTGACTGATGGTTGTTGAGGTCCGCTAGTCCGCATTTTATCGCAGTGAGATTGCCAGAGTAACGCATGTTGATTGTGCATGTGAAGGTTCATGGATGTAGTTGTCAAATTATTGCAATTTTTCCCTCTACTGAGTTTTTTCTTGCAAAGTTGGCAGATAATGTGAGTTGGCTCATCCTTTGCGGTGTAAAAACAGGCCCAGGCTAGGCAATCCTTGCCATCCCTTCGAGCTGCAGACCCGAGACCGGTGCTTGTCACTGCCACAGTTGTGGCTAAGGATACAGTGATTGTCGCTGTTGCATTACTCCGTGTCTGCGCCATAGGGCGCAACATAACCACCTCGTCTTCCTCTTCCTCCCTCTCCTCAGGTGAGCTACTCAGCTGTCTGCCTCTGGGTTCACACAAAGTGGGATCTACAACCTCATCATCATCCAATGTCTTATCCCATTACTCGCCCTGAGAGTCACCCTCCTCCTCTTCCTGCCCTGACAGCACAGTACAGTCCGCGTGAGCCTCAGGTATCTGAGTTTCATCAGGATCACTTTCCACCCCCCGGGGGGTAACATCTGTTGATGAGGGTCAGGAAGCTGCACGGACCCTACTTCGTCCTGCCCCGAATCCAACTTAAAAAAATTTTGGGCATCGGTGCTTTCCTCCTCTTGACTTTGTGAATCTTTGGAGTATATTTCTGATGCCCATGGCATAGAATGTGTGAACAGTTCTGCAGACTCACCCATCTGTGGTTCCCTACAGTCAGATGGGCGGTTGGACAGTTGTGAAGTGGGGGGAAGCAAAGGTAATTGGGGTGCCACCTTTGTGGACTGTACTGTGTGTGATGTTGAGGTGGAGGAAGAGGAGGAGAGGCCACTTGAAGCAGCACTTGCTATCCATTGGAGCATATGCTCTTTCTGGCCTTCATCCACAAGGCTTACCACTGTGCGGCTGCCAAAGAAAGGGAGTGGAGTAGCCCGTCCAGTAACAGAAGTTGTCAGTTGTCTTTGGATAGTACGTGACAGTGTTGGTTCACTAGTGCTTTGACTAACATTACCACCTACCCCACTTATACAGTACAGACCAAAATTTTGGCACACCTTCTCATTTAACGATTTTTCTGTATTTTCATGACTATGAAAATTGTACATTCACACTGAAGGCATCAAAACTATGAATTAACACATGTGGAATTATATAGTTAACAAAAAAGTGTGAAACAACTGAAAATATGTCTTATATTCTAGGTTCTTCAAAGTAGCCACCTTTTGCTTTGATGACTGCTTTGCACACTCTTGGCATTCTCTTGATGAGCTTCAAGAGGTAGTCACCGGAAATGGTCTTCCAGCAATCTTGAAGGAGTTCCCAGAGATGCTTAGCACTTGTTGGCCCTTTTGCCTTCACTCTGCGGTCCAGCTCACCCCAAACCATCTCGATTGGGTTCAGGTCTGGTGACTGTGGAGGCCAGGTCATCTGGCGTAGCACCCCATCACTCTCCCTCTTGGTCAAATAGCCCTTACACAGCCTGGAGGTGTGTTTGGGGTCATTGTCCTGTTGAAAAATAAATGATGGTCCAACTAAACGCAAACCGGATGGAATAGCATGCCGCTGCAAGATGCTGTGGTAGCCATGCTGGTTACAGCATGCCTTCAATTTTAATTAAATCCCCAACAGTGTCACCAGCAAAGCACCCCCACACCATCACACCTCCTCCTCCATGCTTCACGGTGGGAACCAGGCATGTAGAGTCCATCCGTTCACCTTTTCTGCGTCGCACAAAGACACAGTAGTTGGAACCAAAGATCTAAAATTTGGACTCATCAGACCAAAGCACAGATTTCCACTGGTCTAATGTCCATTCCTTGTGTTCTTTAGCCCAAACAAGTCTCTTCTGCTTGTTGCCTGTCCTTAGCAGTGGTTTCCTAGCAGCTATTTTACCATGAAGGCCTGCTGCACAAAGTCTCCTCTTAACAGTTGTTGAAGAGATGTGTCTGCTGCTAGAACTCTGTGTGGCATTGACCTGGTCTCTAATCTGAGCTGCTGTTAACCTGCGATTTCTGAGGTTGGTGACTCGGATAAACTTATCCTGAGAAGCAGAGGTGACTCTTGGTCTTCCTTTCCTGGGGCGGTCCTCATGTGTGCCAGTTTCTTTGTAGTGCTTGATGGTTTTTGCAACTGCACTTGGGGACACTTTCAAAGTTTGCCCAATTTTTCACACTGACTGACCTTCATTTCTTAAAGTAATGATGGCCACTCGTTTTTCTTTACTTAGCTGCTTTTTTATTGCCATAATACAAATTCTAACAGTCTATTCAGTAGGACTATCAGCTGTGTATCCACCAGACTTCAGCACAACACAACTGATGGTCCCAACCTCATTTATAAGGCAAGAAATCCCACTTATTAAACCTCACAGGGCACACCTGTGAAGTGAAAACCATTTCCGGTGACTACCTCTTGAAGCTCATCAAGAGAATGCCAAGAGTATGCAAAGCAGTCACCAAAGCAAAAGGTGGCTACTTTGAAGAACCTAGAATATAAGACATATTTTCAGTTGTTTCACACTTTTTTGTTAACTATATAATTCCACATGTGTTAATTCATAGTTTTGATGCCTTCAGTGTGAATGTACAATTTTCATAGTCATGAAAATACAGAAAAATCGTTAAATGAGAAGGTGTGTCCAAACTTTTGGTCTGTACTGTATATTGAACACCAAGCCTATTCCCCCTTCCACCATGACCTCTCTTTTTCCCGCTTATGTTGCTCAGATAGTGTGGAGGAGCACGCTTTTAGCAACAAAAAATTAGATTTTTTGCTCTGCACCAGCTCTGCACCCAGCTGAATTTCAATGGCACTAAATGACAAGGTGAGATATGGCTTGCTGTATCACATTAGTAACAGAAGAAAGTATTGTTTTAGTATGGATGAGGCCTCTATAACATACAAGATATGTTCCAAATAATTTCAAACTGAGATCTCCCCTACTGTATCACATTAGTCACAGAAAAAAATATTTTTTTTAGTGTGGATGAGGCCTTTATAACAGAGAAGATATGCTCCAAACTATTTCAAACTGACATTTCTCCTAGTATATCACGTTAGTAACATGAAAATATATTTTTTAGTGTGGATGAGGCCTGTATAACAGAGAAGATATGCTCCAAACAATTTCAAACTCAGATCAAGCCTGCTGTATCACATTTGTCACAGAAAAAATAGATTTTTTTACTCTGCATGAGCAGTGCACACAGCTGAATTTCAGCGTCACTAAATGACAATGTGAGATATGGCGTGGTGTATCACGTTAGTCACATAAAAAAATAGATTTTTTTACCTCTGCATACAGCTATATTTCAACGCCACAAAATGACAAGGTGGCTTATGGCGCGCTGCGTCACGTTACTCACAGAAAAAAAAAAAAATCGATTTTTTTCCTCTGCACACAGCTGAATTTCAAAGCCACAACATGACAAGGTGGCTTTTGGCATGCTGCGTCACGTTACTCACAGAAAAAAAAATTTTTTTTTACTCTGCATACAGCTGAATTTCAACATCACAAAAGGACAAGGTGGCTCATGGCATGCTGTGTCACGTTACAGAAAAAATATATATATTTTTACTCTGCATACAGCTGAATTTCAACAACACAAAATGACAAGGTGGCTTATGGCATGCTACGTCACTTTACTCACAGAAAAAAATGTTTTTTTTTACTTTGCATACAGCTGAATTTCATCGCCACAAAAAGACAAAGTGGGCTACTATGGCTTGCTGTATCACATTAGCAACTGAAAAAATTTTTTTTTAAAGATGTACTCGTGCATGGAACACAATAGAAGCAGTGCACAACAGACTTCTATGACATGTGCCCTGATGTGTTTGTGCGGACCTCAGTAATGGCACAAGAAAAAAAAATCAGCTGGAAGGACGATTTCACAGCCACACAGACATTAGCTACCTAAACTATCTGACTTAGAAACAACCACCTATTTAACTAACTAAAATCTCTCAGTATGCAGGAGAACTGTCAGCAGCAGCCTCTGTGACTTGCTATAATCACAAAATGGCGCTAACACATGTCCGCTCTTTATATACAGAGGGACAAGTGATTTCACTGCCTTTGTGTCTGGACAGTGTGGATGCTTCCTGTGCCCTGATTGGCTAGCTGCGATTTGCACACATAAAGTTAGGGGGAAAAAAAAGTTTACAAGCGCGCTGCTCCTCTGAGCTCTCCCCAGCCTCTCCCCTCATCAAACACCCCCCCACTCATCATACACCACCACTATCCTAGCCAAAGTGATAAAAAAACTTTAGTTGTAATGCAATAATTTCCCGCACTTTTATTGAATTTTACCAATTTTAGCCGATTTTAAGAAAAAAATGCTTGGGTTTCCAATCACGAATCTGAATGTGCCATATTCGTGCCGAATTTGAAATTTGCGATGATTTTTCGAACATATTTTATCATCATTAGTCCTCATCCTTTCCTATTTGATTTATCCTTACTTAACTCCCCGGTGTTCCACTCTGTTATTTGTGAGTGCATTTTTGTATAATTGCTATTTTCATTTAATCCTGTATGTCTTCCCTTGTTTGTCAGGTTGGTGTATTCTTATACACTTCTACTCCCCACTTTCTTGGGTGAGGGAGTGGACAGACAAGGGTTGAAATAGGAGCACAGCAAGGCATGTGGCCCCGGCATCTTCACCATCAGTAAGAAATCTGGGGAGCAGAAAAAGACTAGGTCACCCCCTAGCTTGATCGATAGGGAAGGGGTTATTAGCCCAGGGATATCCTGCCACAGTGCCGTGACATTAACACTGGCCCGTACCTTTTCGATCCATCATGGATCCCGTGACTGCTCTGGTAGAGCAAGTGCAGCAACTCAGCCTGCAGGTGGTGGATCTATGCAGTGTTGTTTTGCACCACCCTAACAGGTCTGGTTTGGGGACCGCGGCTCTCATAAACCCCTGGTTGAGCCCAAGATTGCTTTACCAGACATTTTCTCTGGTAGTCGGGAGAAGTTTGCAGGTTTCAGGGAGGCCTGTAAGCTTTATTTTAAATTAGGTCCTCACTCCTCAGGAATCGAGGAGCAACGGGCGAGGATCAAAATTTCTCTCCTTCAGGGTGACCCCCAAGCCTGGGCCTTTTTGTCTCCCAGCAGACTCTCTGTTGCTTCGGACGGTTGAGGAACTTTTTCAGGCGTTGTGTCATATATACGACGACCCCTACCATGTCTCCCTGGCTGAGTCTACACTACGTCAGCTTCAGCAGGGAGACCGGCCAGCGGAGGAGTATTGCTCTGAGTTTTGACAGTGGTCAACAGATACTAAGTGAAATGACCCCGCGCTCTGTGACCAGTTCTGTCAATGGTTATCTGTAACGGTAAAGGATGCCTTTGCTCTATATGAGACTCCGGTCTCCCTTGATGCGGCCACGTCTCTGGCTATTCGTGTGGACCGCTGTCTTCACCAGAGACATAAAGAGGCATTCTAATTTGCAGGGGGCCCAGGTTCAAGGGAACTTATGACTGGTTAAACTGAGAAACCCATGCAGTTGGGGGGGACAACTCATTCTATTGGTCCTCCTGTAGTTTTTTGTGATGTTTTCTTATACACTTCTACTCCCCACTTCCTTGGGTGGGGGAGGGGACAGATAAGAATTTAAATAGGAGTACAGCAAGGCACGTGCCCATGGCATCTTCACCATCACAAGTAATCCGGGGAACAAGAAGAGACTAGGGTTCCCCCTAGCTTGAGCAATAGGAAAGAAGCCCCTAGACCCGGGATATCCTGCTATAGTGCCGTGACAATGCAACTGTCCTGACTAGTGTTGAGCGATAACTTCCAATATCGAGAAATATCGGATCAGATTGGATCGGACCGATACCCAAAAAATATCGGATATCGCCGATTCCGATACCGGAAACCAATGCAAGTCAATGGGACACTAATATCGGAATGAAGTCCCAGGGGGAGAGAATTCTCCTGATTGTTTAAAAGCCGGCGGGCAGTAAAAAGCCGGCGGGCGGTAAAAAGCCGCCGGCTTTTAAACAATCACACAGCCCCATACTGCTTCCCCGCAGCCTCCCATCCCGATCCGCCGCTCCCCCCGCTCCCCCCTCCACCTCCCATCCCAATCGTAAGTTAGGACTGGGCGGGGAGCGCAGCACCAGGGAGTGGGGAGCGAAGGACCCGGGTGGGGAAGCCGGCAGTGAAAATACTTCACCGCGGGCTTTCCCGTTCTGTGCTGCGCTCTCCCGCCGGTTATTTTAAATGAATAGCTGAGGTATCAGCTGATGCTGATCAGCTGTTCATTTGAAGTAGCCGCGGTGCCCTCAGAGGGTTCATGTGAGTTCATGCTTAACTGCATGAACTCACATGAACTTTCCCACGGCCGCACAGGTCAGCCACACCTCCCAGACCATCCCATCAATCCAGGAATACGAGAATCCCATACCATTCCTATCTTCCTGGATCATGGCTGAGCACCTGGGGTGGTACAAGAGGATGGACCTGAATGTCCCGGTCATGATTGGTGTGTGCGCGGTGTCTGTGGGTGTTTGCGGGTGTCTGTGGGTGTTTGCGGGTGTCTGCGCGGTGTCTGTGGGTGTTTGAGTGTGTCTGCGGGTGTCTGCATGCAGGCAGACATAGGCCGATGTGACAATACTACTTCCATCGGCCTATGTCTGTCCCCCGTCCACTCGTGCCAGCAGGATCAGCTCGATGGGAGCAGTAGATCCCATCAGCCTGATCCTGCTATTTAAATTGCCCCATATGTTATTTTTGCCCCTATACACATGTTTTAATTTTTTAGGCCCCCATATTTTTTTTTGTTGTTTTTGGTCCCCAATAAATTTCATTGGTGGCCAGTGGTTACCTAAAATAAATTAGTTTATACATTACCTGTCCCCGCCGACAGGGCCCACAAAGCTTGGGCCACCCTGCGCTGTGGATTCCAGCCCCCGCTGCTTAGTTGTACCTGGCTGGACACAAAAATAGGGCAAAGCCCCACGTATTTTTTTTTTTTAATTATTTCATGAAATTCATGAAATAATAATAATAAAAAAAAAAGGGCTTCCCTATATTGTTGTGTCCGGCCAGGTACAAATAGGCAGCTGGGAGTTGGGGGCAGCCCGTTCCTGGATGCTGTACCTGGCTGGCATACAAAAATATGGCAAAGCCCACTTCAAAATTTTTGGGAAAAATTAATTAAAAAATAAATAATAATTTAGGGACTGCATCTTTATTAACCCCTCAAGTGTCATTTAGTGTTAAAATAAAGGATTTATTAAAAAAAAAATTGGCGTGGGATCCCCCATAATTTTAGTCTCTAGCGGAGGTTAAGCAGACAGCTGGGGCAGATGTTTGAAGCCTGGGAAGGGGGTAATACCCACGGAGCTTCCCAGGCTACTAATATCAGCCCCCAGCTGAATACCTAGCCTTTACTAGCTATTAAAATGGGGGACCCCCCCCAAAAATGACGTGGGGTCCCCCCTATTTTAATAGCTAGCAAAGGCTAGGCAGCCAGCTGGCAGCTGATATTAATAGCCCAGGAAGGGTGCCATGAATATTGGCCCCCTCCTAGGCTAGCAACAGCAGCCCTCAGCCGCTCCAGATTTGGCGCATTCATAGGATGCGCCAATTCTGGCACTTAGCCTCGCTCTTCCACGCTGCCCTGGTGCAGTGGCAGGGGGTAATAGTGGTGGGGTTCATGTCAGTGCCAGCTGCCATGAAGCCCAGGTTAGTAATGATGGGCATCTATAAGACACCCCCATTACTAACCTACAAAGTGTTAAAAAGAAAAAACACACACTACACGCAGAAAAAAATAATTTATTTGAAATAAAACACACCATTTTATTTAATTCTTAGTTTACTAAAAAAAAAATAGTTACCTGTCCACGTTCCTGCGCTGATCTCCCATGCCCAGCTGTCACATCTGGAGATGGTGACAGCTGTGCATGGCTGCTGTAAGCTCACACTGCCGGGAACACGTCCGCTCCCGGCAGCGTGAGCCCCTGACTGAGGTCACCGGAGTGCATTCAGGCAGCGCTGCTCCGGTGACCTCCTTTACGGCCTTGCTGTACCGTGGGTATTTCTCACGGTACAGCAGGGCCGTAAAGGAGCTAACCAGAGCAGCGCTGCCTGAACTCCGGCGAACCCGCTTATGCAATGACGGGGCTGCTTTACGGTCCCGTCATCCAAGCGGCGGCAGCGGTTCAGAGCGGTCACATTTTATGTGGCTGCTCTAAACTGGAGATCATCGTGGGACACTCGTGGACTACTACGGAGGGGTAAGGATAAGGTTGTGGTTTATTATTTTATATTTTATTACAGGAGATCGATGGCTTCGGGGAATTAGGTGTCTAGGTGACTATAGGTGTATTTTTTTATTTTTTACTTTATTTTAGGTGGCGATCGGCGGGGACAGGTAATGTATAAACTGTAGCGCCGGCGTCCCTGCCCTCTGCTAGGCAGGGACGCTGTTCCCCTCACCCCTCTGCTCTGAGCCCGGCGTCCTCCTCCCGCTCTGCTGGCAGCGCGCGCTCCTTCCCGGCCACTGTGCTTAGGGCGCGCGCGCGCGCGCTCCCTCCCTCTTAAAGGGGCCGCGCGCGCCGTCCTAAGGAGTCCCCGGCCAATGGCCGGAGGACTTCACCATATATAAGGCACCTCCTCCAAAATGGAGGTGCCCGAGCAATGTTGTTGCACTGTTCACTACTCTGCTTCAGCCCTCAGGTCCCGTTGCCAGTTACCTGCCAGATTCCTGCCAGTTTGCTGTCTGATTCCTGCCTGATATTCTGCTTACCTGCCTGCTAGCCTGAGGTCCGACGGTCTGCCTACCGACTCCTGTCAGTCTGTCTAAGGACCAGCTTGCCCGCTCACCTGGGAGCGCTCCTCTGCTACCTGCCTGCTAGCCTGAGGTCCGACGGTCTGTCCTCCAACTCCTGTCAGTCTGTCTATGGACCAGCTTGCCCACTCACCTGGGAGCGCACACCTGTTACCTGCCTGCTAGCCTACCTGGAGGCTCCGCCGTCACGTGCTGTGACCACCTGCCATTCCAGAGACTCCTGCCCGCTCACCTGGGAGCGCACACCTGTTACCTGCCTGCTAGCCTACCTGGAGGCTCCGCCGTCACGTGCTGTGACCACCTGCCATTCCAGAGACTCCTGCCCGCTCACCTGGGAGCGCACACCTGTTACCTGCCTGCTAGCCTACCTGGAGGCTCCGCCGTCACGTGCTGTGACCACCTGCCATTCCAGAGACTCTCGCTTGCTCACCTGGGAGCACACATCAACCATCTGCCTGCTAGCCTACCTGGAGGCTCTGCCATCACAGGTCGTACCTACCCTTTACCCAGAGACTGCCCCGGTCACCTGCCGTGACCTCCTGCCCGTTCATCCAGAGACTGCCCCGGTCACTTGCCGTGACCTCCTGCCCGTTCATCCAGAGACTGCCCCGGTCACTTGCCGTGATCTCCTGCCCGTTCATCCAGAGACTGCCCCGGTCACTTGCCGTGACCTCCAGCCCGTTCACTCTGAGACTGTCCCGGTCACCTGCTGTGACTGCCTGCCCGTCTTCCCTGGTCGCCACCCACTCCCTTACAAGGACCGCCCCCTTGTATAGTAGCTCAGAGGTTCCGCCTCCCAGACCCGTTACATAAACTAATTTATTTTAGGTAACCACTGGCCACCAATGAAATGTATTTAAAATTTATTGGGGACCAAAAACAACAACAAAAAAAAAATATGGGGGCCTAAAAAAATAAAACGTGTATAGGGGCAAAAATAACATATGGGGCCGTTTAAATAGCAGGATCAGGCTGATGGGAACCACTGCTCCCATCGAGCTGATCCTGCTGGCACGAGTGGACGGGGGACAGACATAGGCCGATGTGAGTAGTAGTGTCACATCAGCCTATGTCTGCCTGCACGCAGACACCCGCAGACAGAAGCAAACACCCACAGACACCGCGCAGACACCCGCAAACACCAACAGACACCCGCAAACACCCACAAACACCCACAGACAACGCGCACACACCAATCATGACCGGGACATTCAGGTCCATCCTCTTGTACCACCCCAGGTGCTCAGCCATGATCCAGGAAGACGGGAATGGCATGGGATTCTCGTCTTCCTGGATTGATGGGATGGTCTAGGAGGTGTGGCTGACCTGTGCGGCCGTGGGAAAGTTCATGTGAGTTCATGCAGTCAAGCATGAACTCACATGAACCCTCTGAGGGCACCGCGGCTACTTCAAATGAACAGCTGATCAGCATCAGCTGATACCTCAGCTGTTCATTTGAAATAACCGGCGGGAGAGTGCAGCACAGAACGGGAAAGCCCGCGGTGAAGTCTTTTCACTGCCGGCTTCCCCGCCCGGGTCCTTCGCTCCCCACTCCTTGGTGCTGCGCTCCTCGCCCAGTCCTAACTTACGATCGGGATGGGAGGTGGCGGGGGGAGCGGCGGATCGGGATGGGAGGCTGCGGGGAAGCAGTATGGGGCTGTGTGATTGTTTAAAAGCCGGCGGCTTTTTACCGACCGCCGGCTTTTTACCACCCGCCGGCTTTTAAACAATCAGGAGAATTCTCTCACGCTGGGATGGCATTCTGATGACAGGCTGGATCGCAGCTGAGGGCTGCCATCCAGCTTGTCATCCTTCAGAGACACTGCAGAGCGCAGGCATTATGGGAACTTCCGATTACGGTATTCGATGTTCTAAAAGTATCGGAACTCAGTATCGGAACTCCGATACCGCGAATATCGGTCGATACCCGATATTACAGTATCGGAATGCTCAACACTAGTCCTGACACAATCAGAGTTTTTAGATTTAGAATGAAGTAGAGATGAGAAAGCTAACCCCTCCCATACCAGGGTCTCAGTGTACAGAGTCCATAGACAGTGAGGTGCTTATCTCAGGAGGGGGCATTGACATTCTAGTCCAGCAATGTTAATCTCTTAGTGCTAAATCCTTCACAGTTAGTAAACAACCATTCCCACTTTGACAAGTGACACCTCCCTGAATTCTGTGTTTCAGCCTTTATATCACTCTGTCTTCAGATAACATAGCAAAAACCTGCTGCCAGATTCACTTTAAGCACGTGAAAAATACATTCTGTTTGGGGTTGAGATCTGATGATTTACTTGACCATAGCAAAATATTCGACTTCTTTGTCTTAAACAAGTCTTAGGTTGCTTTCGCAGTATGTTTTTGGTCACTGTCCATCTGTACTGTGAAGCGCTGTCCAATCAACCTTGCTGTATTTGGTTAAATCTGACCAGAAAATATAGCCCTCGACACTTCAGAGTTAATTCAGCTGCTTCTGTCTTCAATCACATCATCAATAAAAACTAGTGACCCTGTGCCATTGGAAGACATGCATAACCATACCATCACACTGAAGCCACCATGTTTTACAGAGGATGTTGTGTGCTTTGGATCATGAGTAGTGTTGAGCGATACCTTCCGATATCAGGAAATATCGGATCGGATTGGATCGGAGCGATACCCCAAAAATATCGGATATCGCCGATTCCGATACCGGAAACCAATGCAAGTCAATGGGACACAAATATCGGAATGAAAATAAACCTTTTCTTTCCTTGTAGGTTAATTCTACATGAAGGAAAACAACTAAGTATAATGTAGAATGTATTACATGAAAAGCCGGCAATTCAGCAGCGGCATACACCGGTACCCGACAATTTAGAACAGAAAGAATAGAGCATCACACATAGATTAGATAGATAGAAACATGTCAGTCACATATATAAGAAGTACAGTGACAGTGTTGCTTACTGTACTTGTCATTTAGTGTTAAAGGATTTATTTAAAAAAATAATAGTGTTTTCATGCACCGTCTCTTTAAAAAAGCCGGCCGGCAATTCAGCATCGGTCCCCGACAATTTAGAACAGAAAGAATAGAGCATCACACATAGATTAGATACATAGAAACATGCCAGTCACATATATAAGAAGTACAGTGATAGTGTTGATTACTGTACTTGTCATTTAGTGTTAAAATAAAGGATTTATTAAAAAAAAAATTGGCGTGGGGTTCCCCGTAATTTTAGTCTCTAGCGGAGGTTAAGCAGACGGCTGGGGCAGATGTTTGAAGCCTGGGAAGGGGGTAATACCCACGGAGCTTCCCAGGCTACTAATATCAGCCCCCAGCTGAATACCTAGCCTTTACTAGCTATTAAAATGGGGGACCCCCAAAAAAATGCCGTGGGGTCCCCCCTATTTTAATAGCTAGCAAAGGCTAGGCAGACAGCTGTGGGCTGATATTAATAGCCCAGGAAGGGTGCCATGAATATTGGCCCCCTCCTAGGCTAGAAACACCAGCCGTCAGCTGCCCCAGAAATGGCGCATCCATAGGATGCGCCAATTCTGGCACTTAGCCTCGCTCTTCCCACTGCCCTGTAGTGGTGGCAGTGGGGTAATAGGGCTGGGGTTGATGTCAGCTTATAATGCCAACTGACATCAAGCCCAGGTTAGTAATGGAGAGGCGTCTATAAGACACCCCCATTACTAACACCATAGTCAAAGTTAAAAAAAACCCGCAAACACCCAGAATAAAGTCCTTTAATTGAAATAAACACATAATTCTTTAATGTTCTAAATTAAACCATACTTACCATCATGCCCATTCCAGCTGAAGCCAACGATCTCCTGCAATAAAAATAAAATAATAAACCAACCTCATCCTTACCTTTCCACGGTTCCCAGGACGGCTCCAGCTCTGCTACATTCACAGAACAGGCTGGATCGCAGCCGAAAGCTGCCATCCAGCTTGCCATGCCGCAGACACTGAGAAGCGCAGGCATGCTTGCGCTCCTCAGTGTCTGGCTGTGACGGCATCCAGATGAGCCGAGATCATGTCCAATGAACTCAGCTCACCTCATGCACGTCACTGACAGCGTGGGAGAATTCTCCTGCGCTTGCTGTGAGCGCAGGAGAATTCTCTCACGCTCACGGCAAGCGCAGGAGAATTGCACCCCACGTCATTTTTTTGGGGGATCCCCCATTTTAATAGCTAGTAAAGGGTAGATATTCAGCTGGGGGCTGATATTAGTAGCCTGGAAAGCTCCGTGGGTATTACCCCCTTCCCAGGCTTCAAACATCTGCCCCAGCCGTCTGCTTAACCTCCGCTAGAGACTAAAATTACGGGGACCCCACGCCAATTTTTTTTTTTATAAATCCTTTATTTTAACACTAAATGACAAGTACAGTAATCAACACTATCACTGTACTTATTATATATGTGACTGACATGTTTCTATCTATCTAATCTATGTGTGATGCTCTATTCTTTCTGTTCTAAATTGTCGGGTACTGATGCTGAATTACCGGCCGGCTTTTTAAAAGAGACGGTGCATGAAAACGCTATTATTTTTTTAATAAATCCTTTAACACTAAATGACAAGTACAGTAACCAACACTGTCACTGTACTACTTATATATGTGACTGACATGTTTCTATCTATCAAATCTATGTGTGATGCTCTATTCATTCTGTTCTAAATTGTCGTGTACCGATGCTGAATTGCCGGCCGGCTTTTTTAAAGAGAGTGTCTTCTGAGCAGTTTGTCAGCTTTTGGACACCTTTGAAAGTGTTTTCTATGTGTTTTTATTTGCCTGCCATTGGTTTTAACGGTGTTCGACGGTGTTCGACAGTGTTCTAAGGTGTTCGACGAACAGTTCCAAGAACATCCCGGTGTTCAACGAACCGAACCGAACCCGAACACTACGGGGGTGGCTCAACATTAGTCATGTCCAATGAACTCAGCTCACCTCATGCACGTCACTGACAGCGTGGGAAAATTCTTCTGCGCTTGACGTGAGCGCAGGAGAATTCTCTCACGCTGGGATGGCATTCTGATGACAGGCTGGATCGCAGCTGAGCGCTGCCATCCAGCTTGTCATCCTTCAGAGACACTGCAGAGCGCAGGCATTATGGGAACTTCCGATTCCAGTATTCGATATTCTAAAAGTATCGGAACTCAGTATCGGAACTCCGATACCGCGAATATCGGTCGATACCCGATATTTCAGTATCGGAATGCTCAACACTAATCATGAGCCGTTCCAAGCCTTCTCCATACTTTCTTCTTCCCATCATTCTGGTAGAGGCTGATCTTAATTTCATCTGACTAAAGAATGCTTTTCCAGAACTGGGATGGCTTCTTTAGATTTTTTTTTGGCAAACTCTAATCTGGCTTTTCTATTTAATGGTTTGCACCTTGTGTTGAACGCCCAGTATTTGTTCTCATGAACTCTTCTCTTTATGGTAGATTTAGATACTGAGATACCTACTTCCTGGAGCATGTTCTTCATTTGGGAAATTGTACGAACGAGGTTTTTCTCTTCATCATGGAAAGAATTCTGTGATGATCCACCACTGTTTTCTTCTGTGGACGTCCATATTTTTATAAGTCCCCTAGATCACCAGGGCACTCTTTTTTTTGAAGAATTTACCAAACTGTTGATTTGGCCACTCCTCAGTGACGAGCCTTGACATGGGTTGTGAGTTTGAGTATTTTGGCCCAAATACCCAATACCTCCTACTATTATATATATTTTTGCACATTTTTTTTATCTTTACAGGGTGCAGATAGGCCCATCAATGGTGACCTTGTAAATTAGGGGCATGCACCTCTGTGATGCATTAATAGGGTGCCGGGAAGCCTGCCTAATCAAATAGTAGAGGCGTGTAATATGCTGCTGGCTAGGCACTGTGCTACATGTGTGTGACTAGAGACCTATTGCAAACTTCATCTATGTGCAGTTCTAATGCTAGGCAATCACCCCCTCCATGGATTGAGAGGTTGAGAGTGGTTGTTCATCAGTATTCTGCTCCTGTGTTACCTCCTTCTAATAAGGGGGTATGCTGCATCCTGTCTGTGCATTTTACTTGAGACCTTGGCTGGTAACTACCATTGCCTATTTGCTATGTTTCTAATTTAATTATTTGGGAAATTTTGAAAGTTCCTTTTACTGTTTTGGCTGTGCTGTTTATTTTACTGTAGTGTAGGGACTCGCAAGACAGTGAGGACCCTTGACGTGGGTTGCAAGCTTGGGTATTTTGGCCAAAATATTAACCAATATCTCCTATTATTATATATATTTTCCACATTTTTTATATCTTTACATGGTGCAGCTAGGCGCATCAATGGTGACCTTGTAAATTAGGTGCTTGCACATCTGTGATGCACTGATAGGGTGCCGGGCAGCCTGCTTAATCAAATAGTAGAGGCGTGTAGTGGGCTGCTGTTTAGGCACTGAGCTACATGTGTGTGATTTACGCCCTATTACAAGCTTCATCTGTGTGCAGTTCTAATGCTAGGCAATCACCCCCTCCATGGATTGAGAGGTTGGGAGTGGTTGTTCATCATTATTCTGAACCTGTGTTACCTCCTTCTAATAAGGGGGTATGCTGCATCCTGTCTGTGCATTTATCTTGAGACATTGGCTGGTAACCACCATTGCCTTTTTGCTATGTTTCCACTCCTAATATTTCTGTTATCTGTCTGATGGATATCAGCTTAATGATAGTCTGTTTCGCTTCATTGAGAGCTCCTTTGATTGCATGTTGTGGGTTCACAGCAACAGCTTCCAAATGCAAATGCCACACCTAGAATCAGCTCTAGACCTTTAACCTGCTTAATTTATGATGGATTAACAAGGGAATAGCCTATGCAGCCTATTAAAGAGATTTTGAGATAATGAATTACTTTTGGTCCCTTTAAAAAGAGGCATCTACATATTAAAGTGCTGTAATTCTTAAACCCTTACCCCAATTAGGACGTTGATACGCTCAAATTAAATCTGCGAGTATGTACTTTAAGGCCATATTGGTCATATAACTGTATCTTGAATATGTTTTGGTAAGCAGCTTAAATTCCAAACCTTGTGTCACTGTCTAAATATTTCTGGACATAACTATATATATAGAAGGATATTTGGGAAACTAGAAAAACCAACAATTGGCAATTGACACACTGCGCATGTACCAGACAGACATATGTATTACAGCTGATCCCAGGAAAGGGTTTTCCCCACACTATGCCAACGAGGCTGATTGTAATTAGTGTTGAGCCACCCCCGTAGTGTTCGAGTTCGGTTCGGTTCGTCGAACACCCGTGTGTTCGCCGAACTGTTCGTCGAACTGTTCGTCGAACACCTTCGAACACCGTTAAAACCAATGGCAGGCAAACAAAAACACATAGAAACACATAGAAAACACCTTCAAAGGTGTCCAAAAGCTGACAAACTGCTCAGAAGACATAATTAACACATGGAAAAGTGACAAGTACATATAGTCATGCGAAAATAAAAGAGGTGGAGGAGTAAAAGGAGGGGGAGACACAGATATAGGCATGTCATGCCCTTCTAAAATCCAAAAAGTGAGAAGCCGACACGGCCAGTCCGCTCCTGCCCGTGCCACCTCCGTGTCGCCGGGTTTGTGCCAGAGCCGCGGTGAACCCTGACGGCCAGCCCCCCTCTCCCAATACTGGTGCCTGTCCGCTGGTGGGTCGAGCGAGCCCCCCTGTGGTGGAGGCAGCTCTAAGCTTTTTAATTTTAATTGTCTCTCTAATTTGAATGAATACACTTTAAATCCATTTACAAGGATCTATTGGAGGGCAAGTCTCATGCCAGCAGCCGCGGTAATTCCAGCTCCAGTAGCGTCCACTAAAGCTGCTGCAGTTAAAAAGCTTTTATAAGGATCGAGCTCGGCTGTCCACCGCAAGGCATCCTACTGCCAGTCCCAGCCCCTATGCCTTGGGGTGCCTCCTGATGCTCTTCACTAAGTATCCCATGGTCCCGAAGCATTTCCTTTGAAAAAATTAAGTGTCTAAACTACAGGTGGTGCAGCTTGCTTAACAGCCGGGATAATCCGCTTACTAGCAGACACTGCTACTAGGCACAAAGTATTTCCTGGGCTAGATGCAGTTAAAAATTTGTAATTAGATACTCTCGTTGGATGCTGAGAAAGCATTCCATAGAGTCTCCTGGCACGCCATATATGATTCTCTTAAAAAGCTTGGGGTAGGGGTCTAGGGGACCCTTTTATAGCCAAAATCACGGCCCTGTATCGCAATACGTCACCTAGGCTGAAGATAAATGGAACTGTAGCACCCTGAGGGCTCGGTTGCTAAAGACGTATTGCACCTCACCCAGAGGTGTGATATCTCACTCTCAGGTAAGGATGGAGTGTGGATCAGGACCCGACACCTGCATGCATTACACCACATTGCCGTGGGGCAGGGCGACCAATATGCCCCTGAGATGGGCACGACAGTCCCTGTCCCTGGCTGGAGTGGGGGGAGGGAACACTGAGGAAGGGGAACCCTGTAGTGCAGGAGCAGGGAGGAAGCAGTTCCTGGGTGCATTGAGAAGGGAGTATAAAAGGTGGGCACCATCTTAGTTCAGTGCAGAGAAGTCTGAGCAGAAGTGACAGGGAGCAGGGGCTCTGCATGAGCTCTGCTCCGGAGGCGGGCCTAGTAACAGAGGCCCAGGCCTGGAAGAGGGAGAAGGAAGGAAGAGGAGCGGAGAAGGCTCCAGGAACGAGGAATGAAGGGATCCCAGGGGTGCGGACGGGCGAGTCGCCACCGCACGCCCGAATCCACCTGCGTGGAGGGGTCAGGCCAAAGGGGGAGACCGGTCCCCGAACTAGTGGAGGCAGGAAACGACCCTCAGCTAGAAACCGGAGGCTCTGACATTTTATGTGGCGCAGCCCCTCGCTACACCCGCTAGGAAGGCACCACATAGGGTCAGGGAAACTGGCGCCAAGTTTACCAAGAGGAGGCCCGAGGCAGCCGGACAGAAGTGTTGGTAAGAAAGGCCAGACAAAGGACACACAAAGGGGGTCCTGTGAAGTGCTCCAAAGTTATCTGGGAGTTGTCTGAGCCCCTCACCTGGTGAGCACAGTACGACGTGGGCAGCCGTTACCTGCAGACGTGGTCTGGATAATAAGAACTGTGAGTAAAGGCCCTGAACTGCATCACTGACTCCGTGTCGTTACTGCTGCTGCCCTGCACCATCACCCCCATCCTCCGCATACACTGCCCTGAGGCTATACTCCTCCCGTGGGAGTTATGCTACGCTCTGCTGCACCCACAACACCAGCCTCAGTGGTCTGCCCTGTAGCGGCGGTTCACTCTGACCGCAATCCACGGGTGGCGTAGTCGGACATTTAAACATGAAAACCACATAAATAGTTCCGCCACTGGTTTGACCGCCCTGAGCCACGGAACTGGGTCGCCGCCACGAAGACTACAACCACCAGCATCCACCAAAAAGGGTCCGGCTCCGGGTGTCCCAAGGCCCAGGGGGTGCGTCAGAACATTTTCATCACCTTTCACAATCACCAATGGGACAAGGCAGTGATGTCCTCTGTCCCCTCTCTTATACATCCTAGTGACGGAGCACCTGCTCTCATCAATTCGCCATAACCCCAATATTAGGTGGATTGAGGTGGGAGGCACCGAGTACAAGTGCTCTCTATTTGCTGATGATGTCCTAGTATATATCACTCAATCACATATATCCATCCATGCTGTTATGGCTGAAATAGATCACTTTGTTACATGGTAAAATTTTAAAATCAATGCAGCGAAGTCTGAGGCCCTCGATGTCTCCCTCCCCAAATCCATATAGGATTCCATCCAGTCCAACTTTCCCTTTGCCTGGCCCTCACAGGGTATCAAATACTTAGGAATTCCTATTCATAGAGACCTCTCCCATCTATGTTATCTTAATTTTGGGCCCTTTATTGAACAACTCCATACAGACCACGGTTGGCAAGTTAGAACTGTAAGATTCACTACGTGAACCACTGGTGTTTTGTGGAAAAGCACATGTACACTGCGTTCCAAATTATTATACAAAAAGTGTTTAGGAGTGATAAGGGAAGAATTTGTTTGTTTGTCAGTTAAACTCATTGATGGTGATGTGTGTCAGGGCTCTTTATATCACTGTAAGCAATTGCAGACACCTGTGCTAATTAGTTTGGCAGGTGTGTCCAATGAAAGGCAAGACTACTTAAGAAGGCTCTCTCACATTATTAAGCAGCCTACATTTTCTGCCAAAATGGGAAAGAAAAAGGATGTGTCGGCTGCTGAGAAGCAACAAATTGTGGAGTGTTTAGGTCAAGGCATGACTGCAATCAACATTGTGCGATGATCAGGATGAAGTGTCCTGGCAATCAAGAAGTATGTAGCTGATTCACAGTACACACGTGTGCGTGCTGATAAGGGCAAATTGAGGACTCTTTCCTACAGGCAATTACGTCAGGTTGAAAGAGCAGCGGCAAAAAAGCCTTGTCATAGCAGCAGACAAGTTTTTGAAGCTGCTTGTGCCTCCAACGTCCCCCGAACAACAAGATGCAGGGTCCTTCAGAGGTTTGCAGCTGTGCATGCGCCATCCTGTCGACCTCCTCTATCCACTTCACACAAGCAGAAATGGCTCCAGTGGGCCAAACATTACATGAAGACTGATTTCAAAACTGTTTTGTTCACGGATGAGTGCCATGCAGCGCTCGATGGTCCAGATGGATGGAGTGGAGGATGGCTGGTTGATGGACACCCCACGCAAACACGGCTACAGCGCCAACAAGGAGGAGGTGGAGTAATGTTTTGGGCTGGAATCATGGGGAGAGAGATTGTCGGCCCCTTTAGGATCCCTGAAGGCGCTAAAGATGAACTCCATAATGTATGTGGATTTTCTCAAACAGCACTTCCTGCCATGGTTCAAGAAGAAGAACCGTGTATTTCACAGCAAGATCATTTTTCTGCATGATAATGCACCATTTCATGCTGCACATAAAACATCTGCATCTCTGGCTGATATGGGCATAAAAGGGGACAAACTTATGGTGTGACCCCCATGCTCCCCTGACCTCTACCCCATTCAGAACCTTTGGAGCATCATTAAAAGGAGTGTCTATGATGGCGGGAGGCAGTTCACATCTAAGCAACAGCTCTGGGAGGGTATTCTGTCCTCATGCAAAACAATTGAAGCAGAAACCATCCAAAACCTGACAAATTCAATGGACGAGAGAGTTCAGAAGCTCCTTTCGAACAAGGGGTCCTATGTGAAAATGTAACATCACCTAGAATAAAGTTTTGAGTTGAAAACTGTTTGATTTCAGTTTCTAACAACCTGCTAATGCTTATAATTTCAAAAATGACCATTTTTTTGGTCTTTATTAAAATGAAAAGGTTGATCGAAAAGTTTGGGGGATCTAAGAGTGTGGCAACCCAGTAGTCATGATTACTTCGAATTCTGACAATATGAGGGTCATGCTGCAGGTAGTGCAGCAAGAAGGCACTTATGTGCCTTGCGCATCTCGGAGCCCCAAAATTATTTTCCGGGCTAGATGCAGCTAAAAATTATTTTTAATTTTAAATCTGGTGAAGCTTTAGTATAGATGGCCTAATAGGATCAGTGCTGCACACTGCTACAAAGCCCAAATTATTTTCCAGTCAAGATACAGATAAACATGATTAGTAATTTGAAAGCTTAAAACGGTTGGTAGGGTGATTTTAACCAATCATCAAGCTTTTACTCTCCCCAGGATGACACAGGGGTAGAAAAGTCGTTTCGGATCCATGATTTGTTCATCTTTATGAACGTGAGTCTGTCTACATTATCAGTGGAGAGCCGCGTGCGCTTATCTGTCAGCACACCACCAGCAGCGCTGAACACACGTTCAGACAGAACGCTGGCTGCGGGGCATGACAAGATCTCCAAGGCGTAAGTGGCTAGCTCCGGCCATTTATCCAGATTGGAAGCCCAAAAAGAGCAAGGGTCCAGTGACACAGTCGTGGCTTCAATGTTTACTTGGAGATACTCCTGTACCATCGTCTCTAGGCGTTGACTATGTGTCAGACTTCTTGTCTCCTGTGGCCTTGCAAAGGATGGGCTAAAAAAGTGGTGAAATGATTCCGCAAAATTGATGTTACCAGCAGATACTGTGGTTCTGTTACGGTTTGAGTGCTGAACACTTGACGGTCCCACGGTTGGCAAGTTGGAACTGTGAGATTCACTACGTGCACCACTGGTATTTTGTGGAAAAGCACATGTAAGATTCTGCAACAGTCTCTGCTGATACTCCTGCATGCGTGCATCCCTTTCTATGGCAGGAATAATTTCTGCAAATTTACTTTTGTACCGGGGATCTAACAGTGTGGCAACCCAGTAGTCAGGATTATTTCTAATTCTCACAATTCGAGGGTCATGTTGCAGGTAGTGCAGCAAGAAGGCACTCATGTGTGTTGCGCATCCAGGAGCACCAAGTCCCTGTTGTGTTGGTGGCGAGGTAACAATCATGCTTCCTTCCTCTGTCCTCTCCCCCCAACCTCGCACAACAGAAATGTGATCAAGGTCTCCCTCATCTGATGAGTCTTCCATCAGTTCGTCCTCCACTTCTTCCTGGGCTCCTGCACCTTCCTCACTAGTTTGGCTGCTACCATGCGCCCTGGTAAAACCATCTCCCCCACCCTCACATGCCTGCCGCCTTGGTGCTGCCGACCGTCTGGACCTTGCAGATGTTAGCCCTTCCGCATACAACTCCTCCTCCTCTACTTCCTCCACCTCCTCTTGTGCCACCACCTGACTCCGAATTCTGTTTAACATGTGCTCCAGCATGTAAATCACCGGAATAGTCATGCTGATAATGGCATCGTCAGCACTAAACATCTTCGTCGCCATTTCAAAACTGTGCAGAAGGGTGCATAGGTCCCTGATCTGAGACCACTCCTCCAGCGTGATTTGCCCCACCTCTGAATCTCGTTGGCCCAGGCTATACGTCAGAACGTATTGCACCAGGGCTTGTTGGTGCTGCCACAGTCGCTGCAACATGTGCAGAGTTGAATTCCACCGGGTAGGCACATCGCATTTTAGCCGGTGAAGTGGCAGGCCCAACGACTTCTGTAGAGATGTAAGTCGCTGAGCTGCGGGATGCGAACGGCGGAAGTGAGCACACAGCGACCGTGCCCTCTGCAGAAGGCCATCTAGTCTGGGATAGTGGGCTAAAAATTGCTGGACAACCAGGTTCAACACGTGAGCCATACAAGGCACGTGTGTGACATTGCCCCGGCGAAGGGCCGCACCCAGGTTTGCAGCATTGTCGCACACGGCCTTCCCTGGTTTCAGGTCCAGTGGAGACAACCATTCATGAAATTGGTTCTCCAGAGCTGACCACAACTCCTCAGCTGTGTGACTCACATTTCCCAGACATTTCAATGTAAAAACCGCCTGATGACGTTGAGCCCTACTGCCAGCATAGTAAGGAGGTGTGCAGGATCCCTTCTGCGCAGTTAGAAAGCTTGTGGCATGACCAGACAGGCTTTGGGTGCAGGTGGAAGACCGAGAGGAGGTTGAGGAGGCAGAAGCAGTGGAGGAACTTTGACATAAAGAGGATTGACGCACAACTCGTGGGGACGGCAAGACTTGGACAGCAGCCCCTTGTCCTGCTGTCACCATAGTTACCCAGTGCCCAGTCAGCGACATGTAACGCCCCTGTCCATGCCTACTCGTCCAAGTGTCTGTGGTGAAATGCACCCTGTCACACACAGAGTTTCTCAAAGAAGCGGTGATGTTGTGTGCGACATGCTGGTGGAGCGCAGGCACACCTTTCTTTGAGAAGTAGTGCCGACTGGGCATCTGGTACTGGGGCACTGCGACGGACATAAGGTCTCGAAAATCCTCTGTGTCCACCAGGCGGAAAGGCAGCATTTCTGTAGCCAAGAGCTTGCAGATGGTGAAATTCAACCTCTTAGCTTTCTCATGGCTAGGAGGAAATGGTCTTTTACTTGTCCACATCTGAGGGACCGAGGGCTGGCTATTGTGCTTAGACGGGGTTGATAAGGGTGTCCCCGGCAAACTGCCGGTCTGTGAGGAAGATGCAGGCGGACATGTTAGGTTGCCTTGATCCAAAGGTGGTGCTATCGATGTCGGACAGCGCTCAACACCAGCTGGTGTTACCACCTCCAAAGAAAATGATGACCTGCCAATCACGCTGGCTGTTGCGGGTAAAGAGGTGGCAGGTCTGCGCCCCAAAACAGGTGTGACTGCTGTCCCCCCAGTCACAGAGGATGAAGAGGCCGCGGATGCACAAGATATGGCAGACGGTGATTGGCCCGGCCGGCTAGGCCGCATTCTAGCACACTGAGCTTCCCACTGCAACTTATGCTTCATGTCCATGTGCCGGTTCATGCATGAAGTACTCAAACTATGTATTTTTTGGCCTCTACTTAGCTTTTGCTGACAAATGTTACAGATAACACGAGTTGGGTCATCTTTATCGATCTGAAAAAATGCCCAGGCTATGCAAGGCTTAGCACCCATGCGACCTGAAGAGCCACCACGACTTGTGGTGAGAGGCAGAGTTGTGTTTGAGGATGCAGTTGTTGACGTGCTTCCAGTACTACGTCTCTGTCCAGGAAGGCGCAACCTGACCTCGTCGTCACTAGCATCTTCCTCCACCTCCTCTGCTGACCTCATCTCTTGGCTGACTGTGGGTTGACAGTAAGTGGGATCTCCGACCTCATCATCATCACCCTGTGCGTTATCACACCCGTCGTCCTCAGAGCCAACCTGTTCCTGCCCTGACAAAAAACTAAAGTTGTCACTCCAATCAGGTATTTGAGTCTTATCATCGTCTTCCTCATTGTCTCCACCAACAGGAGTTACAGTTTGGGAATGAGGGTCTACATTATGGTCAGAACCTTCTGCGTCTGGTCCTGGATCCGACTCATAAAGATTCTGGGCATCAGTGCAGATCATTTCCTCGTCTGGATTCACAGAAGCGCTGGAGTCGACCTCTGATTCCCAGGCTATAGTATGAGTAAACAGCTCTGCAGACTCAACCATCTGTTCTACCTCACACTCAGACGGGCAGCTGGAGATTTGGGAGCTGTGAGGAAGCAAGTGCGATTTCGGTGACACCTTTGAGGACTGGAGTATTTGTGATGTTGAAGTTGATGTGGAGGAGAGCCCACTTAAAGGAGCACTTGATATCCGTTGAAGCACCTGCTGTTTTTGTGCCTCATCTGGAATTTGTAGCGATTGGCGTGGCCGTAAGAAAGGGATCTTATCACATTGTCCGCTAAAAGAAGTAGACATTTTAGTTTGGCTGGAAGATGGTCTTTCTTCTGCACCTACCCCACGGACACAACCTTTTTTCCCCTTCCCAACACGCCTATTCCCCTTTCCACCAGCAGCAGGCCTTTTTCCACTCATTTTGGTGGTTAACTAATTCACAACTCTGGAGTTGTTTGCACAAAAAAACAATGGATGGTAACCGAGCAGAGCTGAGTGGCCAAACTGTGGTATTAGGCCAAAACTATTGGCTGGGTTAGATGCAGAAAAAAATTATTTTTAATTTGCAACCTGATGGAGGTCAGTATAGATGGACTAATAGACCAAGTCCCACACACCGCTAGAAGCCCAAATATTTTTTCAGAGCTAGATGCAGAAATTTTTTTTATTCAATTTGCAACCTGATGGAGGTCAGTATAGATGGACTAATAGACCAAGTCCCACACACTGCTAGAAGCCCAAATATTTTTTCAGAGCTAGATGCAGAAAAAATTTATTTTTAATTTGCAACCTGATGTAGGTCAGTATAGATGGACTAATAGACCAAGTCCCACACACTGCTAGAAGCCCAAATATTTTTTCAGAGCTAGATGCAGAAAAAAATTATTTTTAATTTGCAACCTGATGGAGGTCAGTATAGATGGACTAATAGAACAAGTCCCACACGCTGCTAGAAGCCCAAATATTTTTTCAGAGATAAATGAAGAAAAAAATTATTTTTAATTTGCAACCTGATGGAGGTCAGTATAGATGGACTAATAGACCAAGTCCCACACACTGCTAGAAGCCCAAATATTTTTTCAGAGCTAGATGCAGAAAAAAAATATTTTTAATTTGCAACCTGATGGAGGTCAGTATAGATGGACTAATAGACCAAGTCCCACACACTGCTAGAAGCCCAAATATTTTTTCAGAGCTAGATGCAGAAAAAAATTAGTTTTAATTTGCAACCTGATGGAGGTCAGTATAGATGGACTAATAGACCAAGTCCCACACACCGCTAGAAGCCCAAATATTTTTTTAGAGCTAGATGCAGAAAAAAATTATTTTTAATTTGCAACCTGATGGAGGTCAGTATAGATGGACTAATAGACCAAGTCCCACACACTGCTAGAAGCCCAAATATTTTTTCAGAGCTAGATGCAGAAAAAAATTATTTTTAATTTGCAACCTGATGGAGGTCAGTATAGATGGACTAATAGACCAAGTCCCACACACTGCTAGAAGCCCAAATATTTTTTCAGAGCTAGATGCAGAAAAAAATTATTTTTAATTTGCAACCTGATGGAGGTCAGTATAGATGGACTAATAGACCAAGTCCCACACACCGCTAGAAGCCCAAATATTTTTTCAGAGCTAGATGCAGAAAAAAATTATTTTTAATTTGCAACCTGATGTAGGTCAGTATAGATGGACTAATAGACCAAGTCCCACACACTGCTAGAAGCCCAAATATTTTTTCAGAGCTAGATGCCGAAAAAAATTATTTTTAATTTGCAACCTGATGGAGGTCAGTATAGATGGACTAATAGACCAAGTCCCACACACCGCTAGAAGCCCAAATATTTTTTCAGAGCTAGATGCAGAAAAAAATTATATTCAGTTTGCAACCTGATGGAGGTCAGTATAGATGGACTAATAGAATGATGCTATGCCCAAAAGATTTTACTTCACTAGGTGCAGTAAAAAAATTGGTATTCTATACACAGGTGTTATATCTTGCAACACAGATAGGCTACTCCACTGACTAACACACTCTGCAATAGGCCAAAAAGGATTAGCTTTGCTAGATTCAGCCAAATGCTGTGAAAATAACTTGCACAGCACTGGCACAGACCTGCCTGGCAAAAACTGATAGGAACTCATGTAACCTAGTCCTGAAAAGGACTCCAATTACAATTAGTCTTTACTCCCACAACCTATCTATTTAAGAGCACAGACCTGCCTGATAAAAGTCGTAGGAAATGCTGTAACCTAGTCCTTAAAAGGACTGCAATCACAACTATTCCCTACTCCCAAGCTATCTGTATATTTGTGCGAAAATTGGCTTGAAATTAACAAGGTATAGCACACACAGCAACAGCGGTGCCGTCTAACACGCAGCTGCAGCAGTGAGAAAATGGTGGCGACGGGGAAAATGGCTTGGTCTTATAGGGCAAGGACATGTGACATACACTGCCAATCACACATGCCCTTGCTTGTGTGAAAAAAAGCACTTCGCTCCGTGTGTGCGCTGCTGATAGGCTGACAGATTGCACCTCCCCACTGCAAATGCGGGAAAGAGAAAAAAAAATGGAGATTTTCATTGTTCCTGCAGAGATCCATCCCCTGCCCCTCCCCCCGCCCCGCTGTACACTCAAACTGCGTATTAACATTAATTTTCATCATTACTGAGAAAAAATCCAGTTATGATTTTGGTGCACGAACAGTTATCGAACATAACCTCGAACAGCCGAATTTTTCTCAAATTGTTCGTGTTCGCCGACCGGCTCGAACACCGCCCAAAACAGCTCGAATTTGAGATTGGCGAACAGTTCGAGTAGAACAACGCTCATCTCTAATTGTAATGCACAGCAAGCAGCACAAGTGGACAATCCAGTGCAGATACCCAGACAGAACAGCTCCAGAGAACAGCAATCTAGAGCAGCTAGATCTAGTTGATATAACCGTGTACACACAGACCATGTGTGAAGAACTATGTGCATAGTTAGTTGATAACTAACAGAGCAGTAAACATCACTAGAAGCTCATCTTATTATACAATTAGAAACATACCATCTGTGTATGCGAATACCTACATATTTATTTATTTATTATGCTTGATTATACAGCGCTTTCCAGACATTATCATCACTGTCTCCATTGGGACTCACAATCTAAATTCCCTATCAGTGTGTCTTTGGAGTGAGTGAGCAATTTGGAGGAAACCCATGCAAACACGGGGAGAACATACATACTCCTTGCAGATGTTGGCCTTGGTGGGATTTGTACCCAGGACGATGGAATTGCAAAGCAACAGTGCTAAACACTGAGCTTCTCCTGGTTTACCAATACAGAGAACATCTCGAAAGTCAACATTTACATATTATAGTCATCTATCTTATCTCACTCTATCTTATCCAAAGATATTGCACAAGAAACCATGTCACAAATCCAAAAACTATTTGCTCTTTCTCTTTTTACTGCTACTACTCATTCAGGGGATATCTCTCCGTCCTAACCCCGGTCCACCCTCTGCCAACCTCAACCCCTTCCCCACCTCACATCGAAACCCTGCTAACCTTATTAACATCAGTTGTGCTCCTTCCTCTCCCTCCTTCAATTGTGCACTGTGGAATCCACGGTCTGTATGCAACAAGCTTCCTATCCTGCACAACTACTTTCTGACCAACTCTCTCAATCTGCTGGCCCTCACTGAAACCTGGATTCAGGATTCTGCCACTGTCTCCCCTGCCGCTATTTCTCATGGCGGCTTGCATTTTTCCCATTCCCCAAGACCTGCTAACAGACTAGGTGGTGGAGTTGGCTTACTCCTGTCCCCACAATGCACCTTCCGGGTCAGCCCCCCAGTTCCATCACTCTCATTCCCTTCTTTTGAGGTCTACACCATCAGGCTCTTAAGTCCCCTCTCCCTCAGAGTAACGGTCGTATGCTGTCCCTCAGGCTCACCCACCCAGTTCCTTGACCATTTTTCTGCCTGGCTGCCACACTTCATGTCCTCAGATTTACCAACCCTTATCCTGGAAGACTTCAACATCCCCATAAACAGCCCCACCTCCCCATCCACATCCCAGCTTCTATCTTTAACCACTTCTCTTGGCCTCTCACTATTTCAACTTCTGAGACACACAAAGACGGAAACACCCTTGATCTGGTCTTTGTCTGGCTTTGTTCAATCCCCCAACGAGATAACTCCCCTCTTCCCCTCTCTGATCATAACATTCTCTCCTTCACGCTCACAAATCCTCACCCACCCCAGCACACTCCTACCTATCACGCATTCAGAAATCTACAAACCATTAACCCTCATACAATTACAGACTCCCTGCACTTATAACTGTCCCCAATCTCCTCTTTTTCCTGTCCTGATCTGGCTGTAAATCACTACAATGACACTCTCAGAAGCACCCTGGACCAAGTAGCGCCCCTCACCCTCAGAACCTCTAAACACAGAGGAAAACAGCCCTGGCTCACACCGCAAACCCGATTTCTCCAGCGATGCTCTAGAAGTGCCGAATGCCTATGGCGGAAAACTCGCACACTAGAAAACTTTATCCACTATAAATTTATGTTAAAAACCTATAACTCTGCCCTTCACCTCGCCAAACAGAAATACTTCACCACTCTGATTTCCTCACAATCCAACAACCCAAAAAACCTCTTTGACACCTTTCAGTTCCTCCTCAGTCCTAAAGTGCAGGCCCCTATCACGGACATTTGTACTGAGAACAGAGAAAATAGAGAACATCCGTCAGGAAATCATCTCCCATCCACCAAGTGCTGTGACTCCCATCCGTCCCCACATCATCTGGTATCTTCCCCTCCTCATTCAAACACTCCATCATTATTCTATTATTAAAAAATGCCCTCTCTTAACCCTTCCTGCACAGTCTCCAATCTCCCCTTCATCTCTAAACTCTTGGAGTGCATGGTCTACTCCTGCCTTACCTGTTACCTCTCCATTCACTCTCTTCTAGACCCATCACAGTCTGACTCCCCCCCTACATTCTACAGAAACTGCACTTATCAAAGTAACCAATGACCTGCTGACAGCAAAACATAATAGTGTCTACTTTCTGCTCATTCTTCTTGACCTCTCTGCAGCTTTCGACACCATTGACCACCACCTCCTACTCTCTATGCTCCATTCAATCGGCATAAAGGTGTCACGGGTGTGTCAGAAGTGACAGACAGTCGCCGCCCTGCAGTTGGTTGCAGGAGATCTCTACATTTGGCATTGCAGACATCTCCTTAGAGGCTGTCTCTAGGACCCAGCAGCTTCCTCCCTCTGGCTAATTAACACCCTGGCCTGGGTGTATAAATACCTGCTGTGTTTCAGAGGGAGGTGCCGGCGATATTCATTACTGCTTGTGAATGCTTTAGCAAGAGCAGTACTTCGTCCTGTCTGGAGCTTGAGGACGTGTGCGCATTTGTCTGGAGTCATTTAAAGCTAAGCTAAGCAATTTCCCCTGTTTGTTCACCCTTGTTGTCTATAGTGTTTAGTGGAGATCGACTAATGCTCATCTCCTCCCTTCCCCAGCCTTAGCCATATGCCAGGGAAAGACAGGACGAGGCATGCGTGCAGCGATTGGTGAAGAGCCAATACAGGGATGATAGGGGAGACAGGGTAACGCTAGATCAACCTAGGAGGTCTCCACTTCCCCCCCCTTTCCCAAGAGTCTGGGCTCCCTTTCCCTCTTCCCTCTGTGTTGCACTAAGTCTTTCCCACACCTTGCGTGACATTATCGCTGGCCGAGCACATTTTGAAAAGGAAGGAAAAAAAAAAAAAAAACTGACACTTTGTTTTTTTTTTCTTTTTTTTCTCTGTGTGTTTTTGGGCGTGGACATTTTTTTTTCCTTTCTCCCTTGGTATGGGTTAAGTTGCAGAGCTCGCAGAGCAGCTCTGCCATCTGTCTCTGGAGGTGAATGACCTCCGCTGTTAGGTTGAGCAGCAGCATCAGCAGTTACAGGTCGCCAATGTGGGGGTCTCTGCATGTAGGCCTGTCCAGCCTGAACCAAAGGTTGCCCTCTCGGACAGGTTCTCAGGAGGTAGGGAGAAGTTTTTTGTATTTAAGGAGGCATGAAAATTGTATTTTAAACTTCATCCTTACTCCTCCGGAGATAACGAGCAACGGGTTGGTATTGTGAATTCTCTATTGCAGGGAGATACTCAGTCGTGGGCGTTTTCCTTACAGCAGGACTCGGTTTGTCTCCAGTCTGTGGAGGGGTTTTCCGGAGCTCTGGCCCTCATCTATGATGACCCTGACTGAGTCAATTTTGTGAGGGGCTTACTGAAAGGTTGAAAGATGCTTTGGCAGTATATGAAACCTCTGTGTCCTTGGAGGCTGCCATGTCGTTGGCTATACGTATTGATAGACGCCTTTGGGATAGGCGAGTGAGACCACCTTCTCCGGGGCCTTCTTGTCGGAAATGTGTACCTGTGCTGGGGGAGCGGTCTGGGGTTGAGCCAGTACTGGGAGAGGTGGAGGAATCCAAGCAGTTAGGAGGTGTCTCTATATCATACATCTCCCTGGAGATTTGCTGGAAAAAAGGCGTATGTTTTTTTTTGTGGGAAAAGGGGACATTTTGTTGGGACCTGTCCTGCAATTTCTAAACAAAAGGAGTAGCTTTGAGTTGGATAAACAAGGGGTGCATTTGTTACCAACCTGAAGTTCCCACTTTGTCCTGTCAGCAGAGGTGGGGCTAGAGAGCAAAACCGAGAAAATTTCTGTGTTTGTTGACAGTGGAGTCGAAGTGAGCATGGTTGATGCTGAGTTTGTAAAAACTCATGGTCTTGCTTGCTGTGCTTTAGCTGAACCTATTTCCATCTTTGACATTGACTTAGTACCACTTGCACAGAAAGCATTTAATCAGATTGTATATAATGTAAAACTGAGGGTGGGGTCTGTTCATTGTGAAATATTCCCTTGCTATGTCCTGGATAATCGTCCCACACTGATTGTTTTGGGTATTCCTTGGTTTGTTAAACAATCCGTTGCTGGATTGGCAACCCGGGGAGATTATTATTATTGAACTAGATGGTGGCCCGATTCTAATGCATCGGGTATTCTAGAATATGTATGCGGCCGACAGGGCACAATCAGCAGAACGTTGTTTAAATTTGGCGCCAAAATCGCTGATTGGTCGCGGCCGGCAACCGCGACCAATCAGCAAAACGGTGTTTAAATTTGGCGGCAATATCGGTGATTGGTCGCGGGTGGCAGCCGCGACCAATCAGCGAACTGTGTTAGTAAGGACCCGAGAGCTTGTTTAAATTTGGCGATAAAATCGCTGATTAGTCACGACTGCGACCACTCAGCAAAACGGTGTTTAAATTTGGCGCCAACATCGCTGATTGGTCGCGGCCGGTGGTCGCGACCAATCAGCAGAGCGGGGTTTAAATTTGGCGCGAATAATGCTGATTGGTCGCAGTCGCCGGCCGCAACCAATCAGCTAAGCGGTGTTTAAATTTGGCGCCAATAATGCTGATTATTCGCGGCCGGCGGCTGCGACCAATCAGCAGAGCGTTGTTTAAATTTTGTGCCAAAATCGCTGATTGGTCGCGGCCGGCGGCCTCGACCAATCAGCAGAGCGGTGTTTAAATTTGGCGCCAATCTCGCTGATTGGTTGCGGTCGGCTGGCGGCCGCGACCAATCAGCGAACCGTGTTAGTGAGTACTGGAGAGCGAGTTTAAATTTGGCGCCCAAATCACTGATTGGACGCGGGCGGCGGCCGCGACCAATCAGCAGAGCGGCGTTTAAATTTGCCGGCCATATCGCTGATTGGTCGCGTCCGGCGGCTGCGACCAATCAGCGTCGTATTAGCGAGGACCGGGGCAGCGGTGTTGCTTGTGCGGGTACTTCCGCTGCGAGCAGCTGGGAGATGAGCGGCTGCTCGCAGCAGAAGCATCCCGACCAGCGGCGCCACTCCCCGGTCCTCCGTTCACACTTGCCGTCGGGAGATCAGCGGTCCTAGCCGCTGATCTCCCGACGTTAGCCGCATGGAGGTCAGCGGCGCCGCCGGTCGGGGTAGTTCTGCTGCTAGCGCCGCTCATCTCCCGGCTCCATCGCCGCTGACCTCCGTCCGGCAGATGAGCCGCTAACGGCCGCCATCTTTTTTCTGAAATCCCGCGTCGCTGATTGGCCGCAGCCGGACCAATGAGCGACGTGGGATTTCCTGGACAGAAAGCGGTCGGACCAATGAGCGACGCGGGATTTCCTGGACAGACAGACAGAAAGACAGACAGACAGACGGGATAAGACAATTGTATATATAGATACTGCCATGAGAACTGTTTAGATATTTCAAGTGCTACTGTCTCTATGGAAATATTACCTGCTTTTCTGTCTGATTTTAAGGACGTTTTTTCTGAGAGAGGGTGTCAGGATTTGCCTCCTCATCGTGCTTATGACTGTCCTATTAACCTGACCCCCGGAGCTAAACTAACGAAATCCAGACTGTATAATCTTTCTGGCCCTGAGAGACAAGCCATTTAGGATTTCATTGTGGAAAGTCTGGAGAAGGGACATATCAGACCCTCATCTTTGCCCGTGGCGGCAGGGTTCTTTGTGAATAGAAAAGATGGCGGTCTACGTCCCTGTTTAGATTTCCGGGAATTAAATCAAATTACCATCCATTATCCATACCCTCTTTCTCTGTTTCCTGATTTGTTCAGCCAGGTTGTAGGAGCCAAGGTGTTCTCCAAGTTGGATCCTACAATCTGGTTAGAATCAGTGAAGGGGATGAATGGAAAACAGAGTTCCACACCCCGGAAGGACATTTCGAGAGTCTGGTTATGCCTTTTGGTTTGACCAATGCACCAGCATTTCATAAATTATATTTTCCATAATTTGGTGGGGAGGTTTGTGGTGGTCTATCTGGACGATATTTTGGTTTACTCACCTGATTTTGAGACTCATCGAGGGCATGTTAAGCAGGTGCTGCAGATATTAAGGGATAACAAACTTTATGCCAAACTAGAAAAATGTGTTTTCGCTGTTCAGAAGGTGCAGTTTTTGAGGTTGTCATCTTCGGGTTTTCAGATGGATCCGGAGAAGATCCATGCAGTCCTTGATTGGGAACGTCCCGAGAACCTGAAGGCTTTACGTTTTCTGGGCTTTACTGATTTTTAATGGAAATTCATCCAAAATTACTCTGTTATTGTGAAACCCCTTACTGACATGACTAAGAAGGAGTCTGATTGCAGAGTTTTGGGAGTTTGTAGCCAGTACTTGGGTGGATGGAAATAAAAATTTACAATAAAGACATTTTATCATTAGACCCCTTTAAGAAATTATGCACATATAAAGTCACTTGGAAATAGATATGTAGTAAATTATTGCCTCGCCATTTACTTTGTCTATGTAATTTACCATGCAAATAGACAGCGTGTCTGAAACTCTTAACACGTCAGGATGACAATCAGAGTGTCAGATATTAAAAGTAAAACACCCTTGTAGTTTGTGTGCTAAATAGGCATAATCACAAAAAAAAAAAAAATCTTTTTCCTATCAGGATTTGAACTCTAACACAGTAGTTTCAGAGACTGACGCCTTACCATTAAGCTATCCAGTCATCCAGTCAAGTGATACTAGCTGATAGCTTTCCTTGTCTTATGAGATCAACCATGAAAATACTCAGGGTGACTAAAAGTCATTGTGATTCTGATTCTGATGCTTGAAGAAAGTCGCACATCAGACTCACACATCAAAATCAAACATTATTTGAATTTGGCTTGTTTGCAGTCTGTGTATAAGTCCCAATGAGTTTGACGAGTTTGCACTGAAAATCATATAACCAAATAGAACTCGTAGGTTTTACAAACTAAGTTTATAGCTCAGTGCTTAGTGTACTGGCTTTGAGACACAGAATTTTGAGTTCAAGTCCCATCCACAAACAGTTACTTTTTTTTTTATTATTATTACAGTTGTAAAAGTCACTCGTAAGAATTACTCATAAAAATCACTCGTCAGAATCACTTATCAAAATCAGTTCTCAGACAGGGTATTTAGCCTCAAACTGACATCATTCTGATGTTTGATTTTGATTAGTGTTGAGCGAGCATGCTCGACACTGCTCGGTACTCGCCCGAGCATCACACTACTCGGGATGTTCGGCGAGCACCGAGCATTTCCGGGTTACTCGGGCGGGAGCTCGGGTCTCCGCCCTGCATGTTTGGCACTCTTTACAGAGCCAATGAACATGCAGGGATTGCCAGCCAGTCACTGTAATGCTGCAGCCATGTTGTTTGTGGGCATTACAGTGATTGGCTGGCCGCACAGCATCACCTCGAGTATTTAAAACCGGGCGCCGCCATCTTGGACACAGTCGCTCCGGATTAGACAGTGTAGGGACAGCGCTGCTGAGCTAGGGAGAGATTTATCCTGTGAAATAGTTAGTGTAGGGTCTGTAAAGGCTGCCAAATCAAACAAACAGTCCTTCTCAGGGCTAATATCCATCCCAGATATCAGGCATGCAGGCAGGCTGTATAGGAGACTCAGTGGTTATACCAGCAAACGCTGCACTACAGTCCTGTGTGCTCCTGTTTCTGAAATTGCTGGATTTAGCTCCAGGTCTCGGGGGCCAGTAAAAATCCTTTTTTTTCATCTAAATCCTCTTTTTTTTCCCTCCTTCACACTGTACAAATACCCGTCTTATTAACCTATTGGTGTCCCCCCCCCCCCCCAAAAAAAAAGTGTGTCTCTGATTTTTCAGACACAAATATATCTGTTGAAAAGAGTCTGGTATAGGCCACAGAAACAGAAGTGTGGTTTTGCAGTTCCACGGGTCAAATCTCTGTATTATCCAGTTTTGGGCCTTTTGTATGTAAAAAAAACCTGTTTGAGTGTGTCGCTCACTGTTCAGCCGCAAATATATATATTTAAAAAAGTCTGGTATACACCAGTAAATTATAACTGTGGTTTTGCTGTTCCATGGTAAAAAATCTCTATTATCCTGTTTTTCGCATTTTTTGCCTTAAAAAAAAACAGTAGTGTCTCCTGACTGCTCTGACACAAAAATATATCTGTTGAAAATAGTCTGTTGTAGGCCCAACAAATCCCAGTGTGGTTTTGCAGTTCCATGGGTCAAATCTCTGTAATATCCAGTTTTGGGCCTTTTGTATGTAAAAAAAATCCAGTTTGAATGTGTCGCTCACTGTTCAGCTGCAAATATATCAATTTTAAAAAGTCTGGTATACACCAGTAAATTATAACTGTGGTTTTGCTGTTCCACGGTAAAAAATCTCTATTATCCTGTTTTTCGCATTTTTTGCCTTAAAAAAAAACAGTAGTGTCTCCTGACTGTTCTGACACAAAAATATATCTGTTGAAAATAGTCTGTTGTAGGCCCGACAAATACCAGTGTGGCTTTGCAGTTCCATGGGTCAAATCTCTGTAGTATCCAGTTTTGGGCCTTTTGTATGTAAAAAAAAACAGTTTGAGTGTGTTGCTCACTGTTCAGCCGCAAATATATATATTTAAAATTTTATGGTATACCCCAGTAAACAATAATTGTGGTTTTGCTATTCCACGGTAAAAAATCTCTATTATTCAGGTTTTGGTATTTTTTCCGTAAAGAAAAACAGTAATAGATTCTCCCTGATTGTTCTGATTGTTTAAAAGAGTCGGGTGTAGGCCAGAGAAATAGAACTTTGGTTTTCCTCTTCCACGGTTCTAATCTACTTTTTATTACCCTTTTTCCATTGATAGTGCGAGTGTAAGCTATTTTACTTTCTTTACAATGGGCAAGGCGCGTGGCAAGGCACGTGGAAGTGGACATTCTGGTGATGGTGCATGCAGAGGACGGGGCCGTGGCCAAGGTGAAAATGTGCCACAACCAACAGCCACATCTTCTCGCTCCCACTTCTTGACCGAATTACTAGGGAAGCACAGAACAACACCAGTATTGCGAACTGATCAGTGTGAACAGGTTATTAATTGGATAGCAGATAATACTTCCAGTTACCTGAGCACCACCACCTCCGTTCTGTCTTCCACACGGTCAACTCTTTGTAGGCGAGAGTCTCGACCGCATACTCCTCCTCACCTTGATGCTCCTTCCTCCCACCATGTCGAGTGTCGTCAGACAGCAACTGATCCCACACTTGGACACTCTGAAGAGCTGTTCACTGGTCCATTTCCAGATTTGTGCCCCTCGCCTGCTACGCTTGAAGTGGTGGAAGAGGAGATCCCATGTAGCGATGCCCAAATATTTGAACAGCCACGGCCACAGGAAGTCGACGCTGGCAATTTGTCACAAGAGGTGGACGATGACGAGACACAATAGCCAGGAAGTGAGGAGGAGGATCGTGGTGCGCAAGTGGAAGAGGAGGAGGTAGTGGATGATCTAGTAACTGACCCAACGTGGCAGGAGGACATGCAGAGTGAGGCCAGCAGCACAGAGGGGGAGGGAGGCAGAGTACCCCAACAGGCAGGAAGAAGCAATGTGGTGGCCGCAGACAGAAGGCGGGCAACCGTTCCCCTTAACACCAACACGAGGGACGTTGCCAGTACAAGCGGTAGGTCTTCCAGAGTCTGGAATTTTTTTAAAGACTCTGCTGATAACCCCAAAAAGGCCATTTGTACCACCTGCCATGCCAGCATCAGCAGGGGTGACAAAACTACCAGCCTGACCACCACCAGCATGATCAGGCACATGGCAGCAAAGCACCCGACTTTGTGGGGCGAACCCCAGGGTCCATGACCAGTGTCAGCGGTGTCACCACTGCTTCTTCCGCTGTTGTGCGTGCAATAGAACCCCCTGTTGTGTGTGCAAGGCAATCCCCTGTCCATACTGCATGTAAAGATGCCCCCACCTCTCAGTCTTCACTTGTTAGGGCAGTTTCTCAAGAAACAGCATCAACGTCCACGTCCACGTCCCACCGCAGCATTCAATTGTCCATATCCCAGACCTTTGAACGAAATCGGAAATTCGCAGCTAACGCCCCACAGGCCACAGTCCTAAATTCGCACATTTCACGACTGCTTGCGTTGGAAATGCTGCCTTTTAGGCTGGTGGAGACGGAATCCTTCCGCAACCTTATGGCGGTGGCCGTCCCTTGGTACTCGGTCCCCAGCTGACACTATTTTGCCCGGTGTGCCATCCCCGCACTACACAAGCACGTGTCCCAAAACATATGCCGTGCCTTCAACAACGCAGTTACTGGGAGAGTCCACCTGACAACGGACACGTGGACAAGTGCTTGTGGCCAGGGACGGTACATCTCCCTGACAGCATACTGGGTAAACATAGTGGAAGCCGGGACCCAGTCGGACCTTGGGACGGATCACATCCTCCCCACACCGAGGATTGCGGGCCCTATGTCAGTCAGAGTTGCCCCCACAGTGTACACCTCCTGCGCATCCTCCTCCTCCTCCTCCTCATGTTCAGCCTCCATCTCAGATATCACCACATCAGTTACAAGCTGGAAGCACTGCAATACGGCCTCTGCCAAGCGGCAACAGGCTGTGCTGAAACTCATAAGCTTAGGTTATAAACCTCACACTGCTTGTGAGTTGTGGACAGCTGTGAAAGAGCAGGCAGATCTGTGGCTGAGACCGCTGAACCTACATCCAGGCATGGTCGTGTGTGACAATGGCCGTAACCTGGTGGCAGCTCTGAGGCGAGGCGAGATCACACACGTACCATGCCTGGCTCATGTGCTTAACTTCATGGTTCAGCGGGTTCTTAAATCATACCCCGAGTTGCCAGATCTGCTCGTGAAAGTACGCCGCCTGTCAGCTCATTTTCGCAAGTCAGCTACAGCTTCCGCCGCCCTTGCTGTGTTGCAGCAGCGTTTGCAGCTTCCACCACACCGACTGGTGTGTGATTTCCCCACACGTTGGAACTCTACCCTCCACATGTTGCTAAGGATTTGTGAGCAGAAAAGAGCAGTTGTGGAGTACCAGCTGCAATAAGGCCGTCGATATTCAGGTCAGACTCCACACATAAGACCTCAGGAGTGGACCTGGATGTCTGACATATGTACCATCCTGACAAACTTTGAGGAGGCCACCAAGATGGTGAGTGGCGATGTCTCCATCATTAGTGTCAGCAACCCACTTTTCTGTCTTTTGCAACGCTCTCTGCAGAGAATTAAAGAGGAGGCATTGCAGCCAGAGTATGATGAGATGGATCAAGAAGCCGTAGCGGGCGATTACACACAGCCCAGCCTCATCTCATCCCAATGTGCATTGGGGGACAATGAGGGAGAGGAGGAGGAGGAGGAGGAGGAGGAGGAAGAACAGGAGCTGGTATCATGCGCTGTAGACGGTAGTACCTCTACAACTGTCATACCGTCGGTTCAGCGTGGGTGGCCTGAGGACAGGGGGGAGGAGGAGGAGAGCATGGTCAGTCGTCATCTTGGTGAGGACACGGAAATCTTGCCCGTTACCAGTCTGGCACGCATGGCTGACTTTATGTTACGCTGCCTTAACCGTGACCCTCGCGTTGTCAAAATGTTGGGTGACAGTCATTACTGGTTGGTGACACTTTTAGACTCCCGCTACAAGGAGAACTTTCACTCTCTTATTCCTAAGGTGGAGAGGTCTACAAAAATGGGGCAGTACCAGAAGGCCCTTGCTGCAGAACTGTTAAAAAAATTCCCATCTGAACACGCTAGCGGCAGAGGTCACAGTTCGTTGTTGCCCAACCAAGGCGTACATGCGAGAGAGATGCAACTCCAATCCAGCAGAGGCAGGGGAACACTGTCAACGTTCTGGAACAGTTTTCTCAGACCCTCCCTTCAGACAGACCCTGAGGCGCGGGGTACTCTCACAAGGAGTGGAAAGTTTCAAAAGATGGTGAGGGAGTACCTTGCCGACCGTACCAGCGTCCTCCGTGATTCCTCTGTGCCTTTTAATTATTGGGTATCCAAGCTGGACACTTGGAATGAACTCGCTCTCTACGCCTTGGAGGTACTGGCCTGCCCTGCCGCTAGAGTGTTATCGGAGCGTGTTTTTAGTGCCGCTGGGGGAATTATAACTGATAAGCGCATTCGCCTGTTAACTGACAATGCTGACAAGCTGACCCTTATCAAAATGAACAAGGGCTGGATTGGGCCAGACTTCTCATCACCACCAAATGACAGCAGAGTAGCATAAAGTCAAATCCACTGTGTTATTTCGGGAGGTGTATTCACATGCACCGCTTCACACCCACACATGGGTATACGCTTCCTCATTTCGGCTGTGTTATGTTCTTCTCCTTATCCTCAGCCTCCACCACCACTATACCACCGGGGTGACCGTGGTCCGTGTTGCCATTATTGAAAGTTACTCCATCCTGATTTTTGTCAGCTTTTGCTTGGAAGGCATAAGCAAAGACTGTGGGAGACCCACTCCCCAATAATGGGAATAATATTTTTAAGATGCTGTACTGTATGGCTCTTCCAAGGGGCATTAAAAGCATTTTGTTATACAACTCTGACCTCCACGTCTCTTCCAAGGGGCATTAAAACCGTCTTGTTATACCACTCTGACCTCCACGTCTCTTCCAAGGGGCATTAAAACTGTCTTGTTATACCACTCTAACCTCCACGTCTCTTCTGAGGGGCATTAAAAGTGTCTTGTTATACCACTCTGACCTCCACGTCTCTTCCAAGGGGCATTAAAAGAGTCTTGTTATACCACTCTGACCTCCACGTCTCTTCTGAGGGGCATTAAAAGCGTCTTGTTATACCACTCTGACCTCCACGTCTCGGGTAAGGGCCTAAAACCGTCTTGTTATACCACTTTGACCTCCACTTCTCTTCCAAGGGGCATTAAAAGAGTCTTGTTATACCACTCTGACCTCCACGTCTCTTCTGAGGGGCATTAAAAGAGTCTTGTTCTACCACTTTGACCTCCACGTCTCGTGTAAGGGGCTAAAACCGTCTTGTTAAACCACTCTGACCTCCACGTCTCTTCCAAGGGGCATTAAAACCGTCTTGTTATACCACTCTGACCTCCACGTCCCTTCTGAGGGGCATTAAAACCGTCTTGTTATACCACTCTGACCTCCACGTCTCTTCTGAGGGGCATTAAAAGTGTCTTGTTATACCACTCTGACCTCCACGTCTCTTCCAAGGGGCATTAAAACCGTCTTGTAATGCCACTCTGACCTCCACGTCTCTTCTGAGGGGCATTAAAAGCGTCTTGTTATACCACTCTGACCTCCACGTCTCTTCCAAGGGGCATTAAAACCGTCTTGTTATACCACTCTGACTTCCATGTCTCTTCTGAGGGGCATTAAAACCGTCTTGTCAAACCACTCTGACCTCCACGCCTCTTCTGAGGGGCATTAAAAGCGTCTTGTTATACCACTCTGACCTCCACGTCTCTTCTGAGGGGCATTAAAAGCGTCTTGTTATACCACTCTGACCTCCAAGTCTCTTGTAAGGGGCATTAAAACTGTCTTGTTAAACCACTCTGACCTCCACGCCTCTTCTAAGGGGCATTAAAACCGTCTTGTTATACCACTCTGACCTCCACGTCTCTTGTAAGGGGCATTAAAACCGTCTTGTTATACCACTCTGACCTCCACGTCTCTTCTGAGGGGCATTAAAAGCGTCTTGTTGTACCACTCTGACCTCCACTTCTCTTCCAAGGGGCATTAAAAGCATCTTGTTATACCACTCTGACCTCCATGTCTCTTCTGAGGGGCATTAAAACCGTCTTGTTATACCTCTCTGACCTCCACGTCTCTTCTGAGGGGAACTAAAAGCGTCTTGTTAAGCTACTGGGATCTCCACGACTCTTCGAACGGGCATTGCATTTCCTCATAATTTTTGGAAGCTATTGCTTGGAAGGCATAAGCAAATACTATGGGAGACCCACTCCCCAATAATGGGACTAATTTTTATAATATGCTGTACTGCATGGCTCTTGTAAGGGGCATTGCAAGTTGCTCCATCTTAATTTTTGGAAGCTTGTGCTTGGAAGGCATGAGCAAATACTATGGGAGACCCACTCCCCAATAATGGGATTAATGTTTGTAATATGCTGTACTGCATGGCTCTTGTAAGGGGCATTGCAAGTTGCTCCGTTCTAATTTTTGGAAGCATTTGCTTGGAAGGCATAAGCAAATACTATGGGAGACCCACTCCCCAATAATGGAAATAATGTTTGTAATATGCTGTACTGCATGGCTCTTGTAAGGGGCATTGCAAGTTGCTCCATCCTAATTTTTGGAAGCTTTTGCTTGGATGGCATAAGCAAATACTATGGGAGACCCACTCCCCAATAATGGGAATAATGTTTGTAATATGCTGTACTGTATGGCTCTTGTAAGGGGTATTAAAACCGTCTTGTTAAGCTACTGTGACCTCCACGTCTCTTCAAAGGGGCATTAAAAGTGTCTTCTTAAGCCACTCTGAACTCCACAGCTCTTCCAAGGGGCATTGAAATGTTTTTAATTACCTCTAATCTCCACGACTCTTGAACGGGCATTGCATTTCCTCCTAATTTTAGTCAGCTTTTGCTTTTCAATGCACAGGCGAAAACTAAGGGAGACAAACTCCCCAATAATGGGTAGAAGGTTTTTAGTACGCTGTAATCCACGTCTGTTTCAAGGGGCATTGCAGTTCCCCATAATTTTTGGAAAGCCTTCCATTCACTGCTTAGGCCAACAGTGCACAGGAGACCCAGTGGCTATAAATGGAAAAAAAGATTTAGGTAAGGCCCTCTGACCTCCATGTCATTTCCAAGGGGCATTGGAGTTCCTCAAAATTTTTGGTTAGCATTGCACTCATTGTATGCCCTATCACTGTGTAGCCGAACGGCTCCTTTTGTTACAGAAACATATCCTACAAGACATATGTGGTTGACTGTCCTGATATTGATGTGAATGGTCCCTGTTCCTCCTGCTCTTTCTCCTTTGCCACTAACTAACGGGAGTCATAGAACTTGGATAGTAGCAGGAAAACATCCAGCAATCCTCGGAGGAGGTAGGATATGCGCCAAAACGCTGACCACCTCAGGCCTAGCTGCTACTACATACATGTGTAGCACCCTGAGGATTCGGCTGCTACAGGGGTATTGCACCTCAACCCAGAGGTGTGATATTCCACTCCCGGGTAAGGATGGAGTGTGGATCTGAGCTCGGTAGGCTGCATGCACTACATACATCCCATTTCCGAGGAGCAGACCGACGGTACTCCCACTTAGAAATGTGCAGGTACGACCGAGTCTGTTCCTGGCTGGAGTGGGAGGGGGGTGGTACATCCCAAGTAGTGTAGGGGCAGATAGGGGGAGCAGCCTGGGTATAGATAGGAGCTCATTGGGTGCTGGTCACCTGAGCTCACACATAGAGGGTGTATATAAGGTGGGCACCATCAAAGAACAGGGTCAGTCTGTCAGAGTCAGGAAGAGGAGCAGAGAAGTCCCAGAGAGAGAGAGAGGAGAAAGCAAGAAAGACCCAGAGGGGGAAACAGAAAAGGAACTCTGAGAACCCAAAGTCCATCAGCGGGTGAAGAGTTGGCATTAGGGTACCGGAACCCAAGCTGGTGGGGGCAAAAACACACCCTAGCCAGAGACCGGAGGCCGTGGGCAGCGTCTGCCACGGCCACCCACCACATCCACCCCGAAGGCATACCACGTGGAGGGTCAGGGAACCCAAGGCCAAGGGTCTCCCAACAGAAGGCCCGAGGGAGCTGGACCTGGGTGGATCACTAGTGGGGACGGCCAGAGAAAGGACAGAAGGAGAGCTCAGGGTCACGCTCCGGACTCGCTTGGGGGTTGGCTGGATCCAGGACCTGGTGGATGCAGCACGGCTCGGGTGGTCACTTGAAGCTGGAGTGACCGGAACATCAGCAGTGAGTAAATACCCTAAACTGCACAACCCGACTCTGTCTTCCTTTAACATCTATGCCGCACCACCACAACCCCCATCCTCTGCACCTGACCCCCTGAGGCTATACCCCACCCGTTGGGGGTTATACCACCAAAAGCTGCACCTACACCATCAGCCTCAGCGGACCCTGCTGCAGCGGCGGCCTTAGTGACCGCAATACAACGGGTGGCGTAGTCGACAATAAAGAACTTAATAACATCTGTAGGACTGCCACATACAACTGAGTTTGACACCCTGGGCACGGACCGGGTCACAGCCACTCGGAAGACTACAACTCCCATCTGATCCGGCTCCGGATATTCCCCCTAAAGAATATGGCCCAGGGGGCGCGTCACATGCACTTGCATTCCTTGAAAACAAAGCAGATGCTAACTTCTATCATCCTCATCATGCTCCTCACCTTGGAACTCTCAACTCCCCTGATGGAGAAGCCAGGGCCCACCGGAGGAGTCTGGTTCTCTGGTGGGCTCGTCCAATGCTGCCCTAAAGCAGGCCGGGCTAAGAAAAGTGTGTGGGAGGATGTTCCAAGGAGAAATAGGGGCGGCTGGGGACTGTTTATGGACACCCGGCTGCCCCCAGGCGGCTGGGGACTGTGTGTGGACACCCGGCCGCGGGGCGGCTGGGGACCGAGTATGGACACCCGGCCGCCCCCTGGCTGGGGACTGAGTATGGATTCCAGGCCGCCAACGTAGCCATGACGTGGTGGCCAGATTCCGCCTCCACATGCCTAAAAGGCCCAATTTCAAGTGCAAGCAAGCAAGCAGTATGGTATTGCAGCCTGGGGGTGGGTGGGTGGTTGGCTGCATATTTGCACTTGCATTGCAAGGAATGGGGGAGGTACAATTGAACACTGCCCTGGGACAAGAACTTGCACGGGGATAGTTGCAAGTCTGCATCTTCTGATGCTGCAAGGATAACTTCTGATGGGCACACTTTTAGGTAGTGACCTGGGTGTCAGAGATGCTTCCAGGGGTCTTCCCCATGCTGTTCCCATGTCTTTTCAGCACTGTATGCATGTGTCACACAGCACATGGCCAGATAAGGATTGTAAAATGTTAAAATGACATTTCCCGGTGAATGCATTTGTAACGGTTGAAAGCAATACAAAAGTGCAAAAACGCATAAAAAATGCTATTTGTGAACATAGCCCAAGGTGTGGAGGAGTATTTTTTGGGGGGGTTATTTATTTTACCTTATACACAAGTGTTTACCCTGGAAAGGAACTTCCTTAACATATTTCACAGGAAAGCAGTTTCAGTTTTGTTTTTGAACGTTTTATTGGGAGCCCTTAAATGTGGCTTAATACCTCTGACCACGTTGTTGACAGCAGTGACCTGGGGGTCAGAAATGCTTCGTGGGGCGATCCCCATGCTGTCCCCATGTCATTTGAGCACTGTCACTATCGTTTTGGGCACTTGTTCGTGTAACGGGTCCGGGTGGTGGAACCTCTGTGCCGCGGTGCAAGGGAGGACCCAGCAGTTACTCTGGGGACGACCTTGTAGAGTGCAGGTGGCTCCCACGGGTCAGATAGCTGGTACTGACCGGAGTAGCGGGTAGTCACAACAGGTAGGTAGCAGTCTCTGGGTGAGCAGGCGGGTGGTCACGGGAAGTGACGGAAGAGCAGGTAAGAGTCTCTTGGCTGGCAGGCGGGTGGTCACGGCAAGTGACGGCTGAGCGGGTAAGAGTCACTTGGCAGGCAGGCAGGTGGTCACGGGAAGTGACGGCTGAGCTGGTAAGAGTCTCTTGGCTGGCAGGCCGGTGGTCACGGCAAGTGACGGCGGAGCCTCCAGGTAGGCTAGCAGGCGGTTAGCAGGTGAGCGCTACCAGGTGAGCGGGTAAGAGTCTCTTGGCAGGCAGGCAGGTGGTCACGGCAAGTGATGGCGGAGCCTCCAGGTAGGTTAGCAGGCAGGTAGCAGGTGAGCGCTCCCAGGTGAGCGGGCTAGCAGGTATGGCAGGTAGCAGTCAGATAACTGGCAGGTGCTTCCTGTTCCACAGGTGGACTTGCCCATAGACAGACTGGCGGATGCAGGAGACAGACTGTCGGGCTGAAGAGAAGACAAGCAGGCAGACAGGACTGGTAGTCGGGCTGGCAACGGGACCTGAGGGCTGAAGCAGAGGTGAGTATGCTTTGCAACAACTTTGCTCGGGCACCTCCATTTTGGAGGAGGTGCCTTAAATATGGGATGTCCTCCGGCAATTGGCTGGGGACTCCTTAGGACGGCGCGCGTGGTCCCTTTAAGAGAGGGGGAGCGTGCGCGCGCCCAAGCACAGTGCCCGGGATGGAGCGCGCGCCGGCAGCAGAGAGGGAAGGAGGGCTGGAGGACGCCGTGCCCGGAGCAGGAAGGTGAGAGGGACGGCGTCTCTGCCTAGCAGGGGGCAGAGACGCCGATGCTACAGTACCCCCCCCCTTTAGGCCCCCCCTTTTTTAGGCCAGAGAGAAATTTCTCAAGGAGAAGTGGGGCGTTGATGTTCTCCCTGGGTTCCCAAGTTCTTTCCTCAGGACCAAACCCCTTCCAATCCACCAGAAGAAAGGTTCTCCCTCTTACCCTCTTGGTGGCCAGAATACTCTCTACCTCAAAGACGTCCTCAGCAGAAACCAGAGCAGGAGGAGTACCTGGATTGTTGGAAAAAATGTTAAGGACAACGGGTTTGAGGAGGTATACGTGGAAGGAGTTGGGAATGCGTAGGGTGGTCGGGAGTTTTAATTTGTAGGCTACAGGGTTAATTTGCGTGAGGACTTTGAAGGGTCCGATGAATCGAGGGCCCAACTTGTAGGAGGGTACTTTGAGCCGCACATGTTTGGAGGAGAGCCAAACCTTGTCTCCTGGACGGAATTAAGGCGGATCCAGACGTCTCTTATCAGCATATCTCTTCATCCGCTCGGAGGACTGAAGAAGAGCGGACATAGTACTCTCCGAAATGGTAGAAAATTCGCTGACAAGAGACTCCGCGGCAGGGTTGTCCACGGAAGCGGAGACGGGAACCAGAATCCGGGGATGTTGGCCACAGACTATAAAGAACGGGGATTTGGAAGAGGACTCGCTCTCATGGTTATTGTAAGAGAACTCGGCCCATGGTAGGAGATCCACCCAATCGGAATGGTGGGCATTAACGAAGTGCCGGAGGTAGCTAGTAAGAATCTGATTGTTCCGCTCCACTTGACCATTGGACTGTGGGTGGTAAGCGGAGGAGAAATCCAGGGTGAAATCTAGCAGTTTACATGTGGCTCTCCAGAAGCGTGAGGTGAACTGAACCCCACGATCTGACACAATGTGGAGGGGTAGGCCATGGAGACGGAAGATGTGACGGATAAAGTCTTTAAACACCAATGAATCAAATGGGCCAAATTAACCTATGAAAACACCAAAATAAATGAAGGCACAGAGACAACTATAAGACCCGAAGTTGAAAAAATGCCAATACTTTAATGAAATAAATATTAAAAATTACATATAATAATCATAAAAACAAGACACACCACAGATGAAAAAATGGTGGGATGCCTGGACCCATAGTGTATATAAGCTAAAGGCTATGTCATCCAAATAACCAGCAAAAATACATCATTGGTAATCAATATAAAACATGATAAAATATCACGAACACAGAGAAAGAGGTGTATGTATAAATATATTTATCACAAAGAATAATAACAATCCAAAATTAATGATAGTAGGTAAATAACCTCTGTTGATCCAATATCCCAATACAATCACATATACAGATATATCAATGCCCAAAAGGACTATACACAAAAATAAGATATAACCATAGTTACCAATGAGCTCAGGTCAGAGGTCCAAGCACCCCCCATGCACCCGACGCGCGTTTCGCACAGGAAATGCTTCGTCCAGGGGAAGCATCTGTGGTGTGTCTTGTTTTTATGATTATTATATGTAATTTTTAATATGTATTTCATTAAAGTATTGGCATTTTTTCAACTTCGGGTCTTATAGTTGTCTCTTTGCCTTCATTTATTTTGGATAAAGTCTTTAGCCAGCTCGGGTGCAGATGGGAGACCAGGCAGGGGAATAAAGTGGGCCATCTTAGAAAACCGGCAGAAACAGGAAGATCGGTGATAAAGTCCATTGTTATGTGCTGCCATGGAGCAGCAGGTACGGGAAGGGGCAGGAGATGGCCGGCTGGTAGATGTCTGGGAACTTTGTTGCGGGCACAAGAAGAACAGGCCGTGACGAAGTCTACAACATCCTTACGCAGGGTAGGCCACCAGTAATGCTGGGTAATGAGCAGGAAGGTCTTCTTTTGGCCAGCATGGCCAGCTAGATTAGAAGAATGACCCCAGTGAAGAACCTTCTCATGATCAGGAACTGCTACAAACATTTTTCCGGGTGGAAGACGAGTCAGATCCAAGGGGGCCACATCCATCACCTTGGAGGGGTCGATGATGTGCATAGGCTCCTCCTCTTGATCGGAGGACAGGAATGATCGGGACAAGGCATCAACTTTGACATTCTTGTCCGCCGGGCGGAAATGTAGAATGAAGTCGAAGTGGGCAAAAAACAAGGACCATCGGGCCTGACGCGGATTAAGTCTCTGGGCATTTTGGAGATATGCCAGATTTTTGTGATCCGTGTAGATGATCACCAGGTAAAGAGCACCCTCAAGCAGATAGCGCCACTCCTCCAGTGCCAATTTGACGGCTAGCAATTCGCGGTCTCCTATGGAGTAGTTGCGCTCAGAAGAGGAGAAGATTTTGGAGAAGAAGCTGCAGGTTACCATTCTCCCGGAAGAAGATTTTTGGGTGAGTACCGCTCCGGCTCCGGAGGAGGAGGCATCAACCTCCAGGTAGAATTGTTTATTGCAGTCCGGACGGTGCAGGACTGGGGCAGAGGCGAAGGCTTGCTTTAAGGAAAGAAAGGCTTCCTCGGCTTCGGGCGGCCATACCTTGGGATTTGCCCCCTTACGGGTGAGCGCAGATATGGGAGCAGTCCGGGACGAGAAGTGTGGGATGAAGAGACGATAGTAATTGGCGAAGCCCAGAAATCGCTGTATCACCTTCAACCCCTCTGGACAGGGCCACTTTAGGACAGCAGAGAGCTTCTCGGGATCCATTCGCAGGCCTGTCCGGAAGATAACATAGCCCAAGAATGGAAGGGTGGTCTGTTCGAAGAGGCACTTCTCGTATTTGGCATAAAGGTGGTTCTGCCTGAGCCTAAGCAGGACCTGACGAACATCCCTCCGGTGTGTGGGCAAATCCGGAGAGAAGACCAAGATATCGTCCAGGTATACCACCACGCAGGAGTAAAGGAGGTCACGAAAGATGTCGTTGACCAGTTCTTGGAAGACGGCGGGAGCATTGCAGAGACCGAAGGGCATCACACTGTACTCATAGTGACCGTCCCGGGTATTGAATGCTGTCTTCCACTCGTCTCCTTGACGGATATGGACCAGGTTATATGCACCACGTAGATCTAGTTTGGAGAAGATCCTGGCACCTTTGAGGCGATCAAACAACTCAGAGATGAGCGGCAGGGGGTATTTGTTTTTTACCGTAATCTGATTAAGTCCTCTATAATCAATACAGGGACGAAGCGAGCCATCTTTCTTTTTGACAAAGAAGAATCCGGCCCCAGCCGGGGAGGTAGATTTTTGGATAAACCCCTTAGCCAGATTCTCTTCAATGTACTCAGACATGGCCCGGGTTTCAGCCGCTGATAACGGGTAAATACGCCCACGGGGTGGAGTGGTGCCAGGTACCTGGTCGATAGGGCAATCATATGGCCTATGGGGTGGCAACGTGTCTGCCTCCTTTTTACCGAAGACATCCGCATAGGGCCAGTAAGGAGCCGGAAGACCGGGTAAATTAGCTGGAGTAGGCAGAGGGCGAGCTGGACGGACCGGAACCAGACAGGTCTTATGGCAGTCTGGACCCCACCGGAGTACTTCACCAGATCGCCAGTTCAATACGGGTTCATGTGTCTGGAGCCAGGGTAGACCTAGCAACAGGGAGTGAGAAAGTCCGGACAGCACATGGAAAGAGATTTTCTCAGAGTGCAGCATTCCCACCTGCAAGGTTGCATAGTTACATAGTTACATAGTTTATAAGGCCGAAAAAAGACAAGCGTCCATCCAGTTCAGCCTATTTCTTGTGCACTGCAGCTATTCCGCAGCGTTGATCCAGGGGAAGGCAACAAAAAACCATGAGGTATAGGCCAATTTACATCACTGAGGAAAAATTCACTTCCCGACACCAATCTGGCAGTAAGATTAAATCCCTGGATTAATTAACTAAGCATAAGATGTAATTTTATTGTTCTCAAGAAAGGCGTCCAGGCCTCTCTTGAACTCTTTAAGTGAGTTGGACATCACCACTTCCTCTCCCAGAGAGTTCCAGAGTCTCACGGCTCTGACCGTAAAGAATCCCCTTCTATGCTGGTGCAGGAACCTCCTTTCCTCCAGACGCATAGTGTGCCCCCTCGTCTTTGTCACCATCCTTGGTATAAACAGGTCATGGGAGAGATCTCTGTACTGCCCCCTGATGTATTTATACATGTTTATGAGGTCTCCCCTAAGCCTTCTCTTTTCCAATGTAAATAGGCCTAATTTTGACAACCTCTCTGGGTATTCTAGTCCCTCCATTCCCTTTATTACCTTAGTCGCCCTCCTTTGTACCCTCTCTAGCTCCAATATGTCTTTCCTGAGCACCGGAGCCCAGAACTGTGCACAATATTCTAAGTGCGGCCTTACCAGCGCTTTATACAGAGGAAGAACAATGTTCTCATCATATGCCCCTATTCCTCTTCTGATGCATGCCATGACTCTATTTGCCTTCGCAGCTGCTGCCTGACACTGGGCACTCCAATTTAATTTGCTGTTAACCAAGACGCCCAGGTCCTTCTCCATGTCAGATTTCCCCAACGGTTTCCCATTTAATATGTATGGGTGACTGCTGTTTTTCTTTCCCATGTGCATGACCTTACATTTATCGGCATTGAACCCCATTTGCCATTTTTTGGCCCAACTCCCCAATTTATCTAAATCCTCCTGTAGCTGTGCCCTATCCTCATCTGTATTAACTACTTTACAAAATTTAGTATCATCTGCAAATATTGCTATTTTACTATGCAACCCTTCCACTAGATCATTAATAAATATATTAAATAATATAGGGCCCAAGACAGACCCTTGAGGCACCCAGCTAGTAACCCTGACACACCCTGAGCTTACTCCATTGATAACCACCCTCTGCTTTCTATCACTCAGCCAGCTATTTACCCACTTGTATACATTATCCCCCAGACCAAGCATTCTCATTTTATATACCAACCTTTTGTGTGGCACAGTATCAAACGCTTTGGAGAAGTCAAGGTATACAACATCCACTGACTCTCCCCGGTCCAGCTGTGAGCTCACCTCCTCGTAGAAGGCGATCAGGTTTGTTTGGCAGGAGCGATCCCTCATGAATCCATGTTGATATGGAGTTAGACAGTTATTATCATTAAGATATTCTACAATAGCATCTCTAAGAAATCCTTCAAACAATTTACCCACAACAGACGTTAAGCTGACTGGTCTATAGTTCCCAGGGTCACTTTTAGACCCCTTTTTGAATATTGGTACCACATTTGCTTGGCGCCAGTCTAGTGGGACAGTCCCTGTCCATAAAGAGTGCTTGAATATAAGATACAGCGGCCTGTCTATCACATTACTTAATTCTTTTAGTACCCGGGGGTGTATATCATCTGGGCCTGGTGACTTGTCTATTTTGATATTATTTAGGCGTTTCTGAACTTCCCCCTGGGTTAGGTGGGTGATATTTAGCGGAGGATTTACTTTATCACTCTGCATTTCCTCCGATAAATTGTTTTCTTTTGTGAAAACAGTGGAGAAGAAGCTATTGAGTAGGTTTGCTTTACCCTCATCGCCCTCTATGATTTTACCCAGGTTATTTTTCAATGGGCCAACGCCATCAGTTTTAATCCTTTTACTGTTTATATAGTTAAAGAACAGTTTGGAATTCGTTTTACTTTCCTTGGCAATTAGTCTCTCTGTCTCCTCTTTTGCTATTCTTATTTGTTTCTTACAGATTTTGTTTTTTTCCCTATAAGATATTAGCGCTTCCTCGCTGCCTTCTTGTTTAAGTTTACCGAAAGCCCTTTTTTTGTTTTTCATTGCCCTCTTGACTTCCTTATTTAGCCACATTGGCTTCCTCCTATTCCTAGCCCTTTTATTCCCATAAGGTATGTACCTTCTACAGTGACTATGTAGGACTGTTTTGAAAATGTCCCATTTTCTATCCGTGCTCCTATTACTAAAGATACTATCCCAGTCTATAAGGTGAAGGGCATCTCTTAGCTGATCAAACTTTGCCCTCCTAAAGTTCAGTGTTTTTGTGACTCCCTTGCTGGGCACCCTACTGAAGCACATGTGGAATTGTATAATGTTGTGGTCACTATTTCCCAGGTGCCCCCCGACCTGCACCTCAGTTATTCTGTCTGGCCTGTTAGTTAATATTAAGTCTAAAAGGGCCGTCCCTCTAGTTGGTTCCTGCACAAGTTGTGACAAATAATTGTCTTTGATAATTGACAGAAACCTGTTTCCTTTCTGAGATCTACAGCTTTCGGTTTCCCAGTCTATATCGGGGTAGTTGAAGTCCCCCATAATAAGCACCTCATTATTTTTTGCTACTTCGTCTATTTGTCTCATTAATAGACTTTCCGTGGTTTCTGCTATATTTGGTGGTTTATAACAGACTCCTATGATAATTTTATTATTGTTTTTTGCCCCATGTATCTCCACCCATAAGGACTCGACATCCTCATTTCCCTCCCATACATCCTCCCGTATTGTAGGCTTTAGACACGTCTTTACATATAGACAGACTCCACCCCCTTTCCGACTTCTTCGATCCCTTCTAAACAGACTGTAGCCCTGTAAGTTAACTGCCCAGTCATAGCTTTCATCTAACCATGTCTCGGTTATTCCCACTATGTCATAGTTACCTGTAGATATTTCTGCTTCCAGTTCATCCATCTTGTTTGTCAGGCTCCTGGCATTTGCTAGCACGCAGTTTACACGATTTTGTTTTGTTCCAATCTTCTCCCTGTGGATTGTATTAGAAATTTTCTTACCTCCCTTCCAAGTATCTTGTCTTGGACCTTCTTTGTCGCACTTCATATCTTTCATTAGTATGTTCTCTGGTTGCATGATCGTGTCCGGCGTTTTTCTTCCCATCCCCTCTTCTTCTAGTTTAACGCCCTCCTGATGAGTGTTGCGAGTCTCCTGGCGAATGTGTGTTTCCCGGGTTTGTTGAGGTGTAGTCCGTCTCTGGCAAGGAGTCCGTCATAGAGGTAATTCACACCGTGGTTCAGGAATCCAAATCCTTGTTGTCTGCACCATCGTCTCAGCCAGTTGTTCACCTCAAGGATCCTGTTCCATCTCCTGACGCCATGCCCGTCTACTGGAAGGATAGAAGAAAAAACTACCTGCGCATCCAGTTCTTTTACTTTCTTCCCCAATGCTTCAAAGTCCTTGCAGATTGTCAGTAGGTCCTTCTTTGCCGTGTCATTGGTGCCAACATGTATCAGAAGAAATGGGTGGACATCCTTGGAACTGATGAGCTTCGGTATCCTATCGGTAACATCCTTAAGGGTTCAGTGACGAGCAGGATGGTCACCGGAAGGAGTCTTCCATCCACGTAGGCAACAGACAATGGTTCAGCCAGGGGCTTGGTGGGAATACGGTATTTCTCTACCAGAGACTGGGAGATGAGGTTTCCAGCAGCTCGAGAGTCCAGGTGAGCAATTTCAAAGTGCCGATTCTCTCCCCAGGAGATAGAGACAGACAAGGTTAGAGATGGAGAGGGTTTACTCTTGTCTAGGAGGACCTCTCCGAGCGGTCCTAGACACTGGAGTTTCCCGGCTTCTCCGGGCAAGAACGGATCAGGTGCTCCTTACTGCCACAGTAGAAACAGCTCCCCTTGGCTCGGCGTGACTCTTGGTGAGTTTTGACCATCTTGGTCTGGTCGATCTGCATGGGCTCGGGTGAGTGCGCCCGGGGAGTGACAGATGAGGAGACAGGTCTCTGGAAAGTAGGAGCAAGGCGGGGAAACCTCCTCTCATGGGTGGTCTCCTTCGTACGTTCCTGGAACCGGATATCAATCCGGGTAGCTAGAGTCACCAAGTCATCCAGGGTGGTTGGAACATTCCGACCGGCAAGTTCGTCTTTAATCCGACCGGAAAGGCCCTCCCAGAAGACTGACACCAGGGCCTCGTTATCCCAGGCAAGCTCAGAAGCGAGGGTACGGAACCGAATGGCATATTGGCCCACGGTGAGACTCCCTTGGCGGAGACATAGCAGAGTGGAGGCTGATGAGGCCTTTCGTCCCGGTTCATCAAAGACTTTCCGGAAAGCAGTGAGGAAAGCCGGCAAGTTGGATACCAGGGGATCCCCTCGCTCCCACAGGGGATTTAGCCAGGCCAGTGCTTCCCCAGTGAGATGGGACATGATGAAGGCCACTTTGGCCCAGTCGGAGGTAAAATTATGTGCCAAAAGTTCAAAGTGCAGGGTGCACTGGTTAATGAAGCCTTGAGCCAAGGCAGGATCTCCACCAAAACGGGGCGGTGCAGAAAGCCGGGAACCAGGACCGGGTACCATGGTATTGATGGGCAGCGGCGCTGCCGAGGCGTGGGTCGTGTGACAGGAGGCAGGTCCCGAAGGAGCAGTCGGTGTGTCCAGGCGGTAGTTGACTTTATGCAGGTGATTCGGGATGGATTCCTGTTGGGATCTCTGACGGGAGACTTCATGGAATAAGTCAGAGAGCGAGGGAGCTTGGGTGCCACCGGGTTCCATGGCCCGAGCAAACTGTAACGGGTCCGGGTGGTGGAACCTCTGTGCCGCGGTGCAAGGGGGGACCCAACAGTTACTCTGGGGACGACCTTGTAGAGTGCAGGTGGCTCCCACGGGTCAGATAGCTGGGACTGACCGGAGTAGCGGGTAGTCACAACAGGTAGGTAGCAGTCTCTGGGTGAGCAGGCGGGTGGTCACGGGAAGTAACGGAAGAGCAGGTAAGAGTCTCTTGGCTGGCAGGCGGGTGGTCACGGCAAGTGACGGCTGAGTGGGTAAGAGTCTCTTGGCAGGCAGGCAGGTGGTCACGGGACGTGATGGCTGAGCGGGTAAGAGTCTCTTGGCTGGCAGGCAGGTGGTCACGGCAAGTGACGGCGGAGCCTCCAGGTAGGCTAGCAGGCGGGTAGCAGGTGAGCGCTCCCAGGTGAGCGGGTAAGAGTCTCTTGGCAGGCAGGCAGGTGGTCATGGCAAGTGACGGCGAAGTCTCCAGGTAGGCTAGCAGGCGGGTAGCAGGTGAGCGCTCCCAGGTGAGTGGGCTAGCAGTTACGGCAGGTAGCAGGCAGGTAACTGGCAGGTGCTTCCTGTTCCGCAGGTGGACTTGCCCATAGACAGACTGGCGGATGCAGGAGACAGACTGTTGGGCTGAAGAGAAGACAAGCAGGCAGACAGGACTGGTAGTCAGGCTGGCAACAGGACCTGAGGGCTGAAGCAGAGGTGAGTATGCTTTGCAACAACTTTGCTCGGGCACCTCCATTTTGGAGGAGGTGCCTTAAATATGGGATGTCCTCCGGCAATTGGCTGGGGACTCCTTAGGACGGCGCGCGCGGTCCCTTTAAGAGAGGGGGAGCGCGCGCGCGCGTGCCCAAGCACAGTGCCCGGGATGGAGCGCGCGCCGGCAGCAGCGAGGGAAGGAGGGCTGGAGGACGCTGTGCCCGGAGCAGGAAGGTGAGAGGGACGACATCTCTGCCTAGCAGGGGGCAGAGACGCCGATGCTACAGTTAGGCTTTTAAAAGACTGCCGGGGGTGCCGTCGCAAAAATACTCGGGTCTCCCATAGAATAACATTGGGCTCGTTGCTCAGGTCGAGCACCCGAGTATCACGGCGAGCTCGGCCCGAGCTTCGAGCACCCGAGCATTTTAGTGCTCGCTCAACACTAATTTTGATATCTGATCATGTCCTAAAATGGACACTGTACATTTGAAATAATGAAAATTGATGCTCAGTGCGTGATGACTAACTAACTACCACTGCAAAAGGATAGTTTACTATTAGATGTTGGGCAGAATAATAATTACTGTACCTTGCAACAAAGAAACACTGACTGTATCATTTTAAATAAAAACATCATTACAAGAAGAAATACACTGTGTTCCAAATTATTATGCAAATAATATTTTCTCAGATTTTCCCAAATTACCCATATGAATTGCAGTCATTGTAATTTTCCAGTCAAATAACTATTAGAGTACAATTGAAAGGTTTTTGTACAAACTGCCTATGATAACAGTATATTTTAAAAAAAATAAAAAACTCAAACTGCACTCAAAATGCATGTTCCAAATTATTATGCACAGCAGAGTTTTCAACCTTTTCATTTTAATAAAGAACAAAAAAATGGTCTTTTTTGAAATTATAAGCATTAGCAGGTTATTACTAACTGAAATCAAACAGTTTTCAACTCAAAACTTTATTCTAGGTGATGTTACATTTGCACATAGGACCCCTTGTTTGAAAGGAGCTTCTGAACTCTCTCGTCCATTGAATTTGTCAGGTTTTGGATGGTTTCTGCTTTAATTGTTTTGCATGAGGACAGAATACCCTCCCAGAGCTGTTGCTTAGATGTGAACTGCCTCCCGCCATCATAGACACTCCTTTTGATGATGCTCCAGAGGTTCTCAATGGGGTTGAGGTCAGGGGAGCATGGGTGCCACACCATAAGTTTGTCCCCTTTTATGCCCATAGCAGCCAGAGATGCAGATGTGTTATGTGCAGCATGAGACGGGGCATTTCTTTGGAGGGCCGCACAGCTTTCCATGTGCTCGCCAGAGGTAGCCTGACTGCCATTAGGTACCGAGATGAGATCTTCAGACCCCTTGCGGTTGGCCCTGGGTTCCTCCTAATGCAGGACAATGTCAGACCTCATATCATATGGCTGGAGTGTTTCAGCAGTTCCAGCAAGATGAAGGCATTGAAGCTATGGACTGCCCCCCCCCCGTTCCCCAGACCTGAATCCGATTGAGCACATCTGGGACATCATGTCTCGCTCCATCCACCAGCGTCACGTTGCACCACAGACTGTCCAGGAGTTGGCGGATGCTTTAGTCCAGGCCTGGGAGGAGATCCCACAGGAGACCATCCGCAACCTCATCAGGAGCATGCCTAGGCGTTGTAGGGAGGTCATACAGGCACGTGGAGGCCACACACAATACAGAGCCTCATTTTGACTTGTTTTAAGGACATTACATCAAAGTTGGATCAGCCTGTAGTGTGTTTTTCCACTTTAATTTTGGGGGAGACTCCAAATCCAGGCCTCCATTGGTTAATAAATTTGATTCCCATTGATGATTTTTGTGTGATTTTGTCGTCAGCACATTCAACTTTGTACAGAACAAAGTATTCAATGAGAATATTTAATTCATTCAGAACTAGGATGTGTTATTTGAGTGTTCCCTTTATTTTTTTGAGCAGTGTATATATATATATATATATATATATATATTATACAGTGCTGGCCAAAAGTATTGGCACCCCTGCAATTCTGTCAGATAATACTCAGTTTCTTCCTGAAAATGATTGCAATCACAAATTCTTTGGTATTATTCTCTTCATTTAATTTGTCTACAATGAAAAAAACACAAAAAGAATTGTCCTAAAGCCAAATTGGATATAATTCCACACCAAACCTAAAAAAGTGGGTGGACAAAAGTATTGGCACCCTTTGAAAAATCATGTGATGCTTCTCTAATTCGTGTAGTTAACAGCACCTGTAACTTACCTGTGGCACCTAACATGTGTTGGCAATAACTAAATCACACTTGCAGCCAGTTAACATGGATTAAAGTTGACTCAACCTCTGTCCTATGTCCTTGTGTGTACCACATTGAGCATGGAGAAAAGAAAGAAGACCAAAGAACTGTCTGAGGACTTGAGAAACCAAATTGTGAGGAAGCATGAGCAATCTCAAGGCTACAAGTCCATCTCCAAAGACCTGAATGTTCCTGTGTCTTCCGTGCGCAGTGTCATCAAGAAGTTTAAAGCCCATGGCACTGTGGCTAACCTCCCTAGATGTGGACGGAAAAGAAAAATTGACGAGAGATTTCAACGCAAGATTGTGTGGATGGTGGATAAAGAACCTCGACTAACATCCAAACAAGTTCAAGCTGCCCTGCAGTCCGAGGGTACAACAGTGTCAACCCGTACTATCCGTCGGCGTCTGAATGAAAAGGGACTGTATGGTAGGATACCCAGGAAGACCCCACTTCTTACCCCGAGACATAAAAAAGTCAGGCTGTAGTTTGCCAAAACTTTCCTGAGAAAGCCTAAAACGTTTTGGAAGAATGTTCTCGGGTCAGATGAGACAAAAGTAGAGCTTTTTGGGAAAAAGCATCAACATAGAGTGTACAGGAAAAAAAAAAAGGCATTCAAAGAAAAGAACACGGTCCCTATAGTCAAACATGGCGGAGGTTCCCTGATGTTTTGGGGTTGCTTTGCTGCCTCTGGCACTGGACTGCTTGACCGTGTGCATGGCATTATGAAGTCTGAAGACTACCAACAAATTTTGCAGCATAATGTAGGGCCCAGTGTGAGAAAGCTGGGTCTCCCTCAGAGGTCATGGGTCTTCCAGCAGGACAATGACCCAAAACACACTTCCAAAAGCACTATAAAATGGTTTGAGAGAAAGCACTGGAGACTTCTAAGGTGGCCAGCAATGAGTTCAGACCTGAATCCCATAGAACACCTGTGGAGAGATCTCAAAATTGCAGTTTGGAGAAGGCACCCTTCAAATATCAGGGACCTGGAGCAGTTTGCCAAAGAAGAATGGTCTACAATTCCAGCATAGCATTGTAAGAAACTCATTGATGGTTACCGGAAGCGGTTGTTCGCAGTTATTTTGGCTAAAGGTTGTGCAACTAAGTATTAGGCTGAGGGTGCCAATACTTATGTCCGGCCCTTTTTTGGAGTTTTGTGTGAAATGATCAATGATTTGATTTTTGCTTCATTCTCTTTTGTGTTTTTTCCTTGCAACCAAATTAAATGAAGATAATAATACCAAAGAATTTGTGATTGCAATCATTTTCAGGAAGAAACTGAGTATTATCTGACAGAATTGCAGGGGTGCCAATACTTTTGGCCACCACTGTGTGTATATATATATATATATATATATATATATATATATATATATATATATATATATATATATATTCAAGTTATATATGTGATGATTGATTAGGGCTCTTTAAAAGTCTATAGTTGTACAAAATGTTATATCCACAATTTCTGTTTATCAAGTTGTCATTGAATGTCGTTTGTTTTGGAATTTTCCAGCTACATTATTAGTTTTCATTCATAGTATATACCTTGACAATGACATTGCAAATGCTTCCTGTCGTTTTAGAATGAAGAATGAACAACAGGAGACAAAGACAAATAATGTTGTACCTGTTTATGTAATTATTTGTTTTGCAGCATACATAGTCCAGTGTTGTGGTAAATTGAAATGACAAAAAATTGGCAGACAATGATTTATCTGTATTGCAGTATGTGATATGAAAAAACTCCCAAAACTGAATTAAATGTCTTTTGTAGGTATTTTTGTAAATACAGCAAAAGGATTTTTACACGGACCGATTGACGGCACTAAATGACCTCCGATCAGTTAATATTTTCAGATTGTCGGTCGTTCAATAGTAAAGTGCATCAAGGCCCCAATACATGTGTAGCACCCTGAGGATTCGGCTGCTACAGGGGTATTGCACCTCAACCCAGAGGTGTGATATTCCACTCCCGGGTAAGGATGGAGTGTGGATCTGAGCTCGGTAGGCTGCATGCACTACACACATCCCATTTCCGAGGAGCAGACCGACGGTACTCCCACTTAGAAATGTGCAGGTACGACCGAGTCTGTTCCTGGCTGGAGTGGGAGGGGGGTGGTACATCCCAAGTAGTGTAGGGGCAGATAGGGGGAGCAGCCTGGGTAAAGATAGGAGCTCATTGGGTGCTGGTCACCTGAGCTCACACATAGAGGGTGTATATAAGGTGGGCACCATCAAAGAACAGGGTCAGTCTTTGCAGAGGAGTCAGTCTGCCACAATCGGTCAGTCTGTCAGAGTCAGGAAGAGGAGCAGAGAAGCCCCAGAGAGAGAGAGAGGAGAAAGCAAGAAAGACCCAGAGGGGGAAACAGAAAAGGAACTCTGAGAACCCAAAGTCCATCAGCGGGTGAAGAGTTGGCAAAAGGGTACCGGATCCCAAGCTGGTGGGGGCAAAAGCACACCCTAGCCAGAGACCGGAGGCCGTGGGCAGCGTCTGCCACGGCCACCCACCACATCCACCCCGAAGGCATACCACGTGGAGGGTCAGGGAACCCAAGGCCAAGGGCGTCCCAACAGAAGGCCCGAGGGAGCTGGACCTGGGTGGATCACTAGTGGGGACGGCCAGAGGAAAGGACGGAAGGAGAGCTCAGGGTCACGCTCCGGACTTGTTTGGGGGTTGGCTGGATCCAGGACCTGGTGGACGCAGCACGGCTCGGGTGGTCACTTGAAGCTGGAGTGACCGGAACATCAGCAGTGAGTAAATACCCTAAACTGCACAACCCGACTCTGTCTTCCTTTAACATCTATGCTGCACCACCACAACCCCCATCCTCTGCACCTGACCCCCTGAGGCTATACCCCACCCGTTGGGGGTTATACCATCACAAGCTGCACCTACACCATCAGCCTCAGCGGACCCTGCTGCAGCGGCGGCCATAGTGACCGCAATACAACGGGTGGCGTAGTCGACAATAAAGAACTTAATAACATCTGTAGGACTGCCACATACAACTGAGTTTGACACCCTGGGCACGGACCGGGTCACAGCCACTCGGAAGACTACAACTCCCATCTGATCCGGCTCCGGATATTCCCCCTAAAGAATATGGCCCAGGGGGCGCGTCACATGTTGTCTATGGCTCAGGCAGAAAAATCTAGTGACAGGTTACCTTTAAATTTTAACAGAGGATGCAGATGGGTAGTCATATTCTAGATAAAAGTGTTGCCCCGTAATTGGGAGAAAGATATGTGAATATTTTATACATATTTGTGTATCACAATAACTAATTTAAGACCAACTATCCCCAAAATGATGTTTTTTAATGTTTTAAACAGAATATTATAATAAAATTCTGTGCACATGAGTTTTATTTTTTTTAATGTAACTGCGATCCAACTGAATTTTATCAATATTTCTTCATCAAAACGTCTCATGAATATTCTTTTTGGGTTTTACCCCTACCCAGACTACTAAGGGTACACCATTACTGTTCTGCAAATATCCAATGTACTTTCTGATGCCATTTTGCCATAACTGTAGTCAAGGACTGAGAAATTTATTGCAGTGTGGCATCTAAAATCATTTTTTTTACCACACATTTTTTGAAAATAGGAAAGCCAATTGAAAAAAAATGTGAAAAAAATGTAAAATAATAAAAAAAAAGCATGACATGAACATAGTGTAGTTGTGTGACTGGACTTTCGCCTGTGACTACTGTCAAAGAAAACCTAATTTAGCATCTTCCAGTACAAGCTGACAGCTAACTGGCTTGTTATTACTATAATTCAAGACCGGGCCATTGTTACTTCTGTTTCTCACAGGCACATTTTTTTTTTTTTTTTGTACATTTGGTTTGAAGAGCTGTAACATTTTTTCTCATTCCAATAATTTTTCATTGTTTTTGTCAATATCGGGTGATATAGGGCAATATCGGTGGGGGAAAAAAAGGAAATATGTGTCTGCTTTTTGCCTTTTATTTATTTATTTTTAGAACCACAAAGGATCACAGAAATACATTTTATAATCTGCTTCCTTTTCCGTAGCAATAATTTTAATATATCGGACACATTTATTTGTTTTTACTTGGGTGGGGCTGGTAACAACGATTTTGATTGGCAGTGGTTGACTGAATCTCGTAGGACCCAGCAACTCCTTCTCTCTCCCAACACCCAGCGATAACATGACCACTGGGTCCGGAGGAGGAAGCGTTGTAGCGCTTGTTCTCTGCTGTGTATAAAGCAATCAGAGAAGTAGAGCCAATAACAAACAGTCTCTGCCTTGTCTATGGGACATCCAGCTGTGCTTGACGCCGACTCCTCACTCCTGCAGCTGTATGATTGCATGCAGCTAGTCTTCTATGCAGAGAAGTTTAAAAACAGAAGTAGTTGACCTTAACTTCTCTGCTAAATATAGTAAAGTTACAGTAAATGTGATTAGTCAATGTGATCACTGAAGCGCCAGAACATAAACTTATTCAGTGATTCATTTGTTTCTGAGAAAAAAAAATCCTGAAAACTAAAGCATCATGTTCTTCACCCCACTGAGCACTGGATCAGGGGCTCCCATCTGAATAGCAGAAAAATGATATTTATTCATTTCTTAGTCTCATAGCCCTTCACAAGAATGAGCCAAATGGAGTCTAAAATATGAAACTTTGGACTGCAGTTGACCGTTTGGTTTGTTAATTGTTCATGTTTAACTGGGCATACACTATAATAGAGGCTGTGAGTGGAATAAAATGTGCTTTTTTTCGTTGTTTTTGTTTTTTTATTTTGCCTTTCCTTTGCGGAGATATTAGCACTCAAATCAAAGTATTTGACACCTAATGAGTTAACTTTTTTTAAGTTCAACTGGGTGTTATCAGACAGTTTTCACTGCGGAGTGTACTTCTACCCTCTGTATGATGCTGACCAATATAAGCAGGGAGCAGCATTCAAAGGAACGAAGAACACGGCCCCACCATAGCTCAGAGCACGTTTCTCAGTGTGTGAAACATATGAATTATATTATGACAGACAGCTCTGATCTCCTGGTCTAACTTCCTAAATGATTAGAAAGCACAGATGACTAACAGCTTTCAGATAATGTCCCTGTGGGGGAGGGGCAGTACAGCTGAGCTAAGCTGTTTCACATTACAAACCTTTCTATCAGCTCTCCTTCTCTCATTGGACTGTCAGATCAGTTGCACTGCCCCTCTCTCACACTGCCTGGTCAGTGATGTGTCAGTAATGAATCTTATGACATGTCTGTTGTGCTCAACTTGTAATCACTAAGTAGTGAGAGAAGAGCAGGGTCTCATTACATCTTACACAGGGGAAGTCCAGAATAGGCAGGTTACTCCTGAGCGAGATGTAATAACAGCCTGCTCTCACTGCAGACTGAGTATAAGTTGCTTGAGCACAGCAGACATAAGTGTGATTACTGACACAGTTTCAGACAGTGTGGGGTAGGGGCAGTACGTCAGAGCTGACAGTGCTAGGAGAGGAGGAAAGCTGATACAATGGTTTGTAATGAGACACAGCTAAACTCAGGTGTGCTGTCCCTCCCCAACACTGACTCATGGAGGAGGTTAGACCTTGAGATCAGGGCTGTATCATTACATCTCAGATGTCGAGAAGCATGCTCTAGCTATTGTGGGGGCATATTCTCCTTTACTCCGAGTGTTGCTGCCTGCTTATGATTGATCAGCATCATACAGGGAGAAATACACTCCTCAGGGAAAACTGTTTGATAACACCCACTTGGACCAAATACTTTGATTGCTAATATGTCTGCAAGAGATAGGCAAAATTAAATGTTTTATTCCACTGTGCAGCCACTATTACATCCTGTGTCCAGTTCAACATGAAAAATTTAATAGTGATGTGTACCATGCTTTTGTATTTGGCAAAAAAGATGGAAGGAAGGTCAGAGTACAAAGTTTCATATTATAGACTCTGCTTGCCTCATTCAAGTGAATAGCTACATCTACAAAATATCTAAATATAATTTTTCGACTATTGAGATGGATGGCCCCAATGGAATGCTCAGCGGGCTGCAGAACATGATGTGAACACTGCATAGTTCAACCATTTATGTAAATATTATGAAAAATATAATGAAAAAGGGGAGAACAAATGCCAGACAGAAATGAGACTAAATAATGTATCCTTTATTAATTATGGTGATGAAAACCAAAATGCTTAAAAAAGGGGGATAGATCAAAAACATAGCTGACATAGAAAATATGTAAATACATAGAAAAGGCTATAGCAATGTTAGTATGAAGATAATACATGGACTGTGTGATGAATAGAAAATTGGTCATAATTAGAGATGAGCGGTGTTCGACTAGAACTGTTCGCCAATCTCAAATTCGAGCTGTTTTGGGCGGTGTTCGAGTTGTTCGACGAACCCGAACGATTTGCAAAAAAATCGGCTGTTCGAGGTTATGTTCGATAACTGTTCGTGCACCAAAAGGGTGTCCTGCATGTCTGGTGCTATTTAGAGCACCAATCATGCAGGGATTGTCTGCCACTCACTGTAATGCCACAGCCATGGTGGTTGTGGCATTACAGTGATTGCCCAAATCGATGGGAACAGTGCTCACAGTGAAACATGAAAAGCCGGCAATTCATCAGCGGCATACACCGGTACCCGACAATTTAGAACCGAAAGAATAGAGCTTCACACATAGATTAGATAGATAGAAACATGTCAGTCACACATATAAGAAGCACAGTGATAGTGTTGCTTACTGTACTTGTCATTTAGTGTAAAGGATTTATCAAAAAAAATAATAGTGTTTTCATGCACCGTCTCTTTAAAAAAGCCGGCCGGCAATTCAGCAGCGGTACCCGACAATTTATAACAGACAGAATAGAGCTTCACACATAGATTAGATAGATAGAAACACATCAGTCACATATATATGAAGTACAGTGACAGTGTTGATTACTGTACTTGTCATTTAGTGTAAAGGATTTATTAAAAAAAATAATAGTGTTTTCATGCACCGTCTCTTTAAAAAAGCCGGCCGGCAATTCAGCATCTGTACCCAACAATTTAGAATAGAAGGAATAGAGAATCACACATAGATTAGGTAGATAGAAACATGTCAGTCACATATATATGAAGTACAGTGACAGTGTTGCTTACTGTACTTGTCATTTAGTATAAAGGATTTATTAAAAAAATAATAGTGTTTTCATGCACTGTCTCTTTAAAAAAGCCGGCCGGCAATTCAGCATCTGTACCCGACAATTTAGAATAGAAGGAATAGAGAATCACACATAGATTAGATAGATAGAAACAGGTCAGTCACATATATATGAAGTACAGTGACAGTGTTGCTTACTGTACTTGTCATTTAGTGTAAAGGATTTATTTAAAAAAATAATAGTGTTTTCATGCACCGTCTCTTTAAAAAAGCCGGCCGGCAATTCAGCATCTGTACCCGACAATTTAGAATAGAAGGAATAGAGAATCATACATAGATTAGATAGATAGAAAAATGTCAGTCACATATATATGAAATACAGTGACAGTGTTGATTACTGTACTTGTCATTTAGTGTTAAAATAAAGGATATATTTAAAAAAAAATTGGCGTGGGGATCCCCATAATTTTAGTCTCTAGCGGAGGTTAAGCAGACGGCTGGGGCAGATGTTTGAAGCCTGGGAAGGGGGTAATACCCACGGAGCTTTCCAGGCTACTAATATCAGCCCCCAGCGGAATACCTAGCCTTTACTAGCTATTAAAATGGGGGACCCCCCCAAAAAATGACGTGGGGTCCCCCCTATTTTAATAGCTAGCAAAGGCTAGGCAGACAGCTGGGGGCTGATATTAATAGCCCAGGAAGGGTACCATGAATATTGGCCCCCTCCCAGGCTAGAAACACCAGCCGTCAGCCGCCCCAGAAATGGCGCATCCATAGGACTTTATTCTGGGTGTTTATGTTTTTTTTTTAACTTTGACTATGGGGTTAGTAATGGGGGTGTCTTATAGACGCCTCTCCATTACTAACCTGGGCTTGATGTCAGCTGGCATTATAAGCTCACATCAACCCCAACCCTATTACCCCCTGCCACCGCACCAGGGCAGCGTGGAAGAGCGAGGCTAAGTGCCAGAATTGGCGCATCCTATGGATGCGCCATTTCTGGGGCGGCTGACGGCTGGTGTTTCTAGCCTGGGAGGGGGGCCAATATTCATGGCTCCCTTCCTGGGCTATTAATATCAGCCCCCAGCTGACTGCCTAGCCTTTGCTAGCTATTAAATTAGGGGGGACCCCACGTCATTTTTTTGGGGGGGGTCCTCCATTTTAATAGCTAGTAAAGGCTAGGTATTCAGCTGGGGGCTGATATTAGTAGCCTGGGAAGCTCCGTGGGTATTACCCCCTTCCCAGGCTTCAAACATCTGCCCCAGCTGTCTGCTTAACCTCCGCTAGAGACTAAAATTACGGGGAACCCCACGCCAATTTTTTTTAATAATAAATCCTTTATTTTAATACTAAATGACAAGTACAGTAACCAACACTATCACTGTACTTATTATATATGTGACTGACATGTTTCTATCTATCTAATCTATGTGTGAAGCTCTATTCTGTCTGTTATAAATTGTCGGGTACCGCTGCTGAATTGCCGGCCGGCTTTTTTAAAGAGACGGTGCATGAAAACACTATTTTTTTTTTATTAAATCCTTTGCAGTAAATGACAAGTACAGTAAGCAACACTGTCACAGTACTTCATATATATGTGACTGACATGTTTCTATCTATCTAATCTATGTGTGAAGCTCTATTCTGTCTGTTATAAATTGTCGGGTACCGCTGCTGAATTGCCGGCCGACTTTTTTAAAGAGACGGTGCATGAAAACACTATTATATTTTTTAATAAATCCTTTACACTAAATGACAAGTACAGTAAGCAACACTGTCACTGTGCTTCATATATATGTGACTGACATGTTTCTATCTATCTAATCTATGTGTGATGCTCTATTCCTTCATGTCTAAATTGTCGGGTACCGGTGTATGCCGCTGCTGAATTGCCGGCCGGCTTTTTTAAAGAAAGCGTCTTCTGCGCAGTTTGTGAGCTTTTGGACACCTTTGAAGGTGTTTTCTATGTGTTCCTATGTGTTTTTGTTTGCCTGCCATTGGTTTTAACGGTGTTCGACGGTGTTCTAAGGTGTTCGACGAACAGTTCGACGAACAGTTCCTCGAACATCCCGGTGTTCGACGAACCGAACCGAACCCGAACACTACGGGGGTGGCTCAACACTAGTCCTAATTAACCGGGCTGCCACCAGAAATTTCAGGGCCCCATACTGGCAAAATTTTCGGGCCCCCTTTTCACTTATACTTACCTCTGCCTTTGCCTATATAGGTGACTTACGATTTAATCTTGCCTTATGTATAAATTGGTACACTGTTTGTGATACTTGCACAGGCATATTAAGTTGAATAAAATGATACCTTGATATCCGATCCGATGACTTATTCCAGAGAAATTCACTTTTTTCTTATATGTAAATGAGCTGTTCAGAACTATGGGCCGGACACTGATCTGCATGAGAATCTGCAGATAGATAAAAAGAAAGGGATATTACCAGTGTGAGAAATGTAACTAACACAGAACAGTAGAACTGAACTTTGTCTCCTTACAAACACATGTGCTGCAGCTCTCACAGCTCTGCTGTATTACAACACTATTGCCACACTGGCTGAGAGGAACCTGCAGATGTGTCAGTTAGGCCACGACCCGTTCACACGTTCAGTATTAGGTCAGTATTTAACATCAGTATTTGTAATCCAAAACCAGGAGTGGAACAATCAGAAGAAAATTATAATAGAAACATGTGCACCACTTTTTCAGCCACTCCTGGCTTTGGCTTACAAATACGGAGGTAAATTACTGACCAAATACTGAACGTGTAATAATCACACACAGCTCTGCAGTGAGATCAGGAGAGCAGAGAGCGGCCATCACACATCACACTGGTAACACTGGTTACCATTATGTCTCACACTGGTAACACCTCTTATGTAAAATAAGCCCTGGAGGCAGATTCTAATGCAGATCAGTGTCCAGACCATAGTCCTGAACAGCTCATTTACATATAAGAGAAACATGGATTTTTCTGGAATAAGACTCTGATTCGCAGATATTAAGGTATCATTTCATTCAGCTTCCTATGACCTATATGCCGGTATAGAAGACTTAGGAGGTTTTTTTTCCTACTGACAGATTCCCTTTTAAGAATGTAAATAGTGTGTGGTTAAAGAAAACAAGTTCAGTGCTAAATGTCAACATGACAAATTGTATTATAGTGGTACAAATTAACACTATTGATTAAATAATAAGGCTTATGTTAGGTTAGGAAGGTAAAAATATCTTCTGGATAGCATAGGCAAGGATGGTGTCTTTGACTTTTACCTTGGATTTATACTGCTCAGCATAGAAACCGGAGTGAATATATTTATTTTCAAACCTTTACAGCGACTGTCTTACATTACTTTAATATTCTAAATGGGTAAAAGTAATTATGGCTGCTTTTCAGCGACCTTATAATAAACAAAGGCTGCATATCAATAAGTCTGCACTTTAAATTATAGCTATTTGCTATAACTATGGAGATTATTTCAGATGAACAGACCATTGATTGTCATTTCAAAAACATACTGTAAGAATACTAATAGAGTATTAACAGCAGGGCTTACATTCTCCTTTATTGTTATGTTAAATCTTGCAAAGAACAGAATTTATAATGAGCCTGAACATCTCAACTTTGTGAATTCATAGACGAATTGTTATTTATTGTTGCCATTTGAAAGGTTGTAATATTTAAAAAAATAGAAGGCAATTCTTTTTATGGCTCATGCATTAGTTCAAGCAATATGCAAATACCCTGACAGACCCATAGGCCCAGTGGCGTAGCTACAGGGGGGCAGAGGGGGTGGCTGCCCCGAGCCTCTCGCTCAGTGGGGCCCACCCTAAGCTACCGCTACCCATAACTATATTGGAGTGCGCGGCACGTTGATAAAGTTAAGCTGTGTGGTAGAGCAGAGAGACATGATGTCCCTGCACTATCTCCGTTCTGTAGACCGCAAGCCGCTCAAAGCCTGTGTCTACAGAACAGCAGGGTGATGCAGTGGCTGAAGTGCCGGTGCACCTACAGAATGTTAGAGTCCCAGTGCAGTGATGTCATTGTGCCGTATTTGGACTCTGATGTTCTGTGCGTGAGCCAGAATGATGACATCATTGCTGGTGGACACGTCAGGATCCTGGATTAGGTGTGTATATGATGTTTTTTATTTTAAATAAAACTTGTGGTGTGACTTTGGGAATATCATATAGTATGGTTGCCCCTCATACAGTTGAGAGGGGTTCCTTATACATTGTAGGGGCAATTCTGGAGGCCCACATAAAGTATGGAGGCCATTATATGGTTTGGGGAGTGATATGGGGCCATCATACAGTGTGGGGCCATTATCTAGTGTGGGAGCTAATGTGAGGGCCACTATACAGCTTGGGGGCTAATTTGGGGGCCTTTATACAGTGTGGGAGCTAATGTGGGGGCCATCATGCAGCATGGGGACTGCTGTGGGGGCTCTCATACAGTGTGGGCGCCATTATACAGCTTGGGGACTACTATGGGGGCAATCATATAGTGTGTGAGCTCATCTGGGGGCCATCATACAGTGTGGGGGCTACTGTAGGGGCCTTTATATAGTGTGGGAGCAATTATACAGTGAGAGCTAATGTGGGGGTTATTATACAGTTTAAGGGCTATTGTGTGGGCCCTCATACAGTGTAGGGACTACTGAGAGGGCCATCATACAGTGTGGTAACAATTATGAGAGCCATTATACAGTGTGAGGACTACTGTGGGGTCATTATACTGTGTTTTGAGGGAACAGTATAATGCTATGTATAGGGGAGCTGTGTGGGTATCATATTGTGTATAGGAGAACTGTGGGCCCATCATACTGTGTATAGGGGAACTATGGGCCCATCATACTGTGTATAAGAGAGCTGTGGGCCCATCATACTGTGTGTGAGGGAGTTATGTAGGCATTATACTGTGTATAGGGAACTGTTGGCCCATTATACTGTTTAGGGGAGTTGTGGGCCCATCTTACTGTGTATAGGAAAGCTGTGGGCCCATCATACTATGTATATGGGAGCTATACATGGTGGGACTCAGGGGATACTATTACATGTTAAATGGGCACTTAAGCATTATTGTTATAGGGGCACTCAAGGTAATGTGACTGTCAAATTGCACATGGGGGCATTATTACTGCACTTGCACAGGGCATGAATATTTTCTAGGGGGCAATTTTACCATCTAGAGGGCACAAAGGAGGCATTATTACTATGTAAGGTGCACAGTGGTGGGCATTATTATGTGAGGCAGTAAGAGGAGCCACATTGCAGGTACTTAAATAGGGACATTATCAGCAGCGGCTCAGCATTGAGGTATCAGTAGGATGAGAAATTTGTACAGGTTGGGAATAGTGTTGAGCCACCCCTGTAGTGTTCGAGTTCGGTTCGGTTCGTCGAACACCCGTGTGTTCGCCGAACTGTTCGTCGAACTGTTCGTCGAACACCTTCGAACACCGTTAAAACCAATGGCAGGCAAACAAAAACACATAGAAACACATAGAAAACACCTTCAAAGGTGTCCAAAAGCTGACAAACTGCTCAGAAGACACAACTAACACATGGAAAAGTGACAAGTACATATAGTCATGCGAAAAGAAAAGAGGTGGAGGAGTAAAAGGAGGGGGAGACACAGATATAGGCATGTCATGCCCTTCTAAAATCCAAAAAGTGAGAAGCCGAGACGGCCAGTCCGCTCCTGCCCGTGCCACCTCCGTGTCGCCGGGTTTGTGCCAGAGCCGCGGTGAACCCTGACGGCCAGCCCCCCTCTCCCAATACTGGTGCCTGTCCGCTGGTGGGTCGAGAGAGCCCCCCTGTGGTGGAGGCAGCTCTAAGCTTTTTAATTTAAATTGTCCCTCTAATTTGAATGAATACACTTTAAATCCATTTACAAGGATCTATTGGAGGGCAAGTCTCATGCCAGCAGCCGCGTAATTCCAGCTCCAGTAGCGTCCACTAAAGCTGCTGCAGTTAAAAAGCTTTTATAAGGATCGAGCTCAGCTGTCCACCGCAAGGCATCCTAGTGCCAGTCCCAGCCCCTATGCCTTGGGGTGCCTCCTGATGCTCTTCACTGAGTATCCCGTGGTCCCGAAGCATTTCCTTTGAAAAAATTAAGTGTCCAAACTACAGGTGGTGTAGCTTGCTTAACAGCCGGGATAATCCGCTGACTAGCAGACACTGCTACTAGGCACAAAGTATTTCCTGGGCTAGATGCAGTTAAAAATTTGTAAGTAGATACTCTCGTTGGATGCTGAGAAAGCATTCCATAAGGTCTCCTGGCACGCCATATATGATTCTCTTAAAAAGCTTGGGGTAGGGGTCTAGTGGACCCTTTTATAGCCAAAATCACGGCCCTGTATCACAATACGTCACCTAGGCTGAAGATAAATGGAACTGTAGCACCGAGGGCTCGGTTGCTACAGACGTATTGCACCTCACCCAGAGGTGTGATATCTCACTCTCAGATAAGGATGGAGTGTGGATCAGGACCCGACACCTGCATGCATTACACCACATTGCCGTGGGGCAGGGCGACCAATATGCCCCTGAGATGGGCACGACAGTCCCTGTCCCTGGCTGGAGTGGGGGGAGGGAACACTGAGGAAGGGGAACCCTGCAGTGCAGGAGCAGGGAGGAAGCAGTTCCTGGGTGCATTGAGAAGGGAGTATAAAAGGTGGGCACTAGTGTTGAGCCACCCCCGTAGTGTTCGAGTTCGGTTCGGTTCGTCGAACACCCGTGTGTTCGCCGAACTGTTCGTCGAACTGTTCGTCGAACACCTTCGAACACCGTTAAAACCAATGGCAGGCAAACAAAAACACATAGAAACACATAGAAAACACCTTCAAAGGTGTCCAAAAGCTGACAAACTGCTCAGAAGACATAACTAACACATGGAAAAGTGACAAGTACATATAGTCATGCGAAAATAAAAGAGGTGGAGGAGTAAAAGGAGGGGGAGACACAGATATAGGCATGTCATGCCCTTCTAAAATCCAAAAAGTGAGAAGCCGACACGGCCAGTCCGCTCCTGCCCGTGCCACCTCCGTGTCGCCGGGTTTGTGCCAGAGCCGCGGTGAACCCTGATGGCCAGCCCCCCGCTCCAAATACTGGTGCCTGTCCGCTGGTGGGTCGAGCGAGCCCCCCTGTGGTGGAGGCAGCTCTAAGCTTTTTAATTTAAATTGTCTCTCTAATTTGAATGAATACACTTTAAATCCATTTACAAGGATCTATTGGAGGGCAAGTCTCATGCCAGCAGCCGCGTAATTCCAGCTCCAGTAGCGTCCACTAAAGCTGCTGCAGTTAAAAAGCTTTTATAAGGATCGAGCTCGGCTGTCCACCGCAAGGCATCCTACTGCCAGTCCCAGCCCCTATGCCTTGGGGTGCCTCCTGATGCTCTTCACTAAGTATCCCATGGTCCCGAAGCATTTCCTTTGAAAAAATTAAGTGTCTAAACTACAGGTGGTGCAGCTTGCTTAACAGCCGGGATAATCCGCTTACTAGCAGACACTGCTACTAGGCACAAAGTATTTCCTGGGCTAGATGCAGTTAAAAATTTGTAATTAGATACTCTCGTTGGATGCTGAGAAAGCATTCCATAGAGTCTCCTGGCACGCCATATATGATTCTCTTAAAAAGCTTGGGGTAGGGGTCTAGGGGACCCTTTTATAGCCAAAATCACGGCCCTGTATCGCAATACGTCACCTAGGCTGAAGATAAATGGAACTGTAGCACCCTGAGGGCTCGGTTGCTAAAGACGTATTGCACCTCACCCAGAGGTGTGATATCTCACTCTCAGGTAAGGATGGAGTGTGGATCAGGACCCGACACCTGCATGCATTACACCACATTGCCGTGGGGCAGGGCGACCAATATGCCCCTGAGATGGGCACGACAGTCCCTGTCCCTGGCTGGAGTGGGGGGAGGGAACACTGAGGAAGGGGAACCCTGTAGTGCAGGAGCAGGGAGGAAGCAGTTCCTGGGTGCATTGAGAAGGGAGTATAAAAGATGGGCACCATCTTAGTTCAGTGCAGAGAAGTCTAAGCAGAAGTGGCAGGGAGCAGGGGCTCTGCATGAGCTCTGCTCCGGAGGCGGGCCTAGTAACAGAGGCCCAGGCCTGGAAGAGGGAGAAGGAAGGAAGAGGAGCGGAGAAGGCTCCAGGAACGAGGAATGAAGGGATCCCAGGGGTGCGGACGGGCGAGTCGCCACCGCACGCCCGAATACACCTGCGTGGAGGGGTCAGGCCAAAGGGGGAGACCGGTCCCCGAACTAGTGGAGGCAGGAAACGACCCTCAGCTAGAAACCGGAGGCTCTGACATTTTATGTGGCGCAGCCCCTCGCTACACCCGCTAGGAAGGCACCACATAGGGTCAGGGAAACTGGCGCCAAGTTTACCAAGAGGAGGCCCGAGGCAGCCGGACAGAAGTGTTGGTAAGAAAGGCCAGACAAAGGACACACAAAGGGGGTCCTGTGAAGTGCTCCAAAGTTATCTGGGAGTTGTCTGAGCCCCTCACCTGGTGAGCACAGTACGACGTGGGCAGCCGTTACCTGCAGACGTGGTCTGGATAATAAGAACTGTGAGTAAAGGCCCTGAACTGCATCACTGACTCCGTGTCGTTACTGCTGCTGCCCTGCACCATCACCCCCATCCTCCGCATACACTGCCCTGAGGCTATACTCCTGAGGCTCTGCTGCACCCACAACACCAGCCTTAGCGGTCTGCCCTGTAGCGGCGGTTCACTCTGACCGCAATCCACGGGTGGCGTAGTCGGACATTTAAACATCAAAACCACATAAATAGTTCCGCCACTGGTTTGACCGCCCTGAGCCACGGAACCGGATCGCCGCCACGAAGACTACAACCACCAGCATCCACCAAAAAGGGTCCGGCTCGGGTGTCCCAAGGCCCAGGGGGTGCGTCAGAACATTTTCATCACCTTTCACAATCACCAATGGGACAAGGCAGGGATGTCCTCTGTCCCCTCTCTTATACATCCTAGTGACGGAGCACCTGCTCTCATCAATTCGCCATAACCCCAATATTAGGTGGATTGAGGTGGGAGGCACCGAGTACAAGTGCTCTCTATTTGCTGATGATGTCCTAGTATATATCACTCAATCACATATATCCATCCATGCTGTTATGGCTGAAATAGATCACTTTGTTACATGGTAAAATTTTAAAATCAATGCAGCGAAGTCTGAGGCCCTCGATGTCTCCCTCCCTAAATCCATATAGGATTCCATCCAGTCCAACTTTCCCTTTGCCTGGCCCTCACAGGGTATCAAATACTTAGGAATTCCTATTCATAGAGACCTCTCCCATCTATGTTATCTTAATTTTGGGCCCTTTATTGAACAATTCCATACAGACCACGGTTGGCAAGTTAGAACTGTAAGATTCACTACGTGAACCACTGGTGTTTTGTGGAAAAGCACATGTACACCGCGTTCCAAATTATTATGCAAAAAGTGTTTAGGAGTGATAAGGGAAGAATTTGTTTGTTTGTCAGTTAAACTCATTGATGGTGATGTGTGTCAGGGCTCTTTATATCACTGTAAGCAATTGCAGACACCTGTGCTAATTAGTTTGGCAGGTGTGTCCAATGAAAGGCAAGACTACTTAAGAAGGCTCTCTCACATTATTAAGCAGCCTACATTTTCTGCCAAAATGGGAAAGAAAAAGGATGTGTCGGCTGCTGAGAAGCAACAAATTGTGGAGTGTTTAGGTCAAGGCATGACTACAATCAACATTGTGCGATGATCAGGATGAAGTGTCTTGGCAATCAAGAAGTATGTAGCTGATTCACAGTACACACGTGTGCGTGCTGATAAGGGCAAATTGAGGACTCTTTCCTACAGGCAATTACGTCAGGTTGAAAGAGCAGCGGCAAAAAAGCCTTGTCATAGCAGCAGACAAGTTTTTGAAGCTGCTTGTGCCTCCAACGTCCCCCGAACAACAAGATGCAGGGTCCTTCAGAGGTTTGCAGCTGTGCATACGCCATCCTGTCGACCTCCTCTATCCACTTCACACAAGCAGAAACGGCTCCAGTGGGCCAAACATTACATGAAGACTGATTTCAAAACTGTTTTGTTCACGGATGAGTGCCGTGCAGCGCTCGATGGTCCAGATGAATGGAGTGGAGGATGGCTGGTTGATGGACACCCCACGCAAACACGGCTACAGCGCCAACAAGGAGGAGGTGGAGTAATGTTTTGGGCTGGAATCATGGGGAGAGAGATTGTCGGCCCCTTTAGGATCCCTGAAGGCGCTAAAGATGAACTCCATAATGTATGTGGATTTTCTCAAACAGCACTTCCTGACATGGTTCAAGAAGAAGAACCGTGTATTTCACAGCAAGATCATTTTTCTGCATGATAATGCACCATCTCATGCTGCACATAAAACAGCTGCATCTCTGGCTGATATGGGCATAAAAGGGGACAAACTTATGGTGTGACCCCCATGCTCCCCTGACCTCTACCCCATTCAGAACCTTTGGAGCATCATTAAAAGGAGTGTCTATGATGGCGGGAGGCAGTTCACATCTAAGCAACAGCTCTGGGAGGGTATTCTGTCCTCATGCAAAACAATTGAAGCAGAAACCATCCAAAACCTGACAAATTCAATGGACGAGAGAGTTCAGAAGCTCCTTTCGAACAAGGGGTCCTATGTGAAAATGTAACATCACCTAGAATAAAGTTTTGAGTTGAAAACTGTTTGATTTCAGTTTCTAACAACCTGCTAATGCTTATAATTTCAAAAATGACCATTTTTTTGGTCTTTATTAAAATGAAAAGGTTGATCGAAAAGTTTGGGGGATCTAAGAGTGTGGCAACCCAGTAGTCATGATTACTTCGAATTCTGACAATATGAGGGTCATGCTGCAGGTAGTGCAGCAAGAAGGCACTTATGTGTCTTGCGCATCTCGGAGCCCCAAAATTATTTTCCGGGCTAGATGCAGCTAAAAATTATTTTTAATTTTAAATCTGGTGAAGCTTATTATAGATGGCCTAATAGGATCAGTGCTGCACACTGCTACAAAGCCCAAATTATTTTCCAGTCAAGATACAGATAAACATGATTAGTAATTTGAAAGCTTAAAACGGTTGGTAGGGTGATTTTAACCAATCATCAAGCTTTTACTCTCCCCAGGATGACACAGGGGTAGAAAAGTCGTTTCGGATCCATGATTTGTTCATCTTTATGAACGTGAGTCTGTCTACATTATCAGTGGAGAGCCGCGTGCGCTTATCTGTCAGCACACCACCAGCAGCGCTGAACACACGTTCAGACAGAACGCTGGCTGCGGGGCATGACAAGATCTCCAAGGCGTAAGTGGCTAGCTCCGGCCATTTATCCAGATTGGAAGCCCAAAAAGAGCAAGGGTCCAGTGACACAGTCGTGGCTTCAATGTTTACTTGGAGATACTCCTGTACCATCGTCTCTAGGCGTTGACTATGTGTCAGACTTCTTGTCTCCTGTGGCCTTGCAAAGGATGGGCTAAAAAAGTGGTGAAATGATTCCGCAAAATTGATGTTACCAGCAGATACTGTGGTTCTGTTACGGTTTGAGTGCTGAACACTTGACGGTCCCACGGTTGGCAAGTTGGAACTGTGAGATTCACTACGTGCACCACTGGTATTTTGTGGAAAAGCACATGTAAGATTCTGCAACAGTCTCTGCTGATACTCCTGCATGCGTGCATCCCTTTCTATGGCAGGAATAATTTCTGCAAATTTACTTTTGTACCGGGGATCTAACAGTGTGGCAACCCAGTAGTCAGGATTATTTCTAATTCTCACAATTCGAGGGTCATGTTGCAGGTAGTGCAGCAAGAAGGCACTCATGTGTGTTGCGCATCCAGGAGCACCAAGTCCCTGTTGTGTTGGTGGCGAGGTAACAATCATGCTTCCTTCCTCTGTCCTCTCCCCCCAACCTCGCACAACAGAAATGTGATCAAGGTCTCCCTCATCTGATGAGTCTTCCATCAGTTCGTCCTCCACTTCTTCCTGGGCTCCTGCACCTTCCTCACTAGTTTGGCTGCTACCATGCGCCCTGGTAAAATCATCTCCCCCACCCTCACATGCCTGCCGCCCTGGTGCTGCCGACCGTCTGGACCTTGCAGATGTTAGCCCTTCCGCATACAACTCCTCCTCCTCTACTTCCTCCACCTCCTCTTGTGCCACCACCTGACTCCGAATTCTGTTTAACATGTGCTCCAGCATGTAAATCACCGGAATAGTCATGCTGATAATGGCATCGTCAGCACTAAACATCTTCGTCGCCATTTCAAAACTGTGCAGAAGGGTGCATAGGTCCCTGATCTGAGACCACTCCTCCAGCGTGATTTGCCCCACCTCTGAATCTCGTTGGCCCAGGCTATACGTCAGAACGTATTGCACCAGGGCTTGTCGGTGCTGCCACAGTCGCTGCAACATGTGCAGAGTTGAATTCCACCGGGTAGGCACATCGCATTTTAGCCGGTGAAGTGGCAGGCCCAACGACTTCTGTAGAGATGTAAGTCGCTGAGCTGCGGGATGCGAACGGCGGAAGTGAGCACACAGCGACCGTGCCCTCTGCAGAAGGCCATCTAGTCTGGGATAGTGGGCTAAAAATTGCTGGACAACCAGGTTCAACACGTGAGCCATACAAGGCACGTGTGTGACATTGCCCCGGCGAAGGGCCGCACCCAGGTTTGCAGCATTGTCGCACACGGCCTTCCCTGGTTTCAGGTCCAGTGGAGACAACCATTCATGAAATTGGTTCTCCAGAGCTGACCACAACTCCTCAGCTGTGTGACTCACATTTCCCAGACATTTCAATGTAAAAACCGCCTGATGACGTTGAGCCCTACTGCCAGCATAGTAAGGAGGTGTGCAGGATCCCTTCTGCGCAGTTAGAAAGCTTGTGGCATGACCAGACAGGCTTTGGGTGCAGGTGGAAGACCGAGAGGAGGTTGAGGAGGCAGAAGCAGTGGAGGAACTTTGACATAAAGAGGATTGACGCACAACTCGTGGGGACGGCAAGACTTGGACAGCAGCCCCTTGTCCTGCTGTCACCATAGTTACCCAGTGCCCAGTCAGCGACATGTAACGCCCCTGTCCATGCCTACTCGTCCAAGTGTCTGTGGTGAAATGCACCCTGTCACACACAGAGTTTCTCAAAGAAGCGGTGATGTTGTGTGCGACATGCTGGTGGAGCGCAGGCACACCTTTCTTTGAGAAGTAGTGCCGACTGGGCATCTGGTACTGGGGCACTGCGACGGACATAAGGTCTCAAAAATCCTCTGTGTCCACCAGGCGGAAAGGCAGCATTTCTGTAGCCAAGAGCTTGCAGATGGTGAAATTCAACCTCTTAGCTTTCTCATGGCTAGGAGGAAATGGTCTTTTACTTGTCCACATCTGAGGGACCGAGGGCTGGCTATTGTGCTTAGACGGGGTTGATAAGGGTGTCCCCGGCAAACTGCCGGTCTGTGAGGAAGATGCAGGCGGACATGTTAGGTTGCCTTGATCCAAAGGTGGTGCTATCGATGTCGGACAGCGCTCAAGACCAGCTGGTGTTACCACCTCCAAAGAAAATGATGACCTGCCAATCACGCTGGCTGTTGCGGGTAAAGAGGTGGCAGGTCTGCGCCCCAAAACAGGTGTGACTGCTGTCCCCCCAGTCACAGAGGATGAAGAGGCCGCGGATGCACAAGATATGGCAGACGGTGGTTGGCCCGGCCGGCTAGACCGCATTGTAGCACACTGAGCTTCCCACTGCAACTTATGCTTCATGTCCATGTGCCGGTTCATGCATGAAGTACTCAAACTATGTATTTTTTGGCCTCTACTTAGCTTTTGCTGACAAATGTTACAGATAACACGAGTTGGGTCATCTTTATCGATCTGAAAAAATGCCCAGGCTATGCAAGGCTTAGCACCCATGCGACCTGAAGAGCCACCACGACTTGTGGTGAGAGGCAGAGTTGTGTTTGAGGATGCAGTTGTTGACGTGCTTCCAGTACTACGTCTCTGTCCAGGAAGGCGCAACCTGACCTCGTCGTCACTAGCATCTTCCTCCACCTCCTCTGCTGACCTCATCTCTTGGCTGACTGTGGGTTGACAGTAAGTGGGATCTCCGACCTCATCATCATCACCCTGTGCGTTATCACACCCGTCGTCCTCAGAGCCAACCTGTTCCTGCCCTGACAAAAAACTAAAGTTGTCGCTCCAATCAGGTATTTGAGTCTTATCATCGTCTTCCTCATTGTCTCCACCAACAGGAGTTACAGTTTGGGAATGAGGGTCTACATTATGGTCAGAACCTTCTGCGTCTGGTCCTGGATCCGACTCATAAAGATTCTGGGCATCAGTGCAGATCATTTCCTCGTCTGGATTCACAGAAGCGCTGGAGTCGACCTCTGATTCCCAGGCTATAGTATGAGTAAACAGCTCTGCAGACTCAACCATCTGTTCTACCTCATACTCAGACGGGCAGCTGGAGATTTGGGAGCTGTGAGGAAGCAAGTGCGATTTGGGTGACACCTTTGAGGACTGGAGTATTTGTGATGTTGAAGTTGATGTGGAGGAGAGCCCACTTAAAGGAGCACTTGATATCCGTTGAAGCACCTGCTGTTTTTGTGCCTCATCTGGAATTTGCAGCGATTGGCGTGGCCGTAAGAAAGGGATCTTATCACATTGTCCGCTAAAAGAAGTAGACATTTTAGTTTGGCTGGAAGATGGTCTTTCTTCTGCACCTACCCCACGGACACAACCTTTTTTCCCCTTCCCAACACGCCTATTCCCCTTTCCACCAGCAGCAGGCCTTTTTCCACTCATTTTGGTGGTTAACTAATTCACAACTCTGGAGTTGTTTGCACAAAAAAACAATGGATGGTAACCGAGCAGAGCTGAGTGGCCAAACTGTGGTATTAGGCCAAAACTATTGGCTGGGTTAGATGCAGAAAAAAATTATTTTTAATTTGCAACCTGATGGAGGTCAGTATAGATGGACTAATAGACCAAGTCCCACACACCGCTAGAAGCCCAAATATTTTTTCAGAGCTAGATGCAGAAAATTTTTTTATTCAATTTGCAACCTGATGGAGGTCAGTATAGATGGACTAATAGACCAAGTCCCACACACTGCTAGAAGCCCAAATATTTTTTCAGAGCTAGATGCAGAAAAAAATTATTTTTAATTTGCAACCTGATGGAGGTCAGTATAGATGGACTAATAGACCAAGTCCCACACACCGCTAGAAGCCCAAATATTTTTTCAGAGCTAGATGCAGAAAAAAATTATTTTTAATTTGCAACCTGATGGAGGTCAGTATAGATGGACTAATAGACCAAGTCCCACACACCGCTAGAAGCCCAAATATTTTTTCAGAGCTAGATGCAGAAAAATATTATATTCAATTTGCAACCTGCTGGAGGTCAGTATAGAAGGACTAATAGAACAAGTCCCACACACTGCTAGAAGCCCAAATATTTTTTCAGAGCTAAATGAAGAAAAAAATTATTTTTAATTTGCAACCTGATGGAGGTCAGTATAGATGGACTAATAGACCAAGTCCCACACACTGCTAGAAGCCCAAATATTTTTTCAGAGCTAGATGCAGAAAAAAATTATTTTTAATTTGCAACCTGATGGAGGTCAGTATAGATGGACTAATAGACCAAGTCCCACACACCGCTAGAAGCCCAAATATTTTTTCAGAGCTAGATGCAGAAAATTTTTTTATTCAATTTGCAACCTGATGGAGGTCAGTATAGCTGGACTAATAGACCAAGTCCCACACACTGCTAGAAGCCCAAATATTTTTTCAGAGCTAGATGCAGAAAAAAATTATTTTTAATTTGCAACCTGATGGAGGTCAGTATAGATGGACTAATAGACCAAGTCCCACACACTGCTAGAAGCCCAAATATTTTTTCAGAGCTAGATGCAGAAAAAAATTATTTTTAATTTGCAACCTGATGGAGGTCAGTATAGATGGACTAATAGAACAAGTCCCACACGCTGCTAGAAGCCCAAATATTTTTTCAGAGATAAATGAAGAAAAAAATTATTTTTAATTTGCAACCTGATGGAGGTCAGTATAGATGGACTAATAGACAAAGTCCCACACACTGCTAGAAGCCCAAATATTTTTTCAGAGCTAGATGCAGAAAAAAATTATTTTTAATTTGCAACCTGATGGAGGTCAGTATAGATGGACTAATAGACCAAGTCCCACACACCGCTAGAAGCCCAAATATTTTTTCAGAGCTAGATGCAGAAAAAAATTATATTCAATTTGCAACCTGCTGGAGGTCAGTATAGAAGGACTAATAGAACAAGTCCCACACACTGCTAGAAGCCCAAATATTTTTTCAGAGCTAAATGAAGAAAAAAATTATTTTTAATTTGCAACCTGATGGAGGTCAGTATAGATGGACTAATAGACCAAGTCCCACACACTGCTAGAAGCCCAAATATTTTTTCAGAGCTAGATGCAGAAAAAAATTATATTCAGTTTGCAACCTGATGGAGGTCAGTATAGATGGACTAATAGAATGATGCTATGCCCAAAAGATTTTACTTCACTAGGTGCAGTAAAAAAATTGGTATTCTATACACAGGTGGTATATCTTGCAACACAGATAGGCTACTCCACTGACTAACACACTCTGCAATAGGCCAAAAAGGATTAGCTTTGCTAGATTCAGCCAAATGCTGTGAAAAAAACTTGCACAGCACTGGCACAGACCTGCCTGGCAAAAACTGATAGGAACTGATGTAACCTAGTCCTGAAAAGGACTCCAATTACAATTAGTCTTTACTCCCACAATCTATCTATTTAAGAGCACAGACCTGCCTGATAAAAGTCGTAGGAAATGCTGTAACCTAGTCCTTAAAAGGACTGCAATCACAACTCTTCCCTACTCCCAAGCTATCTGTAGATTTGTGTGAAATTTGGCTTGAAATTAACAAGGTATAGCACACACAGCAACAGCGGTGCCGTCTAACACGTAGCTGCAGCAGTGAGAAAATGGTGGCGACGGGGAAAATGGCTTGGTCTTATAGGGCAAGGACATGTGACATACACTGCCAATCACACATGCCCTTGCTTGTGTGAAAAAAAGCACTTCGCTCCGTGTGTGCGCTGCTGATAGGCTGACAGATTGCACCTCCCCACTGCAAATGCGGGAAAGAGAAAAAAAAATGGAGATCTTCATTGTTCCTGCAGAGATCCATCCCCTGCCCCTCCCCCCGCCCCGCTGTACACTCAAACTGCGTATTAACATTAATTTTCATCATTACTGAGAAAAAATCCAGTTATGATTTTGGTGCACGAACAGTTATCGAACAAAACCTCGAACAGCCGAATTTTTCTCAAATTGTTCGTGTTCGCCGACCGGCTCGAACACCGCCCAAAACAGCTCGAATTTGAGATTGGCGAACAGTTCGAGTAGAACAACGCTCATCTCTAGTTGGGAATACAGTGGGACTGTGGTGGAAATGGGAGAAGTAAAATGTCTTTGTTGTAATCTCTGCAGACGACTTGTGGTTGGAAGAAGTTGTCATGTTGGTCTGGGCCAGATGGAAAAGACGAGAAAAGTGAATGACTCCATCAAAAAGAATGTCAGGTGTAAGTCACTATCTATAACTATAACTGTACTTTTATCTCTTACATGTTCTGCAGGAGTGATATCTACCACTATACGGTCACCATATGGCGTTAATATTAGTGTTGGACTTTAAAGATTTATTTTCAGTAAAACTATGGTCATCAGCCGAGGTTCCCTTATACCCACATTTAGGGAACGCCACTGTAGTTGTAATCAGGGTTACCTGGTAAGGGGCCCACTCAGATATTTTGACCCCCCCCCTGCCCTGAGCTGAACCCCTAGCTATGCTTCTGCACATGCATTGTGAATGCCCTTAGGTTGTGCCCCTGTGAGGCTCTTTATTCTCTCATAGAAGCATTGCCTGCTGCATATTATGGAATGTGATGGAACTTATGTACAGCAAAGAAAATCTCTGTGGGGTGAATTCATTCAGCATTTTTTGGTGTATACCAACCATGCTTGTGGTATAACTTGTGACTTTTCTTGCCTTTTGATAGGTGGGTGGCTACAGTGCGGGCGGGAGGCCATTCACCAGATCTCCCCCCCAGGGTGGGGTCTGGGATTTAAATAGCCAGCCTTTTCACTCAGGTGTTGTTCAGTGTGTGGAAGCTGAGACAAGCCACAAATGGCATCCAAGTGCTGTCCGATTTTTCACAGACCCATACACTTTCATTGCTGAGTTTAAGCTTACACTCGGATCAATATTGGACATGTCTCTGTGATTTTGCATGGACCACTCTGTCCGCAAAAAATCACGGATATGTGAACAGCCCCATAGACTGTCATAGGTACGAGTTCTATGCATCAAAAAAATGGATAGCATATGTGGAAAAGCTCATGTGAAAATAAGTCCTAAGCTTTTGCTATCATTTCCTTCTCAATCATTATAAAGATATTGCTTTGCAAAGAATTGACTTTGAGCTGAACTTCCTGACATTCCCAGGTCCCCACCAATTAGAACAGTTTGTGATTTGACTTACGCTGATTGGCCACACTGCTGAAGAGTCAAAGTGTGGGCTTCTTCATAATGCCCGGCAGCTATCATATCACATGTCCTTCAGCAGCCAATCAGGGGTGACTATCATAGCCAGTATTAAAGATGTGGCCTGGCTGAACACAGCATATGGACAGATGTCTGTCTGCTCAGCTCATTAATATAGGAACAGAAAAAGGCCAAAATTGTATTGTATTGTACTAGTGCACTAGTGTTGAAGAACATTGAGTGGTAGTCAGACTGAGAATAATAATCCAAAGATTCAAGTGAGATAAGTGTGGCGCCCCTGAGGGTTCGACCGCCACAGGAATGCTGCACTTCTGCAATGGAGTGTGGTGTTCCTCCTCTGAGGTAAGGCCGGTGTGATGGTGGTGACCTAACCTTTTGCATCCAACACCATATTTCCACCAGAGGGAGCTAGTATGCACTAGGTGCTGCTCCCCTGGTTACAGGGAGACTGGGGAATACAAAGTGGTAGGAACCAGTTAGTGGGTGTGGGTGGAGGAACAACTAGTTGGTTACACTTCAAATCTAGTACTTAATAGAATGCCATCTTTGATCTTGGTTCTCTTCTCTGGTTCATCAGTCTAGCCTTGGCTAGTCTGTCGGCTGTCACTGTGCTGTCAAACTACTGTGTGTAATGTGACTTCCCTCCGGGAGCGCAGATCCTGTGTGGGCCTGCACCGGCAAGGGACACGGCCCTCGTACCCTGATCTTGGGACTAGAGGTAGGTTGTAGGCAAGGAATGTCTCAACCCGGCCGAGGACCAGGATCAAGAAGGCCAGGGAGCTTTAGAGTGTGGCTCCCTAGCAAATGGGTCCCGGGGAGGATGCAGACGGAGCGGAGTACGCCACCTGTCCTCGCCTACCTGATCTATTCAAAGGGATTCCGGCTGCAAGAGGGGTACCGGCCCCCAACACCCGACCTCGTACTCTACGTCCAGGACGGAAAAGCTCGGTTAGGCCCTGAGGATCCCACCGGGCGTCGGATGGAGAGGAATTGCCACCCGAGCCCTACACCTGAGAGGAGCTCAGAGGGAGCCCGGCCTATCTACACACGCACAGACGGGAAAGGGTGAAGTCTGTAGTTCAGGAACACTCTGGTCTAGGGTCGCTACCGAACACTGGACTTCCTCGGAGGTAGTCGGACCCCCGTCCCTGGTGGCCGCAGGACTTCGTGAGAAGCAGGGAGTCGCCTTCCCGCTAACAACTCTGAGTGAGTAAAGCCTTGGAAGTTCACCCCAATGGCCTCCGGACTGTTCATTACGCGCCATACCACGCGACGCGGTTCCCGTACTCCCCGCGCTACTACTACCCCCCTTCATCCTGTCTGCCTGCCCTGAGGCCTTGCTCCACCTGTGGGGAGCAGTAATAACTTTAGCCGCCATGACACCGGGCTTCGGCGGACTGCAGCGGCGCTGGTGATCCTTCACCAGACACCACAGGTGGCGTAGTCATTAATCAGCCACTCAACCCAGACAAGCCCACACCATCTCTTTCTAATGTGACGGCCCTGAGCACGGGTCGGGCCCAGGCCACGGCTGCACCCCATCTCTCCATCACAGGGCCCGACACCGAGTCCCCCAACACCCAGGGTAAAACACGGGCTTTCTGAGTAGAGGCGTCACAACCTGGCGTAGTCGGCAGGATATCGTGCCCGTAGCAACGGAGAAGAGTGCCCATTGATATCGGGTACTGTGTGCCTTACACCTTGAACTGTTGTTTTACACTTAAAATGGCGCCCGCCCAAGAAGAACAGACGCCATAATGCTGTGAAAAGACTGTCTTTGAACGCCTCCCATCGAGGGCTGGGTGTCACGGGTGTGTTGCCACAAAGATCGTCACGAGTACACAGCCTGACTTCTCGCAGCTGACTTGTTGGTGCTTTGTGTTTCTCGGCAGTGAGGGAGTTAATTCTCTCTCTCTCTCTGGGCTAGATGAGGTCCAGCCTCGCCCAGCTGCAATCAATACTTCTGTAGTTAGACTCCTTCATATACCTGCTGGTCTGTTTGGGAGGTGTCGGTGAAAGCATTTCATTCAGACTGACAGAGCGGATCGTGGTGTTTGGAGTTGCTGAGATAAGTGTATTTGGAAGTGTTTTTTCCCTTTCCTCGCTTTATCATTTATCTCCTTCCCGTTGGTTTTCCCTCTGTTGTAGTTGAGAAGTTGTTTGTATGCAAGGTGGTTTTGGTTTTTCCCTTGTACTGTCTCGTTCGTCTAAATACTGTGTTTGGGCATATTATTTCTTGTTCCCTTTGGTTGTGATCGGGGTCCTTCTCAGGACTAGATTACTGAGGTGCAGGGATCTTCAGGAGGTAGGGGTTACGCTGGCGGCCTGGACCTCTGTACCTTTAACAGTACCTCCAGGTTGAGGGATTAGTCAGGGCCCCAGCTTAGGGTCAGCTTAGGCCTCCTACCTCCAGTATACAGAGACAGCGTGACACTGGGCTCCCACTTGGCGCCAAAAATGTGGACTGCCCCTTCCATCAGAGACTGTCCGCGGGGTAATGCCCGTCAACCGGATGGGCTGAACGAAGGCGGGCCTGTCAGCATTCCACCCAGGAACCGCCCCGAAAGAGGAGGAAGAAGAAAAGCAACAAGGTGCGGCCATGGTGGTCCGAGCTTGGCAGTCAACGGAGGCAGACATGGATGCCTCTGGGGAACAAGACCATGCATCTACTGAACCCTGTTCAGGCCCTTCACCCGGCAGAGAGCAAGGCGGCAGCGTGTTGACCCCGGGAGATATTGCATTTCTCCATCAATAAGCTCCGGAACTCCTAAGAAGGCAGAGAGAGGCCCCGGAGGCGGCGACGGCAGCGTGGCGGGAGGAGATGCTGTTACGTATCCGAGACCGCCGCCAAGGAGTTGAGGTCCCAGGATAAGTCGACTCGGTGACAGAGGTCGAGGGTGACCTCGCGACGGGTGAGTGTGCAACCCCTGTCCCGGCTGCAGAGCCTACCGTGACTATCCTGGACCTCATGTCGGAGCACTTAGTTCCCCACTTAGTTCACCTGGGAGCAAGCGTTAGCTCCAGAGCTGCAATCGGCAGCCATCAGTGGAGACCTGTGATGCCGCCCAAATCCTGATTCGGAGGTGCCTGAAGCTGCGGAGGAAACTACCGGCTCCAACCCGGACTGGTCCGCGTCTACAGAGGACTCGCAGCAACCCGCTCTTACCCCGCTACCCGCACCAGCAGTAACCTGGCCCGAGGCTGAGGAGTGGGCCTGGTAAAACCAGGGGGGCGACCTAATGGGCTTCCCTTGGGAGACCCGGTCTGAAGCGCGAAGGAGGAGCCAGTGGTGCAGCGACCAGATATTCCAGCTCGCATGGGTGTAGCATCGGCGGGAGCAGCGTTGCGAACGCCTCGAGGTCAGGACCAAAGCTGCAAAGACTCGGGCGCGTCCGGAGGAGGCCACCCGTCCCAGTCCCCGGTACGAAGGCCAAGTCGTCCGTTTTCATCATGAGACGGGGTGGGGGTTCATCCGGTGTCCCCAGTTCCAGGACGATGTGTTCGTCAGCCGGCGGGACATCGAGCCGCGCCTCAAGAAGGGACAACCCAGTCGGAACCTCCTCCCGGGCGACACAGTGACTTTCTCTCGCCACCAGGGGGAGCGTGGGTGGTACGCCCACAAAGTGTCGTGGAGCGACGCCACCCCGCCCTCAGCCTCAGGTGACCGGCTAGCCTCCGTCGGGAGGAATGAGCCTTTTCCAAGAAGAGAGCCCGAGGTCTAAAGCAGCCCCTGGCTGCTGCTGTTGTTAAAGTTTTAAGTTCAATGCTGCTATTTTATGTTTTCCCCCTGTTTACAGAGACTTTGGTCCCTGCAGACTATGGCAGGCGGCGGACTGTGTTTGTATATAGTTATGCATCTATTTAGGTGCTTCCTATTGGTTTTATGTAAAACCGTGCCTCTTCTTCTACCTCAGACCTCAGAAGCAAAACCTGTCTGGAGTGGCTTTTGTGGAGGTCCAACTCTGGATCTTCATGCCCTGCAGCCACCCCAGGGCCCACGTAGAGGGTTTAGGGCAGGTCCCTCTTGCTACTGAACTGACTGTCGCCACTTCTAACAAGTCTGCTGCCATTGTCAAAAGTCTCTTGTCCTAACTTATGCTTTATACTTTTATAATTTTGTACTTTTGCACTTTTACACTTTTATACCTTGTTATGCAACGTTTAAGAAATGTGCCTCCCATAAAGGGATGATAGTTTTGTTATTATAAAAAGAAAATTTCCTGGGTGTTACTTCCTTTGCAGCCCGTGGACGTGCTGTGTTTTACCAGGGGGGAATGTGGCGCCCCTGAGGGTTCGACCGCCACAGGAATGCTGCACTCTGAGGTAAGGCCGGTGTGATGGTGGTGACCTAACCTTTTGCATCCAACACCACATTTCCACCAGAGGGAGCTTGTAACGGGTCTGGGAGGCGGAATCTCTGAGCAACTATACAAGGGGGCGGTCCTTGTAAGGAAGCGGGTGGCTCCCAGGGAAGACGGGCAGGTAGTCGCGGCAAGTGACAGGGACAGTCTCTGGGTAGAAGGGCAGGTAGTCACGGCAAGTGACAGGGACAGTCTCTGGGTAGAAGGGCAGGTAGTCACGGCAAGTGGCAGAGACAGTCTCTGAATAGAAGGACGGGTACTCACGGCAAGTGACAGGGACAGTCTCTGGGTAGAAGGACAGCAGGCAGGTGGCTGGTGAGCGCTCCCAGGTGAGCGGGCGAGAGTCTTGGGACAGGCAGGTGGTCACGGCAAGTGACGGCAGAGCCTCCAGGTAGGCTAGCAGACAGGTAGCAGGTGAGCGCTCCCAGGTGAGCAGGCAAGAGTCTCTGGCCAGGCAGGTGGTCACGGCAAGTGACGGCCGAGCCTCCAGGTAGGCTAGCAGACAGGTAGCAGGTGAGCGCTCCCAGGTGAGCAGGCAAGAGTCTCTGGACAGGCAGGTGGTCACGGCAAGTGACGGCGGAGCCTCCAGGTAGGCTAGCAGACAGGTAGCAGGTGAGCGCTCCCAGGTAAGCAGGCAAGAGTCTCTGGGCAGGCAGGTGGTCACGACAAGTGACGGCGGAGCCTCCAGGTAGGCTAGCAGACAGGTAGCAGGCGAGCGCTCCCAGGTGAGCGGGCAGGCTGGTCCATAGACAGACTGACAGGTGTCGGAAGGCAGACCGTCGGACCGCAGGCTTGCAAGCAGGAAAACGGATATCAGGCAGGTATCAAGCAGGAATCTGGCAGGTGACTGGCAGGTAACTGGTAACGGGACCTGAGGGCTGAAGCAGAGTGAAGGCTTTGCAACAACATTGCTCGGGCACCTCCATTTTGGAGGAGGTGCCTTATATATGGGAAGTCCTCCGGCAATTGGCCGGGGACTCCTTAGGATGGCGCGCGCGGTCCCTTTAAGAGAGGGGAAGCGCGCGCGCCCTAAGCACACTGCCGGGGAAGGAGCGCGTGCCGGAAGCAGCGGGGAGAGAAGCGCTGGAGGACGCCGCGCCAGGAGCGGGGAGGTGAGAGGGACGGCGTCTCTGCCTAGTACGGGGCAGAGACGCCGATGCTACAGTACCCCTCCCTTTAGGCCCCCTCTTTTTTTGGCCAGAAAGAAATTTTTCAAGGAGAAGCGGGGCGTTGATGTTCTCCCTGGGTTCCCAAGTTCTCTCCTCAGGACCAAACCCCTTCCAATCTACCAGAAAAAAGGTCTTTCCTCTTACCCTCTTGGAGGCCAGAATACTCTGTACCTCAAAGACGTCATCAGCGGAAACCGGAGCAGGAGGGGCACCTGGATTATTGGAAAAAGAGTTAAAGACAACGGGTTTGAGGAGAGATACGTGAAAGGAGTTGGGTGGCCGGGAGTTTTAATTTGTAGGCCACAGGGTTAATTTGCCTGAGGACTTCGAAGGGACCGATGAATCGAGGGCCCAACTTTAAGGAGGGTACTTTGAGCCGCACATGTTTGGACGAGAGCCAAACCTTGTCTGCCAGACGGAATTGAGGCGGATCCAGACGTCTCTTATCAGCATATCTCTTCATCCGCTCAGAGGACAGAAGAAGAGCGGACCTGGTACTCACCCAAATAGTAGAAAATTCGCTGACAAGAGACTCCGCAGCAGGGTTGTCCACAGAAACGGAGACAGGAGGCGGAATCCGGGGGTGCTGGCCATAGACAATAAAGAACGGGGACTTGGATGAGGATTCGCTCTCGTGGTTATTATAAGAGAACTCGGCCCAAGGAAGGAGGTCCACCCAATCAGAATGGTGGGCATTAACAAAGTGCCGGAGATAGCTGGTAAGGATCTGATTGATCCGCTCCACTTGACCATTGGACTGAGGGTGCTAAGCGGAGGAGAAGTCCAGGGTGACGTCCAGCAGTTTACATGTGGCTCTCCAGAAGCGTGAGGTAAACTGAACCCCTCGATCCGACACGATGTGGAGGGGTAGGCCATGGAGACAGAAGATATGGCGAATAAAGTCCTTAGCCAGCTCAGGTGCAGACGGAAGACCAGGCAGGGGAATGAAGTGGGCCATTTTCGAGAAGCTTTCCGTGACCACCCAAATGACAGTACACCCGGCAGAGACAGGAAGATCGGTAATGAAGTCCATAGCGATGTGTTGCCACGGGGCAACAGGTATGGGAAGCGGCAGGAGATGACCAGCTGGTAAGTGTCTGGGAATTTTGTTGCGGCCACAAAATGAACAGGCAGAGACGAAGTCTACCACATCCTTACGCAGGGTAGACCACCAGCAATGCCGGGAAATGAGTAGGAAGGTCTTCTTTTGGCCGGCATGGCCAGCTAGTTTAGAAGAATGACCCCAACGAAGAACCCTCTCACGGTCTGGAGGCGCCACGAACGTCTTGCCGGGTGGAAGATGAGTCAAATCCAAGGGGGCCACATTCATCACCTTGGAGGGGTCGATAATGTGCATAGGCTCCTCCTCTTGGTCGGAGGACAGGAAGGATCGGGACAAGGCATCAGCTTTGACATTTTTGTCCGCCGGGCGGAAATGAAGGATGAAATCGAAGCGGGCAAAGAACAAAGACCACCGGGCCTGACGTGGATTAAGTCTCTGGGCATTTTGGAGATATGCCAGGTTCTTGTGATCCGTATAGATGATCAACGGGTATAGAGCCCCTTCAAGCAGGTAACGCCACTCCTCCAGCGCCAATTTAACGGCAAGCAGTTCTCGGTCTCCTATGGAGTAATTGCGCTCAGAGGAGGAGAAGATTTTAGAGAAAAAGCCGCAGGTTACCATTCTCCCGGAGGAAGACTTCTGGGTGAGCACCGCTCCGGCTCCAGAGGAGGAGGCATCAACCTCCAGGTAGAACTGTTTGTTGCAGTCCGGACGGTGCAGCACAGGGGCAGAGGAGAAGGCTTGTTTCAGGGAAAGGAAGGCCTCCTCAGCTTCGGATGACCATACCTTGGGATTTGCTCCCTTACGGGTGAGCGCAGATATGGGCGCAGTCCGTGATGAGAAGTGAGGAATGAAGAGACGATAGTAATTAGCGAAGCCCAGGAATCGCTGTATCGCCTTCAAGCCCTCCGGACGGGGCCACTTTAGGACAGCAGAGAGCTTCTCGGGATCCATTCGCAAGCCTGTCTGGGAGATAACATAGCCCAGGAAAGGAAGAGAGGTCTGCTCAAAAAGGCACTTCTCGTATTTAGCATAGAGGTGGTTCTGCCTGAGCCTAAGCAGGACCTGACGAACATCCCTCCAGTGTGTGGGAAGATCTGGAGAGAAGACCAAGATGTCGTCCAGGTATACCACCACGCAGGAGTAAAGAAGGTCACGGAAGATGTCGTTGACCAGTTCTTGGAAGACGGCGGGAGCATTGCAGAGACCGAAGGGCATCACACGGTACTCATAGTGTCCGTCCCGGGTATTAAATGCTGTTTTCCACTTGTCTCCCTGACGGATACGGACCAGGTTATACGCTCCACGTAGATCCAGCTTGGAGAAGATCCTGGCGCCTTTTAGACGATCAAATAACTCAGAGATGAGCGGAAGGGGGTATTTATTTTTAACCGTGATCTGATTGAGTCCTCTATAGTCAATACAGGGGCGTAGCGAGCCGTCTTTCTTTTTGACAAAGAAGAATCCGGCTCCAGCCGGGGAGATAGATTTTCGGATAAATCCCCTAGCCAGATTCTCTTCAATGTACTCAGACATGGCCCGGGTCTCGGCTGCAGACAACGGGTAGATACGCCCACGGGGAGGAGTGGTGCCAGGTACCAGGTCGATCGGGCAGTCATACGGCCTATGGGGTTGCAACGTCTCTGCTTCCTTCTTACCGAAGACATCCGCATAGGGCCAGTAAGGAGCCGGGAGACCTGGTAAATTAGCTGGAGTTGGCGGAGGGCGAGCTGGGCGGACCGGAACCAGGCAGGTCCTAAGGCAGTCTGGACCCCATCGGAGTACTTCACCGGATCGCCAGTTCAATACGGGTTCGTGTGTCTGGAGCCAAGGTAGACCTAGCAACAGGGAGTGAGAAAGTCCGGACAACACATGGAATGAGATTTCCTCAGAGTGCAGCATTCCCACCTGCAGGGTTATGGGTTCAGTGACGAGCAGGATGGTCTCCGAGAGAAGTCTTCCATCCACGGAGGCGACTGATAATGGTTCAGCCAGGGACTTGGTGGGAATACGGTATCTCTCTACCAGAGACTGGGAGATGAGGTTTCCAGCAGCTCCAGAATCCAGGTGGGCGACTTCAAAGTGATGGTTTTCTCCCCAAGCAATAGAAACCAGTAAAGTCAGAGATGGAGAGGGCTTACTTTTGTCTAGGACGACCTCTCCGAGCGGTACTAGACACTGGCGTTTCCCGGCTTCTCCGGGCAGGAACGGATGAAGTGCTCCATACTGCCACAATAGAAACAGCTTCCCTCGGCTCGGCGAGATTCTTGGCGAGATCTGACCATCTTGGTCTGGTCGATCTGCATAGGTTCTGGCGAGGGCGCCCGCGGAGTAACTGGTTGAGAGGCAGGTCTCAGGGAAGTAGGAGCAGAGCAAGAAAAGTCTTTCTCCCAGGTAGTCTCTTTGGCACGTTCTTGGAACCGGATGTCAATCCGGGTAGCTAGTGACACCAGGTCATCCAGAGTGGTAGGAATGTCCCGACCAGCTAACCCGTCCTTAATCCAACCGGAAAGACCCTCCCAGAAGACGGACACCAGAGCCTCATTTTCCCAGGCAAGCTCAGGGGCGAGGGTGCGGAACCGTATGGCATATTGGCCCACAGTGAGACTCCCTTGGCGGAGACGTAGAAGAGAGGAGGCAGAAGAGGTTTTCCGTCCAGGTTCATCGAAGACTTTCCGGAAAGCAGCGAGGAAAGATGGCAGGTCGGACACCAGGGGATCCCCTCTCTCCCACAGGGGATTTAGCCATGCCAGTGCCTCCCCAGTGAGATGGGACATGATGAAGGCCACCTTGGCCCGGTCGGAGATGAACTGGTATGCCAAAAGCTCAAAGTGCAGGGTGCACTGGTTTATGAAACCCCGAGCTAAAGTAGGTTCGCCGGCAAAGCGTGGAGGTGCCAGAAGCCGAGGTCCATAGTCGGGTACCATGAAGGGACTGGATTGCGGTACCGCAGGAATGGGCACGGCTGGACCAGAGGTAGACATAGACAAGTCACACAATGCGCCTAGATGAGAGTTAACGGACCGTAGATAGGACAGTACCATCTCCTGCTGAGTTTTCTGACGTAAGACTTCCTGGTGCAGATCGGAGATCTTGGGGCCACCGGGTTCCATGGCCCGAGCAAACTGTAACGGGTCTGGGAGGCGGAACCTCTGAGCAACTATACAAGGGGGCGGTCCTTGTAAGGAAGTGGGTGGCTCCCAGGGAAGACGGGCAGGTAGTCACGGCAAGTGACAGGGACAGTCTCTGGGTAGAAGGGCAGGTAGTCACGGAAAGTGACAGGGACAATCTCTGGGTAGAAGGGCAGGTAGTCACGGCAAGTGACAGGGACAGTCTCTGGGTAGAAGGACAGCAGGCAGGTGGCTGGTGAGCGCTCCCAGGTGAGCGGGCGAGAGTCTTTGGACAGGCAGGTGGTCACGGCAAGTGACGGCGGAGCCTCCAGGTAGGCTAGCAGACAGGTAGCAGGTGAGCGCTCCCAGGTAAGCAGGCAAGAGTCTCTGGGCAGGCAGGTGGTCACGACAAGTGACGGCGGAGCCTCCAGGTAGGCTAGCAGACAGGTAGCAGGCGAGCGCTCCCAGGTGAGCGGGCAGGCTGGTCCATAGACAGACTGACAGGTGTCGGAAGGCAGACCGTCGGACCGCAGGCTTGCAAGCAGGTAAACGGATATCAGGCAGGTATCAAGCAGGAATCTGGCAGGTGACTGGCAGGTAACTGGTAACGGGACCTGAGGGCTGAAGCAGAGTGAAGGCTTTGCAACAACATTGCTCGGGCACCTCCATTTTGGAGGAGGTGCCTTATATATGGGAAGTCCTCCGGCAATTGGCCGGGGACTCCTTAGGATGGCGCGCGCGGTCCCTTTAAGAGAGGGGAAGCGCGCACGCGCCCTAAGCACACTGCCGGGGAAGGAGCGCGTGCCGGAAGCAGCGGGGAGAGAAGCGCTGGAGGACGCCGCGCCAGGAGCGGGGAGGTGAGAGGGACGGCGTCTCTGCCTAGTACGGGGCAGAGACGCCGATGCTACAGTACCCCTCCCTTTAGGCTCCCTCTTTTTTTGGCCAGAAAGAAATTTTTCAAGGAGAAGCGGGGCGTTGATGTTCTCCCTGGGTTCCCAAGTTCTCTCCTCAGGACCAAACCCCTTCCAATCTACCAGAAAAAAGGTCTTTCCTCTTACCCTCTTGGAGGCCAGAATACTCTGTACCTCAAAGACGTCATCAGCGGAAACCGGAGCAGGAGGGGCACCTGGATTTTTGGAAAAAGAATTAAAGACAACGGGTTTGAGGAGAGATACGTGAAAGGAGTTGGGTGGCCGGGAGTTTTAATTTGTAGGCCACAGGGTTAATTTGCCTGAGGACTTCGAAGGGACCGATGAATCGAGGGCCCAACTTGAAGGAGGGTACTTTGAGCCGCACATGTTTGGACGAGAGCCAAACCTTGTCTGCCGGATGGAATTGAGGCAGATCCAGACGTCTCTTATCAGCATATCTCTTCATCCGCTCAGAGGACAGAAGAAGAGCGGACCTGGTACTCTCCCAAATAGTAGAAAATTCGCTGACAAGAGACTCCGCAGCAGGGTTGTCCACAGAAACGGAGACAGGAGGCGGAATCCGGGGGTGCTGGCCATAGACAATAAAGAACGGGGACTTGGATGAGGATTCGCTCTCGTGGTTATTATAAGAGAACTCGGCCCAAGGAAGGAGGTCCACCCAATCAGAATGGTGGGCATTAACAAAGTGCCGGAGATAGCTGGTAAGGATCTGATTGATCCGCTCCACTTGACCATTGGACTGAGGGTGCTAAGCGGAGGAGAAGTCCAGGGTGACGTCCAGCAGTTTACATGTGGCTCTCCAGAAGCGTGAGGTAAACTGAACCCCTCGATCCGACACGATGTGGAGGGGTAGGCCATGGAGACAGAAGATATGGCGAATAAAGTCCTTAGCCAGCTCAGGTGCAGACGGAAGACCAGGCAGGGGAATGAAGTGGGCCATTTTCGAGAAGCTTTCCGTGACCACCCAAATGACAGTACACCCGGCAGAGACAGGAAGATCGGTAATGAAGTCCATAGCGATGTGTTGCCACGGGGCAACAGGTATGGGAAGCGGCAGGAGATGACCAGCTGGTAAGTGTCTGGGAATTTTGTTGCGGCCACAAAATGAACAGGCAGAGACGAAGTCTACCACATCCTTACGCAGGGTAGACCACCAGCAATGCCGGGAAATGAGTAGGAAGGTCTTCTTTTGGCCGGCATGGCCAGCTAGTTTAGAAGAATGACCCCAACGAAGAACCCTCTCACGGTCTGGAGGCGCCACGAACGTCTTGCCGGGTGGAAGATGAGTCAAATCCAAGGGGGCCACATTCATCACCTTGGAGGGGTCGATAATGTGCATAGGCTCCTCCTCTTGGTTGGAGGACAGGAAGGATCGGGACAAGGCATCAGCTTTGACATTTTTGTCCGCCGGGCGGAAATGAAGGATGAAATCGAAGCGGGCAAAGAACAAAGACCACCGGGCCTGACGTGGATTAAGTCTCTGGGCATTTTGGAGATATGCCAGGTTCTTGTGATCCGTATAGATGATCAACGGGTATAGAGCCCCTTCAAGCAGGTAACGCCACTCCTCCAGCGCCAATTTAACGGCAAGCAGTTCTCGGTCTCCTATGGAGTAATTGCGCTCAGAGGAGGAGAAGATTTTAGAGAAAAAGCCGCAGGTTACCATTCTCCCGGAGGAAGACTTCTGGGTGAGCACCGCTCCGGCTCCAGAGGAGGAGGCATCAACCTCCAGGTAGAACTGTTTGTTGCAGTCCGGACGGTGCAGCACAGGGGCAGAGGAGAAGGCTTGTTTCAGGGAAAGGAAGGCCTCCTCAGCTTCGGATGACCATACCTTGGGATTTGCTCCCTTACGGGTGAGCGCAGATATGGGCGCAGTCCGTGATGAGAAGTGAGGAATGAAGAGACGATAGTAATTAGCGAAGCCCAGGAATCGCTGTATCGCCTTCAAGCCCTCCGGACGGGGCCACTTTAGGACAGCAGAGAGCTTCTCGGGATCCATTCGCAAGCCTGTCTGGGAGATAACATAGCCCAGGAAAGGAAGAGAGGTCTGCTCAAAAAGGCACTTCTCGTATTTAGCATAGAGGTGGTTCTGCCTGAGCCTAAGCAGGACCTGACGAACATCCCTCCGGTGTGTGGGAAGATCTGGAGAGAAGACCAAGATGTCGTCCAGGTATACCACCACGCAGGAGTAAAGAAGGTCACGGAAGATGTCGTTGACCAGTTCTTGGAAGACGGCGGGAGCATTGCAGAGACCGAAGGGCATCACACGGTACTCATAGTGTCCGTCCCGGGTATTAAATGCTGTTTTCCACTTGTCTCCCTGACGGATACGGACCAGGTTATACGCTCCACGTAGATCCAGCTTGGAGAAGATCCTGGCGCCTTTTAGACGATCAAATAACTCAGAGATGAGCGGAAGGGGGTATTTATTTTTAACCGTGATCTGATTGAGTCCTCTATAGTCAATACAGGGGCGTAGCGAGCCGTCTTTCTTTTTGACAAAGAAGAATCCGGCTCCAGCCGGGGAGATAGATTTTCGGATAAATCCCCTAGCCAGATTCTCTTCAATGTACTCAGACATGGCCCGGGTCTCGGCTGCAGACAACGGGTAGATACGCCCACGGGGAGGAGTGGTGCCAGGTACCAGGTCGATCGGGCAGTCATACGGCCTATGGGGTGGCAACGTCTCTGCTTCCTTCTTACCGAAGACATCCGCATAGGGCCAGTAAGGAGCCAGGAGACCTGGTAAATTAGCTGGAGTTGGCGGAGGGCGAGCTGGGCGGACCGGAACCAGGCAGGTCCTATGGCAGTCTGGACCCCATCGGAGTACTTCACCGGATCGCCAGTTCAATACGGGTTCGTGTGTCTGGAGCCAAGGTAGATCTAGCAACAGGGAGTGAGAAAGTCCGGACAACACATGGAATGAGATTTCCTCAGAGTGCAGCATTCCCACCTGCAGGGTTATGGGTTCAGTGACGAGCAGGATGGTCTCCGAGAGAAGTCTTCCATCCACGGAGGCGACTGATAATGGTTCAGCCAGGGACTTGGTGGGAATACGGTATCTCTCTACCAGAGACTGGGAGATGAGGTTTCCAGCAGCTCCAGAATCCAGGTGGGCGAGTTCAAAGTGACGGTTTTCTCCCCAAGCAATAGAAACCGGTAAAGTCAGAGACGGAGAGGGCTTACTTTTGTCTAGGACGACCTCTCCGAGCGGTCCTAGACACTGGCGTTTCCCGGGTTCTCCGGGCAGGAACGGATGAAGTGCTCCATACTGCCACAATAGAAACCGCTTCCCTCGGCTCGGCGAGATTCTTGGCGAGATCTGACCATCTTGGTCTGGTCGATCTGCATAGGTTCTGGCGAGGGCGCCCGCGGAGTAAGTGGTTGAGAGGCAGGTCTCAGGGAAGTAGGAGCAGAGCAAGAAAAGTCTTTCTCCCAGGTAGTCTCTTTGGCACGTTCTTGGAACCGGATGTCAATCCGGGTAGCTAGTGACACCAGGTCATCCAGAGTGGTAGGAATGTCCCGACTAGCTAACTCGTCCTTAATCCGACCGGAAAGACCCTCCCAGAAGACGGACACCAGAGCCTCATTTTCCCAGGCAAGCTCAGGGGCGAGGGTGCGGAACCGTATGGCATATTGGCCCACAGCGAGACTCCCTTGGCGGAGACGTAGCAGAGAGGAGGCAGAAGAGGTTTTCCGTCCAGGTTCATCGAAGACTTTCCGGAAAGCAGCGAGGAAAGACGGCAGGTCGGACACCAGGGGATCCCCTCTCTCCCACAGGGGATTTAGCCATGCCAGTGCCTCCCCAGTGAGATGGGACATGATGAAGGCCACCTTGGCCCGGTCGGAGATGAACTGGTATGCCAAAAGCTCAAAGTGCAGGGTGCACTGGTTTATGAAACCCCGAGCTAAAGTAGGTTCGCCGGCAAAGCGTGGAGGTGCCAGAAGCCGAGGTCCATAGTCGGGTACCATGAAGGGACTGGATTGCGGTACCGCAGGAATGGGCACGGCTGGACCAGAGGTAGACATAGACAAGTCACACAATGCGCCTAGATGAGAGTTAACGGACCGTAGATAGGACAGTACCATCTCCTGCTGAGTTTTCTGACGTAAGACTTCCTGATGCAGATCGGAGATCTTGGGGCCACCGGGTTCCATGGCCCGAGCAAACTGTAACGGGTCTGGGAGGCGGAACCTCTGAGCAACTATACAAGGGGGCGGTCCTTGTAAGGAAGTGGGTGGCTCCCAGGGAAGACGGGCAGGTAGTCACGGCAAGTGACAGGGACAGTCTCTGGGTAGAAGGGCAGGTAGTCACGGAAAGTGACAGGGACAGTCTCTGGGTAGAAGGGCAGGTAGTCACGGCAAGTGGCAGGGAGAGTCTCTGAGTAGAAGGACGTGTACTCACGGCAAGTGACAGGGACAGTCTCTGGGTAGAAGGACAGCAGGCAGGTGGCTGGTGAGCGCTCCCAGGTGAGCGGGCGAGAGTCTTTGGACAGGCAGGTGGTCACGGCAAGTGACGGCGGAGCCTCCAGGTAGGCTAGCAGACAGGTAGCAGGTGAGCGCTCCCAGGTAAGCAGGCAAGAGTCTCTGGGCAGGCAGGTGGTCACGACAAGTGACGGCGGAGCCTCCAGGTAGGCTAGCAGACAGGTAGCAGGCGAGCGCTCCCAGGTGAGCGGGCAGGCTGGTCCATAGACAGACTGACAGGTGTCGGAAGGCAGACCGTCGGACCGCAGGCTTGCAAGCAGGTAAACGGATATCAGGCAGGTATCAAGCAGGAATCTGGCAGGTGACTGGCAGGTAACTGGTAACGGGACCTGAGGGCTGAAGCAGAGTGAAGGCTTTGCAACAACATTGCTCGGGCACCTCCATTTTGGAGGATGTGCCTTATATATGGGAGGTCCTCCGGCAATTGGCCGGGGACTCCTTAGGACGGCGCGTGCGGTCCCTTTAAGAGAGGGGAAGCGCGCGCGCCCTAAGCACACTGCCGGGGAAGGAGCGCGTGCCGGAAGTAGCGGGGAGAGAAGCGCTGGAGGACGCCGCGCCAGGAGCGGGGAGGTGAGAGGGACGGCGTCTCTGCCTAGTACGGGGCAGAGACACCGATGCTACAGAGCTAGTATGCGCTAGGTGCTGCTCCCCTGGATACAGGGAGACTGGGGAATACAAAGTGGTAGGAACCAGTTAGTGAGTGTGGGTGGAGGAACAACTGGTTGGTTACACTTCAAATCTAGTACTTAATAGAATGCCATCTTTGATCTTGGTTCTCTTCTCTGGTTCATCAGTCTAGCCTTGGCTAGTCTGTCGGCTGTCACTGTGCTGTCAAACTACTGTGTGTAATGTGACTTCCCTCCGGGAGCGCAGATCCTGTGTGGGCCTGCACCGGCAAGGGACACGGCCCTCGTACCCTGATCTTGGGACGAGAGGTAGGTTGTAGGCAAGGAATGTCTCAACCCGGCCGAGGACCAGGATCAAGAAGGCCCGGGAGCTTTAGAGTGTGGCTCCCTAGCAAATGGGTCCCGGGGAGGATGCAGACGGAGCGGAGTACGCCACCTGTCCTCGCCTACCTGATCTATTCAGAGGGATTCCGGATGCAAGAGGGGTACTGGCCCCCGACACCCGACCTCGTACTCTACGTCCAGGACGGGAAAGCTCGGTTAGGCCCTGAGGATCCCACCGGGCGTCGGATGGAGAGGAATTGCCACCCGAGCCCTACACCTGAGAGGAGCTCAGAGGGAGACCCGGCCTATCTACACACGCACAGACGGGAAAGGGTGAAGCCTGTAGTGCAGGAACACTCTGGTCTAGGGTCGCTACTGAACACTGGACTTCCTCAGAGGTAGTCGGACCCCCGTCCCTGGTGGCCGCAGGACTCCGCGAGGAGCAGGGAGTCGCGTTCCCGCAAACATCTCTGAGTGAGTAAAGCCTTGGAAGTTCACCCCTTTGGCCTCCGGACTGTTCACTACGCGCCATACCACGCGACGCGGTGCCCGTACTCCCCGCGCTACTACTACCCCCCTTCATCCTGTCTGCCTGCCCTGAGGCCTTGCTCCGCCTGTTGGGAGCAGTAATAACTTTAGCCGCCATGACACCGGGCCTCGGCGGACTGCAGCGGCGCTGGTGATCCTTCACCAGACACCACAGGTGGCGTAGTCGTTAATCAGCCACTCAACCCAGACAAGCCCACACCATCTCTTTCTAATGTGACGGCCCTGAGCACGGGTCAGGCCCGGGCCACGGCTGCACCCCATCTCTCCATCACAGGGCCCGACACCGAGTCCCCCAACACCCAGGGTAAAACACGGGCTTTCTGAGTAGAGGCGTCACATAAGGAGTTGCTGAAGCTCCATAGTTACATACTGCCCAACTTTAACAGAAGAGAAAGAGGGTCAAATCATGTGATACGCATAGTGCACAATGGCAAATTTGACGAAGCCCCTAGCTACGCCCCAAGCCACAGCCATTTATCACTTCTTTCTACTCTGGTAGGAGAAGATGTCGGATGGCATGGCAATGAGTGACATTCATCAGATGCCCAAAACTAAACTGCAGGCTGTAAAAACAAATCCGGCACTGTCCTGCTGTATCTGGGACAGTTGGCACTAGAGATGAGCAAATCGATCCATGGGACTCTGCTCCAGCATCCAGGTTTAGTGGCATCGGATGGCTGGGCAGAATGCCCGCAAATATCTAACCTTGTGTCATGCTTATTTGTAGTTGGTACCTATGGATTTATATTTTCTTCATTCATAGTCGTAGCAGCCAGAACGTTCTCATTTTTATGTAAGCCTCACAATATGACATCTGTCTTTTTGGTGTCTGTGAGGTCGTGTTCACATGTTGCATAAATAATATGTTTTTTGTTCTCTGTAGGTGTCCGCACCAAACTACGCAATAACATTCTCCTATTATTATTGCACCTTTGCTTGTTTTTTTATGCCTTTTCCCCCTTATTTGATGCATTTTTGGGGAAGATTTGAAGCAATGTTTTCAATATGTTTTTTTACAGTTATTCTAACTCCATAGCTAGCCTGCAAGTGTAGGGCACTAGAGACCCCATTTCTAGGCTGCCTCAGTATAAAAACAGTACGCACACGTAGATATAACCATATAGCTTGAACTCAACTGTAGATGGCACGTATGAAGATTCCAGAAGAAAGTTTATTTCCCAGCTGAATTGTTGTAGATATGCACACATACAGCAGGTAAAAAAGACTTTTCAGAAACAGGGCTGCAAACACATGGGGCTTTTAAGATGGCTGATAGACATCATGAAGATATCTTACTTTAGGAGAATCATGCTGCTGGGATATTATACTTTGTTGGTGGTTCTGGTGACATCATACCTTTGCTAAATGAACTTTGGAGCTATCGCGTTCTATACTGTATGTATGGTGTGTCTGTGCGGAGATGGAATCATTGTGGGCATACTATGCTCAGTGTATTTATGGGCAGGGTTATTTTTGAAAGCATCACACTCTATAATGGCCAGAAACGGGGTATCACCGGTGAGATCACTAAGGAGCTTCAATAGAGACAAAATTGCTGTGTACGTTCCACAATGCATTTCTTTCTCCTGGTTTATAAAATTTGGGAGATGTAATCCCGTTTATATATATATATATATATATATATATATATATATATATATAATAAAATGTATATTGGAACAGCACCATTTCACATATACTCACAATGGGTGCCAGGCCTACAAGCAATCTGTCCAAATTGCATCTTTATAGAAAAATATATTAAGGCAGCACTTCAAATAGATTCAGTTCTTAGAAAAAATGGACTTTATTGAGCTCAAATGACGACGTTTCTGTTCACAGAACCTTTCTCAAGGCTTGAGAAAGGTTCTGTGAGCCGAGACGTCGCCATTTGGGCTCAATAAAGTCTATTTTTTCTAAGAACTGAATCTATTTGGAGTGCTGGCTTAATATATTTATATAGATATCTATATCTATCTATATATATATATATCTATCTATATATATATATATATATATATATATATATATATACAGTACAGACCAAAAGTTTGGACACACCTTCTCATTTTAAATTTTTTCTGTATTTTCATGACTATGAAAATTGTACATTCACACTGAAGTCATCAAAACTATGAATTAACACATGTGGAATTATATAGTTAACAAAAAAGTGTGAAACAACTGAAAATATGTCTTATATTCTAGGTTCTTCAAAGTAGCCACCTTTTGCTTTGATGACTATTTTGCATACTCTTGGCATTCTCTTGATGAGCTTCAAGAGGTAGTCACCGGAAATGGTTTTCACTTCACAGGTGTGCCCTGTCAGGTTTAATAAGTGGGATTTCTTGCCTTATAAATGGGGTTGGGACCATCAGTTGTGTTGTGCAGAAGTCTGGTGGATACACAGCTGATAGTCCTACTGAATGGACTGTTAGAATTTGTATTATGGCAAGAAAAAAGCAGCTAAGTAAAGAAAAACGAGTGGCCATCATTACTTTAAGAAATGAAGGTTTTTTGCGAAAAATTGGGCAAACTTTGAAAGTGTCCCCAAGTGCAGTTGCAAAAATCATCAAGCGCTATAAAGAAACTGGCTCACATGAGGACCGCCCCAGGAAAGGAAGACCAAGAGACACCTCTGCTTCTGAGGATAAGTTTATCCGAGTCACCAGCCTCAGAAATCGCAGGTTAACAGCAGCTCAGATTAGAGACCAGGTCAATGCCATACAGAGTTCTAGCAGCAGACACATCTCTACAACAACTGTTAAGAGGAGACTTTGTGCAGCAGGCCTTCATGGTAAAATAGCTGCTAGGAAACCACTGCTAAGGACAGACAACAAGCAGAAGAGACTTGTTTGGGCTAAAGAACACAAGGAATGGACATTAGACCAGTGGAAATCTGTGCTTTGGTCTGATGAGTCCAAATTTGAGATCTTTGGTTCCAACCACCGTGTCTTTGTGCGACGCAGAAAAGGTGAACTGATGGACTCTACATGCCTGGTTCCCACCGTGAAGCATGGAGGAGGAGGTGTGATGGTGTGGGGGTGCTTTGCTGGTGACAATGTTGGGGATTTATTCAAAATTGAAGGCATACTGAACCAGCATGGCTACCACAGCATCTTTCAGCGGCATGCCATTCCATCCAGATTGCGTTTAGCTGGACCATCATTTATTTTTCAACAGGACAATGACCCCAAACACACCTCCAGGCCATGTAAGGGCTATTTGACCAAGAAGGAGAGTGATGGGGTGCTACGCCAGATGACCTGGCCTCCACAGTCACCAGACCTGAACCCAATCGAGATGGTTTGGGGTGAGCTGGACCGCAGAGTGAAGGCAAAAGGGCCAACAAGTGCTAAGCATCTCTGGGATCTCCTTCAAGATTGTTGGAAGACCATTTCCGGTGACTACCTCTTGAAGCTCATCAAGAGAATGCCAAGAGTGTGCAAAGCAGTCATCAAAGCGAAAGGTGGCTACTTTGAAGAACCTAGAATATAAGACATATTTTCAGTTGTTTCACACTTTTTTGTTAACTATATAATTCCACATGTGTTAATTCATAGTTTGTATGCCTTCAGTGTGAATGTACAATTTTCATAGTCATGAAAATACAGAAAAATCTTTAAATGAGAATGTGTGTCCAAACTTTTGGTCTGTACTGTATATATATACAGGTGCATCTCACTAAATTAGAATATCATCAAAAAGGTCATTTATTTCAGTTATTACTGTTAGGGTGAACACTTTGGTATGTTCACTAGTTGCCTGCTCCTGGCCTAATGGATATGATCAAGTGCATGCAAGAAAGAATAACATCAGACACACACACAGTCGGATGTAAGCTCTCCTTGATCAGCTATGGCACAGCTCCAGGTGTCCTTTATTCAACTCCAACATAGATTTATATAAACTCTGTATATGGGCTCGGTTCGCCCCAGAATGTGAGTAACCAGATGTATTGATTGGTTAGTCCATGGGCACATCCATGAGGTCATCAGGGTGGGTTGGTCCATGAGGTCATCAGGGGGCGTGATCCATGAGGTCATCAGGGGGCGTGATCCATGAGGTCATCAGGGTGGATGTCTCCAAACGACGTGTCGCTCGGTGATTGGTTAGTCCTATAGAATTCAGCTTCCTCTTAGAACTTCCTTGTACGACAGGATGTAGTCATAAATAAAGTCTCCACCTTTGCCACATGTACAACAGGATGTAGTCATAGGTCCAGTTGCCATCTTGCATAACAGAGCATGGTGTGATGAAACTGGAAATGGCAGCCATCTTTTGATCTAAACAAGCTTATGTAAGGTGAAATAATACACTTTATAGGTCTTTTCTCCCAATCTCCTATGTCTTGAGGTTAATTAATTATTTGATCCTATGGCTCTCCTCAACATTACAAACAGAGTGATCTATTTCAAGTATTTATTTCCGTTAATGTTGATGATTATGGCTTACAGCCAATGAAAACACAAAGTTTTCACCAATCGGATGGCTGCTGGTTGCTCAACTGATCAGCAGACCCCTCTGCGATCAGGCATGGATCAGTACCAACTGTTTGTCTGACTGACACTTATCTGTCTTCTACTACACATTTTTGCTGCCGCCAGTGCAGAGGGCCCTCCCACAATCAGGCATTTACTGTGGTACTGCTACGGCCCGTCAACTTAAATTTTTCTGTTTGCGGCCCAATTATCTGTTTGAGACCCCTGTGTTAGACTGTACTGCTGCTGCCAGACTTGCTATTTCTAGCACTACCTCGCCAGACTTCTCCTTGCCTGCCCCATCCTAATTCTCTAATTCTCTCCTGTGAAGCTTCTGCCATAGCCATACATCTGGATGGATTGTTTTATAGTGATAGAATGTACTCCTGATGCAAAATGTACTGTCTTGAGAGTACACAAACATCAAGCAGATCACAAAATAGGGCTATCTTTTTTAAATAGGGCTATCTTTTTTAAAGGTTTGCTGACCACAAGCGATTGCGTCTTCATTTTGAAAACAGCAAACCTATTGCTGTTTTCAAAATAAAGAATAAAGGGATACATTTTGGAATACTTGATAAAAACGCTTGTAATTGTTTACTTGTGTTTAGAGTAGCAAATCTGTTCTGGAATCCAAAAAAGGATAATTTTTTTCACAATAGTTGAAAAGCTATTACCTCTTCACTTTCAAAAGTGCTGAGCACACTTGCTTTTTCTCCTTGAATAAATAGATAATTTTTGGACACCTTGTGAAAATGTTTTTGTTTCTTAATTTAGTAAAGAAAAAAAGCTCCTGAAATTTCCCAAACCGGAATAATTTTTGTACTTCACCATGTGAAAAAGACTGTGTATGTAAGGCATCTACCCCTAAAAAGGGATCTTTTTTTAAGTGTTTCTACAATGTAAGCAGCCTAAAAAGTCTGATTCTGCAGTGTTTTTTTACATAGCCTGTTACCATTTGCTTTCCTCTTGGCAAATATGTGGTACTTACTTGGACATAAAAGGCAACCTGTCACCACGCGAAATGCTATTTATCTGCAGAAAAATCTGCAGGTTAATACTATTAAAACCGTATGTATCTCTGCACATATGTTGCAATGCAGACTGTCAATCAAAGTGCCGATTACAGCGATGCTCATAGTGTAGTGAGCGGTAACATAATCAATTTCCTGTGCCACCGCAGTAACCTGAACAAAGCAGTTACACGGAGATTAAAACTTCACTTTCTTTAGATAGTTGCACTTCAAGTCAACCAGCTACACAGTGTTTTTAAAACGACTTAACTGCAGATTAATGCTAAATCTGCAGTAAATAGCAGTTCTGGTGGTGTTAGTTTCCCTTTAATAAGGCAGGCTACATTTGCATTAAAGGGCTCAAAATTGGTTCAATATACTACTAGGAGACCTCTGAGTGTTATACACCTAATTTCATGGCAATACGAAGATTTGTAGTATTGCAATTGCTTGGGAAGATATGACAAAGCTGGTATATTTGAGTTTCAAATAGTTTAATTATTGCTATTTATGAGTGTTGTGTGTACAATAGTGTAGGTGACAGTGCAGCCTTTTCTATTTGTTACAACAATAAGGAGAATTTTGTGATTTTGTGCCAAAGGTATAACATTTTTTGAAAAAATAAGACAAAATATGTTTTGAACTAGTAGACTTGGGTATGCTAATAGATCACAGACTGCACATGAGTCCACAGTGTGATGCAGCAGCAGCAGCAAAAAAGGCAAACGCAGTTCTGGGATGTTAAGAGAAGCATAGAGTCTAGATCACGTGAAGTAATTATCCCCCTCTACTAATCCTTGGTCAAACCTTATCTGGAATACTGTGTGCTGTTCTGGTCATCACATTTTAAAAGAGACATTGGAAAACTCGAGCAAGTTCAGAAAAGATCTACCAGGATGGTGAGTGGACTGCAAACTATGTCCTATGAGAAACAATTAAAGGATCTGGGAATATTTAGCTTGCAAAAACGATAGCTAATAGCTTTCTACAAATAGCTGAAGGAATGTCACAGTGTAGCGGGATCATCCTTATTCCCATTTGCACATGGAAACAAAAACAAAAAACATTTTGAGGGAGATCAATGAGTGGAACAGCCTGACACGAGAGGTGGTGAGTTCTCCATCAATGGAAGTCTTCATTGACTTCACTGACAGGCTGAATAGACATCTGTCTGAGATGGTTTAGTGAATCCTGCAATGAGCAGGGAGTTGGACGTGATGACCCTGGAGGTCCCTTCCAACTCTAACATTCTATGATTCTATAATATGTTTAATTTATAAATTATTTACATTGTGAAATATATAACCAAAGCATTTTATTATGCATGAATTACTTAAGAAGTAGTATATTATGCACGCTGTTTACATATTTATGTGTTTTGTATTTTCACCACTATTAATATTCATGAACTGTTAGTTATGCTATTTTAGATAACACTAATACAAAGTACATCCTCAAGGAATATAAAAACAAGTCCATAAATATAACTTACAGTTGTGATGGTTGCTTATATCTTATCTCCTCCACAATAAAATTAATTTTGCTTACATCAAAAGAGTTATCTCATCACAGAACATAAGGGCATACTTACATTTAACAAGGCCATACTTTATCTCCTGGCCAAATGCTGGGCGTAGTATATGGGGGTATGCTGCAGTGTGGTTGTAAGATTTGCACCTTGCATGTATTATGGCATTTTATAGGCCATTCCAAATACTCCATGTTTGTGATATTACTTGAAAGTTCAGTTTAACTAATGGCTGTTTAGCTGTAATGTTTTCACGGCCAACACAGTTGCAGCTTAGTTCTCAGAAGATCTCCAGAATTGTACCGTCCAGGTACAGTAATATATTTATGTAAAGACTCCATAATTTTGGCCAAATGAAGTATACTTTACATCCTCATACATTTTCCTGAAACAGTTTCCTATATTCAGCACTTTAGGAAGATGCTAGAATTGCTGTCTAGTCTAAAAATATTTAGATTTGAGAGTCCTCAGTGGTTGATACCTTTTAATGGCTAACTGAAAAGATAGTAACAGATTGCAAGCTTTCGAGACTACTCAGGCCTCTTCATCAGGCATATTATAACCCAATATCTGAAGAGTCACATATTTATACACATTAGGACACAGAAATAATGCAATAGATGAGACAGGTAACGTTAAGCAGAGCAATTACTGTGGGAGAAAGATAAACAGTTCTGGCTGTAAATATTGGATTATATAGATAAGGACTGTTATGATGACACCTCAGTTCTGAGGACCACATTCCTTAGTTGATGTAGAATAACATAAATCCATGTGACACATTCATTCCTGCTCCGAAGGTGTCAAAGGTCATCATTAGTTTAAATTCCGAGATTCCTCTGTCTCTCTGAGACTTGAAGTTACCTTTTAATACCAATAATTTCATGTCCGTGATGTTGTGATCAGGTAAACAAAAGTGCTTGGCCACAGAGAGATCTATTTTTTTTTTCTTTTATTGTGTGGCAATGATGATTCATCCTTGTCCTAAGTTGCTGCCCTGTCTCCCCTACATACAGACCACCTGATGGACATTTGGGGCATATAATTAATTACACTACATTAGATGTGATACAGCTGAAAGCACCTGGGATCTTGTGGTCCTGATGTGAGTTGGGGATCTTTATCTTGTCTGTGGTCATTATACATGGACAGGTTTTAAATTTTTTCTGGTTGTAGGGAAAGGTACCTGTAGGTGGTGGAGATGACAGAGAGCTTTTGACAACGATGCTTCTTAAATTTGTGGGTTGCCTGAAACACAGAAGTGGGGGTCTGGAAATATGGATTGTAATCGGGCATCTTTTTGTAGTAAAGGTTGTAGTTTCTGTGCAGCTCTCCTTAGCACCTCCAGATTTGGGTTGTAGGTGACTATTAGAGGCACCTGGTTGCTTTCTTGTTTAGTTTTGTCATGTAAGAGATGATTCCTTGATATTCTGGTGGCTCTTGTAATCTGGTTCTCAATTGTTCTTGGATGGTAGTCCTGATTCAAAAAGGTCTTTCTTTGTTTAGTCTAACAAATGCTTAAAATACCTCGTCACATACAAGTTGGCTATTGGAGAAAGGTAATTTTATTTATGGCCATACAAGACCTAAATATTTCTCAACAGGCATGAACAAAAGTAATATTCCTTTACATGAAACCAATTGAAGCTGAAAAGAACACTAACGTCATCCTTGTGATTCTACCATTATAGATTGATGATATCATCATCAGAAAGCAACTTACTCCCTTCTAAGTTAAAGGGGTTGCACAGTCCTAATCTACAAGTCTGCAGTCACTATATATAACTGCAGACTTGTGAACCCTCACATTGCGTGCACTGTGCGCTGTCAGGATTGTCCCTTGCCGGGAAAGGCGGTCATGTGACCATAAGTATGTAATATGAATTCTCTCTGCCACCTTGTGATAAGACTGTTTCCAGCCTCACTCAAAACACTTGAATTAAGTGAAGTCGCACCCATCTAGTCGGAATATGGCCAGGAGTATGCATATCGCATACTTGCGGTCACATGACCTACATTCTTGATGCCTTCACAGGAGAATCCCCACAGCGCGCAGTGCGCAGTGTAAGGATTCACAAGTCTCCATTCACATAGAGTGACTGAAGACTTTTAATTTAGGACTGGACAACCCCTTTAAGCACAATACACAACTGTACATTGTTAAAGATCAGTGTCATTAAAAAAATGTAGCTAATATTTACTAGACCATCATCAAACATTGGTTTACATTTTTTTTTATCCTGGGCTAATTTTCTGTAAACCTGATTGTATTGTAGGGATATGTAATTTGTATGCAGTTAATAAGTTATTAGGATATGTGCCATGCAGATACTTGCGCTAAAATGAGAAAAGCACTGTAAGTCAACTAAAGCGTGTGGGGTCAGGATATGATAAGTTGATGATAATTCTGGTTGCTATGTTACCAAACATTTCTCTCCCTCTTTACTCCATCTTCATCACTTATTAAGCACACTTCACTTTTGGTTGGATGTGGGCCACTTTAGCCTCTGCTATATTAGCTACCTTAGTAGTTATGACCATGGCTGACGTCTCACATACATATACTCCTCAACATTAAAATTTCAACACCAAGAAGGCAAAGTTGTGGCATTATGGCATTTACAGAATTGATAAACTTGTTAATGATATGAAACTGATGAAAAATAGAAACAGTAGTCCAAACATGCCATCATGACCTGCAGCGTCTTCGGACTTGTCTCCCATAAAGTCTCCCATCATGACTTTAGTCTGTGTCCATTACCTTAAGTGTGGCCATTAGCTGAAGTGTGAGAAACATGAATTAATCCTGAATTGAACCTGAAGGGAACTGAAGGTAACTGGATACTAAGTCACAGTAAACAATGTTTGTGTTTGTTTTCACTCTCACCCCCTTAATCCTTCACCTTTTCCAACCACCCCTAATCCCTACACCTGGTAACGAATTCTTCATCTCTCCCTCCATTCTCCCCACCCATCTCACCTCCTCCTCAGAGCTATTCCTCAACATACAATCCTTTGCCTCCAAACACAGACAGGCACCTCATGCCCTCTCCTGCTCCCACCTACTAACGCTTTCTCTGCTCCTCCTCACTGCCGGCGACATCTCTCCACATCCCGGCCCTCCTCACCACACCCCCACAGTCACTTCCACCTCCTACCCACAATCTATCCCAAACTTTCGTAACCCTTCTAACCTTATACCCATCCGCCCAGCCCCTGCTTCCCCTAGCAGGAGTTCTATGGAACGCTCGCACTGTCTGCAGCAAACTTTCCTACATTCACGATCTCTTCATCACTAACAAGCTTTCCTTCCTTGGCATCACTGAAACCTGGCTCACCCCCTCCGACACGGCCTCTCCTGATGCACTTTCGTACGGCAGATTCCACCTCTCCCATACCCCCCCGCCCCACCAGCAAGCATGTTGGAGGAATAGGTTTCCTCCTCTCAGATAACTGCTCCTTCACCCATATCCAACTGCCACCCTCAATTACTCTCCCCTCTTTTGAAGTGCACTGCATGCGCATCTACTCCCCCTCCAACCTCCAACTGGCTGTCATCTACCGCCCCCCCAGGATCAGCCACCACTTTCTTTGACCACTTCACCACTTGGCTACTTCATTTCCTCTCCATTGACATCCCCACTATCCTCATGGGTGACTTAAACATCCCCATTGACATTGCCCTCTCAGCTGCCTCTAAGCTTCTATCCCTCACTTCCTCCTTCGGTCTTACCCAGTGATCTTCCACACTCACCCACAAAGATGGCCACATGCTGGACCTCATCTTCACCCGCCTCTGTTCCCTATCTAACCTCTCTATCTCACCTCTCCCTCTTTCTGACCACAACCTACTTACATTCTCTACCCTCTCCTCTCCAGGGCAACAATCCCCACTCCACAAACTTGTATAACCTCGCAGAAATCTCAAACACCTTGACCTACACTCACTCTCTGAATCCCTTCTCCCTCTTACAGACATTAGTTCCTTACATGATGCAGATGTTGCTGCCACTTTATACAACATCACAACAGCTGTAGCTCTCGATTCAGTCGCCCCCCTCACACATACCAAAGCTCGCACAATCAACAGACAACCCTGGCACACCAGCCTAACTAAAGGACTGCGACTGGCCTCCAGGGTTGCTGAGCGTAGATGGAAAAGGTCCCACTCCAATGAGCACTTCATCGCATTCAAACAGTCCCTCACTACCTTCAAGTCCACGCTCACTGCAGCAAAACAAACATACTTCTCATCTCTCATATCCTCCCTGTCTCACAGCCCCAAACAACTATTCAACACCTTCAATTCTCTCCGCCGTCCCCCAGTGCCTCCTCCCTCTCCTCTTATTTCAGCCGAAGACTTTGCCTCATTCTTCAAGCAGAAGATTGACACCATCAAACAAAGCTTTTGCCTAAAGCCCCCACAGCCCCTCCCCACACCTACTCAACCCTCCTCCTCCAAAACCAGATTCTCCACCATTACAGAAGATCAACTTTCCTCTTTACTCTCCAAATCACACCTCACCATTTGTAAACTTGACCCAATCCTGTCCCACCTCATCCCAAACCTTACCACTATCTTCATCCCACCCCTAACCCACCTCTTCAACCTGTCACTAACAACTGGTGTCTTCCCTTCATGCTTCAAACATGCCTCAATCACACCAATCCTCAAAAAGCCCTCCCTTGACCCATCCTCTCTGTCTAGCTATCGCCCCATATCACTTCTCCCCTATGCCTCAAAACTACTGGAACAACACGTCCATTCTGAGCTGTCCTCCCACCTCTCCTCCTGCTCCCTCTTCAACCGCCTACAATCTGGTTTCCGACTTCACCATTCTACTGAAACTGCACTGACTAAAGTCACCAACGACCTACTAACTGCCAAATCTAAGCGACACTACTCTGTCCTCCTCCTCCTAGACCTGTCATCTGCCTTCGACACAGTGGACCATTCCCTCTCACTACAAACTCTCTCATCTCTCGGCATCACAGACTTAACAGACAGGACATTCACTCACAGACCACCTCCTCATCTTGCCCCATATCTGTCGGTGTCCCCCAAGGTTCAGTTCTAGGACCCCTGCTCTTCTCCATCTACACCTTAGGCCTGGGACAGCTCATAGAGTCTCATGGATTTCATTATCACCTCTATGCTGATGACACACAGATCTACCTCTCTGGACCCGATATCACCTCCTTACTAACCAAAATCCCACAATGTCTGTCTGCTATTTCATCCTTCTTCTCTGCTAGATTTCTAAAACATAACATGGACAAAACAGAATTCATCATCTTTCTGCCATCTCATTCAACCCCCCCAACTGACCTATCTATCAACGTCAATGGCTCCCACTCTCCCCAGTCCCTCAGGCTCGCTGCCTTGGGGTAACCCTGGACTCTGAACTCTCCTTCAAACCACATATCCAAGCCCTTTCCACTTCCTGCCGACTCCAACTCAAAAATATCTCCCGGATCCGCACATTCCTCAACCATGAATCTGCAAAAACACTAGTGCACGCCCTCATCATCTCCCGCCTTGACTACTGCAACCTCCTGCTCTGTGGCCTCCCTTCCAACACTCTCGCACCCCTCCAATCCATCCTAAACTCTGCTGCCCGACTAATCCACCTGTCCCCCCGCTATTCCCTGGCCTCTCTTCACTGGCTCCCCATTGCCCAGAGACTCCAGTTCAAAACCCTAACCATACAAAGCCATTCACAACCTGTCTCCTCCATATATCTCTGACCTAGTCTCCCGCTACATACCCGCACGCAACCTCCGATCCTCACAAGATCTCCTTCTCTACTCCCCGCTAATCTCCTCCTCCCACAATCGCATACAAGATTTCTCCCGTGCTTGCCCCCTACTCTGGAACTCTCTACCCCAACACATGAGACTCTCGTCGACTGTGGAAACCTTAAAAAAGAGCCTGAAGACCCACCTCTTCCGACAAGCCTACAACCTGCAGTAACCACCACTCCACCAATACTGCTGCACGGCCAGCTCTACCCTCACCTACTGTATCCTCACCCATCCCTTGTAGACTGTGAGCCCTCACGGGCAGGGTCCTCGCTCCTCCTGTACCAGTCGCCGTCACATTGTGTTCAAGATTATTGTAATTGTTCTTGTATGTATACCCCTTTTTCACATGTAAAGTGCCATGGAATAAATGGTGCTATAATAATAAATAATAATAATAATAATAATAATAATAAAGCTCACATGGGACTGCAATGGTTTCCATCAGCATATCTTTATGATTTGGGAGCCCAAGTGATTTCATCAAGGCAGAGCAATCCTCAATCAATCATTAACAACTTTTCTACTCATGACACTCATTCTCGATACCAAACACAGTATTTCACAAAAGTGAGTACACCCCTAACATTTTTGTAAATATTCTATTATATTTTTCATGGGACCACACTGAAGATATGTGTCATGGGTATATAGCAACAGAGAGGGGCCAGAAGTCCGTGATGTCTGGTGTCACATGCTCCTGCACTGGTTAGAAGCATTTCACCATCATATTAAACAGTGCAGGTTTTCTACTTGTTGGTGGTGCAGGGGTTAATCTGTTAAATTGAGGGCTCGTGAAGCTTTCCTGATTTGTTGGTCTCAGCTGTTCAGTGTTGACCTCTCCCCTCTGCTATATATACTAATCTCTGGCACTTAAAGATTGGCAGTATTAGTTCATACTGCCTGGTTCTGGAGTTTTAGGTGTTGGTTGTTTGAAGAGACATTTGGAGTGTTGATCTGAAGACTGTTGCTTGGTAATTTGTCTGTGTGTATATGCTCATCCTCTCCTATTTGTTTTTTTGTTACTTAACTCCCCGGTGTTCCTCTGTGTTGTGTGCTGTTTGTGAGTGCATATTTGTATGATTGATATTTTCATTTATCCCTGTACATCTCCCATTGTTAATCTGGTTTGTGTATCTTATACACTTCAACTCCGCACTTCCCTGGGTAGGGGAGGGGACAGACTAGGGCTGATTTAGGAGCTCAGTAAGGCATCAAAAGTATTCCTGGGAGCAGGGATAGGCTAGAGTGCCCCCTAGTTTGAGGGAGAGGGAAGGAGCCCCTAGCCCTGGGATATCCTGCAACAGTGCCTTGACAATATAACACTTTGACTTACAATCTAAAGTAGTCAATGTACAGCTTGTATAACAGTGTAAATTTGGTGTGCTCTCTAAATAAATGACCACACATCCATTAATGTCTAAACCACCAACAAGAAAAGTGAGTACACCCTTAAGTGAAAATGGCAAAATTGTTCCCAAATTGTCAATATTTTGTGTGGCCACCAAGGAGGGGTCGTAAAGGGGGTACTGTAACATCCATTGCCGACATCCCTGAATGGTTCCTCTTCTCTCTCCATGCAGGGACGCCGACATACTCACCGCCCCGGCCGCGGCAGTGTCCTCACACTCTTCCTTCCCCTGTGCACACCGCACTGTCTTCCGGCAGAGGGCCTAGTGCATGCACATTCCACTGCTCTTAAAGGGGCTGCACATGCACCCACAAAGATGCCCCCAGACAATAGCTGGAAGGAATCTTGTATATAAGGCACCCTCCCTAATAGGTAGATGTTGGAGCAACCTCTATAGTTAGTTTGTAGTAGTAGTGTGTGCAACTGTATGTTGCCAGGTCCTCCATCCTTAATCTGTTAATAGTATTCCCCTATTCAGTATATTCCCTATAGCCCTGTGTAGTCTGTACATGATCCTGTGTCCGCTTCAGCGGTGCCTGAACCCTGAAACCTCATCGGCAGGACCTGAACCGTTTCCCAATAAACTGCATGATGTCGGAACGAGAACCTATCACTGAGATCCCATTATCCAGACTGTCCGTCAGTCTCCTAATCCTGCTCACCAGTGACTCCGGTAATATCACCACTTCCAGCGAACCTGACCCCTTGGGATTGGCAGCTGCAGTACCGGGGACTACCTGGGAGTGGTACCTGGCAGCTATCTGCAGCTCAAGCCTGACTCCACTTTCAGGAACTCTACTGAACACCAGTTAACCATTTAGCAACAACTAGAGTGGATGCACTAATCTAAGATCTCTGACCCTAGTGTTATACATACCAGCCACCATCTTCATTTGTTCTCAGCGCCCGCCGCTCTGGTCGATCTACAACAGTTTGTGACCTGCCGGATAGCTCGCTGCTATCAGTCACAGCAGGTGTAGGATGATGATCAGCCGATGCCTGCAACTGGCGGTCACAGCTGCTGGCTCACATGCTGTCATCTGACAGCATGGGAACCGCATCGCTCTGACCGGCAATAATGATCTTACCGCCAATCAGTGCCCATGTTTCCCACGCTGTCATGCAGATGACAGCGTTGGAAATAATACATGATCAGGCCCCGCATTCATGTGAATGGGATCCGTGTGAGGGTTCAAGTTTGGGTACCATTCTGGTACCCGAACCGGACTTTTTTTTAAATGTTCAGCCGAACCAGCTAGACCCAAACATCCACGAGTTCGCCCATCACTTGAAGTACATAAAGTACAGACTTCCCTCTTCTCTATCTTCAGCAGAACTTTTCTACACGGTGCCCTTAACCGGTTCCCAACCGCCCACTGTAGATAAACGTCGGCGCTGCCTGGGCTCTGTACAGCGCCGACATTTAAAAACGGTGGGTGGTCCCGCAGCACACAGGACCCCCAGGGTCCTGCAAACACTGCGATTCCGGTGCAGAGTGATAGCTCTGACAGGGGACATCATCGGGACCTGATTGGATCAGGTCCCAATGATGTTAATCCTTTGCTATCTTCTATATGCCACGATCTATAGTGATCGCGGCATATCGAAGATAGTGAGAGGAGAGGGGGTCGTCAACTTACCTCTCCGATGGCCCCCTGATAGCTTCCAGGACCTTCCGTTGTTATGGCAGCTGGAGGTCACATGACTGCCTCCAGATCTGCCATATATGGTGTCCTGCTAGGCTCAGCCTGCAGCTGAAGCCTGGCAGGACACACTGACTGTGAAACAGTCAGCAAAGATCTCATCCAATGTAACACATGTCTATTACATTGGATGAGATCAGTGATTAGAAAAATAAAAATTAATGTCCCATACAGGGACTAAGTAAAAATGTAAAAAAAAAGTAAAAAAAAAGTTTTTAAACTGTTAAAAAAAATCACAAAATAAATAAATAAAATATTAAACCAATAAATCCGTATATTTATGCAAAAACAAAAAAAGTACATATATTTGGTATCGCCGCGTCCGAAACAACACAATCTATAAAACTGTCACACTAATTAACTCCTTCTGTGCACACCGTAATAAAAATAAATAAAAAACGGAGCAAAAAACTATGCTTTTTCATCATATCGCCAAACTAAAAAGGGGAAAAAAATGCGATCAAAAAGCAAAATGGAAATAAAAATGGTACCGCTGAAAACGTCATCTTGTTCCGCAAAAAAAAGCCGCCATACAGCTCCATCAGCCGAAATATAAAAAAGTTATAGCGCTCAGAATAAAGTGATGCAAAAAAATATTTTTTCTATAAAATTGTTTTATTGTGTAAAAGTGCCAAAACATAAAAAAAATATACAGTAAGTGTAGTATCGCTGTAAACGTACTGACCTGAAGAATAATGCTGCCTGATCACTTTTACCACACGCAGAACGGCATAAAAAAACCCTCAAAAAACAATTCCTGAATTGTTGGTATTTGTTAATTTTACCTCCCAAAAAATGGAATAGAAAGCGATCAAAAATTGTCACGTACCCAAAAATGGTACCAATAAAAATGTCAATTTGTCCCGCAAAAAACAAGCCATCACATGACTCTGTCGGCCGAAATATGGAAAAATTATAGCTCTCAAAATATGGCGATGCAAAAACTAGATTTTGCAAAAAAAAGTGTCTCTTAGTGTGTGACAGCTGTTAGTCATAAAAACCCAATATAAATCTGGTATCTCTGTAATCGCACTGACCCAAAGAATAAAGTAATCTAATCAGTTATATCACACGAGAAACGGCGTAAAAAATAAATAAAACCAATTCTTCACCTGCTACTGATTTGTTTATTATGTCTTACAAAGATCGCAGTAAGGCTCTGCCCATATTTATCCTGCGCTCTGCGCTGAGCGCTTACACCAGAGTTTCCGTGTAAATCTCTGAAATACATGATTCAGACAGAACCCATGACGGAAGATTCCCTGTAATGAGGCAGATATAGGCCACTGTGGATGCCGTCTGGCCTGTGATCCCACGGTGTCATTTGTTTTAGGCGTGCATAAAAGTGCGGTTGGCCACAGTTTTGTGCACTTCTGAAAAAAAGGACACCGCTAAACAGAGGCCAGACGGAGTCCAGAGTAACTCTGCTGCCTCATTACAGTGAATGGATCCCGCAGGGGTTTCATCTGAATTACATCACTTAGAAATTTAGATGGAAACCCCGATGCAAGTGCTCAGCCTAGAGCGCCGGATAAATGTTACGTAAAATGTTCCCAATAAAAGCTTCAACTCAGTCCTCAAAAAAAGCTAGTCCCCACTCAGGTCCGTCATCTGTTAAAAATTTAAGGGACTTCCAAGTTACTGGTAGCAGAAAGGCTCTGGAAAAGCGAAATGGCCCTTGCCCCCCAAAAGAAATTCAGAAAATTTTGTGCTCCCAAATCCAAATGCCTATTCTACAATAATTTGTTCTCCAATTGTCAAATAGCGCTCCGTCCCCCCCAGATCTCGCCGTATGGCTAAGCGGTACGATACAGTCACATATGGGGTATTGCCGCTTTTAGAAGAAATTGTGTGACACATTTCGGCACCATTTTTACCCATTGCCCTGTGTGAAAATGTAATATCTGCGGGTAAAACATTTTTTTTGTGGTAGAAATATAATTATGCTTTTTTCACTGCCCAATGGTATAAATGTAAAAATTAAAAAATACTCACTACTTTCCTAGATGAATTCCTTGAGAGGTGTAGTTTACAAAATGGGGACACTTGTGGGGGTTTCTGCTGTTTCGGCATGTCAGCGACTCTTCAAATGTGACATGGTGTCTGCTGCCTATCCCAGCCAACATAGCGCTCCTTTCTCTTCCGAACCCTGCCGTACTCCAAAGCAGTGGTTTTCCCCCACATATGGGGTATCGGCGTACTCAGGAGAAATTTCACAACAAATTTCATGGTGCAATTTCTCCTGTTACCCTTATGATAATGCAAAATTAGGGAATGAAAAACATTTTTTGTGGGAAAAATGTGAAAATTTTATTTTTACGGCTCAATATTATAAACTTCTGTGAAGCACCTGGGGGTGCAAGGTGCTCACCACACATCTAGATAAGTTCCCAAGGGGTCTAGTTTCCAAAATGGTGGCACTTGTCAGGGTTTTCCACTGTTTAGGCGCATTAGGGGCTCCCCAAATGCGACATGGTGTCTACTAATTATTCAAACAAATTTTACATTCAAAAAGTCAAATGGCGCTCCTTCCGTTTCAAACCCTGCCGTGCGCCCAAACAGTGGTTTGCCTCCACATATGGGGTATCGACGTGTTCAGGAGAAATTGCACAACAAATTTCATGGTGCAATTTATCCCATTACCCTTATGATAATGCAAAATTAAGGGATTTAAAACGTTTTTGTGGGAAAAATGTGAAAACTTTATTTTTACAGCTCAATATTATAAACTTCTGTGAAGCACCTTGGGGTTCAAGGTGCTCACCACACATTTAGATAAGTTCCCTAAGGGGTCTAGTTTCCAAAATGGTGTCACTTGTGGGGTTTTTTCACTGTTTAGGCACATCAGGGGCTCCCCAAATGCAACATGGCGTCCGCTAATTATTCAAACAAATTTTACATTCAAAAAGTCTAATGGCGCTCCTTCCCTTCCAAACCCTGCAGTGCGCCCAAACAGTGGTTTTCCCTCACATGTGGGGTATCAGCGCGCTCATGAGAAATTGCACTACAAATTGTGTATTCTATTTTTTCTTGTTACCCTTGTGAAAATAAAAAAATTGGGTCTAAAATTTCATTTTTGTGAAAAAAAGTTAAATGTTCATTGTTTTCTTCCACGTTCCAAAAATTCCCGTGAAACACCTGAAGGGTTAATAAACTTCTTGAATGTGGTTTTGAGCACCTTGAGGGGTGCAGTTTTTAGAATGGTGTCACTTTTGGGTATTTTCTGTCATAAAGGCCCCTCAAAGTCACTTCAAATAAGATGTGGTCCCTAAAAAAATGTTTTTGTAAATTTTGTTTGCTGGTCAATTTTAACCCTTATAGCTTCCTAACAAAAAAAAATTTTGGTTCCAAAATTGTGCTGATGTGAAGCAGACATGTGGGAAAAGTTATTTATTAACTATTTTTTGTGACATATCTCTGATTTAAGGGCATGAAAATTCAAAGTTTGAAAATTGCAAAATTTTCTAAATTTTCGCCAAATTTCTGATTTTTTCACAAATAAACGCAAGTGATATCGAAGAAATTTTACCACTATCATGAAGTACAATATGTCACGAAAAAACAGTCTACAATCTCAGAATCAGGGGAATACGTTGAAGTGTTCCAGAGTATATACTTCATAAAGTGACAGTGGTCAGAATTGAAAAAAATGGCCCGGTCACGAAGGCAAAAACAGGCTCTGGAGCGAAGTGGTTAAAAATAAAAGTATCATTATTCTGCACCATAAATATATCTCCCATGATTCGCACCTGAAAAAATAATTGCTGGGCAAGTATACCCCACCCGCACACACTGCCACTCTTCAAAATATCCCCCCACACTGCCCCTCTCCATAATATTTCCCCTACACTGCCCTTCTCCATAATATTTCCCCCACGCTGCCTCTGTTCATAATGTCCCTCACACTGCCCTTCTCCAAAATATCCCCCACATTGCCCCTCTCGATAATATTTCCACCATGCTGCCCTTCGACTTACCGTGGCTGCCGGGTACACATGAATTGGCCAATTTATGCAGTAAGTATTCTCAATTATTCCACTTTTTTAGAGCAGAAATGCAATTCAAATTTCATATGTTTCATGTTTTCATACTATAGCGCTACAGAGTGCTACTTTAATTGTTAGTTATATATGGCTACTCTTAGCAAACACCTGTACACACCTGTTTTCTGTTTGGAAGTGAGGGTCAGTCTTTTGATATTTGTATACATAGGCTCTCTGACTGAGCACCCCACCCCTAAGCCTCAGGCTTTTTTAATTATAGCAGAATCCTACCTTCCCATATTAATGCTGGCTTCAGCCTAAGAGATGTTTTACATTAGACAGGTTTCAAGCAATGAAAATCGCCTTACCATCGCTGCCGGGTACATATGAATTGGCCAATTTATGTGCCAAGTATTCTCAATTATTCCTATTTTCTAGAGCAGTAATGCTATTCAAATTTCATATATTTCATGTTTGCATACTATAGCGCTACAGAGTGCTACTTTATTTGTTAACCCTTCTCCAAAATATCCCCCCTCACTGCCCCTCTGAATAAAGTAACCCCCACTGCCTCTCGCAAAACTGTATGCCCTTTCACAATTTTTCACCTATTAAGTGTCCTAACCGCCTCATACCCTTATCCACATTGATAAAACATGTAACTTTGGCTCCTTGATGGAGCGCTTACCAGTGCCCGACGTGTCTCTGTGGCGCTGACCTCATTATGCTGCTGCATGTCGGGGCCGGAGCTGACTAGCACTCTTCTGTCCCAGTCCCAGCACCACACTATTCAAGTGTATTCGCATCTGAAAGACATGAATACATTTGATTATAGGAAGGAGGGAGGGGCATCTGCAGGACAACTCCGCGGGCCTGATATATGAACTTGATCTAGCTTCACATCAAGGGAAAAACTTAGGGAAGGGGGCCATCTTCAGTGCATAAAGAGGGCAACACATCATCATGTAGCAATTTCAGATATTCAGTGGCATTGAGGTTTCCATTGATGAAGAATGGCCCCACTATCTTTGTACCCCAAAAACCACACCATACCATCAAGATACGAGATGTGAATCATCTGAAACAACGGATACTGGAAGCCTGTGCTAGCATTTCTTCTGCGGTGTTGCTATCAGTGTGTCAAGAGTGGGAGAAGAGGGTTGCATTGACAATCCAACACAATGGGCAGCACTTTGAACACATTTTATAAGTGGTCATAAACTTGTAAAAAACTCATGAAAGAATAAAGTTGCGTTAAAACCAAGTGTTATGATCTGCAACAAGTACTAAGGAAAGATAGGGGAAAGCTGTCCCTACAGTAAGACGACTAAGCTGAATCCCTACGATGTAGCGGGCTGACTGTTCCTAGCGAACAGACCCGCCTTAGTCCTTGGCTAGTCTGAACGAAGACCTATAGCATGAGGGGAGGGTCCCTAAAAGAACTAAGGACTGCGACAAAAATGAGACACCTCCTAAACAGAGAAGTTGTTGCAGAACACAAAATGACAAACTGACAAAAAGGTACTAGGGGTCCCAGAAGGACCAAGCGAACTGACAGAGAAAGGCACCGAAGCACCTGGCTAGAGAAACAGTCAAACACTGAAGTCCAGCACAGCCAAAAGGGCGGAGCTGGAATATAAAGGCAGATGGTCACGTGACCGCAAAACACAAGATGGAAAAAACAAACAGGAGGGTTCTAACACTACCCCCTCTTTTATGAGGATCCTCCGGATCCTACAGACCCAGGCCTATCCGGAAGCCTCTTATGGAAAGCTTTAACAAGCCTAGGAGCTGAGACATCATCCGTCCTTACCCAGGAGTTGTCTTCGGGACCGAATCCCTTCCAGGAGACAAGATACTGTAATCTCCCTCTAACCATCTAGAATTCAAGATACGAGAAATTTCATATTCGCCGTCTTCCACTACAGGAGGAACTGTGACAGTGGCGTCATTATCTGATACATCAGCCTTTTTCAACAAGGAAACATGAAACACAGGATTAATCTTCCAGGAAGTAGGGACATCCAACCTAACAGCAGACGGGTTAACAACCTGAAGCACTTTAAATGGGCCCACAAACTTAGGACACAGTTTTTTAAAGGGAATCCTCAACCGCAGGTTCTTTGAAGATAACCAAACCATGTCACCCACAGTAAGCAAAACCTCCTTACGTTTCCTGTCAAAATACTTCTTGGACTTCTTGTTAGCCTCTTGAAGGTTGCAACGTACATTAGTCCAAACTGTCTCCAAATCACCGGAAAAATTCTTTTCCTCCGGCACCGCCTACCCCAATTTGGAGAACGAACCAAAAGACGGATGACTCCCAGTATAACAGAAAAAAGGAAAACACCCAGCAGAGGAGGATGTATGATTGTTAAGAGAAAACTCAGACCACACCTCTTGATTGTCCGCCACAAAACAACGCAAAAACTGTTCAACATCCTGGTTCTTTCTTTCTGTCTGTTCATTAGACTCAGGATGATAACCAGATGAAAATGACAAATGGACTCCCAACCTGTCACAAAAAGCACGCCAAAAGCGAGCCACAAATTGAGGTCCTCTATCAGAAACAATATCCGCGGAAACGCCATGGAGTTTGACAATCTCCTTAACAAACGCCTTAGCGAGTGTCTTGGCGCAGGGCAACTTAATGAATGGAACCAAATGACACATCTTACTAAAACGGTCCACGACCACCCAGATGACAGTAAAACCCTTGGACACAGGAAGATCAGTAATAAAATCCATTGTGAGATGCGTCCAAGGCGCACTAGGAACCTCCAGAAGGCAAAGCAACCCCGCAGCAGGAGTATGTGAAGCCTTTGACTGTTAGAACCTTGCTGTTAGGTTTTTTTTTCCTTTGCTGGTCACATGACCTTGTTGGCCTATTTAATCCTGCTCCGCCCTTCTGGCTTTGCTGGACTTCATTGTATAACTACTTTCTAGCTAGCCTGTGCTCTGTATCTAACTCTGTTAGTTTGCTTGGTCTACGGACCTCTATGTTCTATCTATTTTGTTTGTTCGTCTATCTGCTACTATTTCTGTTAGGAGGTGTCCCATATTCCTCCCAGTCCTTAGTACTTGTAGGGATTCCCTCCTCACATCTATAGGTCTCCGTACAGACTAGATTAGGACTTTAGCAGGTCTGATCGCAGGATCAGGTTCCCTGTTACATCGTAGGGATTCAGCTGAGTCTTATAGTAGGGACAGATCTCCTCTCTTTCCTTAGCTTTGGTAGCAGAACATAACAGTAAGTCCAGCCTGCAAATTCTCTAAGGAAAGATTTTTTTTTTTTTTTTTTTTTTTTTTTTTGTTCCATCATGGTGTCAGTTCAGGATTTGGCTAAACACCTGCAGGGACTCTCTCTGGAAGTGGCCGAGCTCCGTCAGCACGTGAGTAACTGTCCTGGAGCATATTTCTTGGAGCCTAAGGTATGTTTGCCGGATTTATTTTTTGGTGAACATCGAGAATTTTTTTCATTTAAAAATGCTTGCTTATTGTATTTTCGTTTGAGACCCAAGTCCTCTGGGGATGAATCCCAGCGCGTAGGGTTCATAATGTCACTTTTGCGCAAAGAGCCTCAGGAGTGGGCCTTTTCTTTGCAACCTAGTGATACATGCTTCAGATCAGTGGATAGTTTTTTTTCTGCTTTAGGACTATTATATGATGATCCTGACCGTGTGGCATCAGCTGAGACTGAGTTGAGACGTTTAAAACAAGGATCAGGTAATGTCGAAAAATATTGTACTCATTTTCGTCGTTGGTCCACTCAAACAGGGTGGAACGATTCTGCTCTGAAAAGTCTATTTCTTGCTGGGCTCAGTGAAAGGGTTAAAGACCTGCTAATTGCTTATCCTACACCTGAGGATTTGCAACAGGCTATGCAATTAGCTATACGGGTGGATAGAAGACTGCGTGCTAGGGTTAATGAGAGCAAATCCTCTGCTATGTCAGTTTCTGGTTATGATAATGTGTGTACTAACAGTGGTGAACCGATGGAGATTGGATCGGTGGCACCTCGCTCTCAAGAAAAAGACCGTCGTTTTTCAGAAGGCTTGTGTTTCTATTGCGGAAAATCTGGTCATTTGATTAAAGGCTGTGAGCTTCGTATGAAGAAAGAAAAAAAAATGGTCAGTCACGCCCGTATTGCCTGTTTAAATTCCAAGGGTATATTTTTAGCTGCTTCCACGATTGCTCAGGAAAAATTAATGGAATTTCGGGTGTTTGTTGATTGCGGGTCTACACTGAATGTAATTGATGGGGGATTCGTGGAAAAACTCAATTTAAAACCTGAACCTTTATCATCCCCCATTGCTGTGGTTTCTGTGGATGGCTCCCCTTTGAAGAATATTACTCTCAAGGTCAGTGAATTTCCTCTCACTATTAATGGTGTTCACCATGAGAAATTGGATTTGGTAGTGTTGAATAACTTGCCTTCTCCAGTAATATTGGGTTTGCCCTGGTTAAAATTTCACAATCCTGTACTGGATTGGTCTACCAGTGAAATTAAATCCTGGAGCCATAAATGTTATGACAAGTGTTGTAACGGGCGTATTGCAGCTTTGGATAGGGGAGAATTGCCTGTTCCTATTCAGGATTTTTGGAGAGTTTTTTCTGAGAAGGAATCGCAGGTTTTGCCTCCCCATAGAGACTATGATTGTTCTATTGAATTTGTCCCTGGAGCGACTCTTCCTAAAAGTCGTTTATTTAACCTTACCATTCCTGAGAGGAAGGCTTTGGAGGAATACATACAGACAAGTTTGGCCGCCGGTCACATTAGGCCCTCTAAGTCTCCTGTGGCGGTTGGATTTTTTTTTGTAAAAAAAAAGGACGGCGGTTTACGTCCTTGTCTGGATTTTCGTGAGATTAACAAAATTACGGTACGCAATCCTTACCCACTGCCATTGATTCCTGATCTGTTTAACCAGTTATTGGGGGCCAAGTGGTTCTCTAAAATTGACCTTAAGGGGGCATACAATCTGTTGCGCATGAAGGAGGGTGATGAATGGAAGACTGCTTTTAACACTCCTGTGGGTCATTTTGAGAATCTGGTTATGCCTTTTGGTCTTACTAATGCTCCTGCATTTTTTCAGAATCTGATTAATGACATCCTTAGACCTTTGATCGGTAAAAATGTGGTTGTGTATTTGGATGACATTTTGATTTATTCGCCAGATCTGGAGTCTCATTGGCGGAGAGTGCGTGAGGTATTACAGTTATTAATGGACAATTCGCTTTTTGCTAAGCTGGAGAAATGTGAGTTCGCTGTACAGAGAATTAGTTTTTTGGGCTACATTATCTCCAGCAAAGGTTTTGAGATGGATCCGGTTAAGGTTCAGGCTGTGCAGGAATGGCCTAGGCCTATTGGTTTGAAATCGATACAGAGGTTTTTGGGTTTCGCCAATTACTACAGAAAATTCATAAAAAATTTTTTTAGTATTGTCAAACCTCTGACTGATCTCACCAGGAAAGGTGCTGATGCGGTTCAGTGGTCTTCTGAGGCCATTGAAGCTTTTGTGTATCTCAAGGAGAGGTTCACCTCTGCTCCCATCCTTATGCAGCCTGATGTTACTAGGCCGTTTTTGGTTGAGGTTGATGCTTCCTCTGTGGGGGTTGGCGCAGTATTGTCTCAGGATAACGGGGATGGATTACATCCCTGTGCCTTTTTTTCAAAAAAATTTTCGGAGACTGAACTGAATTACGATATTGGTAATCGGGAATTATTGGCTATTAAACTCGCATTTGAACACTGGCGCCACTTCTTGGAAGGTGCGGAATTTCCCGTTCAGGTTCTTACGGATCATAAAAATCTGATATATCTTGATGCTGCCAAGCGCCTGAATGCCCGTCAGGCTAGGTGGGCACTGTTTTTCTCGCGGTTTAATTTCTCCGTTACTTACATCCCTGGTACTAAGAATGTTAAGGCGGATGCCTTGTCTCGCAGTTTTTCTCCCATAGTCGGTGCTGAGAAAGAGGAAAACATTTTACAAGAAGGTGTTGTGATAGCTGCTTTAGACTCCGTTTTGGAAGATGAGATTCTTAAAGCACAGGAGAATGCCCCATCTAACACTCCTCATGGGAGGTTGTTTGTGCCTGGGACCTTTAGGAGAGATTTGTTTGTTGAGTGTCACGAATCTCGGTTGGCAGGTCATCCCGGAATCTCTGAGACCAAGAGACTGGTGGGTCGCAGTTTTTGGTGGCCTGGATGGCAGAAGGAAGTCATTAAGTGGGTGCGCCAATGTACTATATGTGCTAGATCTAAGTCCTCACATACTCCTGCTGCGGGGTTGCTTTGTCCTTTGGAGGTCCCCAGTGCTCCTTGGACACATTTGGCTATGGACTTTATAACTGACCTTCCCTCCTCTGAGGGTTTTACTGTCATCTGGGTGGTCGTGGACCGTTTTAGCAAGATGTGTCACTTGGTTCCCTTCGTCAAACTGCCCTGCGCTAAAACTCTCGCTAAGGCCTTTGTCAAGGAAATTGTCAGACTTCATGGCGTTCCTACTGACATTGTTTCTGATAGGGGTCCTCAGTTCGTGGCTCGTTTTTGGCGTGCCTTTTGTGACAGGTTGGGAATTCATTTGTCGTTTTCGTCCGGATATCATCCTGAATCTAATGGCCAGACAGAAAGGAAAAACCAGGATGTTGAGCAGTTCTTGCGTTGTTTTGTGGCAGACAATCAAGAGGGGTGGTCTGAGTTTCTGCCACTTGCCGAATTTGCTCTGAACAATCATACATCTTCTTCTGCTGGTTGTTCGCCTTTTTTTTGTTGTTCTGGGAGACATCCGTCGTTTGGGTCGTTCTCCAAGTTGGGATCTGCCGTGCCTGAGGAGGAGAATTTTTCCGGTGATTTGGAAAGAGTTTGGACGGATGTGCGTGGTAATCTTCAGGAGGCCAACAGAAAATCTAAAGACTACTTTGATAGGAAACGACAGGAGGTTTTGTTCGCTGTTGGTGACATGGTTTGGTTGTCCTCTAGGAATCTGCGGTTGAGGATTCCTTCTAAGAAATTGGGTCCCAAGTTTGTAGGGCCCTTTAAGGTGCTTCAGGTTGTCAACCAATCTGCTGTTAGGTTGGAGGTTCCTACCTCCTGGAGAATTAATCCGGTCTTTCATGTCTCTCTGTTAAAAAAAGCTGTTGTGTCGGATGGTGACGCCTCTGCCTCTGTTCCTCCGGTGGTGGAGGATGGGGAATATGAAATTTCTCGCATCCTTGACTCTAGACGGTATAGAGGTAGTTTGCAGTATCTTGTGGCCTGGAAAGGTTTCGGACCCGAGGATAACTCTTGGGTGAGGTCAGATGATGTTTCCGCGTCCAGACTTATCAGAGCGTTTCACAGGAGATTTCCTGATAAGCCTGGTCCTAGGGGATCCGGAGGATCCTCTTAGAAGGGGGGGTACTGTTAGAACCTTGCTGTTAGGTTTTTTTTTCCTTTGCTGGTCACATGACCTTGTTGGCCTATTTAATCCTGCTCCGCCCTTCTGGCTTTGCTGGACTTCATTGTATAACTACTTTCTAGCTAGCCTGTGCTCTGTATCTAACTCTGTTAGTTTGCTTGGTCTACGGACCTCTATGTTCTATCTATTTTGTTTGTTCGTCTATCTGCTACTATTTCTGTTAGGAGGTGTCCCATATTCCTCCCAGTCCTTAGTACTTGTAGGGATTCCCTCCTCACATCTATAGGTCTCCGTACAGACTAGATTAGGACTTTAGCAGGTCTGATCGCAGGATCAGGTTCCCTGTTACATCGTAGGGATTCAGCTGAGTCTTATAGTAGGGACAGATCTCCTCTCTTTCCTTAGCTTTGGTAGCAGAACATAACATGACCTAGCACACACAGTACATTGATGCACCCACTTGATGACTTCCTTCTGCCATCCAGGCCACCAAAAACTGCGACTGATAAGTCTCTTAGTCTCTGAAATTCCTGGACCTGCCAACCGAGACTCATGACACTCCACAAACAAATCTCTCCTAAAGGCTCTAGGCACGAACAACCTCCCATGGGGAGTGTTAGATGGAGCATCATCTTGAGCTTTCAGAATCCCATTCTCCAAAACGGAGTCCAATTATCACCACAACTCCTTTTTGTAAAATGCTCCCTCCTCCTCGGCACCGACCGTAGGAGAGAAGCTGCGAGATAAATCATTGGCTTTAACATTCTTAGTACCAGGGATATTGTAACGGGTCTGGGAGGCGGAACCTCTGGGCTACTATACAAGGGAGCGGTCCTTGTAAGGGAGCGGGTGGCGACCAGGCAGGCAGTCACAGCAGGTGACCGGGACAGTCTCTGGGTGTACGGGCAGGAGGTCACGGCAAGTGATCAGGGCAGTCTCTGGAAGAACGGGCTGGAGGTCACGGCAAGTGACCGGGGTAGTCTCTGGAAGAACGGGCTGGAGGTCACGGCAAGTGACCGGGGCAGTCTCTAGGTAAAGGGTAGGTACGACTTGTGATGGCTGAACCTCCAGGTAGGCTAGCAAGGCAGATGGAGGATGTGTGCTCCCAGGTGAGCAAGCGAGAGTCTCTGGAATAGCAGGTGGTCACAGCACGTGACGGCGGAGCCTCCAGGTAGGCAAGCAGGCAGGTAGCGGAGAAGCGCTCCCAGGTGAGCAGGCAAGAGTCTCTGGAATAGCTGGTTGTCCCAGCACGTGACAGCGGAACCCCCGGGCAGGCAAGCAGGCAGGTAGCAGAGAAGCGCTCCCAGGTGAGCGGGCAAGAGTGTGGAATAGCTGGTGGTCACAGCACGTGACAGCGGAGCCTCCGGGCAGGCAAGCAGGCAGGTAGCGGAGAAGCGCTCCCAGGTGAGCGGGCAAGTTGGTCCTTAGACAGACTGACCGGAGTTGTAAGGCAGACCGTCGGACTTCAGGCAGGCAGGCAGGTAACAGGAAATCAGGCAGGTAACTAGCAGGTAACTGGCAACGGGACCTGAGGGCTGAAGCAGAGTAGAACGGTGCAACAACATTGCTCGGGCAGCTCCATTTTGGAGGAGGTGCCTTATATATGGTAAAGTCCTCCGGCCATTGGCCGGGGACTCCTTAGGACGGCGCGCGCGGCCCCTTTAAGAGAGAGGGAGGGCGCGCGCGCGCGCCCTAAGCACAGTGGCCGGGAAGGAGCGCGCGCTGCCAGCAGAGCGGGAGAGGGACGCCGGGCACGGAGCAGAGCGGTGAGGGGAACAGCGTCCCTGCCTAGCAGAGGGCAGGGACGCCGGCACTACAGATATAGGTAACAGAAAAATGAAACCGAGAAAAAAAAAGCGCCCACCAAGCTTGACGGGCATTCAAGCGCTTGGCAGCATCCAGATAGATCAAATTCTTATGATCTGTGAAAACTTGAATAGGAAATTTAGCGCCTTCCAAAAAATGACGCCAATGTTCAAACGCAAGTTTAATAGCCAGCAACTCCCGATTTCCAACATCATAATTCAGTTCGGTTTCCGAAATTTTTTTCGAAAAGAAGGCACAAGGATGTACTCCATCCTTGTTCTCCTGAGACAAAACTGCTCCGAACCACACCGATGAAGCATCGACCTCGACCAAAAAAGGCTTGGTCTCATCAGGGTGCATAAGGATAGGGGCAGAACTGAACCTCTCTTTGAGATACTCAAACGCTTCAATGGCCTCAGTAGTCCACTTGACCGTATTCGCACCTTTCCTGGTGAGATCGGTCAGAGGCTTAACAATTATAGAAAAATTCTTAAGGAATTTCCTGTAATAATTGGCAAAACCTAAAAATCTCTGTATAGATTTCAAACCAATAGGCCTAGGCCATTCCTGCACCGGGTCCATCTCAAAGCCCTCGCTGGAGACAATATAGCCCAAAAAACTAATTTTCTGCTCAGCGAACTCACATTTCTCCAGCTTATCAAAGAGTGAATTATCACTCAATAACTGCAAAACTTCACGTACACTCTGCCAATGGGACTCTAGATCTGGTGAATAAATCAAAATGTCATCCAAATACACAACCACATTCTTACCAATCAAAGGTCTCAGAATGTCATTAATAAGGTTCTGAAAAAATGCAGGTGCATTTGTAAGACCAAAAGGCATCACCAGATTCTCAAAATGACCTACTGGAGTGTTAAAAGCAGTTTTCCATTCATCACCCTCCTTCACTCGTAACAAATTGTATGCGCCCCGGAAATCAATTTTAGAGAACCACTTGGCCCCCACCAACTGGTTAAACAAGTCAGGAATTAACGGCAATGGGTAGGAATTGCGTACGGTAATCTTATTAATTTCACGAAAATCCAGACATGGATGTAAACCCCCATCCTTTTTTAACAAAGAAAAATCCAACTGCCACAGGCGACTTAGAAGGTCTAATGTGACCAGCAGCCAGGCTAGCCTGTATGTACTCCTCCAAGGCCTTTCTTTCAGGAATAGTCAGATTAAACAAGTGACTCTTGGGAAGAGTAGCTCCAGGAAAAAAACTCAATGGCGCAATCATAATCCCTATGAGGAGGTAAAACTTGCGACTCCTCCTCTGAAAAAAAAACTCCAAAAATCTTGAATAGGTACAAGTAATTCCCCTTTTTCCATAGCCGCAATGCGACCATTACAACATTTATCATAGCACTTCGGACTCCAAGACTTCATCACATTAGTAGACCAGTCCAGGAAAGGATTGTGCAGTTTTAACCAAGGCAAACCTAAAACGACCGGAGAGGGTAAATTATCTAATACAACCAAGTCCAAAATTTCTTGGTGAACTCCATTGATAGTGAGGGGAAATGCAGCAACCTTGTGAGTAATACATTTCAAGGGAGTGTTATCAATTGCAATCACAGAAATAGGTGATGACAAAGGTTTGGATTTCAATTTAAGTTTTTCCCAAAACCCTTTATCAATCACATTAAGTGTTGAACCACAATCCACAAATACCTGAAATTCAATCAAATTTTCCTGCAAAGTAGTACTCACAGAAAGAAATACTCCTGCAGAGCGTAAACAAGCTATACGGGCGTAACTGACTTTTTTTTTTTCTTTAAACGAAGCTCACAATACTTAATCAAATGGTCAGCTTTACCACAATAAAGACACAATCCCTCGGCGAACCTCCGGTCTCTTTCCTGAGAGCGGAGTGACATCGCCCCAACCTCCATCGGTTCTCTGCCGTCAGAGCAGATTTTCTGGGGACTAAGACCAGACATTACAGGAGTCTTTACCTCATTCACCCTGGACCTCCGTCTCCTGCCCACACAAACAGCTAAGAGCATGGCATCCTGCAGAGTCTCAGGTGCGGGGAATGCAATTAGCAGATCCTTAACCCTTTCACTCAGACCAGCGAGAAATAAACATTTCAGCGCAGGATCATTCCATTTGACTTCTGAAGCCCATCTCCTGAAGTGTGTGCAATAATTTTCAACATCACCTGACCCCTGATTCAAACGCCTGAGTTCTGCCTCAGCAGATGAGATTCTATCAGGATCGTCATATAATAGCCCCATAGCAGAGAAAAATTCTTCAACAGACCTTAAACATGGGTCATTAGGTTGGAGAGAAAAGGCCCACCCCTGTGGTTCATTGCGCAAAAGTGACATAATAAAACCAATGCGCTGTGATTCATTCCCAGAGGACCTTGGTCTCAAACAAAAATATAACAAACAAGCATTTTTAAAGGAAAAAAAATCTTGCTGTTTACCATAAAGAAACATCAGGCAGTCCTACCTTGGGTTCCACAAAATGCGCTCCAGAACAGCTACTCACGTGTTGCTGTAGCTCGGCCACCTCCAGAGACAATCCCTGCAAGCGTTGAGCTAAATCCTGGATGGAAACCATACTGATCCTCGAATTTCTTTCCTTTTAGTTTATTTGGGCTGGACTTACTGTTATGATCTGCAACAAGTACTAAGGAAAGATAGGGGAAAGCTGTCCCTACAGTAAGACTAAGCTGAATCCCTACAATGTAGCGGGCTCACTGTTCCTAGCGAACAGACCCGCCTTAGTCCTCAGCTAGTCTGAACGAAGACCTATAGCATAAGGGGAGGGGTCGCTAAAACAACTAAGGACTGGGACAAAAATGGGACACCTCCTAAACAGAGAAGTTGTTGCAGAACACAAAAAGACAAACTGACAAAAAGGTACTAGTGGTCCCAGAAGGACCAAGCGAACTGACAGAGAAAGGCACCAAAGAACCTGGCTAGAGAAACAGTCAAACACTTAAGTCCAGCACAGCCAAAAGGGCGGAGGTGGAATATAAAGACAGATGGTCACGTGAGCGCAAAACACAAGATGGAAAAACAGGAGGGTTCTAACACCAAGCACACCATTGTTTTTCTTTTGAAATTCTCAATAAATTTGATGTGACCTTCTTCCCATTGAAAAAATAAAGTTGGATCCAAAATGGCCGACTTCAAAATGGCCGCCATGGTCACCACCCATCTGGGAACGTTTTCCCCCTCCCATATACTAATGTGCCACAAACAGTAAGTTGATATCACCAACTATTCCCATTTAATTTAGGTGTATCCATATAAATGGCCCACCCTGTATTACTCTCACATGCCTGTATTCACTACCGGCAATGTCTTAATATGCTCCTGATGGTATTCTAGATCGTGGATCAGAAATGAGTGCCTGTACAATATAATGTACTGATATAGAGGTTTTCAATTAGAATAACGTCTGGGGAACATGAGGGCAAGTCAACAGTATCAAAGCCTTCATCATCCATGAACTGCCTACAGTACATACTCTGGCTATTTGAGGCCAGGTATTGTTTTTCACCAGGAGGAATCAAGAGTTCACTGCACCAATGTAAGGTAACCAATACAATGGCTCTGAGGATTTCATACTGGCATCTAACAGCAGTCTAGGCACTGTTGCCTATCATGTGGAGGTGTGTGCAACCCTTCAAAGATATTCCTCTGTAGACCATCACTGACTCACCACCAAACCAGTTGGCTGGATGATGGTCCAGGCAGCATAACATTCACCATGGTGTCTCCACACTCTTTCACATCTGTCATGTGTTCAGTGTAAATCTGCTCATATCAGTGAAGATAGCATGGTTCTTGACTGTGAGCACAGGTACCGCTACAAGATGTTTGGCCCTCATGCCAACCTCATGGATTCTGTTTCTGACAGTTTAGATAAAAACATGCACACCAGTAGCACTGGGGATCATTTTGTAGACTTCTACCTGCTGATAACTTAATACTCTTTTATGGCCCTTCGTGGCTCTGATCATGCAACAGTCCTGTCCTGGTATCTGATCCATGGTCTTGACTCTGAGCTGGGAGACAAGGCAGATTTTTTGTTGTTATCCTGGGGAAGCTACACTTCCTGTGCAAACTGAGTGGGCTGCAGGTTCCACCTACCTTATGCTTCCAATAGTGAAAAAAGACAATAGCTTGTGCTTGGTGATACTCGGGTATCACTCAAGTACCTGAGTGCTCGGATGTGTTTGGCACTCGTCAAGCATTGGCTGGTGCTTGAATTTAATGCTTTAATCCCCGTCCCGCATGTTTGGTGCCTGTTACACAGTCAATAAACATGCGGGGATTGCCTGACAGTCACTGCAATGCTGTAGCCATGTTGGTAGTGGCATTACAGGTGATTGGCTGGTTGCATTACCCCATCAGAGATTATAAAAGGACAGGCGCTGCACATTGACACCATTGCATAGCTCAGGGACAGTTCTGATTAGAGGGAGAGAGTAGTTATCCATACTTTGCTGAACTATCATGCTAAAAGTCCTTCTAAGGGCTAATCTTGTGCTGTGCTGTTTCTATCAGATACATTCTGCATTTAGCCTAGGGACATCTGCTGGAGCAAGGAGAGTGGCTGAATGCAGCCTCTAGGCAAGCTTAGGGCTTTACAGCCTGTTGCTAAATATATAGCTGCTGCAGGTGACCACATTTTTTTGGTGAAAAAATTGACTGTATTGTCATCCATGCAGTTTAACCTGCTTTGTGTGAAATTATGGTGGTTTGAAATGTAAAAATGCTGCTTGGCCTGTTACAGGTGACCAAATGTTTTTGTTCCAAAAATTAACTATTGTCATCCATACAGTTTAACCTGCTTTGTGTGAAATTACGGTGGTTTGAAATTCAAAAAAAAAATGCTGGGCCTGCTACAGGTGACCAAATTTCTTTGTTCCAATAATTTACTATTATTACATTTGAAAAAGGGGGTATACATAGCAAAAGCAATTTAAAAAATCTTGAACAAAAACGCAACGGCAACTGGTACAGGAGGAGAGAAGACCCTGCCCGCGAAGGCTCACAATCTACAAGGAATGGATGAGGATACAGTAGGTAAGGGTAGAGCTGATCGTGCAGTGGTGTGGTGGAGCGAGGGTTAGTGCAGGTTGTACGCTTGTCATCCATACAGTTTAACCTGCTTTGTGTGAAAGTACAGTGGTTTGATATGTAAAAAAACTGCTTGGCCTGCTACAGGTGACCAAATGTTTTTGTTCCAAAAATTGACCATTGTAATCCAAACGATTTAACCTGCTTTGTGTGAAATTAGAGTAGTTTGAAATTTAAAGAAACTGCCTTGCCTGCTACAGGTGTTCACATTTTTTTTTATTCAAAAAATGTATTTTCAATTAATCAAGGAAACTTGGTTTTCAGAGACCTAGCAATTAGAAAATGTGTAAGGCATGCGGTAAGGAACGGGGAAGTGGAAGTGCTGATAATGGTGCACGTAGACAGCGAGAAAATGGGTGTAACGGGTCTGGGAGGTGGAACCTCTGAGCTACTATACAAAGGGGCAGTCCTTGTAAGGAAGCGGGTGGCTCCCAGGGAAAGCAGGCAGGCAGTCACGTCAAGTGACAGGGACAGTCTCTGGGTAGAAGGGCAGGAGGTCACGGCAAGTGACGGTGACAGTCTCTTGACAGACGGGAGGTCACGGCAAGTGACAGCAGGATAAGAGTCTCTAGACAGGCGGGTGGTCACGGCAAGTGACAGCAGGGTAAGAGTCTCTCGACAGGCAGGTGGTCACGGCAAGTGACAGCAGGATAAGAGTCTCTGGACAGGCAGGTGGTCACAGCAAGTGACGGCTAAGCCTCCAGGTAGGCTAGCAGGCGGGTAGCAGGGGAGCGCTCCCAGGTGAGCGGGTAAGAGTCTCTGGACAGGCTGGCAGGCAGGCAGGTAACAGGCAGGTATCAGGCAGGTATCTGACAGGAGCTTCCTGGTCCGCGAGCGGACTGATCCATAGACAGACTGGCAGATGCTGGTAGGCAGACTGTCGGACCGCAGGATTGCAAGCAGGTAGACAGGTACCAGGCAGGTATCAGGCAGGTATCTGGCAAGTACTTCCTGGTCCGCAGGCGGACTGATCCATAGACAGACTGGCAGATGCTGGTAGGCAGACTGTCGGACCACAGGATTGCAAGCAGGTAGACAGCACTGGAAAACAAGCTGGCAACGGGACCTGAGGGCTGAAGCAGAGTTGAAAGGCTTTGCAACAACATTGCTCGGGCACCTCCATTTTGGAGGAGGTGCCTTATATATGGTGAGATCCTCCGGCCATAGGCCGGGGACTCCTTAGGACGGCGCGAGCGGCCCCTTTAAGAGAGAGGGAGCGCGCGCGCGCCCTAAGCACAGTGACCGGGAAGCAGCGTGCGCTGCCAACAGAGTGGGAGGAGGACGCCGGGCATGGAGCAGAGAGGTGAGGGGAACGGCGTCCCTGCCTAGCAGGAGGCAGGGACGCCGACGCTACAGTACCCCCCCCTTTAGGCCCCCCCTTTTTTAGGCCATAGAGAAATTTATCAAGGATGAGAGGGGCATGGATGTTCTCCCGGGGCTCCCACGTTCTCTCCTCAGGACCAAACCCCTTCCAATCCACTAGAAAAAAGGCCTTTCCTCTTACCCTTTTGGTGGCCAGAATGTTCTCTACCTCAAACTCGTTTTCAGCGGAAACCGGAGCAGGAGGCGTACCTGTAGACTTGGAAAAAGAGTTAAGTACAACGGGTTTGAGTAGAGATACATGGAAGGAGTTAGGGATCCGCAAGTTGGCCGGGAGTTTCAATTTATAGGCCACCGGGTTGATTTGCTTGATAACTTCCAGTGGGCCGATGAACCGAGGCCCTAACTTGTAGGAAGGAATCTTGAGCCGGACATATTTGGACGAGAGCCAGACTTTATCTCCAGGACGGAATTGTGGCGGATCCAGACGTCTTTTGTCAGCCTGTTTTTTCATCCGCTCGGATGACTGAAGAGGTGCGGATCTGGTACTTTCCCAAATGGAGGAAAATTCGCTAACAAGAGATTCCGCAGCCGGATTGTCCACCAAGGTGGAGACGGGAAACGGAATCCGAGGATGCTGACCGTAGACTATAAAAAATGGGGATTTGGAGGAAGATTCGCTCTCGTGATTAATGTAGGAAAATTCGGCCCACGGTAAAAGATCCACCCAGTTGGAATGGTGAGCATTAACAAAGTGCCGGAGGTAACTGGTTAAAATTTGGTTGATCCGCTCTACTTGACCATTGGACTGTGGGTGATAAGCAGAAGAGAAGTCCAAGGTGACCCCCAGCAATTTACACATGGCTCGCCAGAAGCGAGAGGTGAACTGAACTCCTCGATCGGATACGATGTGGAGAGGAAGACCATGAAGACGGAAAATATGATGGATAAAGTCTTTAGCCAACTCAGACGCAGACGGGAGGCCCGGCAGGGGAATGAAGTGAACCATCTTAGAAAAGCGGTCCAACCGTACAACCGGCAGAGACAGGGAGGTCCGTTATAAAGTCCATGGCTATATACTGCCACGGGGCAGCAGATACAGGAAGAGGCAGGAGGCGGCCGGCTGGCAGGTGTCTAGGAACCTTGTTGCGGGCGCAGGACGCACAGGCTGAAACAAAGTCTATTACGTCCTTATGCAGGGTAGGTCACCAGTAATGCCGGGTAATAAGCTGGAGGGTCTTTTTCTGACCTGCATGGCCAGCTAGCTTAGACGAATGTCCCCAGTGTAGGACCTTCTCACGATCAGGTACTGTTACGAACGTCTTACCGGGTGGAAGACGATTTAGATTCACGGGGGCCACCTGCATTACTTTGGCGGGGTCGATGATGTGCTTAGGCTCCTCCTCTAGATCAGAGACCAAAAAGGATCGGGACAAGGCATCAGCTTTGATGTTTTTGTCTGCCGAGCGAAAATGAAGATTGAAATCAAAGCGGGCGAAGAACAAGGACCACCGGGCTTGGCGCGGGTTAAGTCTCTGGGCACTCTGGAGGTAAGCCAAGTTCTTGTGGTCCGTGTAAATTATTACCGGGTGAAGAGCCCCCTCGAGCAGGTAACGCCACTCCTCCAGTGCCAGCTTAATGGCTAATAATTCTCAGTCTCCTATAGAATAATTGCGCTCAGAAGAGGAGAAGAGTTTGGAGAAGAAGCCACAGGTTACCATTCTTCCGGAAGACGACTTTTGGGTGAGTACCGCTCCGGCTCCGGAGGAGGAAGCGTCTACTTCTAGGAAGAATTGTTTGTTGCCGTACGAACGATGCAGCACAGGGGCGGAGGAGAAAGCTTGTTTCAAGGAAAGGAAGGCCTCCTCTGCTTCGGGCAGCCATTCTTTGGGATTAGCGCCCTTACGGGTGAGCGCAGAGATAGGGGCAGTCCGGGAAGAGAAGTGCGGAATGAAGAGGCGGTAGTAGTTGGCGAAGCCCAGGAACTGCTGAATAGCCTTCAACCCCTCTGGTCGGGGCCACTCCTGGATGGCAGACAGTTTCTCAGGATTCATTCGTAGGCCGGTCTGAGAGATTATGTAGCCCAGAAACGGAAGCGAGGTCTGCTCAAATAGGCACTTCTCATATTTTGCGTAGAGGTGGTTCTGCCTTAGCCTGAGCAGGACCTGACAAACGTCCCTCCGGTGTGTGGGAAGATCCGGAGAGAAGACCAAGATGTCGTCCAGGTACACCACCACGCAGGAGTAGAGAAGGTCACGGAAGATGTCATTGACCAACTCTTGAAAGACGGCGGGAGCATTACAGAGACCGAAGGGCATTACGAGGTATTCATAGTGGCCGTCCCGGGTGTTGAATGCCGTCTTCCATTCATCCCCCTGACGGTATAACCAGGTTATACGCCCCACGGAGATCCAGCTTGGTGAAGATTCTAGCACCCCTCAGACGGTCAAATAATTCAGGAATGAGCGGAAGGGGGTATTTATTTTTCACCGTGATCTGGTTAAGGCCTCTATATTCTATAGAGGGACTGAGTGAGCCGTCTTTCTTTTTGACGAAGAAGAAGCCTGCTCCCGCCGGGGAGGTAGATTTCCGGATAAATCCCCGGGCCCGATTCTCCTCGATATATTCAGACATGGACCGGGTTTCAGCAGCGTACAAAGGGTAAATACGCCCACGGGGAGGAGTAGCGCCGGGTATCAGGTCGATTGGGCAATTGTATGGTCTATGAGGGGGTAATGTCTCTGCTTCTCTTTTGTTAAAGACGTCCGCATAAGACCAATAGGGAACCGGTAGGCCAGGTAGATTGGCTGGGGTAGGAGAAGGACGGGCAGGACGAACGGGAACTAAACAAGTCTTATGGCAGTCCTGCCCCCAGCGAAGGACTTCTTTGGTCTGCCAATCAAGCACGGGTGCATGTCTCTGGAGCCAAGGTAGGCCTAGCAAGAGGGCGTGAGAGAGTCCAGGCAGAACATGGAAGAAGATGCTTTCAGAGTGCAGCATTCCCACCTGCAGAGTTATGGATTCGGTGATGAGTTGGATGGGATGCGGTAAGAGACCCCCATCCACGGAGGCGACAGATAAGGGTACAGCCAGAGGTTTGGTGGGAATGCGGTATTTCTCTACCAGGGACTGAGAAATGAGATTTCCGGCAGCTCCAGAATCAAGTTGAGCAAGTTCAAAGTAACGCTTCTCCCCGCAGATGATAGAGACCGACAGCATCAGAGAAGGAGAGGATTTATTTTTGTCTCTGAGCGATCCTAGACACAGGCGTTTCCCGACCTCTCCGGGCAGGAACGGATCCGGTTCTCCTTACTACCGCAGTAGAAACAGCTCCCCTCGGGACGGCGAGACTCTTGACGGGTTTTGACCATCTTGGTTTGGTCGACCTGCATGGGCTCTGGCGAGTGCGCCCGGGGAGTTACAGAGGAAGAGACGGGATTCAGAAAAGTAGGAGCAAGGCGTGGAAACCTCCTCTCACGGGTGACCTCTTTGGTGCGCTCCTGGAACCGGATGTCAATCCGGCTGGCAAGTGTCACTAAGTCATCGAGAGAGGTAGGAATATCCAGACCGGCAAGTTCATCTTTAATCCGGCCGGACAGGCCTTCCCAGAAGACGGAAACCAGTGCCTCATTATCCCAGGCAAGCTCGGAAGCAAGGGTACGGAACAGTATGGCATATTGGCCCACGGTGAGATTCCCTTGACGGAGGCGTAGCAGAGATGAGGTGGATGAGGTCTTTCGTCCTGGTTCGTCGAAGACTTTCCGGAAGGCCGTGAGAAAGGCTGGCAGGTTGGATACCAGGGGGTCTCCTCTCTCCCATAGAGGATTTAGCCAAGCCAGTGCCTCCCCAGTGAGATGGGACATGATGAAGGCCACCTTGGCTCGGTCAGTGGTGAACTGGTATGCCAAAAGTTCGAACTGCAGGGTGCACTGGTTAAAGAAGCCCCGTGCCTGGCCGGGATCTCCACTAAAACGAGGCGGGGCGACGCTGCCGGGGTAGGAGTCGTGCGACTGGAAGCAGGTCCCGAAGAGGTAGTCAGTGTGTCCAGGCGGGAGTTAACACTACGCAGGTGGCTCAGGATGGACTCCTGTTGGGACCTCTGACGGGACAGTTCATGGCATAGGTCCGAGAGCGAGAGAGTTTGGGTGCCACCGGGTTCCATGGCCCGAGCAAACTGTAACGGGTCTGGGAGATGGAACCTCTGAGCTACTATACAAAGGGGCAGTCCTTGTAAGGAAGCGGGTGGCTCCCAGGGAAAGCAGGCAGGCAGTCACGTCAAGTGACAGGGACAGTCTCTGGGTAGAAGGGCAGGAGGTCACGGCAAGTGACGGGGACAGTCTCTTGACAGACGGGAGGTCACGGCAAGTGACAGCAGGATAAGAGTCTCTAGACAGGCGGGTGGTCACAGCAAGTGACAGCAGGGTAAGAGTCTCTCGACAGGCAGGTGGTCACGGCAAGTGACAGCAGGATAAGAGACTCTGGACAGGCAGGTGGTCACAGCAAGTGACAGCAGGGTAAGAGTCTCTGGACAGGCAGATGGTCACAGCAAGTGACGGCTAAGCCTCCCTGTAGGCTAGCAGGCGGGTAGCAGGTGAGCACTCCCAGGTGAGCACTCCCAGAGTCTCTGGACAGGCTGGCAGGCAGGCAGGTAACAGGCAGGTATCAGGCAGGTATCTGGCAGGTGCTTCCTGGTCCGCGGGCGGACTGATCCATAGACAGACTGGCAGATGCTGGTAGGCAGACTGTCGGACCGCAGGATTGCAAGCAGGTAGACAGGTACCAGGCAGGTATCAGGCAGGTATCTGGCAGGTACTTCCTGGTCCGCAGGCGGACTGATCCATAGACAGACTGGCAGATGCTGGTAGGCAGACTGTCGGACCGCAGGATTGCAAGCAGGTAGACAGCATTGGAAAGCAAGCTGGCAACGGGACCTGAGGGCTGAAGCAGAGTTGAAAGGCTTTGCAACAACATTGCTCGGGCACCTCCATTTTGGAGGAGGTGCCTTATATATGGTGAGATCCTCCGGCCATAGGCCAGGGACTCCTTAGGACGGCGCGCGTGGCCCCTTTAAGAGAGAGGGAGCGCGCGCCCTAAGCACAGTGACCGGGAAGCAGCGTGCGCTGCCAGCAGAGCGGGAGGAGGACGCCGAGCATGGAGCGGAGAGGTGAGGGGAACGGCGTCCCTGCCGACGCTACAATGGGGCAGGTGCGACTACACCTTTTGCTGCAGCACAAGCAACACACCCATCCATGACACATAGCTTCCTTTCCCAATTTTCAGGGAGGAATGGGACACCACTCCTGAAGCCACTCCACTGTGAACAGGTGGTCAGTTGGATAGCAGATAATGCTTCCAGCATGCTTGACAGCACCACCCTACTTCCACATGGTCCAGTCTCACCAGCCAAGAGTCTGGATCACTTAATCCTTACCCTGATCCTCCATCATCTCTTGATTGTGGCCTCTTACCCTGCATGTTCCATGAGGGACAGGGCGACATGCTGTTTAGTGATGCACAAAACTTAGAGCATCCATGGTCACAAGAAAATGACGGTGGGGAATGGCAAATTTTGTCTAAGGAGATAGAGGATACTGAGACACAGTTGCTGATAAGTTATGCTGTTGTTAAGTCTTCACCAAGTCAGGAGGACCAGGGTGCTGTGGTGGAAGATGAGGTGGTGGATGATGAAGTCACTGACCCAACCTGGGAAGCTGGCATGAAGTGCGCGGACAGCAGCGCTGAGGGTGAGGGTTCGGCAGCACCAAAACAGGCAGGAAGAGGCAGTGGGGTGACCAAAGGGAGAAGGTGGGCAACTGTTCTGCAGAGCACCAACACTCGTGAATTTCTCCATCAAAGAGTTAGGTGTTACCCAGTTTAGGACTTTTTTAAAAAGAGTTCTGAGACAAAAAAAATGGTCATTTTCAACCTGTGCCACAGCAAGATCAGCAGGGACCTGACCACTAAGAGCCTAACCACCACCAACATGATCAGGCACATGTCATCTAAGCACCCAACTCAGTGGGCCGAATGCCTGGGTCCACAATTGGTGCCAGAGGGTGACATGACTGCCTCTTCCCCTGTGCTAGGTGCTTGCCAATCCCCTGTCCATGACACTGGCACAGATGTCTCCCGCCTTGCACCTGTCCCTGCACATTCTGAGGCACCATCATCAGGCACTTCCAAATCCTTGTCCTAGCACAGCGTTCAGCTGTTCCTACCCCAGGAATTGGAAAGAAAAAGAAAGTTCCCAGCCGCTCATCCATAGGCCCAAACGCTAAATGAGCACATTTACAGGCTACTTGCCATGGAAACGTTGCCATTTAGACTTGTGAACAAAGAGGATTTCCGCCGACTCATGGCAGCAGCAGTCTTTCGGTACTTGGTCCACATCTGCCAATATTTCTCCCGGTGTGGCATTCCCACTTTGTACCAGCACATGTCCAGGAACATCACCCATGCCTTTACCAACGCACTTGCTGGGATTGACGACTTAACAGCTGATATGTGGACAAGCGCTTGCTGCTAGGGATGCTACATTTCTCTGACCGCACACTGGGTGAACATTGTGGAAGCCAGGGCCAAGTCCCACCCTGGCGAGGCACATATGCTACCAACGCCGAGGATTTATGGCCCTACTTCTATCAGGGTTTCCTCCACCTCCTACACCAGTTCCTACACCCTTTCCTGCTCATCCTCATCCTCCATCTCTGATGTACTATTTCAGAGCATGTTGTCCACATAAGCCAGAAGCTCAGAAGCAGTGACTCAGCAAAGTGGCAATAGACTCTGCTGATGCTAATTTGTCTAGGAGACAAACCGCACACTGCGGCAGAGTTATTGAAGGGAATAACAGATCAGACAGATCTGTGGTTTTTGCCATTGAACCTTCAACCAGGCATGGTCATGCGTGATAATAGCTGTAACCTGGTGGCTGCTGTAAAGCTTGGCAAGCTCACATATGTACTGTGCTTGGCACACATGCTCGAGTTGGTGGTTCAGCAGTTTCTGAAAACCCACCCATATTTGCCAGAGCTTATGGTCAAGGTGCGCCTCGTCATTGCCCATTTCCGCAAATCAGCTACAGCTGCCTCTGGTCAGGCAGTGCTGCAACAGCACATGCAAGTGCCAGCTCACCGACTGGTGTGCAATGTGACCACACTCAAGAACTCCACACTGCACATGCTGACAAGGCTTTGTGAGCAGCAGAGAGCAGTTGATGAATACCAGCTCCAACACGCCCATCGGTATTCTAGTCAGACTCCACACATAACAACTGAAGAGTGGGCATGGATGTCTGACATTTGTGCGGTTCTCCAAGACTTTGAGGACTCTACAAAACAGGGAGCGGTGACGATGCCATAATTAGCACAATAATCCAGCTTGTGTGCCTACTTAAACAGTTGCTGCTCACAATTAAACATGAAGCTTTGCATGCGGATCAGGTGAAGATGGAAGAAGACATGACACAGGGAGATACTACAAAGCCCAACCTTAGCAGTTAGATATTAATACAGCTTCTATATGATTACCTTGCTTTTCTTGTGTAAACTGTATTAATATGTAGCTGTAGCATTTATAGCAGTGTTTATCATAATCTGTTTTGAATGACATCTATAGTCTGCAGTTTCCATTAGTATTTCATTGGGTAGTAAACAATAGGATCCATCAGGGGGAGCCATCACTGAGCGGGGGCACTATATTGCGTTCAAGTGAGGGCGCCAACCCCCCCAGCAAGGCAGGGACCTATAAGGGACTTAATAGGGTAAGAAAGAAAACAGGTCTATCTATTACTGTCATGATTTGCTTGTTTAGGGCATTACATTTTTTAACTACTGATACAGTGGGTATGGAAAATATTCAGACCCCTATAAATTTTTCACTCTTTGTTTCATTGCAGCCATTTGGTAAATTCTAAAAAGTTCATTTTTTTCTCATTAAAGTATACTCTGCACCCCATGTTGACTGAAAAAAAACAGAAATGTAGAAATTTTTGCAAATTTATTAAAAAAGAAAAACTGAAATATCACATGGTCATAAGTATTCAGACCCTTTACTCAGTATTGAGTAGAAGCACCCTTTTGAGCTAGTACAGCCATGAGTCTTCTTGGGAATGATGCAACCAGTTTTTCACACCAGGATTTGGGGATCCTCTGCCATTCTTCCTTGCAGATCCTCTCCAGTTCCATCAGGTTGGATGGTGAACGTTGGTGGACAGCCATTTTCAGGTGTCTCCAGAGATGCTCAATTGGGGTTAGGTCAGGGCTTTGGCTGGGCTACTTAAGAATGGTCACAGATGTAATGCACACGCCCGGGCTGAGCGGCGTGTGCATGTGATTCCACTGGACCGTGCCGGAGAGTGAATGCCTGGAGGGGCGTAACTAGGTATTCACCCGATCCGACCAGGGTTGCACGACGGCATACGACGCCAGTGCACCAAGGAGGAACCGAGCAGAGGGACCAGGTGCTACTCCAGGACAGACCCCGGACACGGCTGTTGACCCACACAGGGGAATACAGGAACAGACAGGTTAGGCTTTCACACAGACTGGTGGGTATAGGCAGGCACGACTGGTATGCAGGCAGGCGGGTATGCAGGCAGGGGGGTAAAGGCAAGCACGGCTAGAGTGCAGACAGGGAGGCACTAGCAGGTTGGAACACCGGTGGGATAGGACCCAGTACACACTGGGACTCAGGAACAGAACCACAGATGTGGCGGACAAACACAGCAGAGTGAGGCCGCCCAGAGAAGTGAGCGAGAGCAGGGCAAGACGAGACCGCCTAGAGCGGTGAGCGAGAGTAGAGCAGGACGAGGCCGCCTGGAGAGGTGAGCAAGAGTAGAGCAGGACGAGGCCGCCTGGAGCGGTGAGCAAGAGTAGAGCAGGACGAGGCAGCCTGGAGCGGTGAGCAAGAGTAGAGCAGGATGAGGCCGCCTGGAGCGGAGAGCAAGAGTAGAGCAGGACAAGGCCGCCTGGAGCGGTGAGCAAAGGGTCAGAGCTGAGCGAGACTGCCGGAGCAGTGAGCAAGGAGTCAGAGCAGAGCGAGACTGCCGGAGCAGTGAGCAAGGGGTCAGAGCGGAGCGAGACTGCCGGAGCAGTGAGCAAGGGGTCAGAGCGGAGCGAGACTGCCGAAGCAGTGAGCAAAGGGTCAGAGCAGAGCGAGACTGCTGGAGCAGTGAGCAAAGGGTCAGAGCGGAGCGAGACTGCCGGAGCAGTGAGCAAGGCAGAGCAGGCTAGAACCGCCGGAGCGGTGAGCAAGGCAGAGCAGGCTAGAACCACCGGAGCGGTGAGCAAGGCAGAGCAGGCTAGAACCGCCGGAGCGGTGAGCAAGGCAGAGCAGGCTAGAACCACCAGAGCGGTGAGCAAGGCAGAGCAGGCTAGAACCGCCGGAGCGGTGAGCAAGGCAGAGCAGGCTAGAACCGCCGGAGCGGTGAGCAAAGCAGAGCAGGCTAGAACCGCCGGAGCGGTGAGCAAGGCAGAGCAGGCTAGAACCGCCGGAGCGGTGAGCAAGGCAGAGCAGGCTAGAACCGCCGGAGCGGTGAGCAAGGCAGAGCAGGGTAGAACCGCCGGAGCGGTGAACAGGGCAGTGCAGGGGGGACAGGGCTCTGTACACACGGAACAGGCAGGAAGGGAAAGGCAGAACCCGATACCCACAGGGTAATTGCAGTGAAGTAGCAAGTGGACCACAAACTCACAAACGGAAGTACAGTGACAACAAGCAGGAGTTAGGTACGAGTTCAGACTTTGCAGAAAAAGGAAAGGTACGGACATAGAGAAACACAGGAAACAGGCTAGAAGAGTATACAGACAAGAACAGACACAGTAGCAAGATACAGGAGCGGGTCTAGGTATGCAGCCACTAGAAGGCGGGAGGAACAGGCTAGGAGCGTGTTCAGACAGGACAGACAAGGTACAGGAGCGGGTCTATGTATGCGGCCCCTAGAAGGCGGAACGAACAGGCTAGGAGCGTGTTCAGACAGGCCTGGAAATACAGCCTGCAGGAAAGGCAGGCAAGCAAACACAGAAAGGGACCTGGCACATTTAGAGTGAAAGAGCACACTGAATGAAGCACAATGCTCAGGCAGGGATTCATTGGAGAAGCTGGGTTAAATACCAGGTGACAGACAGCAATAGGCTGAGGACGCACAAGGGATGTGCCCGCAGCAGGTACAAGAAACAGGAAGTGATCAGGCGCCGCCCTTAAGCAGCAGACACAGAGGCAAGCAGACAGCATGGAGGGAAGCCAGGCTAGCAGACTGGACTGGAGATCAAGTGTGCGCTCTTACACAGTGGGAGATGGACCACTATGCAAGGACGCCGCCAGGTATGTTACAACAGGGTTGTTCTGAAGCCACTACTTTGTTATTTTAGCTTAGTGCTTAGTGTGCTTAGGATCATTGTCTCGTTGGAAGGTGAACCTTCGGCCAAGTCTGAGGTCCAGAGCACTCTGGAAGAGGTTTTCATCCAGGATATTTCTGTACTTGACCGCAATCATGTTTCCTTCAATTGCAATCAGTCGTCCTGTCCCTGCAACTGAAAAACACCCCCATATCATGATTCTGCCACCACCATGTTTCACTCTTGGGATTGTATTGTACAGGTGATGAGCAGTGCCTTCTTTTCTCCACACATACCGCTTAGAATTATCACCAAAAAGTTATATCTTCATCTCATCAGACTAGAGAATCTTATTTCTCATAGTCTGGGAGTCCTTCATCTGTTTTTGAGCAAGCTCAGCCACAGTGATCTAGGGTTCTTCTTTACCTCTCTCACCAAGGCTCTTCTCCCACGATTGCTCAGTTTGGCTGGACGGCCTGGTCTAGGAAGACTTCTGGTGGTCCCAAACTACTTCCATTTAAGGATTATGGAGGCCACTTTGCTCTTAGGAACCTTGAGTAATGCAGAAATTCTTTTATAACCTTGGCCAGATCTGTGCCTTGCCACAATTCTGTCTCTGAGTTCCTTGGGCAGTTCCTTTGAGCTCATGATTCTCATTTGGTCTTACATGCACTGTGAGCTGTGAGGTCTTATATAGACAGGTGTGTGCCTTTCCAAATCAAGTCTTATCAGTTTAATTAAACACAGCTGGACTCTAATGAAGGAGTAGAACCATCTCAAGGAGGATCACAAGGAAATGGACAGCATGTGACTTAAATATGAGTGTCTGAGCAAAGGGTCTGAACACTTATGACCATGTGATATTTCAGTTTTTCTTTTTTAATAAATTTGCAAAAATTTCTACATTTCTGTTTTTTTTTTTCACTCAAGATGGGGTGTAGAGTGTACTATAATGAGAAAAAAAATGAACTTTTTAGAATTTACCAAATAGCTGCAATGAAACAAAGAGTGAAACATTTAAAGGGGTCTGAATACTTTCAGTACCCACTGTTTATTGTGATGCCGAAGTTTTGTCTTCATTTTTTGAGGATTGTATTTAATGAAATATACAGTTTTTTTGTGAAAGTTAGTGCAGGTTCTCTTAAACAGAATCTGTCATCTGATTTATGGAGCACAAACCGCCCAAATCGCTGACAACATGAATCAAAGACTGGCTGCACAATTGAAGTCGTATACTGAATTTCAGAGAAGATATATTTAAAAGTTGGTTTTCCTAGCACTGCTCCAGGTAACTGACAGGTCTCTTCCATAATGAGAGACCCCTTTACCAAGTGTGGGACTGGAGAAGAACAGATGTTTAACTCCTCAAAGTCTAAGCCTGTTTTCACTTTCTTGACCAGGTGAAATTTTTCAAATCTGATGTGTATCACTTTATGTGTTCATAACTTCAGAATGCTTCCACATGTATCAGTGATTCTGAGAATGCTTTTTAGTAACACTTTGTACTTTATGATACTGGTAAATGTAGTTCGATATGATTTCTGTAAATTTAAAAAAATATAAATTTAACAAAAATGTGGAAAATTTTTCAATATTCAAACCTTGAATTTTAATGCCCATAATTTTGATGCATCATTTTTTTTAAATTTATTTTTTATAGTAGTGAAAATGTGTGAAAAGTTTAACAGCAATTTTTTAAAACTTTCAATGAAAATTTACAAATCCTTCATTTTTGGGACCACTTCACTTTTGAAGTAACTTTGAGGGGCCTATATTCAGAAATTCTGCACGATCAAAAAATGTAGTCAAAACCGTGTCCAGAAATTTGTGGAAGCAATACAGGAATTAAAGCAAACTGGAATAAAAATAAAAACTACATTTTTTTACTAAAATGTTGATTTAGGCTCAAATGTTTCATTTTTATAGAGTGTAAAAAGGGAAAATAGACTCAAAGTTATTTGATTTTTGGAGCTCAAATTTGGCTGTAATTCATGGTGGACGACATGTTACATTTGCCGAGCTCCTAAGGTGCCCAAATTGCAGAATCTCTACAAGTGACCTTATTTTGAAAGCTATACCCATCACGGAATTCATGTATGGGTATGATGACCATTTTAAACCTACAGCTGCTTTACATAATTTTACAATAATGAGCCTTGTAAATTAAATATTCTCATATTTTAAATTCAATTCTCATTTTCACAAGGGTAAAAGGAGAAATTACAATTTTGAGTGTAAGGTCCATTTTCACCTGAGTATGATGATACCGCATAAGTGGTTGGAAACCACAGTTTGGGCACACAACAGGGCTTGGCAGAGAAGGAACACCATTTGACTTTTGCAACATAACTTTTGCTGGAACAGATTGTGTCACGGGTGTGTCAGAAGTGACAGTCACCCTGCAGTTGGTTGCAGGAGATCTCTACATTTGGCATTACAGAAATCTTCTTAGAGGCTGTCTCTAGGACCTAGCGGCTACCTTCCTCTGGCTAATTAACTCCCTGGTCTGGGTGTATAAATACCTGCTGTGTACAGAGGGAGGTGCGGGCAATAATAATAATAATAATAATCTTTATTTTTATATAGCGCTAACATATTCCGCAGCGCTTTACATACATTATTGTCGCTGTCCCCATCGGGGCTCTCAATCTAGATTCCCTATCAGTATGTCTTTGGAGTGTGGGAGGAAACCGGAGAACCCGGAGGAAACCCACGCAAACACGGGGAGAACATACAAACTCCTTGCAGATGTTGTCCTTGGTGGGATTTGAACCCAGGACCCCAGTGCTGCAAGACTGCAGTGCTAACCACTGCGCCACCGTGCAATATTCATTACTCCTTGTGAGACTTCAGAAAGAGCAGTACTTCCTCCTCTCTTGTGTTTGAGGACATGTGCGCATTTGTCTGGAGTCATCAAAAAGCTAAGCAATTTCCCCTGATTGTCCTTCCTTTTTGTCTTTAGAGTTAAGTGGAGATCGACTAGTGCTCATTTCCTCCCTTCCCTAGCGTGAGTCTAACACCAGGGAAAGACAGGGCAAGGAACGCGTGCGGCGATTGGTTGAGAGCCAATATAGGGTCGATAGTTGAGACAGGGTGACTCTATACCAGACTAGGAGGTCTCCACTCCCCCCCTTTCCCTAGTGTTTGGGCTCTCTTTCCCTCTTACCTCTGTGTTGCACTAAGTCTATCCCACACCTTGCGTGACAGATTGCAGACGCTTCATCACATTTGGAGAACCCCAAAGAAGCAAAATAGCAGAAACTCCCCACAGATGACTCCATTTTGGAAACTTTACCCCTCCAGGGATTTATCTAGGGATGTAGTGAGAATTTTGGACACACAAGTGATTTGCCTAATTTTATAACATTTGACAGTAAAAATGAAATATTTGTTTTCCACAAAAAATGTTGCTTTATCCTTAAATTTCACATTTACACCATGCTAACAGGAGAAAATGGGCTTCATAATTTGTTGTGGAATTTCTTCTGAGAACGAAGATGCCATATACAGTACAGACCAAAAGTTTGGACACACCTTCTCATTTAAAGATTTTTCTGTATTTTCATGACTATGAAAATTGTACATTCACACTGAAGGCATCAAAACTATGAATTAACACATGTGGAATTATATACTTAACAAAAAAGTGTGAAACAACTGAAAATATGTCTTATATTCTAGGTTCATCAAAGTAGCCATCTTTTGCTTTGATGACTGCTTTGCACACTCTTGGCATTCTCTTGATGAGCTTCAAGAGGTAGTCACCGGAAATGGTCTTCCAACAATCTTGAAGGAGTTCCCAGAGATGCTTAGCACTTGTTGGCCCTTTTGCCTTCACTCTGCGGTCCAGCTTACCCCAAACAATCTCGATTGGGTTCAGGTCTGGTGACTGTGGAGGCCAGGTCATCTGGTGTAGCACCCCATCACTCTTCTTCTTGGTCAAATAGCCCTTACACAGCCTGGAGGTGTGTTTGGGGTCATTGTCCTGTTGAAAAATAAATGATGGTCCAACTAAATGCAAACTGGATGGAATAGCATGCGCTGCAAGATGCTGTGGTAGCCATGCTGGTTCAGTATGCCTTCAATTTTGAATAAATCCCCAACAGTGTCACCAGCAAAGCACCCCCACACCATCACACCTCCTCCTCCATGCTTCACGGTGGGAACCAGGCATGTAGAGTCCATCCGTTCACCTTTTCTGCGTCACACATAGACACGATGGTTGGAACCAATGATCTCAAATTTGGACTCATCAGACCAAAGCACAGATTTCCACTGGATTAATATCCATTCCTTGTGTTCTTTAGCCCAAACAAGTCTCTTCTGCTTGTTGCCTGTCCTTAGCAGTGGTTTCCTAGCAGCTATTTTACCATGAAGGCCTGCTGCACAAAGTCTCCTCTTAACAGATGTTGAAGAGATGTGTCTGCTGCTAGAACTCTGTGTGGCATTGACCTGGTCTCTAATCTGAGCTGCTGTTAACCTGCGATTTCTGAGGCTGGTGACTCAGATAAACTTATCCTCAGAAGCAGAGGTGACTCTTGATCTTCCTTTCCTGGGGCGGTCCTCATGTGAGCCAGTTGCTTTGTAGCGCTTGATGGTTTTTGCAACTGCACTTAGGGACACTTTCAAAGTTTTCCCAATTTTTCGTACTGACTGACCTTCATTTCTTAAAGTAAGGATGGCCACTCGTTTTTCTTTACTTAACTGCTTTTTTCTTGCCATAATACAAATTCTAACAGTCTATTCAGTAGGACTATCAGCTGTGTATCCACCAGATTTCTGCGCAACACAACTGATGGTCCCAACCCCATTTATAAGGCAAGAAATCCCACTTATTAAACCTGACAGGGCACACCTGTGAAGTGAAAACCATTTCCTGTGACTACCTCTTGAAGCTCATCAAGAGAATGCCAAGAGTGTGCAAAGCAGTCATCAAAGCAAAAGGTGGCTACTTTGAAGAACCTAGAATATAAGACATATTTTCAGTTGTTTCACGCTTTTTTTGTTAAGTATATAATTCCACATGTGTTAATTCATAGTTTTGATGCCTTCAGTGTGAATGTACAATTTTCATAGTCATGAAAATATAGAAAAATCTTTAAATGAGAAGGTGTGGCCAAACTTTTGGTCTGTACTGTATGTGCACAGAAAGTAATGTTTGGGTAGATGAAAGGGCTCGGAGGGGAACAAGCGCTATTTGACTACTGGAGAACAATTCTTGCTAGAATAAATTTTGGAAGCCGTGTCACATTGGGAGAGCCCATGAGATGCAAAAACAGAAGAAACCCCACCAACAATTTACCATAGTTTGGAAACTACACCCTTCGATTAATTCATCTATGGATGAAGCGAGCATTTTAAAGACACAAGTGATTCAGAGATTTTCATAGCACAGGGCTATGAAAATTATAAATTAATTTTTTTCCACTAAAATGTTGCTTTTGTCCCAAATTTAAAATTTTTAAATAGGAGAAAACAGACCACAAAATGTGTTACACAATTTCTCCTGAGCACACCAATAACCCATATATGGTCAGGAACTACTTTTGAGGCACAGTGCAAAGTACAGAAGGGAAGAAGCGCCATATTGGAGTGCAGATTTTGTTGAAATGGTTTACAGGTGCCATGTCACTTTGGCAGAGCCTCTGAGATGCCAGTGCAGCAGAACCCCCAATAAGTGACCCCATTTTACAAGCTACACCTCTTAGGTGTACAGTGAGCATGTTGACACCACAGGTGTTTAAGAGGATTTTAGACTATTGGACGGTGGAGAAAAAATAATTACATTTTTACCATGTAAATACAGTTTCATTCCCAGATTTTACATTTTCACAAGGGAAAATGGGTGTAAATGGGTCAATTGTTTATTACACAATTTTTCCTGAACACAGCAATATCCCATATGTGGTCATAAAGTACTGTTTGGCCACATGGAATCATAGAATCATAGAATCATAGAATGGTAGAGTTGGAAGGGACCTCCTGGGTCATCTGGTCCAACCCCCTGCTCAAAGCAGGATTCACTAAATCATCTCAGACAGATGTCTGTCCAGCCTCTGTTTGAAGACGTCCATTGAAGGGGAACTCACCACCTCTCGTGGCAGCCTGTTCCACTCATTAATCACCCTAACTGTCAAAAAGTTTTTTCTAATATCTAATCTGTGTCTCCTCCCATTTAGTTTCATCCCATTGCTTCTAGTCTTTCCTTGTGCAAATGAGAATAAAGATGATCCTTCTACAATGTGACAGCCCTTGACATATTTGTAGACAGCTATTAAGTCTCCTCTCAGTCTTCTTTTTTGCAAGCTAAACATTCCCAAATCCTGCAACCGTTCCTCATAGGACATAGTTTGCAGACCAGTCACCATTCTGGTCGCTCTTATCTGAACTTGCTCCAGTTTGTCTATGTCTTTTTTAAAATGTGGTGCCCAAAACTGTACACAGTATTCCAGATGAGGTCTGACCAAAGAGGAGTAAAGACCGATAATGACTTCACGTGATCTAGACTGTATGCTTCTGTTAATACATCCCAGAATTGTATTTGCCTTTTTTGCTGCTGCATCACACTGTTGACTCATGTTCAGTCTATGTTCTATTAGTATACCTAAGTCTTTTTCACATGTACTGTTGCTTAGCTCTATTCCTCCCATTCTGTATATGCTTTTTTCATTTTTATTGCCCAGATGTAGTACTTTGCATTTTTCCCTGTTAAAAATCATTCTGTTGTTTGCTGCCCACTGCTCCAGTTTATTTAGGTCTTTTTGAATCCTCTCTCTCTCTTCTCTAGTATTAGCTATTCCTCCTAGCTTTGTGTCATCAGCAAATTTAATCAGTTTACCCTCAATTCCTTCATCTAAATCATTGATAAAGATGTTGAACAATACAGGTCCCAGGACGGAGCCCTGTGGTACCCCACTTGAGACATTCATCCAGCTGGATGTGAAGCCATTTACAACCACCCTTTGAGTCCGATCACTAAGCCAGTTATGAATCCACCTAACAGTTGCCTGGTCCATTGCATACTTGGTCATTTTTTCAATAAGGATGGTGTGAGATACTTTGTCAAATGCTTTGCTGAAGTCAAGATATACTATATCTACAGCATTTCCCTGATCCACCCAGTCAGTGATTCTGTCATAGAAGGAAATTAAGTTAGTCTGACATGACTTGTTAGTTACAAACCCATGCTGACTCTGGTTAATCACCTCATTCTTCTCCATGTACTTACATACATCTTGTTTAATAATTTGTTCAAAGATCTTTCCTGGTATAGAAGTCAGACTCACCGGCCTATAGTTCCCTGGGTCCACCTTCTTCCCCTTTTTGAAGATAGGAACAACATTTGCTCTTCTCCAGTCTTCTGGGACTTCTCCTGTTCTCCAAGAATTTTCAAAGATTATGGAGAGTGGTTCTAAAATTTCTTCTACGATCTCCTTCAGTACTCTGGGGTGTAATTCATCTGGACCTGGAGACTTGAACTCATTTATGTTAGCTAAATATTCCCTCACAATCTTTCTGTTTACAGATAACTTGGATTCTTCTATTCCTTTGAAAGGACAGTGAAGATCAGTTGATGTTACATTTTCTTTCTGAGAGAAAACAGATGCAAAATAGGAATTAAAAAGTTCGGCCTTCTCAAGATCCTCTCTTACCATTTCTCCATTTTCATCCTGTAAAAATCCTATAGCATCTTTGACTTTTCTTTTACTTTTGACATACCCCCAAAATTCTTTTTTATTGCTTTTGACATCTCTTGCAAGCCTTAATTCATTGTCAGCTTTAGCTAACCTGATACGTGCCCTGCAGGATCTGCAGACTGCATTATAATCTTCTTTAGATATGCCTCCCTCTTTCCATTTAATAAACATTTCTTTCTTTCTTTTTAGTATGTGTTTAAGTTCTGTGTTCATCCATCCTGGTTTCCTTAAATGCTTCCCATTCTTCCTACTTTTCGGGATTGTTAACGATTGTGCTTTGAGAATCTCATATTTAAAAATTTCCCATCCTTCCTGGACATTTTTGTCCTTAAGGATATCCAGCCATTGGATCCCTCCTATTCTCTTTCTGAGTCTCTTAAAATCTGCCTTTCTAAAATCTAACCTTGAAGTTTGAGTCTTCACATGTCTTCCTCCTCTAGTTATACAAAATTCTATAATAGCATGATCGCTGCCTCCTAGGGTCCCAGCCACCTTTACCTCCTCAACCATTTCCTCCTTGTTTATAAGGATTAGATCCAAAGTAGCAGATCCCCTTGTTTTCTCCCCTACCTTTTGGAAGATAAAGTTGTCAGCAAGAGAGGATAAGAATTTGCTTGACCTGTTAGTTTTACTTGAGAGAGATTCCCAACAAATGTCTGGATAGTTGAAATCTCCCATGACCACTACATCATATTTTTTGGAGAACTTGGTCAATTGATACATAAAGAGTTCATCCATATCTTCAGCTTGCCCAGGTGGCCTGTAGTAAATGCCTACAATGGTGTCCTTTCCATTGTTCTCTCCTTGTATTCTTACCCAGTTTCCACAGAACTCCCAGTCTCTGAAGCTTCAATCTCTGTGCAGATATACGCTTTTCTAACATACAATGCGACACCTCCTCCTCGTTTATCAAGTCTGTTTCTTGCAAATAAGTTGTATCCTTTTAGCCTTTTATTCCAATCATGTATATCGTCCCACCAAGTTTCAGTGATTCCAATGACATCATATTTCTTTTCCTGCATTAGTAGTTCCAATTCTCCTTGTTTGTTGCCAATGCTTTGTGCATTTGTATAAAAACATTTTAGTTTGTGATTGGTTTCTCTTCCTCCCATATTTTTATTATTTAAATAGTTTTGTCTTTGTTCTTCCTTTCCACTTCCAGTAGCAGAGATCTCAATAGTATTTGTCAGCTGTATGGCTTTTTCTGGCCTTTTGCTTCCCTTCCCACATTGTTCTAGTTTAAAGCTCTCCTGATGAGTGTAGCAAGGCGACTTCCAAATACATGTTTTCCAGTCTTCGTAAGGTGCACCCCATCTCTAGCAAGTAGTCCATCGTATAGGTAATTCATTCCGTGATCCAGAAATCCAAATCCTTGTTGACGGCACCATCGACGTAGCCAGTTGTTCACCTCTAGAATCTTATTCCACCTCATTGTTCCATGGCCATCCACTGGGAGGATGGATGAGAAGACCACCTGCGCTCCCAATTCTTTCACTTTCTTGCCTAAGCCTTCAAAGTCACTGCAGATGGTTTCCAGGTCCTTTCTTGCGGTGTCATTTGTCCCCACATGTATTAGCAGGAATGGGTAGTGATCTGTAGGTCTGAAGAGTCTTGATATCCTGTCAGACACATCTTTAATTTTTGCTCCTGGTAGACAGCACATTTCTCTTGAGGTTATGTCTGGTCTGCAGATAGCGACCTCTGTTCCTCTTAACAGGGAATCCCCCATGACCACCACTCTCCGTTTTTTCTTCACAACATTCTTCTTTCTCCATCCAGGAGGATTCTGAGGGCTTACAAGGTTATTCATTGCTGGCAAAGTCTTATCTTGCTGTATTTCTTCATGGTGCTCCTGCGAGAGAGCCTGGTACTGGTTCCTGAGCAGTATGGGTGCTGACTGCCTCTCGATCCTCCTGCTTCTGTGGGTCACATGCTTCCATTCCTCTGTTTCCTCAGGTGCAGTTCGAATTTCTTCTCTTTCTGAATCATGAAGAGATAATTCTGCTCTGTCTAAGAACTCTTCACCTTCCTTAATGATTTTCAAGGTAGTTAACCTCTCTTCTAGATTTCGCAACTTTTCCTCCAACAGGGACACAAGCTTGCATTTCTGGCATGTGAAGTTTGGCTTTTCCACTGGCAAGTCTGTGAACATGTAGCAGGATATGCAGCTCACCAAATGGCTCCTGGACTCTTCCATGTTCTTACTGTTAATGTTCTGAAAACAGTGAAAAAAGCTTAAAAGAAAAGCTTCAAAATGCGCACGCCGGCAGGCGCGCGGTTTACCGATGTCCTCTTTTCAGCTCCAACAGCCAAAATCCAGTGTTCTTTGAGCTCGTGGAGACTCTTCACTTACCCAAAAATGCAGTGGGAATATGCAAATTATCTCCTCAGGACTCCTCCCCTGGTTTACCGATGTCCTCTTTTCAGCTCCAACAGCCAAAATCCAGTGTTCTTTGAGCTCGCGGAGACTCTTCACTTACCCCAAAATGCAGTGGGAATATGCAAATTATCTCCTCAGGACTCCTCCCCTGGTTATATGGCAGGGCTCAGGAGGGAAGGAACGCTATTTAAGATTTGGAGTGCAGATTTTCCTCCTAGAATATTTTGCAAACTGCATATATTGAGTCCCTTAGGCTATGTGCCCACAATGCAGAAATGCTCCGGATTTTTCCTGAGCGTTTCTGCATCTCCCTGGCAGAAAAAAAACGCATGCGGATTTTACATGCATTTTTTCTTCCAGGGACAAGCGTATGTCACACGTTTTGCACATGCGATTAGTGTGACCAAGTTAATAGTTAAAAAAAGAATAAAAATGGTAAAAAAAAAAATTATACTCACTTTCCGATGGCCCCCGGTCTCCTTCTCCGGTGCGTCCGGCGTCTTGGGCGGCTCGCGGTGGTGTAAAAGGACCTTCCATGACATAATTTAGTCATGTGACAGGTCACACGACCGCCGTCAGCGGTCGCGTGACCTGTCACATGACTAAATGGCGTCATGGAAGTTCCTTTTACACCATCACGAGCCGACGGGGAGCCAGGACGCACCGGAGAGAAGACCGGGAGCCCTCAGAAGGTGAGTATAATGTTTATTTTTTATTTTAAATTCTTTTTTTTTACAGGTACTATGGTACCCGGGTCTGTATGAGAGTCTCCTCTTCTCCATCCCAGGTACCATCTGCACATTGAATAGCAAAATATCTGCGTGTGCACATGTAGTCATGCGGATATTAACCCCTTAAGCCCCGCGGGTGGTTTGCACGTTAATGACCGGGCCAATTTTTACAATTCTGACCACTGTCACTTTATGAGGTAATTACTCTGGAACGCTTCAACGGATCCCCCTGATTCTGAGATTGTTTTTTCGTGACATATTGTACTTCATGATTGTGGAAAAATTTCTTCGATATCACTTGCGTTTATTTGTGAAAAAAACGGAAATTTGGCGAAAATTTTGAAAATTTTGCAATTTTCAAAATTTGAATTTTTAAGCCCTGAAATCAGAGCGATATGTCACACAAAAGAGTTAATAAGTAACATTTCCAACATGTCTACTTTACATCAGCACAATTTTGGAACCAAAATTTTTTTTTGTTAGGGAGCTATAAGGGTTAAAAGTTGACCAGCGATTTCTCATTTTTCCAACAAAATTTACAAAACCATTTTTTTAGGGACCACATCACATTTGAAGTCACTTTGAGAGGTCTTTATGACAGAAAATACCCAAAAGTGACACCATTCTAAAAACTGCACCCCTCAAGGTGCTCAAAACCACATTCAAGAACTTTATTAACCCTTCAGGTGCTTCACAGGAATTTTTTGAATGTGGAAGAAAAAAATGAACATTTAACTTTTTTCACAAAAATGTTACTTTAGACCCAATTTTTTTTATTTTCACAGGGGTAACAAGAAAAATGGACCCCAAAATTTGTTGTGCAATTTCCCCTGGGCACGCAGATACCCAATATTTGGGGAAAAAATACTGTTTGGGCGCACGGCAGGGCTCGGAAGGGAAGGAGCGCCATTTGACTTTTTGATTGTAAAATTTGCTTGAATAATTAGCGGACGCCATGTTGTGTTTGGAGAGCCCATGTGTGCCCAAACTTTGGAGCTCCCCCACAAGTGACCCCATTTTGGAAACTAGACCCCCCTAGGCACCTTTCTAGATGCATAGTGAGCACTTGGAACCCCCAGGTGCTTCACAAATTGATTCGTAACAATGAAAAAGTGAAAAAAAACAACACTTTTTCATTTTTATGAATCAATTTGTGAAGCACCTGAGGGTTCCAAGTGCTCACAATGCATCTAGATAGGTGCCTTGGGGGGTCTAGTTTCCAAAATGGGGTCACTTGTGGGGGAGCTCCAATGTTTGGGCACACAGCGGCTCTCCAAACGCAACATGGTGTCGCTAACAATTTGAGCCGATTTTCCGTTAAATTTGTTAGAGGACACCATGTTGCATTTAGAGAGTCCCTGTGTGCCCAAACATTGGAGCTCCCCCACAAGTGACCCCATTTTGGAAACTAGACCCCCCAAGGCACCTATCTAGATGCATAGTGAGCACTTGGAACCCCCAGGTGCTTCACAAATTGATTCGTAACAATGAAAAAGTTAAAAAAAAAACACTTTTTCATTTGTATGAATCAATTTGTGAAGCACCTGAGGGTTCCAAGTGCTCACTATGCATCTAGATAGGTGCCTTGGGTGGTCTAGTTTCCAAAATGGGGTCACTTGTGGGGGAGCTCCAATATTTGGGCACACAGCGGCTCTCTAAATGCAACATGGTGTCCGCTAACAAATTTAACGCAAAATTGGCTCAAATTGTTAGCGACACCATGTTGCGTTTGGAGAGCTGCTGTGTGCCCAAACATTGGAGCTCCCCCACAAGTGACCCCATTTTGGAAACTAGACCCCCCAAGGCACCTATCTAGATGCATAGTGAGCACTTGGAACCCCCAGGTGCTTCACAAATTGATTCGTAACAATGAAAAAGTGAAAAAAAAAACACTTTTTCATTTTTATGAATCAATTTGTGAAGCACCTGGGGGTTCCAACTGCCCACTATGCATCTAGATAGGTGCCTTGGGGGGTCTAGTTTCCAAAATGGGGTCACTTGTGGGGGAGCTCCAATGTTTGGGCACACAGGGACTCTCTAAATGCAACATGGTATCCGCTAACAAATTGAATGGAAAATCGGCTCAAATTGTTAGCGGACGCCACATTGCGTTTGGAGAGCCCCTCTGTGCCCAAACTTTGGAGCTCCCCCACAAGTGACCCCATTTTGGAAACTAGACCCCCCAAGGCACCTTTCTAGATGCATAGTGAGCACTTGGAACCCCCAGGTGCTTCACAAATTGATTCGTAATAATGAAAAAGTGAAAAAAAAAACACTTTTTCATTTTTACAAATTAATTTGTGAAGCACCTAGGGGTTCCAAGTGCTCACTATGCATCTAGATAGGTGCCTTGGGGGGTCTAGTTTCCAAAATGGGGTCACTTGTGGAGGAGCTCCAATGTTTGGGCACACAGGGACTCTCCAAATGCAACATGATATCCGCTAACAATTTGAGCCGACAATTTGTTAGCGGATATCATGTTGCATTTGGAGAGTCCCTGTGTGCCCAAACATTGGAGCTCCCCCACAAGTGACCCCATTTTGGAAACTAGACCCCCCAAGGCACCTATCTAGATTCATAGTGAGCACTTGGAACCCCAGGTGCTTCACAAATTGATTCATAAAAATGAAAAAGTGTTTTTTTTTTCACTTTTTCATTTTTACGAATCAATTTGTGAAGCACCTGGGGGTTCTAAGTGCTTACTATGCATCTAGATAGGTGCCTTGGGGGGTCTAGTTTCCAAAATGGGGTCACTTGTGGGGGAGCTCCAATGTTTGGGCACACAGGGGCTCTCCAAACGCAACATGGCGTCCGCTAACAATTTGAGCCGATTTTCCATTCAATTTGTTAGCGGACACCATGTCGCGTTTGGAGAGCCCGTGATGTGCCTAAACAGTGGAGCTCCCTCACAAGTGTCCCCATTTTGGAAACTATACCCCTCAAAGATTTTATTAAGGTGTATAGTGAACATTTTGAACCCAGAGGTACGGCACATTATTTGTTTACATTAGGTCATCATATTGAATAAGTTGTCATTATTCTTGAGCGCAAGTGCTCGCTACTTGAGTTTGCATCGGGTACTCAGGTATGCACCATGTACAGCGTGTGCTCGAGTGACATGCTCGAGTCCCTGCTCCGCATGTTTCACGGTTATTATACACCCAAAAAAAAACATGCGGGGATCGCTCGTGCATGGCAGGCAATCCCCGTAAAGTTTTTTGGCCGCGAAGCATATGGGGCAGAGACTCGAGCATGTCACTCAAATACCCACGATACTAAATGCATACCAGAGCACCCGATGCAAACTCAAGTAGCGAGCACTTGCTCTCAACACTAGTCGCCATATCGTCATCTTTTTTTCTTACTTTTGAAAAAAATCCCAACCCCAGCCCTAACCCTAGCACAACCCTAGCCCCAGCACAACCCTAGCCCCAGCACAACCCTAGCCCCAGCACAACCCTAGCCCCAGCACAACCCTAGCCCCAAACCCAGCCCTAACCCTAGCCCAATCCTAACTCAAGAGTTTATTTTTGACGCCGTTCCTTGTGCAGTATAAGTGATTAGACGACTTTATTCTTCGGGTCGGTGTGATTACAGCAATGCCAGAATCATATGGGGTTTTTATGACTGACAGCTGTCACACACTAAAAGACGCATTTTTTGTAAAATCTAGTTTTTGCATCGCCATATTTTGAGAGCTATAATTTTTCCAGATTTTGGCAGACAGTCATGTGACGGCTCGTTTTTTGCGGGATGACTTGACGTTGTTATTGGTGCCATTTTCAGGCACGTGACATTTTTTAATCGCTTTCTATTCCGATTTTTGGGAGGCAGAATAAACAAAAACCAACAATTCAGGAATTGTTTTTTTTTTTTATTTTTTATTCTGTTCTGCGTGTGGTAAAATTGATGAGGCAGCTTTACTCTTCGGGTCAGTACGTTTACAGCGGTACCACATTTGTATCATTTTTCTATGTTTTGGCGCTTATACACAATAAAAGCTATTTTATAGAAAAAAATATTTTTTAGTATCGCTTTATTCTGAGAGCTATAACTTTTTTATTTTTTGGCTGATGGAGCTATATGGTGGCTTGTTTTTTGAGGGACGAGATGACGTTTTCAGCGGTATCATTTTTATTTATATGCGTCTTTTTGATCGCGTGTTATTCCACTTTTTGTTTGGCGGTATGGTGATAAAGCATTGTTTTTTGCTTGTTTTTTTTTTTTTTTTTTTTACCGTGTTCACTGAAGGGGTTAACTAGTGGGACAGTTTTATAGGTAAGGTTGTTCCGGACGCGGCGATACCAAATATGTGTACTTTTATTGTTTTTTTTTATTTTTTTTATAATAATATTTATTGATGGGTACATTATATTTTTATTTTTGGTGTATTATTTTTTTTATTTTTTTATAATATTTTTGCACATTTTTTTTTTTTTTTTTTTCCACTTTCACACAGTTTATACACTTTATTACTTTGTCCCACTCTGGGACTTTCACTTTTTTTTTTCTGATCGCCTGCATGGCACAGGAATGGAGCACCATCCCTATGCCATGAAGGCTGTCAGAAGTGCACAGTGTAAAGATTGCTTGGAGATGCACTGCGCATGTCCAAGCAATCTTCCTGCTCTCTGGTGACCCGGATGTTGTCATGACGACATCGGGTCGTCATGGCAACACCCGGGAAGCCTTTGCAGACTGCGCTGGAAGCCGGAAGAGGAGGTGAGTATCGCCGATCACCTCCCCTTGCCCCCGCAATGCCGCGATCGACTTCGATCGCAGCATCGCGGGGGTTAATGTGCTGGGAGCGGTGCGTGACCGCTCCCTGCACATAGTACCGGGTGTCAGCTGTGACAATCAGCTGACACCCGGCGGCGATCGCGCCCGCACAGCCTGTGTGCGCGCGCGATCGCGATGACGTACTAATACGGGTCTGGCTCTTAAGTCCCAGGGCACAGACGCGTATTAGTACGTCAGATGTTATTAAGGGGTTAAGCGATTCAATGCAAGTCAATGGTGAAAATGCCGCGATTACGCAAAATTAATGGTAGTGTTGGGGATTTTTCCGCAATGATAATCCACAGCGGAAATTTCCACAGCATGTGCACAGCACATGGGGAACATTGCAGACCTTCTACCAAGTGGTTTTTAAGCTTTTTCTGCAGCGGAATTGCTGCTGCGGAAAAGCTTAAAAAACACATCGTGGGCACACATACTAAGTGTCAGAACACAGAAACCCCTTCAAGTGACTGCATTCTGGAAATTACAACCCTCTGGGAATATACCTACATATGTAGTGCTGCTTTTGACTTAATGTGTGTTTTCCAGAAATAAGCACACAGTAAGTAAACTTGGTAATATGCTAGCTTAGCACCCAATACATTGCATCCAGCTTGTGCTTCTGGAAACATGTACTCCGTAAAATATTAAGTGTAATATTATTACAGTAATGTGAAAAATGTGGACACTAACTGTGGTTTATGCACTCTGTGGGGCTCAGCAGAGATGGGGCACTTGGATTTGGGAGCACAGATTTTCCTAGATTTCCTTTGTTTTGAGCAATGTTGCTTTTCCAGAGCTTTTGTGCTACCAGTGAAGTAGAAACCCTTTATATATCCTTTAACAGATGACAGACCTAATTGGGGACTTGTTTTTTGTGAGCTCAGTAGAAAGTTTTTATTGGTAGCATTTTGGGGCACATAATATTTTTGGATCACTTTTAAGACTCAGTTCACATATTTTAATTTTCTGATAACAAAATTACATGAGGGCTTATTTTTTGAAGAATGAGTTGAAGTTTTATTGGTACATAATAATGTTTGTCAGCATTCTAGTCCAATTTTTGGAAGGCAGAATTAACAAAAAATAGAAATTCAAAACTTTTTTTTAAGTAAAAATTGTATTTTCATAGTCAAATTCAAAGAGCTATGACTTTTTTTTACTTTTTACCTGACAGAGCCATGTGAGGGCTTATTTTTTGTAGGATGTCAAAGTTTGTTTTTGCACCATTTTGGGGTACATAAGATTTTTTGGGCAATATTTATTCAGATTTTTCAGATGCAGAATGAACAAAAAACAGCAATTTAAGATTTTTATTGATTAGTTTTACACTAGTTAATGTGAAATAAAAGTGATATGATAGCTTTATTATTCAGATAGGTATAATTACAATGATACATTAATATACAGTTGGTGAAATAAGTATTGAACAAGTCACCAATTTTCCAAGTAAATATTTTTCTAAAGCTGCTATAGACATGAAATTCTCACCAGATGTTGATAACAACCCATCCAATCACATGAGCAAAGAGATCAAATGATAAATGACACTTCGAAAAAGTATTGAACACGCTTACTGAAATTTATTTAATACTTCGTACAAAAGCCTTTGTTGGTAATGACAGCTCCAAGATGCCTCCTCTATGGAGAAACTAATAGCATGCATTGCTCAGGTGTGATTTTGGTCCATTCTTATACACACAAACGCTCTTCAAATCCTGAAGGTTCCGTGGGCTCCTTCTATGATTTCTGAGCTTTAGTTCCTTCCATAAATTTTTCATTGGATTGAAGTCAAGTGATTGGCTGGGCCATTCTAGCAGCTTTATTTTCTTTTTCTGAAACCAATTTGAGAGTTTCCTTCGCTGTGTGTTTGGGTTCATTATCTTGCTGAAATGTCCACCCTCATTTCATTTTTATCATCCTGGTAAATAGCAGCGAATTTTTAACAAGAATGTCTCGGTACCTTTGTCCATTCATCCTTTTTTCAGTTATAAAAATACTAACATTTTAGAGTCCTCAGTAGTTGACATTTTTTAATGACCAATTAAAAAGATGGTAACAAATAGGAAGCTTTCGAGATGACTCAGGTCTCTTCATCAGGCATAGTATCAGAATATACTATGAAGGTCCCTGAGTAGTCTTGAAGGGCTTCAAATTTGTTACATTTTAATGACTAACAAAAAGATGGTATCAACTACTGAGGACTTTCAAATTTTAATATTTTTACATCTACTGGCTAGCACGGTACAAATATATATTTTTCCTTCAATGACATTGTGACTATACAGCATAAAATCTTAATTAGCAAGACGATTAGATTTATTAATCCAAGAGAAATACATTATTGTGTTTTATTAGAGATTGCTGGCTGTGTTTTATTAATGTTCTGCTTGCTCGTCAGTTTATGTACACTAATTTAACTTGTAAAGTTTCCAGCATTCCACTAATCTCATTAGCATCTCAGGAGGCTCTAACCATTGTTCAAAATCATCTAGGCCCATTGTGTAAGTGTTGAAAGAAGATCACCACAGGGAGTCTCACATGTAGACCCAGGTGATGCAGTCGACTTGAGAAAGATACCTCCACTAATGCACACTTAGCTTTGGTGAAAAACTTTGGGAGGGTGAAAGCAGTTCTGCCCATTCAGGGGGTTGAGTCCAGAGAAGCAGAAAGGACATGTGCTTCTGTAGCAGAGAGGCTTAAAACAGAGAGTCAGAAAGACTTTACAATTAGAATGAGAGACATCCTTCAGTAAACGAGATGGATAGCATGGCGGCTCCATCTAAAGAGACACAGATTTGGATTCTACATGATTCTAGTCTAAGGGTATTGGCCCTGACTGGAAAGATTCGGATACGCTTCATTGACTATCAGAGAGACATAGATACATTTTGGGGAGACCAGGTTGGGACGAAGAAGTCACCTGGCCCAATGGATATGTTGTTTGGGATTGTCAGAAGGGACCCACCGGTCGCCTGGAACTCATGGAGACATTCGGAGAAGCCAGATTGTGACCCGCCGGTCATCTGGCCCCATGGAAACTCTAGGAGAGGTTAGACCCTCGGGTCTCCTGGCCTTGTGACTTGCTGCACCGCTACCTTCCCTCTGTGGGGGCCTACCAGAAGCAGGAAGCCACTAGTTGAGGTAGTTGGCCCTGGAAGTCTCCAAAGTCACAACTGTTCTATCCCAGGCGGGCGGAGAAGGAAGGGTGAGACTGTGTAATGTTGTACCATCTTGGGTATTTGCTGGGACTGTTCTATGTGTTTATTGTCCAATTTGTGGTTCAATAAAGTATTTCCCCGCTGTTTTACCATCACCCTGTGTTGTCTGAGTAGCGTTACGCCCACAGAAGACCCCAGGTCTTCACATTTTGGTGGCAGCAGTGGGATACTACTCAGCCCAGCAGATTTGGGGGAGCTGCAGGGGACTGGTGTTCTTACACACCATCCAAAGGGCTTCACAATCAAGTAGGCATGTAGACAGACCTAGAAGACCATAGGTGAGGCATACACAGTGGGTTTCGGACGCTACCATGTCCAACCCTACTAGCTTGGCCCTGGGAGGAGGACCGGACAGGATATACAGCAGCGACAAGAAACGGCAATTACAGGAGCTGTGCCAGCTTCAACGGATTGAACACCAGGCCACCGACACGCTTCGGATTTAATTCAGGAATCACAGGATGCAGAGGATGGCATGAGTGAATGCAATGGATACCAGTCTGTTTTCTTCAATTACGTTTTGAGTTTATTTGCAAGGCAGACATGGAATATGCTCTGAGGAAACTAGATGATGCAAAGTTTTGTTCTCATGAAGGTGAGACCTCTTACATTCGTGTCTGTGCTTAAATACATGCTGATGGACTCTCTCTAATAAGTGGAGAAGGATGGTTTGGATCCGATCATGTCTGGCTAATTAAGATTGGGGGAACAATGTGACGATACAGCGTAAAATCTTAATTAGCCAGACGATTAGATTTGTTAATCCAAGAGAAATACATTATTGTATTTTATTAGAGATTGCTGGCTGTGTTTTATTAATGTTCTACTTGCTCATCAGTTTAAGTACACTAATTTAACTTGTAAAGTGTCCAGCATTCCACTAATTTCATTAGTATCTCAGGAGCCTCTAACCATTGTTCAAAAATCATCTAGGCCCATTGTGTAAGTCTTGAAAAAAGATCCGGCAGAGCCTTCAACACAGGGAGTCTCACATGTAGACCGAGGTGATGTGGTCGACCGGGAAAGATACCTCCACTAATGCACACTTAGCTTTTGGGGAGAGGGTGAAATCAGTTGTGCCCATTCAGGGGGCTGAGCCCAGAGAAGCAGAAAGGACATGTGCTTCTGTAGCAGAGAGGCTTAAAACAGAGAGTCAGAAAGACTTTACAAGGAGAATGAGAGACATCCTTCAGGAAAGTAGATGGATAGCATGGCGGCTCCATCTAAAGAGACACAGATTTGGATTCTACATGATTCTAGTTTAATGGTATCAACCCTGACTGGAAAAATTCAGATCTGCTCCATTGACTATCAGAGAGACATGGATACATTTTGGGGAGACCAGGTTGAGATGAAGAAGTCACCTGGCCCCATGAATATGTTGTTTGGGGTTGCTAGAAGGGACCCACCGGTTGCCTGGATCCCATGGAGACATTTGGAGAAGCCAGATTGTCACCCACCGGTCATCTAGCCCCATGAAAACTTTCGGAGAGACCAGGGTGGGACCCTCAGGTCTCCTGGCCTTGTAACTCGACTGGACTGCTAGCTTCCTAAGCTTGTTGCTACCTTCCCTCTGTGGGGCCCGCCAGAAGTGGGGAGCCACTGGTTGAGGTAGTTGGCCCTGAAAGTCTCCAAAGTCCCAGCTATTCTATCCCAGGTGGGCAGAGAAGGAAGGGTGAGACTGTGTAATGTTGTACCATCTTGGGTATTTGCTGGGACTGTTCTATGTGTTTATTGTCTGGTTCAATAAAGTATTGCCACGCTGTTTATCGTCACCCTGTTTTGTCTGAGTAGCATTGTGCCCAAGGAATACCCCGGGTCTTCACAGACATAAAGTTTGCCAATGACTTATGCTGAAAAACAGCCCCACACCAAGATGTTCCCATCTTCAAATTTCACTATTGGTTTGGTGCTTTGGGAGTTATATGCAGTGCCTTTTGGCCTTCAAACATGGTGTGTATTATGGTATCAATACATTTTGGTCTCATCTGACCAGACTATGTTCTCCTTGTATTTCACAAGCTGGTCTAAATGTTGGTGAGGAAACTTTAAACAAGCTTAAACATATTTTTTGTTCAGCAATGGAGTCATGCGCGGAGAACGTTCATACAAGCCATGGAGGTTGAGTGCATTACTTTCTTTGAAATAATTGTACCTGCTGTACCTACAGGTCTTTCTGTAGCTCTCCACAGGTTGTCCTTGGCTCCTGGACAACTCTTCTGATAATTATTTTCACTCATATGTCTTTAACTTCATGTGGAGCACCTGGTCTTGGCAGGTTTAGGATGAAATGATGTTCTTTCCACTTCTGGATTATGGTCCCAGCAGTGCTCGCTGAAACCTTCAGTAGTTTAGAAATTCTTCTGCAGCCAATGCCATCAATATGTTTTGCAACAATAAGGTTGTGAAGGTCTTGAGACAGCTCACAGGTTTTACCCATCATGAGATGTTTCTTTTGTGGACCTTGGTAATGAGGCAGATTTTTATAGGTCATCAGTTGAACCAGCTAATATTATTTTTCACTAGATGGCTGGATTGCCTTCTAATAACTGATTTCAACTGATATCAAGACTTTCCATGGCTTTTCGCACCTCTCTTTCCTCATGTGTTCAATACTTTTTCTCTGTGTCACTTCTCATTATTACACATAACTTAACTTAATTTATCTACATCTATGGTTTGATTTTTTTGCCTATGTAGATTGGATGGGTTGTTGCCGACATCTAGTGAGCATTTCATGTCAATATCACCTTTACAAATATATTTATTTAGAAAATTGGTGACATGTTCAATACTTATTTCACCCACTGCAGGCTTTTTTTATGTTTTTGTACTTTTGCACATTTAAAAGAATTTTATGTAAAAAAAAATGTCACCATTTTCTGAGAGTTATAACTTTTTTTTACATAGCTGTTGACAGAGCTTAGTTAGGGCTTGATTTTTGCAGGACAAGATGATGATTTCAGGTAAAAAAAAATTTACATTTCATTTTTGATCATTTATTTTTTTTTATAATTTTTGTTTGGAGCTATAATGAAGAAACATTGTCTTTGTTAAGTTCTTTTATTTTTTCATTTCACAGTGTTCAATGTAGGAGTTGAACAATTTGACTGTTTTATAGGGTGCATCGTTCCGGATGTGACAATACCAAATATGTGTTCTTATTTTAATATTTGTTTTTACATAAAAATGCATATCTACTTGTGTGATTTTTTTTAGATATTTTCATTCTTTATTTTGTTTGTTTTTTTACACTTTCACAATTTTTTAAACTTTTTTTTACTTAATCCCTTTTCAACATTTATTTGTCTGATCACTGGTCTAATGCAGGGAAATACATATGTATTGCAGTGAATTACACCTATCAGTTTTGCATTGACAGAACACCTATTAGACCCGGCTTAGGGCACGGCCTAAAAGGCCACCATACTTGCCACACCTGGTTGTCATTGTTTGACCTCCAGATGGGATGGCAACCATTGTGTTGCTGGCATGACAGCAATCATGATCGCTTTGTGGGAGTGCTGATGGAATCAGTAATGGGAAAGTCTGTCTTCAGTGAACATTTTATCTCAGATTTGTGAATTTTGTCTTTTATATACTATGGTTACTAGTAGATATAAAAAGCCTAAAACATTTATTAGACATTATTGAAGCCAACCACTATAAGTATATGCCAGCTGTATTTGCTGATTAAAAGCAACATAATAAAGGAGCTACATAACTAATACTGCTAACAGCCGGCATGTCTGAAGGATCACAAGGAACCATTATTGTAATACATACGATTAACACCAGTAAATTACCCAATTATTATGCACATAGTGTTCCTTACACGGTCAGACACAGACAATTATTAAAATGAACTTTTGTTTAACAAGTAATCATCTATAACGAAAGAGTTTACATGTTGGATGAACATAGTAATAGAATATTATATGGTCAGATTATCAGAATTAGGCTGGGGTCACACGAGTGATGATTCTCTCTTTCGAGAGAATCGGCTTGATTATGCTAATGATACTCCGGTCAAACTCTGACCCGAGTTTTTGAGTCAAGTGTCATCTGAATTTGATCCGATTCTCTCGGCTGTGAGAATCGTATCACAAGTGTGGAGAAGACGTAGAATTGAAATCGGACTGCACTTGGAAGACAATCGAGTGCAGTCCGATGTTTTACACGCATCCATAGACTTGAATGAGTGTTTGTGATCCGATTTGTAGAACCACTCACAGCATGCTGCGACTGTTTTTTCATGCCGATGTGGCATGAGAAAAAATATGCAGGTCAGCATTGCCCTATAGTATAACTTTGGGCCGAGTGCTATCCGATAAAGCATCCAGTAGCACTTGTTCGGGTTTTACGCTCATGTGAGTGAGTCCTAATAAAACTATACAGAAGTGATCAATATGCTAGTTTATTTGGACAGCAGGCAACTTAATTGGATGTATGGTCCCAAGTTGGGCAGAAAACACCTAGCTAACTGGTTGTGTTGTACTGACTGGGCACAATATGGATATATTGCATAGCAGGAGAAAAAAGACAGAGATCCCGTTGGATTCTAAGACTTTGTGATCTGGAACTTCAAGAGGTATTGTTGAAAGATACAATGAGGAAATCGGAGTCAAAGCAAAAAACGGCCAAGACTAATCTGGAGTAAATAATGTGGATAGCTAAGTAGGTATGTTTCTGAGTAAGGTTGGGGTCAGCCTCGTCCCAAAATGCATGATTTGGCTTTTTTGCTACCCATGCTAATTCAGGATAAATCTTTCTCAGATGGATAGTCATTGCAGCTATGTATTAACCCTGCATTCCCTCTCATATGGAGGGATCATACCTTGGCGAATATACATAACAAAAAAAGATAGAAATCTCCTTTCTCAAACTCTCAAAGAAGTAGAAAACCAGGTAGAAAAGATTTGTAACTTTTATTGTTATCAATGCAAATATTTTACATTCATTGATAAATAAATGGCAGCATTTATATGGTAAACAGCTTTAATATGTTATATGCAGTGTAGGTCTTTGCTTCATTCTTCACTTGCTCATACAACATACAGCAGATTGTGGCCTTGTAACAAGTGAAATGGACCACAGCGATGCAATAAAGGTTCTTTAACATTTAATGCCACCAGAAACACTGTAATTTCCTTGGCAAAATATAGATAATTATCCTCTGAAATAGAAAATACAGAGGAAACATGCAACATACAAAACAAAACGGAATCTAAAATACCAACATTGAGGTAAAAATGGTCTGGTTTTTCCAATTCAAATGTTGTCAACCTTTAGCTCGCCAGCAGTTCTGGATGACAGCTAGTTGTGAGAACATGCTGGGAAAGAGAACTCCAACTGGTTAATACAACTCCTATTCTACATTTTAATTCACATTAAGCTATAGGGAAAGATTCTAATCCGGAACAATAAATATTGTCTATGAAAACATTTTCAAAAATGTATTTTTCTTCTTCACCGTTATGAGATTATAATAAATACTTGATTGTGCAATACATTTTCTACAATTTTTAATCTTATGCAAACACCTTAATGACTTTCACATATAAACCAAAACTTTTTTTTTTGTATTAATATTAGCAGCTATCTCAGACATACAAAGTTTGGCTTTAAGTTTTAAAGATAGTAGCCATATATGAAAAAGGTTTATTTCTAAAACTGTATGTAAGTCATAAACACAGGTTGACAAAAATAGCAGTAATATTTATTATCTGTGAGACAACTATAAGTAGTTTAAACAGTTCAAATATACAAAGAAAATAATGACAAGTGACTTTCCTTTCCCCACAGTGATTAAAAATATACAAACAATGATTGTGCAGATCAAAGTTTCTGATGAGAAGAGCTATATACGTATATCTCCATTCTCACCATGAACATAGTGCGGACACAGGCAAACCCTTGAAAAGCTTAGAATACCCCATGGATTATCCCAGTTTAAACATCAGCCCTGCTTTCTTGGAATGTATATATTAATATAATTGACTCATCTACAGTTAAAATATTAAAATAATTGTTACAAATACTAACTAAAAATAGCTGCCCTTCTCAATATGAAAGTTGTACGTGTAATGGTAAAAGGACACAATCTAATAATGCATGTAAAAATATATTATAGGTTTTCACTAATTGGGAACTAAATGGGCCTACCCAAGGTGCAACACATAATATGGAATTTATCACTCCCTCAAACCAATAAGTCCCAAAATTTGGCACAAGGAGTAGATACGAAAAAAAATTATGATTTTTTTCCCTTTTTTTGTGCCAGTCCCAGTATTTCTATACAAAATGAGATGGGAAGAGTTTAAGAGGTGGAGCAACACAAATTGGTATTCATTGTAGTTAAAATCTATGCCAGATCATGGCTATCAAAGATTTCTTTTTATGGTGCATGAACTGCTTTAGGATCCAGCAAATTTATTACAAGGCAGGCAAATCTCAATATATTTGTCACACCTTATTCCAGAGTATGAAACACCAATCTTAAAAAATTCTTAGTTTATTTGGTCTCCCGTTGAGGATAGAACAGTAGAAGAAGGTTTCTCCAGCAGCTAAATGCCTTCTAGATATGGAAAAACATGTAAAGAAAACGTGTTACATCATTTAGATAAGGTTATCAATTACTCAGTTAATTAAAACTTAAGACTTAAGACTTTACAAAGAATTTCCACCCAAACATTCTGGTAGTTACTCTCTTCCGGTTTGGATTTTTATATAGTAGAACCGCTTACCCAGAAGGTCCATTTTGGCAGTATCTCTTATGTTATGATCACACAGTATACAGTATATATATTTTCTTTACAGTAAAGAAAATCCACCACCAGCTAAAACAAAGTCTACTGATGAGTAGAAAGGAATGTTTTTTTTAACAGGTTAGGGAAGCTATAGTTATAACCACCTAAATGGTTGGAAGCACCAGTTGGCGCTTCAATGTTTTTAGGCATTGCATTATATTGTGATGTAAATGGGATGTCACATCGAGATGCCTCTGGCTGCATATATCGTGTCAGTTACGCATGATTGCCACATTTGGTATATACCCTGACTATAGGATGGTTATGAAGAGCAATGATGTGCCATTGAGATCAACCTTTTTTTTTTTCTTTTCTTTCCTAACATATTACTTTTTTGAATAAATTAATGTACTAAAAAAAGCTATAAGGTTACTCAGCTTCCCTGCTAAATACAGCATTGTATACACTATAAAGGCTTTCAGAAAAACAACCATATGTATTTAATATTCATCAGAGCCCAATAAAATTCTAATAAGACCAGTACGACCATGATGATTTCTACCCAAATTTTTAGCTATGGATGCCAAATGTGGATTATAGTTTCCTTTAGGTGTTGATTACAATGTTGTGCTTAGTTAAATATACAGCATCTCTCTATGAATACAGTGAAACAAATAATACAGCTGTTAAGACTTGGAGCCCTCATAAAAATCGATTTTAGTGCAGGACACTTATTATTTGCTTTTCTTTCTGATTTCACTTTTACTGTAAATTGTCCCTTTTACTTACATTTACAAGCCCTGTATAGCTTAAGAAATATAAGAACAATTCTCTACAAGGTGGATGAGGTTTGCTTATAGTCTCTCAACATAACTGAAGCATATGTCACACTTGGGGGTGTACAGAGTACGGACTCCGACATTGGTGAACTAGGCACAGAACTGCCTGAAGCTACTGAATCCCGGAAAGGGGATGGAGGAGTCAAAGCAGGTGAATCCTCCAACACTAATTTGCTTGGAACAAGTTCTTCATCAGGTGTATCTGTGCTATCGTACATATAATCCCGAATAAGGTTCAATTTTTCATTCTCTACCTCCTCAGTGGAGGAGTCTACACCTTCACTGAAAGCCGCCATCTGAAGTGGAAGCACTTGCTGAGTAGGGTAGATGGAGTCAACACCATTCTCTGGTCCAGGTATTGGTATAACAGAGTTAAAGTCTGGAATGCCGGTTGAAAATTTATTGATCACCCCATGCAGCTGGTCTAAAATAGACTTTTGCAATGGCAGGCTCTTAGAGACTGGCTCTGATAGATATACTGATCCCTCCTCAAATTCTTTAGAAGGTGGAGGACTTGCATTCAATCGCCTATGTACCATCATAGATGGACTGTTTGGTTGGTTGAACCTCGATGGCTCATTTTCTTCTTCCTCTTCCACATTGTATAAAGCATTAGTGCTAATATCTGAAAATGTGAGGCTCTTGCTCTGCACTTGGTAGCCTTTGGTTATGGGCTTTATCACAGCTGTCTGGTTTGATGATCCTGTTTCCTTGGTCTTCACATGCACTGATAGTCTGTGCCACATGTGTTGCCCCTTCTGTACTTGTCTTCCACCTGGTTCAGACCATGATACAGACTTTCCATTAGAACTATGAATAAAATAAAGATGGATGCATTTGAATATACAGCATGCAGAAAATCACTTCAAAAACTAAAAATAAAAAGCCAGAAAATGTGCAAATGAATGATTCATATTTTTGGAATATAATTTAAGCTATGTGTAGTATATATATTATATTTCTCTCTCTCTGTTTATGTTTATGTGTGAATTATGAATAGTATAAAATCATATCCATCAACATTAAAGGGGTTGTCCAGTACTTTTATACTGATGGCCTTTTTTTAGGATATGGGAAGGAACCCTACTTTAGCACCCATGAACCAGGAGTGCCACACATCTTCAGGCTTACTATTCTTACGATAGTTCATCAATATCAAATCGGCCGATCAACTGTCCCCTAAGGCAGTGGCCAAATGTGATCTGTTGTGGAGCGGGACACCACAGCTCTATATAGTGGACACATGTGAATTGGGGAGGATGTGAATAGGGGCTGCAGTACACAGCCAGGGCAATTATGCAGTTAACGTACTTGTGCTGTGCTCTACAACTGATCACATCCGGCAGCCACCATTACTGGGAACAGCTGATCTACAGGGGTGCTAGGTATCGCACTCACCCACCACCTGATCTGATATTGATGTCCTATCCTAAGGATAGACCTATATAAAAGTACTTGATACCCTCTTTAATTTACATCTTATTCTCTATATTGTGACTGTAGGATTTGTTTACTATCTGTACAATTTGGAAATGAAGACCTACACTTAGCGTCCAAAATTGGATATATGAAGTTACTTATGCATGGTTTTAATAATTTAATAATAATTCACTTTTATCAAACTAATTTTGATCTTCAGTTTAAAGCTAAAATAATGTTATATTAATTTTGTCTTATCTCTAATGCTTGTTAGATGCCATTTGAATTATCTAGCAACAACTGCTTGATTTCTTTATTAATGTATACAAATATATTATTTTTTTCATCTAATTTAAAAAGAACCTGACAGCTGATACTTGCTGCTCAATCCGTGGCCAACATATATTAGGCACTGGCTGTATGATCTCAGTCAGATATGTTTGACTCTAAAATGCTGCAGCAATTTAGAGAAAAACATACTTTAATAGCCGCCGGGAGTCCACATTATATAATAGTCGAACAGGCGGGTTCCTGGCGGCTTCTCCCAGCCCGTTGCCCTAGATTGACAGGTCTCAGCCTATGTGTGCGTATAAACAGAGACCGGTCAATCCAGGTCAGTGGGGGGGGAGAAGTCGCCAGGAACACGCCTGTCCGACTAGTCTCCAGCTCGGCTTGGTCCCAGGCAGCTATTGAAGTATGTTTTTCTCTGAAATGCCGCCACGTTTCAGAGTCAACATGCCTGGGTGAGATAACACAGCCAGTGCCTGATACATGTTGGCCACAGATTGGGCAGCATGTATCAGGTGCCAGGTTCACTTTAAACCTATTAATATGTAGTATTGTGTCTGTGTGTCTTTGTATTTTGGTAAATTGATGTTTTTGTGTAGCAAACTGATGATTTACATGCAAAATATTTGCTCTTAACAGAATCTGATGGATGCAGAATTGAAACAAAAAAAATAAACTTAGCTCGCTAAAGCAGCACGGTGAATGACTTTCATAGCTTACATTCCATGCGCACATCAGTTTGGCCATAGCATATATGAAATCATGCAATTAATTATATATACATTCAAGGAGAAATTATGCAAAAACATTCACAATGTCATTCCGCATGAAGCATGCCACTTGTTAAATTATGGACCAACATACATGGTTGCACACAATCCCCCACCCAAGAAGGAATACATATGACACAACTGGATCATCACCTTAAATATCATTCATGCATACTGTACAGTATATGACATCAGTTTTAAATTAGCATAAGTCAAGAACATAAAGTTGTCTTCCCGTGATTTTTATTGATGGCTTTTCCTTAGGTGTGATTATTGCAGGTCGAATTATGAATCTAAATGATCAGTAGGGTTTTTCACTCTTATGCCAGACAAGGCAGCATCTCCATAAATTCTGTAGTGCCCTATTCAAGTAAATTAAGATTAGCTTGGTACAGTCCAGTCTAGAACAGAACAGAAGTCAACAGGGGTCTCTGGGGTCAGACCTCCACTGATCACACCTAAGGAAAGGCTGTTTATAGCACTTCTTAAAAAACCCTTTAGGTATAAATCATTGCTAGAAATCAACTGTTAATAAGTGAAGTCCACTATTCAAGAGGAAGGAAAAATATGTTATTAGATTATTAGACTTTTTGCCTTCTGAAAAGGCATTCTTCATATCTGAAGTATAAGGGCATTTACTAGTGATGAGCGAGCATGCTCGTTACTCGAGATTTACAAGCACGCTCGGGTGTTTCCTGAGTATCTTCAGCGTGCTCGGTGTTATGTTTGAGTCACTCTGTGTGCATGATTTGCGACTGTTTGACAGCTTTCATACATGTGAGGAATGCTTGTTTCTTAGGCATTCCTCACATGTATTAGAGCTGTCTAACAGTCGCAAATCATGAGCACTGAGTGCCGAAAACATAACACCGAGCACGCTGAAGATACTCGGCGTGCACCCGAGCATGCTCGCTGAAAGGGTTAGCAAAACATACTCACTAGTATTTACACATTTTATGTGGAACAAAAAAATAAAAGTTTGCTTTAAAGACTTCAAAATATAACAAAATACAACTTCATATTGTTGATAGAAACCTCTATCAGTCCTTCTCAACCTCATGCTTGTTACCTGTCGTTTGATATACTGCCTAATGTGCCGAATGTGTGGTAGTGAATATTAAAATAATCTATTTTAAAGGTTCTTCAGTGCTAGTGATTCTTGAAACCGGACAGTGTCGGGTGGAAAACACCGTTTTAAATCATTCAATTTTGAGTTGCTACATTTTGAGAGTCATGGTTTTTCTTTTAAAGCAAAAAAACAGCAATTCTGCCTTTTTTTCTTACAGTTTTCACCCCACAGGATAACGAAGATGTGACTTTTATAGCATGGTCTGTTACATTTGAATATGAATTATGTATTATTTTTTCCACAATAACTATTTTGTATGGAATTTTTTTCACATTTGATTTTTTGCTCTCTTTTATTTTGCTATTTATTTATCCACCTCCTCCTGTATAATTACTCAGATGCTGTTATTTCTGATCCCACCTATTGTAGTAGCTTGTCAGCTATCATATACTGCCGGCACCCACTGCTAATGGATTGGGCACAGCTCCTGAGTCCCCAACATCCCTGAGATGTACATTTATGGTGATTGGCCTTATGTATACACTACTACTGCTGTAAATGTGTTTTGCATGAAAGGAAAATATAAATTATAATACAAATATTATCTATTTTGAAATCTTTGTACACATTAGGACTTTATTTATCAAAACTGTATCTTTATTTTCTACATACATACTTGGATGCTATGGGGAATTGGCATATTAGCTATAATGTTTATCATGAAAGTCCCAGCGTCACATGAATTAAGCTATTTTTTTCCCTTTAAATAAAATAAAGTGAGTATGTTGAATGATACTTATGGATGTAGAGTTCTAGATAGGGAACTCTTGAAGGAACACATCTGCATTTTGACAATCAGCCCAGAAGGCTGAGTGTTTGTTTTCCTGCTCATAATTGTTCCATGACCACTGGGCCATGTTCAAACTCAATATTTAGTAATAATATAGTTTCTCTCGAGAAGTCAGTCCTGCACAGGTCCTCGTCACCAAGGGTTTGACACTCTCTCTGCAAAGACTGTATAGAGGCTCGTGCAGATGACCCTATCATCAGTCCAAGTGCGATCCGACAAAACATCAGATTGCACTTGGACCAATGTTATTCTAGGGGCCATGCATTTGTCCAATGTTTGCCGACTCTGCAGAAAAAATAGCTGCATGCTCAAGTTTGATCCGATATTTTTTTCTCCATCTTCTCCTCATCTGAGAGAATCGGATCACAATATGATTACTGTACACTCTGATCAAACTCTGGTTGTCATTTCAATGATTGGCCCGATTCTCTAAATCCACAGCCGCCTGCACCTGTGCTAATAGCCACATTGTCTGCCTGTGTTATAGATGTGCATTCTTGGCATTAGATATATTCCAGGAAAATTATGATAAATCTATATACAGTTAGGTCCATATTATATTTCGACAGAGACAACATTTTTCTAATTTTGGTTCTAGACATTACGACAATGAATTTTAAACAAAACAATTCAGATGCAGTTGAAGTTCAGACTTTCAGATTTCATTTGAGGATATCCACATTAAAATTGGATAAAGGGTTTAGGAGTTTCAGCTCCTTAACATGTGCCACCCTGTTTTTAAAGGGACCAAAAGTAATTGGACAAATTAAATAATTGTAAATAAAATGTTAATTTCTATTACTTGGTTGAAAACCCTTTGTTGGCAATGACTGCCTGAAGTCTTGAACCCATGGATATCACCTGACGCTGTTTCCTCCTTTTTGATGCTCTGCCAGGCCTTCACTGCGGTGGTTTTCAGTTGCTGTTTGTTTGTGGGCCTTTCTGTCTGAAGTTTAGTCTTTAACAAGTGAAATGCATGCTCAATTGGGTTGAGATCAGGTGACTGACTTGGCCATTCAAGAATATTTCACTTCTTTGCTTTAATAAACTCCTGGGTTGCTTTGGCTTTATGTTTTGGGTCATTGTCCATCTGTAGTATGAAACGACGACCAATCAGTTTGGCTGCATTTGGCTGGATCTGAGCACACAGTATGGCTCTGAATACATCAGAATTCATTCGGCTGCTTCTGTCCTGTGTCACATCATCAATAAACACTAGTGACCCAGTGCCACTGGCAGCCATGCATGCCCAAGCCATCACACTGCCTCTGCCGTGTTTTACAGATGATGTGGTATGCTTTGGATCATGAGCTGTACTACGCCTTCGCCATACTTTTCTCTTTCCATCATTCTGGTAGAGGTTGATCTTGGTTTCATCTGTCCAAAGAATGTTCTTCCAGAACTGTGCTGGCTTTTTTAGATGTTTTTTAGCCAAGTCCAGTCTAGCCTTTTTATTCTTGATGCTTATGAGTGGCTTGCACCTTGCAGTGAACCCTCTGTATTTACTTTCATGCAGTCTTCTCTTTATGGTAGATTTGGATATTGATACGCCTACCTCCTGGAGAGTGTTGTTCACTTGGTTGGCTGTTGTGAAGGGGTTTCACTTCACCATTGAGATTATTCTGTGATCATCCACCACTGTTGTCTTCCGTGGGCGCCCAGGTCTTTTTGCATTGATGAGTTCACCAGTGCTTTCTTTCTTTCTCAGGATGTACCAAACTGTAGATTTTGCCACTCCTAATATTGTAGCAATTTCTCAGATGGGTTTTTTCTGTTTTTGCAGCTTAAGAATGGCTTGTTTCACCTGCATGAAGATCTCCTTTGACCGCATGTTTACTTCACAGCAAAACCTTCCAAATGCAAGCACCACACCTCAACTCAACTCCAGGCCTTTTATCTGCTTAATTGAGAATGACATAATGAAGGGATTGCCCACACCTGTCCATGAAATAGCCTTGGATATTGTCCAATTACTTTTGGTCCCTTTAAAAACAGGGTGGCACATGTTAAGGAGCTGAAACTTCTAAACCCTTTATCCAATTTTAATGTGGATACCCTCAAATGAAAGCTGAAAGTCTGAGCTTCAACTGCATCTGAATTGTTTTGTTTAAAATTCATTGTGGTAATGTCTAGAACCAAAATTAGAAAAATGTTGTCTCTGTCCAAATTTATATGGACCTAACTGTAATTCTCATTGCCATAAAGATTTCCTTCATTTCTAATAAGAAAATGTTGATATTTTTTAAATATATGCTTTAATATAAAAAAATATTATTTATTTTTCTCATTTGTAAAATTAATATTTTCTTACAGGTCCCATAAAGTAGGACATACTTTGTAGAAACAGGAAGGGAACTTATATGGCGTAGCTTGAATAATGCCATGAAATTGCAATCTACTTCCTGAGCTGCAATTTAGCCCTTTCAGCTGATTGAGATCTTTTGTGAATTACAGTGGCAATGCAGCTGGGGCACTATTCAAAATCTGTTTCCGACTTCTACACCATAATTTAACATTACTATAAAAAAGGACATCTGTTCAGCTGGACTGGATTGTGTAATAAAGTCTGACACTTGCATTTTTCATGTGGCTCCTTCAATTTCGGAATGTCTAGTGCAGCTTAGAAAAAAGAAAATCTATGACAATGAGTTTGTGGGGCTTCCAATGTTACATAAACTCAAGTATAGAATGAAAAATTATCATATGAAACGAATAGTTTTAATGTTTCTTGTTTCCTCCTATATATATTTGTTGGTTACTTGATATTATTAAGGCAAGGGGCTTGACCACATATACAGACGTTGAAAAGTTACATTTTTAATTAAATTAAGACTTTGTAGACATTTGGTAATATGCAGAACAAAGTCCAAATACTGCTGAGAACCCTAAAACCATGACAACATCACTCATAAATTGTTATTTGTGATCGTGTTTGGAAAAAAAATTAACAGTTTTCAGGTATATTCCAAAGAAAACTGTAAAATAATAGCTGTGGACTTCATAGATTGAGGTTTCAGAAATGTATTCAGGAGTATAAAGCTACATACAGCCAAGAACAGTTTGTTTATGTGCAGCTTCCCATCATCAAGTGGGGCTATGTGGGAAGTGATTAAAGGGAAGCTACCACCAGAAAATGATCTGTTGTTTTAATCAGGTTTTTGTGTTAAAATTATTTTTTAAACATTTTGGCCATTTTTTTAACATATTACAATCTGCATTAAAAATAAAGATTAGAATTCTTGCAATTTTTATACTAGCCACATGTTTTTTTTTAGATTTAGATTGTTATGTTAGGAAACACCACATTTACATAGCCACAATGGTCAGATCTGGACCCTATCTTTTGTATTAAAGTATCTAATGAGCCAGTGCAGAGTTCCATGTGTCATTGTGGAGGGAGGGGAAGCAGGGTCAGGTGTGACATCATTTATTGTGAATGGTGGATCTTGTGTTAACAGCTCTGTATAGAGGTGTTACCTGTCAATGTAATCCTGCCTTTGGCCCTTTTGAAAACTTTTATTTTTTTAAATAGAAATAATGATAAATATTGGTATATCTATATATATACTTTGTCAGATTACATGTAATTAGTGTTGAGCATTCCGATACTGTAATATCGGGTATCGGCCGATATTCGCGGTATCGGAATTCCGATACTTAATTCCGATACTTTTACAATATCGGATACCGGAATCGGAAGTTCCCATAATGCCTGCGCTCTGCAGTGTCTGTGAAGGATGACAAGTTGGATGGCAGCGCGATCCAGCCTGTCATCAGAATGCCATCCCAGCGTGGGAGAATTCTCCTGATTGTTTAAAAGCCGGCGGGCGGTATAAAGCCGCCGGCTTTTAAACAATCACACAGCCCCATACTGCTTCCCCGCAGCCTCCCACCCCGATCCTCCGCTCCCCTCGCCACCTCCCATCCCGATCGTAAGTTAGGACCGGGCGGGGAGCGCAGCTCCAAGGAGCGGGGAGTGAAGGACCCGGGCGGGGAAGCCGGCAGGGAAAAGACTTCACCGCCGGCTTTCCCGTTCTGTGCTGCGCTTTCCCGCCGGTTATTTCAAATGAACAGCTGAGGTATCAGGTGATGCCGATCAGCTGTTCATTTGAAGTCGCCGCGTTGCCCTCAGAGGGTTCATGTGAGTTCATGCTTGACTGCATGAACTCACATGAACTTTCCCACGGCCGCACAGGTCAGCCTCACCTCCCAGACCCGTCATGATTAGTGTGTGTGCGGGGTGTGTGTGCGGGGTGTGTGCGCGATGTTTGTGCGGGTGTGCGCGGTGTCTGTGCGATGTGTGCGGGTGTGTGCGGTGTGTGTGCGTGCAGGCAGACATAGGCCGATGTGACACTACTACTCCCATCGGCCTATGTCTGTCCCCCGTCCACTCCTGCCAGCAGGATCAGCTCGATGGGAGCAGTAGTTCCCATCAGCCTGATCCTGCTATTTAAATTGCCCTACTGTGTCCCCAATAAATGTTAAATACATGTCATTGGTGGCCAGTGGTTACCTAAAAGAAATTAGTTCATACAATACTTGTCCCCGCCGATCGCCACCTAAAATAAAGTAAAAAATAAAAAACTACACCTATACTCACCAAGACACCTAATTCCCCGAAGCCATCGATCTCCTGTAATAAAATATAAAATAATAAACCACAACCTTATCCTTACCCCTCCGTAGCAGTCCACGAGTGTCCCACGAAGATCTCCAGTTCAGAGCAGCCACATAGAATGTGACCGCTCTGAACCGCTGCCGCCGCTAGAATGACGGGGCCGTAAGGGTTCACCGGAGTTCAGGCAGCGCTGCTCCGGTTAGCTCCTTTACGGCCCTGCTGTATCGTGAGAAATTCCCACGGTACAGCAGTGCCGTAAAGGAGGTCTCCGGAGCTGCGCTGCCTGAATGCACTCCGGTGACCTCAGTCAGTGGTTCCCGCTGCCGGGAGCGGACGTGTTCCCGGCAGCGTGAGCTTACAGCAGCCATGCACAGCTGTCACCATCTCCAGATGTGACAGCTGTGCATGGGATATCAGCGCAGGAACGTGGACAGGTAACTATTATTTTTAGTAAACTAAGAATTAAATAAAATTGTGTGTTTTATTTCAAATAAATTATTTTTTTCTGGGTGTAGTGTGTTTTTTCTTTTTAACACTTTGTAGGTTAGTAATGGGGGTGTCTTATAGACGCCCATCATTACTAACCTGGGCTTCATGGCAGCTAGCGCTGACATGAACCCCACCACTATTACCCCCTGCCACCGCACCAGGGCAGCGTGGAAGAGCGAGGCTAAGTGCCAGAGTTGGCGCATCCTATGGATGCGCCATTTCTGGGGCGGCTGACGACTGGTGTTTCTAGCCTGGGAGGGGGCCAATATTCATGGCACCCTTCCTGGGCTATTAATATCAGCCCCCAGCTGTCTGCCTAGCCTGTGCTAGCTATTAAATTAGGGGGGACCCCACGTTATTTTTTTGGGGGGGTTCCCCCATTTTAATAGCTAGTAAAGGCTAGGTATTCAGCTGGGGGCTGATATTAGTAGCCTGGGAAGCTCCGTGGGTATTACCCCCTTCCCAGGCTTCAAACATCTGCCCCAGCCGTCTGCTTAACCTCCGCTAGAGCCTAAAATTAAGGGGAACCCCACGCCAATTTTTTTTTAAATAAATCCTTTATTTTAACACTAAATGACAAGTACAGTAATCAACACTGTCACTGTAGTTCATATATATGTGACTGACATGTTTCTATCTATCTAATCTATGTGTGATTCTCTATTCTTTCTATTCTAAATTGTCGGGTACAGATGCTGAATTGCCGGCCGGCTTTCTTAAAGAGACGGTGCATGAAAACACTATTATTTTTTTAAATAAATCCTTTACACTAAATGACAAGTACAGTAAGCAACACTGTCACTGTACTTCATATATATGTGACTGACATGTTTCTATCTATCTAATCTATGTGTGAAGCTCTATTCTTTCTGTTGTAAATTGTCGGGTACCGGTGTATGACGCTGATGAATTGCCGGCTTTTCATGTTTCACTACATTATTCTTAGTTGTTTTACTTCATGTAGAATTAACCTACAAGGAAAGAAAGGGTTTATTTTCATTCCGATATTTGTGTCCCATTGACTTGCATTGGTTTCCGGTATCGGAATCGGCGATATCCGATACTTTTTGGGTATCGGCCCGATCCAATCCGATACGATATTTCCTGATATCGGAAGGTATCGCTCAACACTACATGTAATACAAGAACTTGATTTAAATAATCAGTCATTTTATGATGATCGCTTCCCATTAAATATGAAGATGGAAGCACTGTTGTGGCTGCTTGCAGGAAGGAATCGCTTCTTTTCTTCTACGAAGGCTAAACAGCGTAAAGGTTCATCTCTACTTTACATACTGGCAGAGATATTAAGAGATGCCATTCTGAACTATTGAAGAAATGGGCACTGCTTGAGAAAGGTCTTGACTACTAGTGAAAATGGGAATTCTGAGTTTATTGGTGAAAGAGAAGCGCCGATTTGACTACTCAGAAGGTTGGATGGAAGTAGTAGCATTGGCCTAAAATGTGAATGAGATACATAATAGAAATAATAATGACATAGGAAACTAAAAAACAAGTATGTCCATAAACGCAAAATTTAAGGAGACATGCCATTATCCAATAGTTACAGATATAATGTGGTTGTGGTTTAAGGTGCCATGCATGGTTGTCCTGCATAGCTGAAGTACCTAGGTAGTAGAGGCACTTGGGTATGTCAGAAAAGGACTCTCTGTAAAACAGATAGTACAGATCTACTAAGGACAGGGATAATACCATAGTATTTACACATATACATCTTGTAGTGTGGGCATCAGGAAGAAGGTATTTCCGGGGTTTTGTACCATATAGAAGAACCTGTGGAGTAAGCAGGAATGTCAAGTAGAAAAAAATCAGATAATAATTTTTAATGAGACCTCTTGAGTGTAATTTAATATCGACATCATTTTACTGATTTTCAGCGGATTCAGTCTGTTACCCTCCCCATACAGTACATGTACTTCAGAGGCTTTAACCTCTCAGTCTCTCCCTTTGTTAAGTTAATAATAAAGCAGCTAGAAATAAATGTAATCTATGGAGAATTGTATTCAACCATTTCCAAGACCGATAAGTTAGTAGAATTAGGATAGTATAGCTACAGTATATGTGCTATATTTTCTACAAGCATGACATTCACTGCCTTATGATTGATATGATTTATGGTTTTTACCCATTTTAGACATTATTACTCTTTTGTACGCAGGCTCTTTTATGGTGGATTGATCCTTGTACAACGTGTTGTTTACGAGCGCGTACTATGGTAGTATCTCAGTTTGTAATAGATCTGTACACATCACATTACATCAAAGGCTAAATAACAGGTGATGCGTAATTGTAATGTAGCTCACTCATATTCATTGGTAGTGGCAGTGAATTATCTATTTTCCAGTGGGTCCTTTTCTAATATACCATAGTGTATGTGCTTTCCAGGTAGGTACTTTTATTATGCAGGACAACCATATGGTCCCTTTAACCACAAGCTGGCCTTCATTGTTTGTTGTTCTCCAGCTTTAGCCATACCCAGAGTCTCCCACTTGACAAGCTATTGCCTCATTTTATAACCATGTATTGTTGTACAATACAGTTTTGCATTTACTGTATATGTGCAGTATATATTTGTATGACAGTGTTATATGACGCTAAACTATTGCAACTTGTGCTTTCTACTTCTGTACTTCAAGCCTGATGAAGGAGAATAACTTGAAATGTTGATACAACCAATACAAATATTTGGTGTGAACGACTGGATGTGGTTACATGAATACAATCAAAGGTGATGGAAAACTATATAATCTGTTATAACTAATGGAAGAGGGTTTTACACACTTCTGTGACTAAGGAGGGCAAGGATTTGCACTTTTATAACTACTGGTAGAGGTGACATAAATAGAGAAAAACTCTACACTCAGGGGCTGAGCTGTAGAGCAGTGAGAATTTTTATTTAAATAATCCAATTGCAATATATATTTGACGTTTCGGTCCTAGATTCCGGACCTTCATCAGAAAGTAATGAATTGTCATGGATGAGGTAGTTCCAGGAGAAGTAGCGCTGAGGAATTGCCACTGTAGTCGTGCGTTCAATGGCGTGCACTGGTAGTTAGTAATGTGTCCATTGGAGGAAAAGGAGGGACACTACAATGATTAAGTGATAAGATTGGGAAAGCATTACTCTCATTGCTTTGACTACTTGAGATGTGGAAATAAGCCACTAACTACTGGAAAGTAGAGAGATACACCCACTACAAGAAAAGATTGGTATAATTACTAGGAAAGACTCGGCTTTGACTGTTAATTACTGCAAATAAGTCAGTGCATTGAGTAGTGTGGAGAAAAGAGAAATGAGCAAATGTGAGAACAGTAGTAGGGGAGAAAACAGCTCTAAATACAGGTATGAGGGAAGAAGGTTCTGATGTAAGTATTGGGGAAACGCAGTGTGGTGGTGATTTATGGGCAAAATGTTGGGGGCATTTTTATGGTTACTGAAATAAGGGAAGGCCGCACTACTGTAACTAATAGAAGAGAAGGAACAGCTGTGACTACTATGGGAAGAGAGGGGAAAACCCTTTGTGACTACTGTGGAAATAAAAAGATGTAGTGTTAGAGTTGAAAAAAATATTCACACTGCCATGAGATACAGGGATACAGATTGTTCCTCCGTGGCTGCAGGACCAGTGCAGTATTTGGTTCTGTGGCTGGCATCCTTGTCCCAACATCTTGAATGTTTTTTTGCGCTTAGTAGTCGCTTATAGTGTCACTTAAAGCCTATTCATTATTTACTCTAGATCAGTGTTTCCCAAGCTCCAGTCCTCATGGACCCCCACAGGTCATGTTTTCAGGATTTCCATAGTGTTGCACAGGGGAGAGAATTCCTCATGCCTTGAAGATTTCCATCACCTGTGCAACACTAAGGAAATCCTGAAAACATGACCTGTTGGGGCCCATGAGGACTGGAGCTTGGGAAACACTGATCTAGATGAAATGCTGGAACAGGGCAGCACCAATCATTTTGCATAACTTTGAGTTTAGCAAAACTAGACTACTGGTGAAAACAGACTGAAGGAATCGCTGTAAGCTCTGGGAAAAGAAGGAAGGCACTTAATTGTGAAGTAAGGCGGAATATCTTGGCACTGTATGAATAAAAATGATTATTATTGTTGTTGTTTCAGTTTCCCTGCAGCAGTTCCATGGAGGAAATGATGCATTACACAGTGCCCATTCAGATCAATGTATTGTCTCCGTGATGTAGGATAGGTTATCTAGAGCTTTGTCATAACAGACAGAATAAAAAGTCTGTATAGGATTTATAATGCATATTTTATAATACTGTGTGGAAATAATAAAGTGAAGTGTACTTACTTTGTATTCCCAGCACTTGGTTTCTTTCTTCTGAAGATGCTGAGGAAGGTGTTTGATCTGCATGGTGTTTTTCCATCTCCAACATGCATACGTACAACATCAGAAGTAGTGAAAGCACTTCGAACGTTCCTTTCAGGTTTGGCAATAATAATGTACATCTTGGGAGTAAACATACAACCCAAAGCAACTGTGACACTAAGACTTACAGCAAAAGATGTGGTAATGATCTTGTAGTTGCTCCCAAAATATATTGGGACAAATGCCAACCAGATGATACAAGTAGTGTACATTGTGAATGCAATGTATTTAGCTTCATTGAAGTTTGCTGGAACATTGCGGGTCTTGAATGCGTAATAGGTGCAGCTCATTATCAGCAGTCCATTGTAGCCTAGAGGAGCCACCACACCTAAATTACTAGTGTTACAGATCAAATAGACTTCTTTAATGCTTGGATAAGAAAGAATCGGCATTGGCGGCTCCATTATCATCAATGTGACTACCAAAGTAAGCTGCAGACTAATCAATATTGAAGCAATGATTACTTGAGCGCAAGCACTCATAAAACGTGGCTTACGGGTACAAATTTTCTTTTTACTTCCTGCTAGTATTCGGGCAATACGATTGGTTTTGGTCACCAGCGCTGAGTAGCACATTGCTGAAGAGAGACCAACCAAGAGACGCTGCAAGTAACATGAAGTTGTAGTGGGCTTGGCTAAGAGTGTGAAAGGACATATATAACCTAGGAAAATCCCAGCTAGGATAATGTAGCAGAGCTCTCGACTGGATGACTTCACCACAGGTGTGTCCCTGTAGAGAATGAAGATCAGGGTGACAAACATAGTGATAAGAATTCCCACACAGGAGAAGGCCACAGCAATGATGGATTCAATGTCACTCCACTGCAGGTATTTTATAACTATCGGCTCACAACCTGTTGAGAGAAAGAAAGACTGGGTTAGTTGCTCTTCTTACTAATATATGTACTTTCACTTTCTACTTAATTTTAATAGTTTCCATACCCTAGAAAAAACATTCTAATGTATCTTATTAGATAAATATGCTTCTTTCTCCACTTATAAACCATTTCTTCCCATCCTCACCTCCTGAAGTAAGCATTAAATTTGGAACTGCTAAACTCTTGGTCTTGGTCAAAATAAGATGGACTGCTACTGGCATATCAGATTACAACCCAATTTTAATGGCACCCCATGTTTTCTGGATTTCCTCATTATTGTAATATTCAGGAAATCCTGAAAACATGATTTGTTGGTGGGCTGTGAGAACCGACACTACTCTAGAGAAAAAGATCAGACTACCAATGCTATGTAGAAAATAATACCGCTATAATACAGCCTTCTTATGAAATCATTAGCATATTTAATTACAGTAAGGCACCTTAGACTTTATGGATGAATATTACAGCTCTACAATTTTCTGGATCTATTGTATTGCGGTGACCATAACATTAGAGACCTATGCCAAGCAACAGGCTAATTTTCTGGCATTACATACCTATAACATTGCTTAGTGGCTGAAAGTGCCTAGTAGAGTTCGGGGATGTATTAGAGACTGGTGATATTTTGTTACACTGGAATTTGAATCAGAGATATTGCATATGAGTGAAGAAAGGGGTTAGAGTGGAAAGTCAATCCCAAGTTGTATATTGAGGTAACGTATGTGAGCCAGTTATCCTAGTAGGGATCAGTAATTTTCTGAAACTAAATCAAAATGTGCCTCGTAAACATGGTTTAAACCTATAATCCTTGTGAAATGTATCCATTTTTTGTCCAGTGTTTTATAAGGTCAAACCTTTCTGTGGAGGGAAACCTTTTTAAAGCTGGTCATACACACTTAATGGCTGTCGACCGAATAATGGTTTGGCTGATCGTTTGGCCAGTAGCTCTTCTTTCAATTGGCCAAGCACTTCTGTGTTTTCTATGAGAAAGTTGACATATCGGTTGGTAACTTATCTCTGGGAGAACAATGTGATTCGCAGTACAAAATCGGACATGTTCAATCTCCCCAAATGATCAATTGGTCGGTGCCCCCACACACATTAGACTGTCAGTCGTAATAGTCATTATCAGTGGGATTCAGCTGACATTAGTTCAATGTGTATGTGGACCTTAAGGCTATCTGCACACAGGGTGCATTAGCTGTGAATCTGCAGCACAATAAAATGCCAGTAAAGCAGAAGTGGCTCTATTAAATCTCATCTACATGCTACAGCCTTTATCATTGTATAAAATAACATATGGTATATACTTCTGAGTCTTCTATAAGTAACTACCAATGGCCAAATGTAGCTCCTGCATCCTGGACACACCTGTAATAGCAGTAGACGAATGTGTGCTCTAGAGGACCCAGCACTCACCCCGATTGGCAGACGTCTTGCTCCCTCATGTTAGGTTCTCAAGTTAGCCGCTCCATTATAGGAACAAAGGAAAGAATCCCCTAAATGCTTGGCTGTGGCTGTTTAGTGGTGCTTGCTGAGCTTCTCTTCATAACTTCCACTTTGGACTCTCTCTTCCCCCTCTCTTCCTCATGTGTCCTACATCTTCTCTCTAATAGCTCATACAGACCCTAGACTGAACTGACTATCAAATGTGTCTTACTTAGTCTTGTGTGCAGAGTTCCACCCACCACCTGTTCACTTGACAACCTGCCTTGGTGTGGATGTGAATTGTTACTGTACAAACTAGCATGAAAAGTGCTGAATCACTATAACACTAATAATTATAATAATAATAGTCTAAACATTTAACCTTTACAGAGTTCTCTAGGAATACCCAACTCTGGGGTATTACAATGTGACTTGTCACCAGTTTTCTCCTCTGTGTACTCTATCTGTAATTTGCAATCCACTATTTACTGGGGAGAGCAGATGAGTTCTCCCATACACTACACAGCACAGTGAGGGGAATGCCTGCTCTTCATTCACTTTTCAGCTCACAGAGACAAACTGCAATAACAATAAAGGAGGGAGTCTGGATTCGGGCGTAGTTAAAGGGAATCCCCCCATGACTGGGATTGGCCGGGAGGATTTGAGTTTGGAAAATGCGTGGGTTTAGGATTGGGTGAGAAAGTATGGGGGCGGGCACTATAAGAGTTGAGGGGTGGTCTATGGGTAATAATGCCAGAAGGGCCATTCTCCTGTAGGACTCGGACAGGGAAGACCGCATAGCAAAAAATCCCTACCTCTATGGAGTCCATAGATTCATTTGTGGCCCTGCTGCGGGACACGGCCCGTTATATGGAGGGAGGCTGGCTGGCGTCCAAGCTGTCAGCCTTGCTGGGGGCAGCTCGTGCGGAGGACGACGCACCGGGATCCTTTGGGAGACCAGGAAGATCGCGGTCTCCGGAGCGGCTGTCGAACGGAGCATCTGCGGGTAGCAGGCGGCGGCTGCGGAGCCCCTCCCGGTACCCTGCGGGTAGCGAGCTGCACAGTGCGATGCCACGCCACCGTGCTCGCACCAGCAGAAATCCGCACAGCCGACCTGCAGGCCCTGGACGGCGTGGATCGGGGACCGGCACCGAGGTACTGGCCGCACAGAAAGTTCGGGCCGCACAGGAAGTGCGGCCGGTGGCAACAGCACAGCCCGGACCAGAAGTCAGGGCAGCGCCTTGCAGGGACACCCCTGCACCAGGCAGAACTGCCTGCACTCAGCAAAAAATGGGGGATCGCTGGCGCGCAGCAGTGGAGCCGGCGGGATGGACATCTGGAATGGCAGGTATCCTTGGCAATGCTCCTGTTGGGGTACCTGCCAGACGGAGCAGGAGACTCACCATACGGCAGCGATCAGATGGCAGGCAGCAGCAAGGAGAAGCAGCACTGGCAGGCCCAGCCCTTCAGTCAGCGGTGGGCGGCAGAGTGGAGCTGCCTGGCAGTCTCATCACATCCAGCATGGGCTGGGCCGGTTGGTCCGGGTCTGTGGGCGATCGGGGTCACAGGCCTCTTAAGTGGAGCAGACTGAGGACAAGCGGGAGGCAAACTCCAGGCGTGGGAGCACTAGCGGCTGCGGCAGGCGCTCGGGTTCCTCCCCGGTGACGAGGAGGCCAGGGGCGCGGGCCTGGAGCATGGCCTCCAATCGGAAGGATCGTATTTGGAACAAGGAACCGACAACTCACGGGATCGGCAGGACTCAGGATTGTCGGCTGGCGGGGACACAGCACCTGCGAAGCTACGAGAGTATGATTATATGTCTGGTGTGTTGCCAGCAGGGGCTGTATCACAAGGGGTAGCGAGTAGTCAATTTGTGGGTTACGATGCTAGGAATGTGGGTGGGTCGAGTGGGGCGCAGGTACCGGGGCTTAGTGATATTTTACGCACTATGTCGCAATTCTTGTTGAGGTTAGAAGATGGGACAGCAGGCGAGACAGGTGTCTCACCCATGAGAGCTTGGTTGCCTGGGCAGGCGGCGCAGCGGGCTAGGCATGAAGCTGTCAGGTCAATGGTTCCTAGCAAGGAGGTGTCATCTGGGGTTTCGGTATCGGTCCAAACTGAGAAAGAAAAAGGCGATACGGTAAAGCTGGATGATAGGGCAATGGGTGAGGTATACGTGTGTTTTGAAGGACCTTTGGGGGCACATTTAAAAAATGAGGTAAGGGAAAAAAATTGCCGGGATGAGTATGTCAAAATTTTCTCCCTCCTCCCCTTGGAAAAGTTCAATTTAGATAAAGGAAAGAAGGATGATAGCAAGAAGGAGGAGGAAGAAAAGCTGAGGTGGCATTTGATTCCCCAGACGTTTGTAAATTGGTTGCAAGCGTTATCGGGGAAAAGTTTTCGGAAAATTGCTCCGGTTTATTTTGTTATTTGGACTTCATAGGGGAGACCCACCGTACATATGGGGGGCAGGCATGGCTATGTTACGACGAGCAGTTTAGGCAGAGGAAGGCGGTGAGGCCAGAAATTAGGTGGGATCAGAAGGACATAGGGTTGTGGCTTAAGGTAATGGCTCCAGTCAGGTACAGGCAGTCCTTTCACGGGAGCGAAGGCAGTGGTAGTCAATCATCTGGACACAGGGGAAGTAACGCGGTGGCGCAGGGTGGAAAAGAAAAATCGTGAACGTGTTGGCAGTTTAATGACGGACAATGCAAGTACAAGAACAGTTGTAAGTTCAAACATGTGTGTTCCCATTGTAACGGGAGTTCCCACGGCGCCTCTAGATGTTTCAAGAAAGGAAATGGGAAGCCTTCAGTGGGTCCCGGTCAAGGGGGAGACTCCAGTGAAACTTCCCGGGATGGCCCCCTATCTAAGTAGATATCGAGAGCGGGAAAAAGCGGATGCTATTAGTCACGGTTTTTTAAAAGGTTTTAGGATTCCTCCACCCGCACAAAAAGTTCCTTTTTCACTTAAGAACTTGAGCTCAGCCCAGTTGCATCCGGACGTGGTCAGTGCAAAGTTGTCTAAAGAGGTGGAGTTGGGTCGTATGGCTGGTCCTTTTCAGCGTTTGCCGTGTGAGGGTGTGATTATTTCTCCTTTGGGAGTTGTGCCAAAGAAGGAACCGAATAAATTTCATTTGATTCAGCACTTGTCATATTCAAAAGGAATATGGATGGTATTGATCAGGATCTATGTTCGGTGGTGTATACATCATTTGATGCGGCAGTAAAATGGGTGCGCAGGTACGGGCCTGGGTCGTTGTTGGCTAAGACCGACATTGAGTCGGCATTCAGATTGCTTCCGGTGCACCCAGATAGCATTCCGTTGTTAGAGTGTTTTTGGCGTGAGGAGTACTACCTAGACAGATGTTTGCCCATGGGTTGTGCAATTTCTTGTTCGTTGTTTGAAACTTTTAGCACTTTCTTGGAATGGGCGGTACGGGACGTTGCCAGTGTACAGTCGGTCATTCATTATTTGGATGATTTTTTGTTTATAGGTCCTCCAGAATCGTTAGTTTGTGGGAACTTGTTAGCATCTATGTTTTGGGTGGCTAAGTGTTTTGGAGTTCCGTTGGCAGAACAAAAAACAGAAGGGCCTTGTACTGTGTTGAGTTTTTTAGGTATTCTGATTGTTTCAGAAAAGATAGAATGTCGTTTACCGGAGGATAAATTGATCATGCTGAGGCAGGAGGTGGACAGGGTGGGAGCTTGCGTAAGGTAACGTTGAAGGAGTTGCAATCCCTGTTGGGGAGGTTGAATTTCACTTGCAGAATTATGCCTATGGGCAGGATTTTTTATCGCAGGTTGTCCGGGGTGACTGCAGGTGTGAGGGCACCGCACCATTTCATTCGTTTGAATAGGGACCACAGAGATGACTTGGAAGTGTGGAAACGTTTTTTGGAGAATTACAATGGGAGGTCGTTAATTCAGCAGGATTTTGTGGACAGTTTTGATTGCAAAATCTATACGGATGCAGCCGGCGGGGCAGGTTTCGGAGCGTACTGTAAGGGGAGGTGGAGTTTTGGAGCGTGGCCAACATCGTGGAAACAGTTGGGTTACACAAAAAACTTGACCTTGTTGGACTTGTTCCCAATAGTGGTGGCGGTTTCTATTTGGGGGGAAATTTTCTTGAATAGGAGGGTACGTTTTCATTGCGACAATATTGCAGTGGTGGCGGTGATTAACAGTTTGTCTGCCTCATCCCCTCCGGTCATTAAGCTGCTCAGGGAACTCATGCTCAGGTGTCTTGAATTGAATGCTTGGATTTCGGCTGTACATGTTCCGGGTGTTCAGAATTCTATAGTGGATGCATTGTCTCGTTTTCAGTGGAACGGTTTCCGGGCTCTGGCGCCAGAGGCGGAGGACGTGGGAGACAAATGCCCTTCGCACTTGTGGCAACTGATTACGGAGGAGCAGGAAGGCTAATTCGGGAATCTATAGCGAGTAATACCTGGTCTGCTTACGAGGCATCATGGCGAGTATGGCAAAGTTGGGTGGCTGAATGGGGGCCAATTGTGAGCGACGAGGATAGAAGTTTGGGAGTTTTGTTTCTGATTGGTAAGGCGTCAGAAATTGGGTGGTCCGGGTCAAGGGTTAGTAAGTTCATGGCTGGGCTGGTGCTCGGTTTTAAATTGCAGGGAGTAGGGGATGCTACAAAATCTTTTTTAGTCAGGCAAGCGTTAAAGGGTTTCAGGAGGGGCAGACACATGCCAGACAAAAGGAGACCAGTGTAGTTTACTACGTTAGAGGGTTTGGGTGCAGTACTAAGGACGATTTGCAGTTCTAGTTTTGAGTTGGCATTGTTTAGGCTGGCTTTTTCGTTAGCTTTCTTTGGCGCAATGCGAGTTGGGGAATTGGTGGCTCCAAGTAAAAGCAGGGCGGTTGTGGGATATTGGGTTGGGGGCATTGATATTTGGTTAAGACACTCTAAGATGGATCAAGTTGGAAAAGGTAGGCGTGTGGTGTTGGGCAAGGTGGATGGGTCAATGATGTGCCCAAGGAGATGTTTGGAAGAATATTGGCAAGTATGGTTGGGTAGAGTTGGCCCGCTTTTATGCCATGAGGACAGGACGTTTTTGTCCCGTTTTCAGTTTACTGCAGTACTTAAAAAAGGGATTCTCAAGTTGGGGCTTAGCCCCAAATTATATGGCTCACATTCATTTAGGATTGGCGCAGCGTCAGAGGCAGATAGGTGCGGTTTGGGTGCTGAGGTGATAAAGCGCATCGGCAGGTGGAATTCTGACCGCTATCTTACGTATGTGCGGTATTAATTATGATAAGGCAATGGCAAAAGTAGTTTGTCAAGTTGGTTAATATGTTTTTCGTTAATCATTTTAGGTGCTGGTCCATTGTTAGCCTGGATTTTAGGATATTCGTTTGTGCATTGGGGGGCACTGCGGGCCAACGTAAGGCCGGATGCTAGGCAACTGGGTTTTGGCAGGGAGCTTGTTGTTGTCAACTGACTGGGTTTTAGGGGGATAGTGTGGAGTCGGTTTTTGCCCGAATTACACAAGGCGGCCCGGTTGGATAGAGCACCTGATATCTTGGTGATTCACATAGGTGGGAACGATTTGGGAACAAGGCCCATTAGGGAATTAATTTGCGACATTCGCTTCGATTTTTTGAGGTTATGGACAACTTTTCCAGGGTTGCTGACGGTGTGGTCAGACATCGTGCCTAGACAGAAGTGGAGGGCGGCGAGATCGTTAAAAGAGATCAATAGAGTGAGGATGAAGTTGAATAGGGCCATAGGGGCCTTTGTATCCAGAAATGGAGGTGTAAGTATTAGACATTTAGATTTAGAGTCCTGAACGGGGAATTTTTGGATGGCGGATGGTGTTTATTTGAATGCCATTGGAATTGATCTCAGGGCTTTGGCAATACAGGATGGGATCGAAAGGGCATTGTTGGGGTTGGGGCACTCACGAGTCTGAGGTGTCAGGGCTGTGCGTGGTTGGCGGGGGGTGGGGTTCTTGGAGTTGGTACGGATTTGTTGGTACAAGGAATTCCGGGTAATTTGAAGTTACATGGAGGGTGGTCTGGCAATTTTTGGTCAGGGCTCTGGATGGGGTTTTACCCTGGGAGCTCTTAGGTGATTAATCTTTCATGTATTGTGGAAGTATGGTGCCCTCGAGCTGGTGGTGCATGGCTGAGGGTAAGATGGCAGTTGGATTTCTTTAATGTTATAAAAGCCAGACCTATTAGCTCTAAGAACCCTCCCCTCTTAATTTATCTGGTATCATTATTGTTAATATGTTAATGTTTGCTTGTTAATAAAATGGCCGCTGTGGCCAAATTTATCCATAGAATCCTGTATTGCAGTGTTTTTTATTCGTGGGGGTAAGGTGTAGTGTTGGAGAAGGTGGAAACAGGAAAATATGGTAAGAAAGCCGTACTGGCCGTACCTGGTCATGATATTACACAGCAGAGCTCAGCGGTCTTGATCTGCATCAAGCTCTGACATGAGATAAAATGCTTGTTACAGATCTCTGAACAATGTTTTTGGCGTGCCTCTGCCTGTTTAGTTCCCTGCGGCTCACTCCTCCTTTGTGCATAGAGATGTCACATAACACCTTCAGTCTGTCTCTCCTGAGCAAGATGGGCTTGAGTTGATTTTTCACATTAGATGACAAATTCAGGGGGAATGGAAAGAAGAATCTGATAAATAGCGAAGGAAGCTGATTTTTCTGCTAAAATACATTATAAAGTTTCTTATAATTAGTGTTGAGCCACCCCCGTAGTGTTCGAGTTCGGTTCGGTTCGTCGAACACCCTTGTGTTCGTCGAACTGTTCGTCGAACACCTTCGAACACCGTTAAAACCAATGGCAGGCAAGCAAAAACACATAGAAACACATAGAAAACACCTTCAAAGGTGTCCAAAAGCTGACAAACTGTTCAGAAGACATAACTAACACATGGAAAAGTGACAAGTACATATAGTCATGCGAAAAGAAAAGAGGTGGAGGAGTAAAAGGAGGGGGAGACACCGATATAGGCATGTCATGCCCTTCTAAAATCCAAAAAGTGAGAAGCCGACACGGCCAGTCCGTTCCTGCCCGTGCCACCTCCGTTTGTGCCGGAGCCGCGGTGGACCCTGACGGCCAGCCCCCCTCTCCCAATACTGGAGCCCCCCTGTGGTGGAGGCAGCTCTAAGCTTTTTAATTTAAATTGTCTCTCTAATTTGAATGAATACACTTTAAATCCTTTTACAAGGATCTATTGAAGGGCAAGTCTCATGCCAGCAATCGCGTAATTCCAGCTCCAGTAGCGTCCACTAAAGCTGCTACAGTTAAAAAGCTTTTATAAGGATCGAGCTCGGCTGTCCACCGCAAGGCGTCCTACCGCCAGTCCCAGCCCCTATGCCTTGGGGTGCCTCCTGATGCTCTTCACTGAGTATCCCCTGGTCCCGAAGCATTTCCTTTGAAAAAATTAAGTGTCCAAACTACAGGTGGTGTAGTTTGCTTAACAGCCGGGATAATCCACTGACTAGCAGACACTGCTACTAGGCACAAAGTATTTCCTGGGCTAGATGCAGTTAAAAATTTGTAATTAGATACTCTCGTTGGATGCTGAGAAAGCATTCCATAGAGTCTCCTGGCACGCCATATATTATTCTCTTAAAAAGCTTGGGGTAGGGGTCTAGGGGGCCCTTTTATAGCCAAAATCACGGCCCTGTATCGCAATACTTCACCTAGGCTGAAGATAAATGGAACTGTAGCACCCCTAGGGCTCGGTTGCTGCAGAGGTATTGCACCTCACCCAGAGGTGTGATATCTCACTCTCAGGAAAGGATGGAGTGTGGATCAGGACCCCGACACCTGCATGCATTACACCACATTGCCGTGGGGCAGGGCGACCAATATGCCCCTGAGATGGGCACGACAGTCCCTGTCCCTGGCTGGAGTGTGGGAACACTGAGGAAGGGGAACCCTGTAGTGCAGGAGCATGGAGGAAGCAGTTCCTGGGTGCATTGAGAAGGGAGTATAAAAGGTGGGCACCATCTTAGTTCAGTGCAGAGAAGTCTGAGCAGAAGTGACAGGGAGCAGGGGCTCTGCATGAGCTCTGCTCCAGAGGCGGGCCTAGTAACAGAGGCCCAGGCCTGGAAGAGGGAGAAGGGAGGAAGAGGAGCGGAGAAGGCTCCAGGAACGAGGAACGAAGGGATCCCAGGGGTGTGGACGGGCGAGTCGCCACCGCACGCCCGAATCCACCTGCGTGGAGGGGTCAGGCCAAAGGGGGAGACCGGTCCCCGAAACTAGTGGAGGCGGGAAACGACCCTCAGCTAGAAACCGGAGGCTGTGACATTTTATGTGGCGCAGCCCCTCGCTACACCCGCTAAGAGGGCAGCACATAGGGTCAGGGAAACTGGCGCCAAGTTTACCAAGAGGAGGCCCGAGGCAGCCAGACAGAAGGGTTGGCAAGAAAGGCCAGACAAAGGACACACAAAGGGGGTCCTGTGAAGCGCTCCAAAGTTATCTGGGAGTTGTCTGAGCCCCTCACCTGGTGAGCACAGTACGACGTGGGCAGCCGTTACCTGCAGAAGTGGTCTGGAAAATAAGAACTGTGAGTAAAGGCCCTGGACTGCATCACTGACTCCGTGTCGTTACTGCTGCTGCCCTGCACCATCACCCCCATCCTCCGCATACACTGCCCTGAGGCTATACTCCTCCCGTGGGGAGTTATGCTACGCTCTGCTGCACCCACAACACCAGCCTCAGCGGTCTGCCCTGCAGCGGCGGTTCACTCTGACCGCAATCCACGGGTGGCGTAGTCGGACATTTAAACATCAAAACCACATAAATAGTTCTGCCACTGGTTTGACCGCCCTGAGCCACGGAACCGGGTCGCCGCCACGGAGACTACAACCACCAGCATCCACCCAAAAGGGTCCGGCTCCGGATGTCCCAAGGCCCAGGGGGCGCGTCAGAACATTTTCATCACCTTTCATAATCACCAATGGGACAAGGCAGGGATGTCCTCTGTCCCCTCTCTTATACATCCTAGTGATGGAGCACCTGCTCTCATCAATTCGCCATAACCCCAATATTAGGTGGATTGAGGTGGGAGGCACCGAGTACAAGTGCTCTCTATTTGCTAATGATGTCCTAGTATATATCACTCAATCACATATATCCATCCCTGCTGTTATGGCTGAAATAGATCACTTTGTTACATGGTCAAATTTTAAAATCAATACAACGAAGTCTGAGGCCCTCGATGTCTCCCTCCCCAAATCCATACAGGATTCCATCCAGTCCAACTTTCCCTTTGCCTGGCCCTCACAGGGTATCAAATTCTTAGGAATTCCTATTCATAGAGACCTCTCCCGTCTATGTTATCTTAATTTTGGGCCCTTTATTAAACAACTCCATACAGACCACGGTTGGCAAGTTAGAACTGTAAGATTCACTACGTGAACCACTGGTGTTTTGTGGAAAAGCACATGTACACTGTGTTCCAAATTATTATGCAAAAAGTGTTTAGGAGTGATAAGGGAAGAATTTGTTTGTTTGTCAGTTAAACTCATTGATGGTGATGTGTGTCAGGGCTCTTTATATCACTGTAAGCAATTGCAGACACCTGTGCTAATTAGTTTGGCAGGTGTGTCCAATGAACGGCAAGACTACTTAAGAAGGCTGTCCAACATTATTAAGCAGCCTACATTTTCTGCCAAAATGGGAAAGAAAAAGGATGTGTCGGCTGCTGAGAAGCAACAAATTGTGGAGTGTTTAGGTCAAGGCATGACTACAATCAACATTGTGCGATGATCAGGATGAAGTGTCTTGGCAATCAAGAAGTATGTAGCTGATTCACAATACACACATGTGCGTGCTGATAAGGGCAAATTGAGGACTCTTTCCTACAGGCAATTACGTCAGGTTAAAAGAGCAGCAGCAAAAAAGCCTTGTCATAGCAGCAGACAAGTTTTTGAAGCTGCTGGTGCCTCCAACGTCCCCCGAACAACAAGATGCAGGGTCCTTCAGAGGTTTGCAGCTGTGCGTACGCCATCCTGTCGACCTCCTCTATCCACTGCACACAAGCAGAAACGGCTCCAGTGGGCCAAACATTACATGAAGACTGATTTCAAAACTGTTTTGTTCACGGCTAAGTGCCGAGCAACGCTCGATGGTCCAGATGGATGGAGTGGAGGATGGCTGGTTGATGGATACCCCACGCAAACACGGCTACAGCGCCAACAAGGAGGAGGTGGAGTAATGTTTTGGGCTGGAATCATGGGGAGAGAGATTGTCAGCCCCTTTAGGATCCCTGAAGGGGTAAAGATGAACTCCATAATGTATGTGGAGTTTCTCAAACAGCACTTCCTGCCATTGTTCAAGAAGAAGAACCGTGTATTCAGCAGCAAGATCATTTTCATGCATGATAATGCACCGTCTCATGCTGCACATAACACATCTGCATCTCTGGCTGATATGGGCATAAAAGGGGACAAACTTATGGTGTGACCCCCATGCTCCCCTGACCTCTACCCCATTCAGAACCTCTGGAGCATCATCAAAAGGAGTGTCTATGATGGCGGGAGGCAGTTCACATCTAAGCAACAGCTCTGGGAGGGTATTTTGTCCTCATGCAAAACAATTGAAGCAGAAACCATCCAAAACCTGACAAATTCAATGGACGAGAGAGTTCAGAAGCTCCTTTCGAACAAGGGGTCCTATGTGCAAATGTAACATCACCTAGAATAAAGTTTTGAGTTGAAAACTGTTTGATTTCAGTTTCTAATAACCTGCTAATGCTTATAGTTTCAAAAATGACCATTTTTATGGTCTTTATTAAAATGAAAAGGTTGATCGAACAGTGTGGGGGATCTAAGAGTGTGGCAACCCAGTAGTCAGGATTACTTTGAATTATGACAATATGAGGGTAATGTTGCAGGTAGTGCAGCAAGAAGGCACTTATGTGTCTTGCACATCTTGGAGCCCCAAAATTATTTTCCGGGCTAGATGCAGCTAAAAATTATTATTAATTTTAAATCTGGTGGAGCTTAGTATAGATGGCCTAATTGAATCAGTACTGCACACTGCTACAAAGCCCAAATTATTTTCCAGCCAAGATACAGATAAACATGATTAGTAATTTGAATGCTTAAAATGGTTGGTGAGGTGATTTTAACCAATCATCAAGCTTTTACTTTCCCCAGGATGACACAGGGGTAGAAAAGTCGTTTCGGATCCATGATTTGTTCATCCTTATGAACGTGAGTCTGTCTACATTATCAGTGGAGAGCCGCGTGCGCTTATCTGTCAGCACACCACCAGCAGCGCTGAACACACGTTCAGACAGAACGCTGGCTGCGGAGCATGACAAGATCTCCAAGGCGTAAGTGGCTAGCTCCGGCCATTTATCCAGATTGGAAGCCCAAAAAGAGCAAGGGTCCAGTGACACAGTCATGGCTTCAATGTTTACTTGGAGATACTCCTGTACCATTGTCTCTAGGCGTTGACTATGTGTCAGACTTCTTGTCTCCTGTGGCCTTGCAAAGGATGAGCTAAAAAAGTGGTGAAATGATTCCGCAAAATTGATGTTACCAGCAGATACTGTGTTTCTGTTACGGTTTGAGTGCTGCACACTCGACAGTCCCACGGTTGGCAAGTTGGAACTGTGAGATTCACTACGTGCACCACTGGTGTTTTGTGGAAAAGCACATGTAAGATTCTGCAACAGTCTCTGCTGATACTCCTGCATGCGTGCATCCCTTTCTATGGCAGGAATTATTTCTGCAAATTTACTTTTGTACCGGGGATCTAACAGTGTGGCAACCCAGTAGTCAGGATTATTTCTAATTCTCCCAATTCGAGGGTCATGTTGCAGGTAGTGCAGCAAGAATGCACTCATGTGTCTTGCGCATCCAGGAGCACCAAGTCCCTGTTGTGTTGGTGGCGAGGTAACAATCATGCTTCCTTCCTCTGTCCTCTCCCCCCAACCTCGCACAACAGAAATGTGATCAAGGTCTCCCTCATCTGATGAGTCTTCCATCAGTTCGTCCTCCACTTCTTCCTGGGCTCCTGCACCTTCCTCACTAGTTTGGCTGCTACCATGCGCCCTGGTAAAACCATCTCCCCCACCCTCACATGCCTGCCGCCTGGACCTTGCAGATGTTAGCCCTTCCGCATACAACTCCTCCTCCTCTACTTCCTCCACCTCCTCTTGTGCCACCACCTGACTCCGAATTCTGTTTAACATGTGCTCCAGCATGTAAATCACCGGAATAGTCATGCTGATAATGGCATCGTCACCACTAAACATCTTCGTCGCCATTTCAAAACTGTGCAGAAGGGTGCATAGGTCCCTGATCTGAGACCACTCCTCCAGCGTGATTTGCCCCACCTCTGGATCCCGTTGGCCCAGGCTATATGTCAGAACGTATTGCACCAGGGCTTGTCGGTGCTGCCACAGTCGCTGCAACATGTGCAGAGTTGAATTTCACCGGGTAGGCACATCGCATTTTAGCCGGTGAAGTGGCAGGCTCAACGACTTCTGTAGAGATGTAAGTCGCTGAGCTGTGGGATGCGAACGGCGGAAGTGAGCACACAGCGACCGTGCCCTCTGCAGAAGGCCATCTAATCCGGGATAGTGGGCTAAAAATTGCTGGACAACCAGGTTCAACACGTGAGCCATACAAGGCACGTGTGTGACATTGCCCCAGCGAAGGGCCGCACCCAGGTTTGCAGCATTGTCGCACACGGCCTTCCCTGGTTTCAGGTCCAGTGGAGACAACCATTCATGAAATTGGTTCTCCAGAGCTGACCACAACTCCTCAGCTGTGTGACTCACATTTCCCAGACATTTCAAAGTAAAAACCACCTGATGACGTTGAGCCCTACTGCCAGCATAGTAAGGAGGTGTGCAGGATCTCTTCTGTGCAGTTATAAAGCTTGTGGCATGACCAGACAGGCTTTGGGTGCAGGTGGAGGACCGAGAGGAGGTTGAGGAGGCAGAAGCAGTGGAGGAACTTTGACATAAAGAGGATTGACGCACAACTCGTGGGGACGGCAAGACTTGGACAGCAGCCCCTTGTCCTGCTGTCACCATAGTTACCCAGTGCCCAGTCAGCGACATGTAACGCCCCTGTCCATGCCTACTCATCCAAGTGTCTGTGGTGAAATGCACCCTGTCACACACAGAGTTTCTCAAAGAAGCGGTGATGTTGTGTGTGACATGCTGGTGGAGCGCAGGCACACCTTTCTTTGAGAAGTAGTGCCGACTGGGCATCTGGTCCTGGGGCACTGCGACGGACATAAGGTCTCGAAAATCCTCTGTGTCCACCAGGCGGAAAGGCAGCATTTCTGTAGCCAAGAGCTTGCAGATGGTGAAATTCAACCTCTTAGCTTTCTCATGGCTAGGAGGAAATGGTCTTTTACTTGTACACATCTGAGGGACTGAGGGCTGGCTGTTGTGCTTAGACGGGGCTGATAAGGGTGTCCCCGGCAAACTGTCGGTCTGTGAGGAAGATGCAGGCGGACATGTTAGGTTGCCTTGATCCAAAGGTGGTGCTATCAATGTCGGACAGCGCTCAACACCAGCTGTTGTTACCACCTTCAAAGAAAATGATGACCTGCCAATCACGCTGGCTGTTGCGGGTAAAGAGGTGGCAGGTCTGCGTCCCAAAACAGGTGTGACTGCTGTCCCCCCAGTCACAGAGGATGAAGAGGCCGCAGATGCACAAGATGGGGCAGACGGTGGTTGGTCCGGCCAGCTAGACCGCATTGTAGCACAGTGAGCTTCCCACTGCAACTTATGCTTCATGTCCATGTGCCGGTTCATGCATGAAGTATTCAAACTATGTATTTTTTGGCCTCTACTTAGCTTTTGTTGACAAATGTTACAGATAACACGAGTTGGGTCATCTTTATCGATCTGAAAAAATGCCCAGGCTATGCAAGGCTTAGCACCCATGCGACCTGAAGAGCCACTACGACTTGTGGTCAGAGGCAGAGTTGTGTTTGAGGATGCAGTTGTTGACGTGCTTCCAGTACTACGTTTCTGTCCAGGAAGGCGCAAACTGACCTTGTCGTCACTAGCATCCTCCTCCACCTCCTCTGCTGACCTCATCTCTTGGCTGACTGTGGGTTGACAGTAAGAGGGATCTCCAACCTCATCATCATCACCCTGTGTGTTATCACACCCGTCGTCCTCAGAGACAACCTGTTCCTGCCCTGACAAAAAACTAAAGTTGTCGCTCCAATCAGGTATTTGAGTCTCATCATCATCTTCCTCATTGTCTCCACCAACAGGAGTTACAGTTTGGGAATGAGGGTCTACATTATGGTCAGAACCTTCTGCGTCTGGTCCTGGATCCGACTCATAAAGATTCTGGGCATCAGTGCAGATCATTTCCTTGTCTGGATTCACAGAAACGCTGGAGCCGACCTCTGATTCCCAGGCTATAGTATGAGTAAACAGCTCTGCAGACTCAACCATCTGTTCTACCTCATACTCAGACGGGCAGCTGGAGATTTGGGAGCTGTGAGGAAGCTAGTGCGATTGGGGTGACACCTCTGAGGACTGGAGTATTTGTGATGTTGAAGTTGATGTGGAGGAGAGCCCACTTAAAGGAGCACTTGATATCCGTTGAAGCACCTGCTGTTTTTGTGCCTCATCTGGAATTTGTAGCGATTGGCGTGGCCGTAAGAAAGGGATCTTATCACATTGCCCGCTAAAAGAAGTAGACATTTTAGTTTTGCTGGAAGATGGTCTCTCTTCTGCAGATGTTACTGTTGCTTTAATACCTACTCCACGGACACAACCTTTTTTCCCCTTCCCAACACGCCTATTCCCCTTTCCACCAGCAGCAGGCCCTTTTCCACTCATTTTGGTGGTTAACTAATTCACAACTCTGGAGTTGTTTGCACAAAAAAACAATGGATGGGAACCGAGCAGAGCTGAGTGGCCAAAGTGTGGTATTAGGCCAAAACTATTGTCTGGGTTAGATGCAGAAAAAAATTATATTCAGTTTGCAACCTGATGGAGGTCAGTATAGATGGACTAATAGAACAAGTCCCACACACTGCTAGAAGGCCAAATATCTTTTCAGAGCTAGATGCAGAAAAATATTATATTCAATTTGCAACCTGATGGAGGTCAGTATAGATGGACTAATATAACAAGTCCCACACACTGCTAGAAGGCCAAATATATTTTCAGAGCTAGATGCAGAAAAATATTATATTCAATTTGCAACCTGATGGAGGTCAGTATAGATGGACTAATAGAACAAGTCCCACACACTGCTAGAAGGCCAAATATTTTTTCAGAGCTAGATGCAGAAAAATATTATATTCAATTTGCAACCTGATGGAGGTCAGTATAGATGGACTAATAGAACAAGTCCCACACACTGCTAGAAGGCCAAATATTTTTTCAGAGCTAGATGCAGAAAAATATTATATTCAATTTGCAACCTGATGGAGGTCAGTATAGATGGACTAATAGAACAAGTCCCACACACAGCTAGATGCCCAAATATTTTTTCAGAGCTAGATGCAGAAAAAAAATTATATTCAAATTGCAACTTGATGGAGGTCAGTATAGATGGACTAATAGAACAAGTCCCACACACTGCTAGAAGGCCAAATATTTTTTCACAGCTAGATGCAGAAAAATATTATATTCAATTTGCAACCTGATGGAGGTCAGTGTAGATGGACTAATAGAACAAGTCCCACACACTGCTAGAAGGCCAAATATTTTTTCAGACCTAGATGCAGAAAAATATTATATTTAATTTGCAACCTGATGGAGCTCAGTATAGATGTACTAATAGAACAAGTCCCACACACTGCTAGAAGGCCAAATATTTTTTCAGAGCTAGATGCAGAAAAAAATTATATTCAATTTGCAACCTGATGGAGGTCAGTATAGATGGACTAATAGAACAAGTCCCACACACTGCTAGAAGGCCAAATATTTTTTCAGAGCTAGATGCAGAAAAATTTTATATTCAAATTGCAACCTGATGGAGGTCAGTATAGATGGACTAATAGAACAAGTCCCACACACTGCTAGAAGGCAAAATATTTTTTCAGAGCTAGATGCAGAAAAAAATTATATTCAGTTTGCAACCTGATGGAGGTCAGTATAGATGGACTAATAGAACAAGTCCCACACACTGCTAGAAGGCCAAATATTTTTTCAGAGCTAGATGCAGAAAAATATTATATTCAATTTGCAACCTGATGGAGGTCAGTATAGATGGACTAATAGAACAAGTCCCACACACTGCTAGAAGGCCAAATATTTTTTCAGAGCTAGATGCAGAAAAATATTATATTCAATTTGCAACCTGATGGAGGTCAGTATAGATGGACTAATAGAACAAGTCCCACACACTGCTAGAAGGCCAAATATTTTTTCACAGCTAGATGCAGAAAAATATTATATTCAATTTGCAACCTGATGGAGGTCAGTATAGATGGACTAATAGAACACGTCCCACACACTGCTAGAAGGCCAAATATTTTTTCAGAGCTAGATGCAGAAAAAAATTATATTCAATTTGCAACCTGATGGAGGTCAGTATAGATGGACTAATAGAACAAGTCCCACACACTGCTAGAAGGCCAAATATTTTTTCAGAGCTAGGTGCAGAAAAATATTATATTCAATTTGCAACCTGATGGAGGTCAGTATAGATGGACTAATAGAACAAGTCCCACACACTGCTAGAAGGCAAAATATTTTTTCAGAGCTAGATGCAGAAAAATATTATATTGAATTTGCAACCTGATGGAGGTCAATATAGATGGACTAATAGAACAAGTCCCACACACAGCTAGAAGCCCAAATATTTTTTTAGAGCTAGATGCAGAAAAAAATTATATTCAATTTGCAACCTGATGGAGGTCAGTATAGATGGACTAATAGAACAAGTCCCACACACTGCTAGAAGGCCAAATATTTTTTCAGAGCTTGATGCAGAAAAATATTATATTCAATTTGCAACCTGATGGAGGTCAGTATAGATGGACTAATAGAACAAGTCCCACACACTGCTAGAAGCCCAAATATTTTTTCAGAGCTAGATGCAGAAAAATATTATATTCAATTTGCAACCTGATGGAGGTCAGTATAGATGGACTAATAGAACAAGTCCCACACACTGCTAGAAGGCCAAATATTTTTTCAGAGCTAGATGCAGAAAAATATTATATTCAATTTGCAACCTGATGGAGGTCAGTATAGATGGACTAATAGAACAAGTCCCACACACAGCTAGAAGCCCAAATATTTTTTTCAGAGCTAGATGCAGAAAAAAATTATATTCAATTTGCAACTTGATGGAGGTCAGTATAGATGGACTAATAGAACAAGTCCCACACACTGCTAGAAGGCCAAATATTTTTTCAGAGCTAGATGCAGAAAAATATTATATTCAATTTGCAACCTGATGGAGGTCAGTATAGATGGACTAATAGAACAAGTCCCACACACTGCTAGAAGGCCAAATATTTTTTCAGAGCTAGATGCAGAAAAATATTATATTCAATTTGCAACCTGATGGAGGTCAGTATAGATGGACTAATAGAACAAGTCCCACACACTGCTAGAAGGCCAAATATTTTTTCAGAGCTAGATGCAGAAAAAAATTATATTCAATTTGCAACCTGATGGAGGTCAGTATAGATGGACTAATAGAACAAGTCCCACACACTGCTAGAAGGCCAAATATTTTTTCAGAGCTAGATGCAGAAAAATATTATATTCAATTTGCAACCTGATGGAGGTCAGTATAGATGGACTAATAGAACAAGTCCCACACACTGCTAGAAGGCAAAATGTTTTTTCAGAGCTAGATGCAGAAAAATATTATATTCAATTTGCAACCTGATGGAGGTCAGTATAGATGGACTAATAGAACAAGTCCCATACACAGCTAGAAGCCCAAATATTTTTTTAGAGCTAGATGCAGAAAAAAATTATATTCAATTTGCAACCTGATGGAGGTCAGTATAGATGGACTAGTAGAACAAGTCCCACACACTGCTAGAAGGCCAAATATTTTTTCAGAGCTAGATGCAGAAAAATATTATATTCAATTTGCAACCTGATGGAGGTCAGTATAGATGGACTAATAGAACAAGTCCCACACACTGCTAGAAGGCCAAATATTTTTTCAGAGCTAGATGCAGAAAAATATTATATTCAATTTGCAACCTGATGGAGGTCAGTATAGATGGACTAATAGAACAAGTCCCACACACAGCTAGAAGCCCAAATATTTTTTCAAAGCTAGATGCAGACAAAAAATTATATTCAATTTGCAACGTGATGGAGGTCAGTATAGATGGACTAATAGAACAAGTCCCACACACTGTTAGAAGGCCAAATATTTTTTCAGAGCTAGATGCCGAAAAATATTATATTCAATTTGCAACCTGATGGAGGTCAGTATAGATGGACTAATAGAACAAGTCCCACACACTGCTAGAAGGCCAAATATTTTTTCAGAGCTAGATGCAGAAAAATATTATATTCAATTTGCAACCTGATGGAGGTCAGTATAGATGGACAAATAGAACAAGTACCACACACAGCTAGAAGCCCAAATATTTTTTCAGAGGTAGATGCAGAAAAAAAATATATTGAATTTGCAACCTGATGGAGGTCAGTATAGATGGACTAATAGAACAAGTCCCACACACTGCTAGAAGGCCAAATATTTTTTCAGAGCTGGATGCAGAAAAATATTATATTCAATTTGCAACCTGATGGAGGTCAGTATAGATGGACTAATAGAACAAGTCCCACACACTGCTAGAAAGCCAAATATTTTTTCAGAGCTAGATGCAGAAAAAAATTATATTCAATTTGCAACCTGATGGAGGTCAGTATAGATGGACTAATAGAACAAGTCCCACACACTGCTAGAAGCCCAAATATTTTTTCAGAGCTAGAAGCAGAAAAATATTATATTCAGTTTGCAATCTGATGGAGGTCAGTATAGATGGACTAATAGAACAAGTCCCACACACTGCTAGAAGGCCAAATATTTTTTCAGAGCTGGATGCAGAAAAATATTATATTCAATTTGCAACCTGATGGAGGTCAGTATAGATGGACTAATAGAACAAGTCCCACACACAGCTAGAAGCCCAAATATTTTTTCTGAGGTAGATGCAGAAAAAAATTATATTCAATTTGCAACCTGATGGATGTCAGTATAGATGGACTAATATAACAAGTCCCACACACTGCTAGAAGCCCAAATATTTTTTCAGAGCTAGATGCAGAAAAATATTATATTCAATTTGCAACCTGATGGAGGTCAGTATAGATGGACTAATAGAACAAGTCCCACACACTGCTAGAAGGCCAAATATTTTTTCAGAGCTAGATGCAGAAAAATATTATATTCAATTTGCAACCTGATGGAGGTCAGTATAGATGGACTAATAGAACAAGTCCCACACACTGCTAGAAGGCCAAATATTTTTTCAGAGCTAGATGCAGAAAAAAATTATATTCAATTTGCAACCTTATGGAGGTCAGTATAGATGGACTAATAGAATGATGCTATGCCCAAAAGGTTTTACTTCACTAGGTGCAGTAAAAAAATTGGTATTCTATACACAGGTGGTGAAGCTTGCAACACAGATAGGCTACTCCACTGACTAACACACTCTGCAATAGGCCAAAAAGGATTAGTTTTGCTAGATTTAGCCAAATGCTGTGAAAAAAACTTGCACAGCACTGGCACAGACCTGCCTGGCAAAAACTGATAGGAACTGATGTAACTTAGTACTGAAAAGGACTGCAATTACAATTAGTCTTTACTCCCACAACCTATCTATTTAAGAGCACAGACCTGCCTGATAAAAGTCATAGGAAATGCTGTAACCTAGTCCTTAAAAGGACTGCAATCACAACTATTCCCTACTCCCAAGCTATCTGTAGATTTGTGCAAAAATTGGCTTGAAATTAACAAGGTATAGCGCACACAGCAACAGCGGTGCCGTCTAACACGCAGCTGCAGCAGTGAGAAAATGGTTGCGACGGGGAAAATGGCTGGGTCTTATAGGGCAAGGACATGTGACATACACTGCCAATGACACATGCCCTTGCTTGTGTGAAAAAAAGCACTTCGCTCCGTGTGTGCGCTGCTGATAGGCTGACAGATTGCACCTCCCCACTGTAAATGCGGGAAAGAGAAAAAAAAATTGGAGATCTTCATTATTCCTGCAGAGATCCATCCCCTGCCCCTCCCCCTGCCCCGCTGAACACTCAAACTGCGTATTAACATTAATTTTCATCATTACTGAGAAAAATCGAGTTATGATTTTGGTGCACGAACAGTTATCGAACATAACCTCGAACAGCCAAATTTTTTTCAAATCGTTCGTGTTCGCCGAACGGTTCGAACACCGCCCAAAACAGCTTGAATTTGAGATTGGTGAACAGTTCAAGTCGAACACCGCTCATCTCTACTTATAATCACTTGCACTAGTGATTTATGCAACGTTTGTTGAAAGTAGTTTCTTTTTAACTTATCTTTGAACAATGTAGAAAGCAGACGGAAAATAATAAGTTCATTTTGGGTGAGATGCTGAAGATCTTTACCATGAATACAAAGAGTCAGCATTGGAGCAGGTCCTGTTGATAAGTTAGACAATAAGCAAAGATGCTGCACAGCAGAATGGCTTAGAAAATTGCATTTACATTTTTATTGTAGTATGCAAATTCTCTACTTAAGCAAACAGTTTGTAGATGGTAATCTCCATCTGCTTGGAACTTTTACAATATCACCTTATGGTGTTTTTATGTTGTCCTGATGTGCAATACAGTAATTTCTGTGTATTATACTTGCAGTTAAATCCCTCTGCCGGCCATTTCAAAGTCAAGTAACAATTTGTGCTATGATAAGCTGCGGCATAGGTTGTGAACCTTTTACTGCTGCATCTATAAATGGGATATTGAAAAATGTTAAGAGACTCCCGCACAAGATTCAAGGTTTCTATCCCATCATCTGTTCTGCTATCAATAGCTTTGATGGATAATGTTGCTTGAACAGAAAATATGATTTATTATACATTACTTTTAATCTTGGAGAGGTTATCATGTTGATGAGTTAGCAAACTCATGTGATAAAGGAACAAAAAACAAAGAAAATAGACAAAAGATTAAAATATATTCCAGCAATGTCTGCATGAAAGGGGTTGTCCACTACCTGGACAAACAATCAGTCCTGCTTTTACAAATAACATATACTCGCCTCCCGTATTGGCACCATTCCAATGATTTCAGTGCAGAGACTGTAGAGGTTCGTGTATCATTGTTACGCCACATGAGCACTACAGCTAAACAATGGCTTCTAATGGGCTGCTGCACTCTTACTTCTACTTGTCCGAGGCTTATCCAAAGGAAGTGAGAGCAAAGCATCGTATTAATATTTTCTATTTCTTTCTCTGCCCACAGGTCAACAAAAAAATATTTTTTTTCTGGTGCCAAAGATATTTTAATGAATTTGGGGTATTTTTGGGGTGCTGATTCTGAATATGCAATCAGTTTTGCCAGATTGGCTCTAGTTTTTGAGATTTTTGGTATCTTATTTATAGCACGTGTTGGTAAATGCGACGCGTCATCTCATTAATTTCTTTAGATTAGTACTTGAACTGAGCAGTTCTCAATATAGTTTTGTGTTAATTAGTGTTCTAGAAGTTTGTTCATAGCTTGATTTTTATACTAACTTTATGTTGTTGTCTGTTTTCCAGTGAAAAGCATGAACTCATCAAGAAGAAGTTGCCTTAACGATCCAGACTCATTCTGTTACATTTGTGGTGAATATACACTGCCAAAACATAGAAGAAACATAACAGACTTCGTAAAAAAAGTGTATTTGGCCTATTTTGGGGTTATGCTTGGGGACCAAGACAAGTTTTGGGCACCACACATAGTGTGCAAAGCATGTATCGAATTATTACGAAAATGGAGCAAAGGACAAAGAAAAAGCTTCAAATTTGGTGTTCCAATGGTGTGGAGAGAGCAAAAAAATCATCATGATGACTGTTATTTCTGTGCAGTGCAAGTGCAAGGATTCAATAAGCATAAGAAACGAAAATGGGAGTATCCTAACATGGAATCTGCAAGAAGGCCTGTCCCTCATTGTGAAGATGTGCCTGTACCTGTGTTTACCATGTTACCTGACCTTCCCCCACCTGATGATGATGAAATGCAGGGTATGGAACTAAGCATTAGTTCTGGAAGTGAACCAGAATATGAAGGAAGTTTCAGAACACCTATGCAATTTACCCAAGGAGAGCTCAACGATCTAATAAGAGACCTCAACCTCTCAAAAAGTGCATCCGAACTTTTATCTTCCAGGCTAAGTGAGAAAAATTGTCTGACGCCTGGAACTAAAATTACATCTTACAGGACCAGATAAGAAGCACTTCTTCAATTTTTCTGTGAAGATGACCTACTTGTATATTGTAAGGATATTCCTGGCCTGATGCTGCAAATGGGTTTACAAGTATATCGTCCTGAAGACTGGAGGCTTTTCATAGATAGTTCTAAAAGGAGTTTGAAATGTGTTTTGTTGAACAATGGCAATCAGTGTGCATCTCTTCCAGTAGCTCACTCAACTAAACTTGTAGAACAATACAAAAATGTCAAAATGGTCTTGGAGAAACTGTGCTACCATGAACATTCGTGGCTGATATGTGTTGATTTAAAAATGGTCAACTTTTTACTTGGACAGCAAAGTGGATACACAAAGTATCCTTGCTTCATCTGCATGTGGGATAGTAGAGCAAAACATCAGCACTGGGAGAAAGTGAATTGGCCTCCAAGGGACACCTTGACAGTAGGAGCATCAAACATAGTGAACGAACCTTTGGTGGACAGGGAAAAAATCATTCTACCACCACTTCACATAAAGTTAGGATTAATGAAGCAGTTCGTCAAGGCATTAGACAAAGATGGTAATTGCTTCATGTACATCTGCAGATCTTTCCCTGGTCTTAGTAGCGAAAAACTGAAGGCAGGAATCTTTGATGGTCCTCAAATTCGGAAACTCATTAAAGATTCAAATTTTCCTAAGGAAATGAATGACATGGAAGCTGCTGCATGGTGTAGTTTTGTGTTGGTAGTGAAGAACTTCTTGGGAAATAAAAAGGCAGACAATTATGAAGAACTGGTACAAAACATGCTATTGAGATTTAGAAATCTGGGTGTACACATGAGCATTAAATTGCATTATCTTCACAGTCACTTGGACAGATTTCCAGAAAATCTTGGAGATTTTAGCGAAGAACAAGGGGAGAGATTTCATCAGGATATTATGGTGATGGAGGAAAGGTACCAAGGCAGATGGGACAGACATATGATGGCTGATTACTGCTGGAATCTACAGCGTGACTGCCCGAAAAGCTCACATAGAAGAAAATCATATAATAAGCGCTTTTCCAGAGATTAAATGTCTCCTATCTTTCATGTCTTGTTCATTTTTGAAGATTACTTTCTAAAACTAGTTAAAATAAACTATAATCAACATTTACTTTGTTTAATTTATAGTATTCATGACAATATCAATAAAGTTAATGTGCGTGTAGCAAATTACGTCATTTTTTTACACATTTTACAGAAAATATCAAGAACTAGAGCCAATCTGGCAAAACTGATGACATATTCAGAATCAGCACCCCAAAGTTACCCTAAATTCGTTGAAATATCTTTGGCACCAAAAATGCTGTTGACCAGTTGCCTCATATTATATTTGAAACTAGGAAATAAATAAAGAAGACTTCTATATGTGTCTCAGCTCAGCCATTTCCTTTCTTCCTCCTCAGTATTCTGTGTGTGACTATAAAGCTCCTCTTAGACGGGCTGATAATTGAGGAAGAATAGACTGTCTAAACAGACTGGCAAACACTAGTTGGACGAGTGCAGTGATATTTTTAGCAGGCTTAAAAATTATTGTTCTCGGCAGCATATTGTCCTGTGTAATAAGCTGATGTGCTTCCGAGAACAATGATATTCTATGAGCACAGAATGATTATATTAACGATTATGCTGTGCGCATGGAAGTGCAGTCAGCCTCTCCGAACAGGCCATTAAATAACCGGCAATTAGATTGCATGTAGCCAATCAATGGTCGTTTAAAAGCCATGATTGACATGTGAGAACCTACCCTAAGACAACTCACTTCAGCAGAAGCCTCCCTGCTGTGCTGCAGAACAAAAGGTCACCAAGTCCTAGAGGACAGGGCTTCAGACATCCACTAAGTAAGGATGTAGCTGATCGGCAGGATATTAACTGTTGTGTTTTCTGTGGGATTTTTAGAAGACTGATTGTTTCAGGATCATGCAAAAAGACTTCCTATATATGCTTACTGTATATAGTTATCTTATTATATATAGGGTGTCATTTTTTGTTTTATTTAAACTTTTTCTTTCTAGCTTTAGTGCTCCTTTAAGACATAGAGAAATGCCATATTTATGGCATGTTTTGGCACTTTCTGGTCTGATTTACATCAATATAAGTAACAGTTTCATCACATTGCAGGTTCTGTTTTTTAGAGATTTCACATATTTCTTTATCTAAGTGATTTTATAAAAAAACTGCACTTTTCATTCAGGCTTTGTTAAAAATTAACTATCTGGGTGGAAAACCTCAAAATATCATGCTTTGAGTAAGAATAAATACCACACGGGCCAAAACATAAATATAGACCTCTAAGAATACATTAGGGATGATTTGATCAATACTGTTTCACCGTGCAATGTTCCAGTAACTTTCCCTTGTTCCTAAATAAATAAATATGCTATATTTTGTCAAGCTTAATACCTTCTTGTTTCAATCCATTTTACTCAAAAAGCTACTATATTGAAAATTCTGCCCTATTGTGAATATAGAACTTTATATTCTCCAATCATCTGCCAACAAACATGAGTCCCCCACTAAAAAGACCCCCTGAAAAATCAAGACCTTAATGTTGTGAGTGAATTCTAACTTATAGTAAAATACAGAAGTAACATACCAACTTAGGGTTCATTCAGACATCATTTTATTTATTTTACTTATGTAGCGCCACAGACATTATCACTACTATCCCCATTCGGGCTCACAATCTAAATTCCCTATCAGTATGTCTTTGGAGTGTGAGAGAAACCTGGAGGAAACAAATGCAAACACGAGAAGAACATACAAACTCCTTGCTGATGTTGCCCTTGGTGGGATTTATAGGGGTTGTCCAGTCCAAATCGATAAGTGTGCAGTCGCCCTGTGTGACTTAAGACTTATGAATCCCCCAGTGTACACATTGTGTGCTGCAGGGATTCCCCGACGTGTATGTATGCTTTATACATACTCCCATCCAGAGTCCGTCCATTGGGCACGGGCTTGCTCCATACACTGGACAGCCGCGTCACTAGTCTGTTATTTTCATTGATGAGAAAAAAAGTTTCTCCACCTTCTCCTATTTATAGTTCAGTGAAAAATGGACAGCACACGGATGGCATCCGAATACTGTCAGATAATTTTTGTGATCCATAAACTTGCATTGGCGATTTTGATCTGACAGTCGGAACAATATCGAACATGTATGGAATTTTTGGGTCAATGACCTATCTGTAGTCTTTTAGAAGCCATCACTTTTAATTTACTTGTAAGAAAGGTCTCTTTTAAGAATTAACAGAAACAAAGTTACGCTTGGTGTGTAGTAAATCAGATGTAGAATCCTTAATGTCAAAAATAAAGATTATGTTTTATGAACATTTTATTTCTTTTTTAAATCATAATTTAATATATATAAGAAATATGCATTATAAAACATGCCATCCATCTCACCTGTCAGACCAGGGTTGGGCCACCAGCCCAGATCACAAGCCTTGCATGTAAACTCATCCTGTACAAACTCATTTTCTTTGCAGGGAGTGCAGATCCAACAACAACTTACTTCACCTTTTCTGATCACCTAAATCAATAGAGAAAGAAATAATATCAATCAGAACAAATGGTGGAGAGAAATGTGTCTGCAATTTTTATTATTAAAGAAGTTGTCCACTTCTTTTACATTGATGCCCTATCCGTAGGATAGGGCATCAATGTATGATCGGGCGGGGTCCCGCACGTGGCACCCCCTGCCAATCAGCTGTTATCGGTGCCGTAAGTGCTCACCTGCGGGGCTCCACCGTCAAGTGGTAGTGGCCGCAGCGGTGTACTGCACATCCGCCTCCTATTGAATTGAATGGGAGGCGGATCTGCAGTACACTGCAGAGCCCACTACCACTTGACGGAGGAGCCCTGCAGGTGAGCACTTCCGGCTGGCGGCCGCCGCGGGCACCGATAACAGCTGATCGGCGGGGGTGCCGCTTGCGGGACCCCGGCCGATCAATGTAAAAGTAGTGGACAACCCCTTTAATTATAACATACATTCACTTTAGATCTTCCATTAACCAGTATATGTGAATTACCATTGTGCAGAAAAGTAAATATTATTGCCCACTAAAAGCTGATGGCTATTAAAGGGGTTCTCCATATTGGACAATCTTTATATTTTAAAAGGGTCATTTGACAATAAGAATCCTCAGCAATCAACTCTTCTCTTTAACCTCTTAAACACCCAGCAATTTTTCGTTCTTGCGCCTTCGTTTATTGCTCCCCTTGTTCCAATAGCTATAACATTTTTATTTTTAAAAATTAATTAATTGGAAGACAAGTTGTAGTTTTGAATGACACCATTTAGTTTACCATAAAATGTACTGGAAAACAGGAATAAGGTTATGGGCACACAGTGTGTTTTTGGTGTGTTTTTTGAGCATTTTTTCAGCATGGAAATGGGCCAGAAACGCATTGCATGCCTTATCCCATGACTTCATATGACATTTTGCAAGGTCTGTGCACATGATCAGGAATTTTCTTGAGCGAATGATTATGGAAATTCCAAACTTGTCCAGTTTTTTTTATATATAATGTTATGGGTGATAGAAAAAAATCTAAAATTAGTAAAAAAAAAAAAACCCACATTTTAATTTGTGTCAACATTTTATGAGACCCATAACTTTTTTTATATTTCCATTAGTGGAGCTGTGCAAGAGCGTGCTTTTTGTCCTCTGAGTTGATATTTTAATTGATACCACTTTGGGGTACATATGTCATTTTGATATTTTTTTTCTTGTATTTTTTGGGGTGTAGTAACCCAAAAAATGGCAATTCTGACATTCCAATTTTTTTTCTGTCACAGTGTTTATCATTTGACTTAAATAATTTTATTTTTTTAATAGATTGGACTTTTCTGGATATGACAATACACAATATATTAATTTTTAAAATGTTTTGATTTACTTAAACAAGGGTGATTTAAACTTTATATGCTTTTAATGCCTTCACGACATAACACGTACATTTACGTCATGTGTCATGTCCCCCACTTTGATGTGAGATTTCCCGTCAGATGTCTTTAACAGCCACGGGTGGATTGGAGTGACAGGGGAGCACATTATTCTACGCACCCATCGGCACCTGTGACGTGCTCGTGGGGCACCGATGGATTACCATGACAGCTGGAGGTCATAACTATTCTCCTGTGAAAGCCTGTCTGTAGCGGGCGTTCATAGGAGATTTTGATTTTAGCTGTACATAGCAGGGCTGATACACTAATATGTATTTTACAAGCGATCAGACAATCACAGGTTGAAGTCCCCTAAAGGGGACTATTAAATACAATAAAAAGTTTTAAAAAAAGTTTTTAACCCCTTTACAACCCAAGGTGGTTTGCACATTAATGACCAAGCCAATTTTTACAATTCTGACCACTGTCACTTTATGAGGTAATTACTCTGGAACGCTTCAATGGATCCCCCTGATTCTGAGAGTGTTTTTTCGTGACATATTGTACTTCATGATTGTGGTAAAATTTCTTCAATATCACTTGCGTTTATTTGTGGAAAAAAAATGGAAATTTGGTAAAAACTTTGAAAAGTTTGCAATTTTCAAAATTTGAATTTTTATGCCCTTAAATCAGAGAGATATGTCACACAAAATAGTTAATAAATAACATTTCCCACATGTCTACTTTACATCAGCACAATATTGGAACCAAAATTTTTTTTTATTGGGGAGCTATAAGGGTTAAAAGTTGACCAGCGATTTCTCATTTTTCCAACAAAATTTACAAAACCATGTTTTTAGGGACCACATCATATTTGAAGTCACTTTGAGGGGTCTTTATGACAGAAAATACCCAAAAGCGACACCATTCTAAAAACTGAAGCCCTCAAGGTGCTCAAAACCACATTCAAGAACTTTATTAACCCTTCAGGTGCTTCACAGGAATTTTTGGAATGTGGAAAAAAAAAATTAACATTTAACTTTTTTCACAAAAATGTTACATTAGACCCTTTTTTTTTATTTTTGCAGGGGTAACAAGAAAAAATGGACCCCAAAATTTGTTGTGCAATTTCCCCTGGGCATGCAGATACCCCATATGTGGGGAAAAACCACTGTTTGGGCGCACGGCAGGGTTCGGAATGGAAGGAGCGCCATTTGACTTTTTGAATGTAAAATTTGCTTGAATAATTAGCGGACACCATGTTGCATTTGGGGAGCCCCTGATGTGCCTAAACAGTGGAAACCCCCCACAAGTGACACCATTTTGGAAACTAGACCCCTCAGGGAACTTGTCTAGATGTGTGGTGAGCACCTTGAACCATCAGGTGCTTCACAGAAGTTTATAACATTGAGTCGTAAAAATACAATTTTCACATTTTTCCCACAAAAATGTTTTTCAGCCCCCACTTTTTCACTTTTATAAGGGTAACAGGAGAAATTGCACCATGCAATTTGTTATGCAATTTCTCCTGAGTAAGCAGATACCCCATATGTGGGGGAAAACCACTGTTTGGGCGCACGGCAGGGTTTGGAAGGGAAGGAGCACCATTTGACTTTTTGATTGTAAAATTTGCTTGAATGATTAGCGGATGTGCCCCTGATGTGCCTAAACAGTGGAAACCCCCCACAAGTGACACCATTTTGGAAACTAGACCCCTCAGGGAAGTTATCTAGATGTGTGGTGAGCACCTTAAACAGAAGTTTATAACATGGAGCCCTGAAAATAAAAAAATCTAACTTTTTCCACAAAAATGATGTTTAGCCCCAATTTTTTTATTTTCACAAGGGTAAGAGGAGAAAATGGACCCCAAAAACTTTTGTGCAATTTCTCCTGAGTACGCTAATTTTAAATTACAGCAAGCTCCAGTCACTGCCATTAACAACAAATGTCAGCTGTGTAACACAGTCGACATCTGTCTAGTATGACGGAGATCCTGCACCAGCTTCATACTTTTTTCAGAGACCTCTGATGAAAACATAGGTTGTTAAGGAGCTATAGAAACCTGGCAATAGGCTTTTGATTTTCGAGCAGAACCATCACTGTAGAAATTAAAGCTGACCTGTAGTGATGGGCTCGCGTCGAGCAACGAGCCCAATGTAAGTCTATGGGAAACTTAAGCATTTTTCCGGCAGACCCCCCGGCGGTCTGCAGAGGTACTAGAAATTGCGGAAATCGATGGGAACAGTGCTCAAATGACATGGGAACAGCATGGGGAAGACCCCTGGAAGCATTTCTGACTCCCAGGTCACTGCTGTCAACAATGTTGTCACAGGTATTATGCCACTTTTACGGACTCACAATAAAACATACAAAAATGAAACCAAATGGATTTTACTGGGAAAAAGGTTAAGGAACATCCTTTGCAGGGTAATGACTTGTATATAAGGCAAAATAAATAACCAAAAACAAAAATGTTTCTCCACACCTTGGACTATGTTCACACATAGCCTTTTTGATGCGGTTTTGCACTTTTGCATTGCTTTCAACCAAGACAAATGCATTCACTGGGAAATATCATTTTAACATTTTACAACCTTATCTGGCCATGTGGTGTGTGACACATCATCAGACACATGCATACAGTGATGAAAAGATATGGGAACAGCATGGGGAAGACCCCTGGAAGTATCTCTGACTCCCAGGTCACTGCCTAAAAGTGTGCCTATCATAAGTGAACCTTGGCATATGCAAAGATGCCTCCCGCCATGCACCTGTCGTTGCAGACTTGCAACAATCACCGTCCACATCCTTGTCCCACCGCAGCGTTCAGTTATTCCTACTCCATTCCTTGGAATGAAAGGGCAAGTATGCAGCCAGCCACCCACCCACAGGCTGCAATACTATACTGCCAAATTTTTGACAGCTGCTTGCACTTGAAACATGGTGTTCTATGCTCGTGGAGGAAGATTTTCACGACCTCATGCCGGTGGCGCGCGGGGTGTCCATACTCGGTCCCCAGCTGCCACTATTTGTCCCGGTGTCGTCTCCAACTTCCACAAACACGGGTCCTACAACATTACCCGTGCCCTCTCCAGTGCACTTACTGGGAAGGACCGCCTAACCACAAACACGTGGACAAGTGAATGCGGCCAGGGACAGTACAGAGCCAGTTCACAGCTCGTCGGTGAGAGTTGTATTTCACCACAGCCATATTCTTTAGCTCGGTGAAAGGACTTGGGAAAACGTATCTACTCCAGCTGTCATTTCTCCCAGGAAGTCCCCTAATGCATCTTCTTGCATAAGCAATGGCAACCCATCCATCATCAGCTAACACTTCTTGGTGGTGCTTTGCGCCTTTAATTTCATGACTACAGAGTTGGGCAATGGCCTGATCTGCAATGCGGTTTGAGAAATAACATGCATAAGCACGTCCAATCGACAGTAAAAAAGCAGCTCTAGAGTGTCCAGGAACCTTCGCACACATTTTTCTTAGCCAGGACTCCTTCTCGGCAGGGTTGAACAGTCCCACCAGAGAATCCTCGGGTGGGCCCTGGCTTCTCCATCAGGAGAGTTCATGATGATAGCGCAAACTTTTCAGCTGTCATGGGGCTCTTGAGCGGGGGAGAAAGATGTGCCCTCAGACTCAAATCCTTTGGTGGGCCCAATGTTTTTCAGTCTGAAACTGCTTCTCAGTGGGAGTTATATTTCACCACAGCCATATTCTTTAGCTCGGTGAAAGGACTGGCATAGAGGGAAACTGTATCTACCCCGGCTTTCATTTCTCCATCACCAGGTTACGCCCATTGTCACACACGACCATGTGATGTGTGACACATCATCAGACATATCCTGTGTCATTTATGATGGAGGGACTCTGAAAGTCACAAGGCCTATTTTTATAGGGGCAACAGGCGACCATTAATATTCTTAAAGGGCCAGCAGTCGGCCCTCGCTAATAGTTAGAGACCCATCAGTCAGCTATGCTTTGTTGTTCCCATTATTAACAAGTGGGTCCCCTATACTGTTATTGCGTATGCAGTGACTGCAAGGGCTGCCAAAAATTTGGACGCACGTAACCCAATACCCCTTTGAAGAGACAAAGAGGAGGGTCTCAGTAAAAAAAATGTTCCCATTATAAAGGAGCGGGTCTCCTATAGTGGTAATGTCGAGGCCTGACAAAACTTGGGAAAAACCCCACTACCAATTTAAAGACACATAGAGCAGGGCCACAGTAACAACATGTTCCCATTACAAAGGAGCGGTTCTGCCATGCAGTTATAGGGTATGCAGTGAGTTCAACGGCTGCCTAAATTAGGGAAAAACCCCAATACCAATTTAAAGACACATAGAGGTGGCCATCAGTAATGACATGTTCCCATTACAAAAGGAACGGTTCTGCTATACAGTTAAAGGATAGGATATGCAGTGAGTACAACGGCTGCCAAAAATTTGGAGGCACTCCAATGCCCCTTGGAAGAGACGTAGAGGGCCTCATGAAAAAATGTTCCCATTATTAGGAAGTGGGTCTCCCATAGTGTTTGCCTATGCAGTGAATGCAAAAGCTGTCAAAAATTTGGAGGAACTCCAATGCCCCTTGCAAGACACGTAGAGGTCAGAGAGCCTCCTAAAAACAATGTTCCCATTATTAGGAAGTGGGTCTCCCATAGTGTTTGCCTATGCAGTAAATGCAAAAGCTGCCAACAATTTGGAGGCACTCCAATGCCCATTGTAAGAAATGTAGAGGGCCTCATGAAAAAATGTTCCCATTATTAGGAAGTGGGTCTCCCATAGTGTTTGCCTATGCAGTGAATGCAAAAGCTGCCAAAAATTTGGAGGCACTCCAATGCCCCTTGCAAGACACGTAGAGGAGGTGATATGGTAGATATGGTGGTGAATGATATGGTGATGGAGGATGAGGAGAAGGAGGAGGGCAAGAGCAAATTGGTAGATATGGTGGTGAATGATATGGTGATGGAGGATGAGGAGAAGGAGAAGGGCAAGAGCAAATAGACAAAATTAGGAAGCGTATACCCATGTGTGGGTGTGAAGAGGTGCATGGGAATACACCTCCCAAAAAAAGACACTGGATTTGAGTTTGTTACGCTGATATCATTCAGTGGTGTTGAGAAGTCTGGCCCAATCCAGCCCTTGTTCATTTTTATAAGAGTCAGCCTGTCAGTATTTTCAGTTGACAGGCGGATGCGCTTATCGATTATAATTCCACCCGCGGCACTAAAAACCCGCTCTGACAAAACACTAGCGGCATGGCAGGCCAGGACCTCCAAGGCATAGAGAGTCAGGTCATGCCACGTGTCCAGCTTGGATAACCCAATAATTATGAGGCACAGAGGAATCACGGAGGACATTGGTACGGTCGGCAAGATACTCCCTCACCATTTTCCGAAACTTTGCACTCCTTGTGAGAGTAGCCTCCGCCTCAGGGCCTGTGCGATGGTAGGATCTGAGAAAACTGTTCCAGAACTTTGACAGTGTTCCCCTGCCTCTGCTGGATTGCATTTGTGGCTCTCTCGTCTGTACTCCTTAGTTGTACAATGAACTATGACCTCTGCCACCAGCGTTTTCAGATGGGAATTATTTCACTAATTCCGCAACAAGGGCCTTCTCGTACTGCCCAGTTTTATTAGGCCTGTCCTGCAAAGGAATAAGATACATAAAGTTCTCCCTGTAGCGTGGGTCTAGAAGCGTCACCAACCAGTAATGACTGTCATCCAAAATTTGGACAACGCGAGGGTCACGGGAAAGGCAGCGTACAATAAACTCAGCCATGTGTGCCAGACTGCAAAGAGGCAAGACTTCCGTGTCCTCATCAAGAGGATGACTAACCATGCTCTGCTCCTCATCCTCCTCCTCCTCCCTGTTCTCAGGCCATCCACGCTGAACAGACGGTATGGCACTTGTGCAGGTTGTACCGTCTATAGCGCAGGAAACCAACTCCTGCTCTTCTTCCTCCTCCTCCTCTTCCTTATTGTCACCCAATCCACTTTGGGATGAGATGAGGCAGAGCTATGTGTAATCACCCTGTATGGTTCCTTGCTCCATCTTATCGTGCTCTGCCTGCAATGCATCCTCTTTAATTGAGAGCAGAGAGCGTTTCAGGAGACAGAGAAGCGGGATGGTGACGCTAATTATGGCGTCATCGCCGCTCACCATCTTGGTGGAGTCCTCAAAGTTTTGGAGTATGGTACAGATGTCTGACATCCATGTCCACTTCTGAGGTTTTATGTGTGGAGTCTGACCTGAATACCGACAGCCTTGTTGATGCAGGTAGTCAACAGCTGCCCTCTTCTGCTCACAAATCCTTCCCAACATCTGCAATGTAGAGTTCCAATGCGTGGGGACATCACACACCAGTCAGTGAGCCGGAAGCTGCAAACGCTGCTGAAGCATGGCAAGAGCAGCGGAAGCTGTAGCTGACTTTCTAAAATGGGCACACAGGCGCTGAACTTTGACAAGCAGATCCAACAGATCCGGGTAGGATTTGAGAAACCGCTGAACCACGAGGTTAAGCACATGGGCCACGCATGGTACTTGTGTGAGCTTGCCTCACCTCAGAGCCGCCACCAGATTTCAGCCATTGTCACACATGACCATGCCTGGCTGTAGGGTCAACGGTGTCAGCCACAGATCTGCCTACTCTTTCAGAGCTGTCCACAACTATTCAGCATTGTGCGGTTTGTCAATTAAGCATATTAGCTTCAGCACAGTCTGTTGCTGCATGGCTGAGGCAGTGCTGCAGTGCTTCCAACTTGTGACTGATGTGGTCATTTCGGAGATGGAGGCTGAAGAAGAGGAGGAGGAGGTGCAGGAGCTATAGACCATGGGGGCAACCCTGATTGACCTAGGGCCCGCAATCCTTGGCGTCGGGAAGACGTGTTCCGTCCCAAGGTCCGACTGGGTCCCGGCATCCACTATGTTAACCCAGTGTGCCGTCAGAGAGATGTACCATCCCTACCCACAAACATTTGTCCACGTATCCGTGGTTAGGTGGACTTTCCCAGTAACTGCATTGTTGAGGGCACTGCTAATGTTGTGGAACACGTGCTTGTGTAATGCGGGGACGGCACACCGGGAGAAATAGTGGCGGCTGGGGACCGAGTACCGAGGGACGGCCACTTCCATTAGGTTGCATAAAGTGTCCATCTCCACAAGCCTAAAAGGCAACATTTCGAGCGCAAGTAGCCGCGAAATGTATGAACTTAGCAGGGTGGCCTGTGGGGCGTTGGCTGCGTATTTGCGCTTGCGTTCCAAGGACTGGGGAAGGGACAACTGAACGCTGCACTGGGACAAGGATGTGGAAGTGCTTGCTGATGTTGCTAGTTGAGAGTGTGCAATGACAGGAGCAGGGCAGATGGCATCTTCGCATGTGCCATGGACAGGGGATTGGCTTGCATACACAACAGCGGAAGAAGCAGTTTTGCCACCCGTAGATACTGTTCCTGAACCCTGGGGTTCAGCACACAAAGTCGGGTGCTTTGCTTCCATGTTCCTGATCATGCTGGTGGGGGTCAGGCTGGTCGTTTTGCTACCCCTGCTGATGCTGGCCTGGCAGGTGGTGCAAATGGCTTTTTTGGGGTTATCGGCAGAGTCTTTAAAAAACAACCAGACTCGGGAAGACCTAATAGTTGTACTGCAACTTCCGTTGTGTTGGTGTTACGGGGAACTGTTGCCCTCCTTCTGTCTGCGGCCACCACACTGCTTCTTCCTGTCTGTTGTGGTGCTATGCCTCCCTCCCCCTGTGTGCTGCTGTGCTCGCTCTGTATGTCCCCTTGCCAGGTTGGGTCAGTTACTATATCATCCACCACCTCATCTACCACTTCCGCACCCTGGTCCTCCTCCTGACTTTCTGGCAATTGTGTCTCATCATCATCCACCTCTTGTGACACTCTCCCACCATTGCGTTCGTATGACCGTGGATGCTCAAATATTTGGGCATCGCTACATGCGATCTGCTCTTGGTCCGCTGCAAGTGGCCCGAATCTATAAATGTAAAAGTGAACAGCTCTTTGGAGTGTCCAAGTGTGGGATCAGTTGTCTCTGGGTACTCGGCATGGTCGGTAGAAGGAGAATCAGGGTGAGGAATATGCAGTCCAGGCTCACGGCTACTAAGACTTGACCGTGTGGAAAACAGGGTGGTGGTACTGGTGGCTAAGTGACTGGAAGTATTATCTGCTATCCAACCAATAACCTTTTCACACTGCTCTGTGTTCAATAGTGGTGTTCTGTGGTCCCCTCTTAATTGGGACAGGAAGGTTGAGCGAGAAGATGTGGGTGTTTGTTGTGGCATAATTTCAGCTAGCCCACGGCCTCAGCCTCGTCCTTTGCATGCACAATCATCACCATCACGTCCACTTCCCCGTCCCTTGCCTGCGTCTTTCCCATTTTAACTGGAGGACAATATTTTCCACATTCACTACAATTTGCTGGATTTGAACTGCAGTGATATGTGATATGTGCGATGGAAAGTCACAGTTTTAATTAGCTGGTCTGTAGGTAACTATTTTTAACAGCGAACTGGTGTCAATATCTTCGCTAACACACTGCAACAAAATTTAAATGGAGCCCAGAAATGGCAGAATTTTGAGCGCACTTATATGTGATCCGTGTGACGGACAAACCACAGTTTTAAATAGATGGATTTTTAGCGCTGTAATATGGAAAGGATCTGGCTGTATTTTGCAATGCCAACAAGCAAATGGAGAAGAAAAACGGTGTTCTCTGGATTGCTTTTTAAGCAAATAATAGGATTAAGATCCAAAAAAAAATTATTCCTGGCCCTGATACCTGGGGCTATTTCTACAAATATCTGTAAAAGCACCAGCAGACAGAACTGGAATGGACCCTCTTGCTATATGCACTGCAGTCTGCCACATACACTGCCTGTCTGCCTAGCACTGATATCTTTGCAGCTAGATTAGTCCTCAGAAGGACTGTTAGTTGAGATGGACATGTGTATAATATATTGTGGTATACCTACACTAACTAAGAAACAAGCAAATCTCTCCCTAACTCAGCAGCACCTCTCCCTACTCTGCCTGATTCCGGAGTAGACTGTGACGAGCATGACGGCGCCAGGTCTGATATAGACCTGATGACGCTGTGCGGCCAGCCAATCACTGTAATGCCACAACCAACATGGCTGCGGCATTACAGTGTGTGGCAGATAATCCCTGCGTGGTCATTACAGGGAGGGGACCCGAGCTCCCACCGAGCAACCCCGGAAATACTTGGCGAGCTCCGAGCATCTCGAGCAGTGAGATGCTCAGACGGGTACCGAACAGTAGTGAGCATGCTCGCTCATCACTACTGACCTGTAATTCGATTTCACAGTACAAACTGCATATAGTATGACTGCATATAGTATGGCTGTATAATCCTCTCGGAAAGTTTACTTCACTCACTCAGCCTGAATGACAGCTACTCAGTGTCCCTCATCTCTGATACTGTGGAAATTTCACTTTGCTCTGTACAAGTTATTGTAGTCAATAAGGCTGGGCTCACAAAGATTTAACACTCTTTAGCTATACTCATAAAATATAGCTAAAGATTATATAGCCATTCTGACACAGATTTTCAAAGTAAGTAGTCCAGCATCATTAAGTCTATGAGATATACAGTATTTATTTCTGTATGTTTGCGTAGTAAAATCTGGAGATAGATCCATTTTAAGTATTACACATGGCAAATCTCAATTAAATGTTTGTGTAACGCTAGAGAGGACATGGTCCTCCAGAAGGAAAGATGCTCATGATAACTATTCCTCCACCTTCAGTTACCCAGAATTTCCTAATAGGTTATACAGTTTAAACCCTAGTACTCTGGTAAAGAAGGTTGATTGCAAGACAACTGTGTATGTGTGGGGCTTGCATAGAACGCCAGTCACACAGAGACGTGTGATGCTCAGTGTCTGGCTTACAGCCTATTAATGACGCCGTCCTGTGCAAGCCCCATATGTGTGCATTTGTAATACTACACAGCCACTCACATATCTGCCAATTCATGGAGGGGGTGGCTGTCGCATCAGTATTTTGCACCTGTGCTGCCCCCGCCTTTATCATGGGGGTCTGCTGCATCCTGCTAGTGCATTGGTAATCTAAAATAGTATCTAGATACACACAAACAAACAAAAATAGGGATGTTATTCACCCAGTGGGGTGGACTAGTTCAGAAAATACAACAGGAGATATATGTTCCTTAATTTACTACAATAATGTTTACTCCTTAATAGTAGAGAGAGACTATCATATGCAAACAGTGGAAATTCATAAGTAGAAAGAAAAGGAACAATCTCACCGGTCCTGCAGCACGAATTTCTCCACAGAATAGCACAGGGTTAATCCAGCGGTCATCCACCTCTGACCCTATAATGCCCTGTTCTTTATATGCTGTCCCTAGGACCCCAAAGCTCCCGCCCTGACAAGGGCAGTCCACAGCTGACCCTAAAGATCTGATCAGCCCTACATAGACCCTACAGAAGTTTCCCAACGCGTTTCCTCACCATCAAGTGATTCATCAGGGGAGTAACAGAAAAATTATTATCAATGGTCTAGGGTATGGTAACCCTCCATGCAGGTATATAGAAAAGGCAGTGGCAAAATGGCCACAGGTTGATTGCCTTAAGTATGTTCAGGTACAATTAATCCAAATAATTCCCATGTGTGTACCTTGAGACACATCTGGTCTCATTGGATAACACCGTAAATAGCAGCGAACTTTAGCCAATTAAAGCTCGTATATGCAAATGCCCCCTGCAGGAGCTAAACCCACCCACACATACATGCCCCAGCGATCCACAAACGCCCCATAAAGGGCAGACAGCGATCCCCTACCCCCCAAGGCAGGGTCCCCCCGAGGAGACACATCTAAGACCCCCACAAAGAAAAATCCATTATAAGACCCCCTGAAAACGAGACAATCTAACACTTCCCATGCAGTATGCTCCATTCCCACGCCGTGGAACGCTGTTTGCGCTCCACCGATGTCACTTCCGGTCATGTGATCCACACCGCGGCGTCACTTCCAGTTTCTTGGAACGCAAGCCTGCGCTCCACCGCCGTCATTTCCGGTTTCGTGGAACGCAAGCCTGCGCTCCACCGCCCCATAGCCATCTCACAGACCCAAAATCAGTGGTCTCAGCAAGCATAGCACAATGACCGACCACAAAGAGCATCCCCACTATGTCATAAAGCCTGCACAATGCCCCTAAAGAGGGAATGTGCAAATGACAAAAAATGGGGGGGGGGGGGGAACGCCTCGTATACATAAGATCTATAAGACACACCCCCTATATATATATATACCTCATAAGCTTAAAGCCACATTAAAAGTTATATTTTAATTCTGCCATTTTTTGCTGTATATGTCCGATTCTTGTTGGCGGATTTTTTGTGGCCAGATGGCCTTTTTTTGAGATTTGTATGTATTTGCTGTTTATTGTATAGAATCTGATATTGGTATGGCAGGTTTTCTCTCCATGAATTTTGACACAGAACAGTGGCTAGTGGAGGCTAAGGAGGTCTTTTCAGAACAAGTGTTTACTCAAAAGAAATATACACCCACTAATAAGGCTGCATTCAGAGAGCTGACTAGGGCCTATAAGGATAAAATATCCTCCTGGTGGGAAGTACAGAGTTTGGATAACTATATCAAGGCAGGGATTGTACCAAGGGGACTTAGAATCACTCTTAATCCGGGCAATAGACACAGAAATACAGGGTTTATCTCTAGATGGGAACGGGAGGTGACTGCTAGCTCCCTACGTCTTATGACATTATTGTTGGAGGAGGAGAAACAAACCTTACTGACTCTCGATGATAAATTGAGGGAGCAAATAGAACTCACCAAAAAATTCTCACAGGAGACTGACTTTGGGACAAGGGAGGCTAAACTTCAAGCTGATATTGAAAGGTTCCAGTATCATATTAAAGAAAGGAAACGCAAACAATTTCTGAGAGATTCACAGGACTTTAAAGAAAATAAGGCCTACCTTTTTCTGAATAATAAACCTGTATCGGTTGAACGAGAGACAGATATCTCCTCTACTGATACTGAATTCTCAGATACTGATAGTAGGAGTAAATCAGGTAGGGGGCGACAGAGGGTTGGGGGACGTGCTCGTGGTCCGGGCAGGGGGAGACAACAATATGTAGTACAAAATACTCATTTTTTAGATTCAACATACCCCCTGAGGAATCGGATCAATCAGGGAAGACCCTAACCTCTGAATCTGATACAAGAGTTATAAATCTCTCATCGAGAACATTGAGATCCGCGGAATTAGCAGTACTTAATAAGGGTCTCTCATTTGTGCCCACCTCTGATTTTGATAACTTTGAATATATAAAGGACCTGCATCTCTTTGCGAGGAAATTGAGGTGGCGAAAATTCTTCGCAAGACAGGATCAAAAATCGTGTGAGGAGTTTGATATTCCTCTTGATATCTTGCCTGATGTGCGCCTCCTCAGTAACCTAGAAATCCCCGAACCTAATTCTAGGGGACTGGGACCTTTCTCTACCCTTAAGAAGAAGAGTACTAGGATGCCACCTGTACAGAGAGACGTGTCTTCAATTGACACGTTTGTGAATATGGTTACTAGAGAACTGTTGGCACTTGATAGAACAAACACATTCTATAAGTATAACTGTAGTAGAGATGAAATAATGGCTATTAGACATCTTGAACAGGACCACCACATTGTTATCAAACCTTCAGATAAAGGGGGTAATGTGGTGGTCATGGACGTCGAAAAATACTGTAGGATGTGTTTGGATTTGTTAAAGGACAGGCAGGGGTATGCGATCCTTTCTGAAAACCCAATGTCGGCCTTTCTGGGTGAATTAACAGAGTTATTGAAAAAAGGCCTGAGAGATAAACTGATTGACAAAAATGAATTTGATTTTATGCTGCCACAACATCCGGTGATGGCGACATTCTATTGCCTACCTAAAATACACAAAGGAATTAATCCCCTTAGAGGTAGGCCGATAGTATCGGGGGTGGGTGGTCTTTGTCAGAACCTAGGCATATACCTCGATCAGGTGCTACGCCCTTTTGTTCTTGCATTACCATCTTACACCAGAGATACAGCAGACTTGCTTCGTAAGTTGGATGGGGTGACACTGGGACCCGAGGTCATTTTGGCAAGTGTGGATGTAGAGGCACTGTATTCCTCCATACCACATGATATGGGTCTGAAGGCAGTACAGTACTACCTATCCACAAGGAGTATGCAGTGTCGGGCCCATAATGGGTTTCTGCTGAAAGCGCTTGAATTTTGTTTGACTAAAAATTTCTTTACTTTTGACCATAAGTACTTCCACCAGCTCAGGGGCACTGCGATGGGTAGCCCTTGTGCGCCTACCTACGCTAATCTGCTCCTGGGCTGGTGGGAGGAAACAATGGTCTTTGGGGAGGGAGTCTGCTCAGGCGTAGAGAGGATTGAAATGTGGGCACGGTATTTAGATGACGTATTTGTCATATATAGGGGCTCCGTTCAGGAATTTCAGCTCTTCGTTGAGGGGCTTAATAAAAATCCGATTGGCCTGAGATTTACGTGTGAAGCAGACTCTACTTGTCTTCCTTTTCTTGACGTTTTGATTCGCAAGGGTAGAGGTGGTCTTGTGGAAACGAGTACGTTTCGAAAACCTGCAACGACCAACTCGTTGCTTCGATGGGAAAGTCATCATCCTGTTCCCCTGAAGAGAGGTATCCCTACAGGCCAATATCTGCGAGTTCGCAGAAATTGTACCACCAATCTTGCTTTTGAGGAGCAGGCTGCCGACCTCCACAATAGATTCCATGAAAGGGGTTACCCTAGAGATGTGGTACATCAAGCATACCTCAAGAGTAGGTCCAGAAGAAGATCCAGCCTGTTGACCTCTAAACCTAAGGGTGATGATGGAGAAGTGGTTAGGTTTATTACAACCTTTAGAAACGGAGCTAGGGAGGCGAAGGAGATCCTTAACAAGTATTGGCCTATCTTGGAAATGGATGGAGATATATCTCCATACCTTGGGGGGTTCCCCCATGTAACATATAAAAAAGGCCGCTCTCTCCGGGACCGTTTGGTACATAGTCACTACTCTGCACCTAGACAGGATAATTGGCTTGGCTCTTTGACTAAGGGATGCTATAAATGTGGAAAATGTGTGGTCTGCTCATCGATACAGTGTGGTAAAACATTCCGAGGCAATAACATTGACAGGGAATTTCGGGTGCTGGACTTTATTAACTGCCGTACACAAGGGGTGGTTTATAAAGGTACCTGTAAATGCGGCCTTGAGTACGTTGGTAAAACAAAACGTGAATTGAGACGGAGGATAGGCGAGCATCTGGGGGACATTGAACATCATAGGGAAACACCCATTGCGAGACACGTTAATGAGTTTCATGGAGGGGACAAGAAGGCCATTTTGTTCATGGGGATAGAAAAGGTCCCTAAACCCCATAGGGGAGGTAACTGGGATCGTGTAATCCTACAGAAGGAAACAAGGTGGATTTTCCGACTTAAAACTATGGCCCCTATGGGGCTGAATGAACAACTTACATTCAACTGCTTTATAGATGAGTAAACTCTTGTATTTTTCTCCCGATACTGCTGGCTTCCTTAGCCTTGGACTTTCTTTTACTCTTTGGAACTAGATATTACATAACCTTCTTTTGAACCTGCTTGGACATCAATGTATAAATACACCTTTTCTCTTTCATATGTGTATGAGATAGAGTGAACAGGGATATGGCTCTGAATCCCTATATGCAAATCTACTTATATATTCTCCCTGTGAGTTGAGCTTTTTTGTCCCCCTCCCGTTCCCTTCTTCCTTTTCCCCTCCCCCCCTCCTCTCCATCTTCACCCCCCTTTTCACCACTTATTCGTTTCTAATGTACTCATTATGCCCTCTTATCCCATGCTATCTAAGATCGTTTATAAACCCCTGTACATATCCTCACTCTTTGCATTTTTATCCTCCCACTGGAGGTTGTGTGGCTTTAAGCTTATGAGGTATATATATATATATATATATATATATATAGGGGGTGTGTCTTATAGATCTTATGTATACGAGGCGCTCCCCCCCCCCCCTTTCTTGTCATTTGCACATTCCCTCTTTAGGGGCATTGTGCAGGCTTTATGACATAGTGGGGATGCTCTTTGTGGTCGGTCATTGTGCTATGCTTGCTGAGACCACTGATTTTGGGTCTGTGAGATGGCTATGGGGCGGTGGAGCGCAGGCTTGCGTTCCACGAAACCGGAAATGACGGCGGTGGAGCGCAGGCTTGCGTTCCAAGAAACTGGAAGTGACGCCGCGGTGTGGATCACATGACCGGAAGTGACATCGGTGGAGCGCAAACAGCGTTCCACGGCGTGGGAATGGAGCATACTGCATGGGAAGTGTTAGATTGTCTCGTTTTCAGGGGGTCTTATAATGGATTTTTCTTTGTGGGGGTCTTAGATGTGTCTCCTCGGGGGGACCCTGCCTTGGGGGGTAGGGGATCGCTGTCTGCCCTTTATGGGGCGTTTGTGGATCACTGGGGCATGTATGTGTGGGTGGGTTTAGCTCCTGCAGGGGGCATTTGCATATACGAGCTTTAATTGGCTAAAGTTCGCTGCTATTTACGGTGTTATCCAATGAGACCAGATGTGTCTCAAGGTACACACATGGGAATTATTTGGATTAATTGTACCTGAACATACTTAAGGCAATCAACCTGTGGCCATTTTGCCACTGCCTTTTCTATATACCTGCATGGAGGGTTACCATACCCTAGACCATTGATAATAATTTTTCTGTTACTCCCCTGATGAATCACTTGATGGTGAGGAAACGCGTTGGGAAACTTCTGTAGGGTCTATGTAGGGCTGATCAGATCTTTAGGGTCAGCTGTGGACTGCCCTTGTCAGGGCGGGAGCTTTGGGGTCCTAGGGACAGCATATGAGAACAGGGCATTATAGGGTCAGAGGTGGATGACCGCTGGATTAACCCTGTGCTATTCTGTGGAGAAATTCGTGCTGCAGGACCGGTGAGATTGTTCCTTTTCTTTCTACTTATGAATTTCCACTGTTTGCATATGATAGTCTCTCTCTACTATTAAGGAGTAAACATTATTGTAGTAAATTAAGGAACATATATCTCCTGTTGTATTTTCTGAACTAGTCCACCCCACTGGGTGAATAACATCCCTATTTTTGTTTGTTTGTGTGTATCTAGATACTATTTTAGATTTTAATTATCCCATTAAAAGTTATATTTTAATTCTGCCATTTTTTGCTGTATATGTCCGATTCTTGTTGGCGGATTTTTTGTGGCCAGATGGCCTTTTTTTGAGATTTGTATGTATTTGCTGTTTATTGCATTGGTAATCTGACCTGGTCTTGGTAAGACTGGTTTATTTTCTGTGATTTTTTTTAACCCTCCGTCACATACAATAAGCCTGACAGGCACATCTCTTTTACTTTCATTTCTCCTTCCTCACCAGATTGTGAGGAAATCCCCTCCCTCCAGGTAGTCTCCTGTCTCTAGCAGCTCTGTGAAACCTCATACCACAGTTGGATTGCAGAGCTTCAGGAGGACAGATATAACTGCGCTAATCTCTCAGGCTCATTGTATGTGAACACGTCACACTCAATAAGGTTGGTATTTTATGTTTTTATTCATCACAATTGTTTATTTAGCTTGTTTTATGAATGTATAGCACAAAGTGTGAGGATATTTCATAGAAATAAGGCAGATTAAAAAAGAAAGTGTGCTGCTCAGGCATATACAGTAGTTCCCTAACACATATTCCTTCTCTTGCTTCAGATTATCTGCTGAAATGGAGAGGAAAATGTACAATTTATCAAAAAACCTTGATGTTGAGGAAGTAACAAACATGCTGTTAGATGATGCAGACCCCACACTGAATGAGGATTTAGGAGAAGAAAGTGAGATTGATTCTCATGATGAGGTGGAAGTATGTGAAGTGGATTCTGAAACAGAGCAAGATGGTGACAGTGATGAGGATGAAGATGTAGAATCTTATTATATGGGAAAAGATAAAAAAAAACAATGGAACAAGAAGCCACTCCAGAAAAAACGTAGGGAACCTCAAAACATTATTACTCACCTTCCTGCAGTTATAGGAACTGCAAGTAATGCAAAAACTGCAGTTGAATGCTGGAATAGTTTATTCACAGATGACATTCTGGACTCTATTGTCACATATACCAACCAATATATAGACATTATAAAGGACAAGTTCATCTGCAACAGAACCATCAAGGCCACAGATGAAATAGAACTGCATGCTTTTTTTTATTATTATACCTTGCAGGAGTTTATAGGGCAAATAGACAAAGTTTGGAGGAACTTTGGAGTAAAGATGGGGATGGAGTTGAAAAATTTGGCCTTGTTATGTCCATAAACAGATTCAAGCTTCTAATTCGTTGCCTTCGGTTTGACGACAGAACTACCCGAACCGAACGTAAAACACATGACCGACTTGCTCCAATTCGTGATATATTCCAAAAATTTGTTGAAAACTGTAAAAAAAAGCTATTGCCCTGGGGAGAATCTCACTATTGACGAAATGCTCCCTGATTTTCGTGGTAAATGTGCCTTTCGTCAATATATTCCATCAAAGCCTAACAAATATGGAATAAAAATGTATGCCCTTGTTGATGCCAGTAAGACCTACACTTACAACCTGGAAGTTTATGCAGGAAAACAACCAGAAGGTCCTTACTGTGTCAGCAACAAACCCAGTGATGTTGTAAAAAGACTGGCTGAGCCCTTATTTGGATCGGGTCGCAATATAACAGCTGACAATTGGTTTTCAAATTGTGATCTGATTGATTATCTGAAAATGCAGAAGCTTTCATATGTCGGAACTGTAAGAAAAAATAAAAAAGAATTGCCTACACAGTTTGTAAGTGTGAAAGGGAGACAACAGTACAGCAGTATGTTTGCATTCCATAATGGAAAGGTTTTGGTTTCCTATGTACCACAAGCAAAAAAAATTGTACTTCTTCTATCAACACTTCATGATGATGATGCCATCGATCCTGGGACTGAGGCACAAAAAAACCCGGAGATAATTACATTTTATAATGCAACCAAAGGGGGTGTTGATACAGCTGATCAGATGTGCTCAACTTTCAACGTCAGCAGAAACACCAAACGCTGGCCAATGGTCATATTTTTTGCTATGTTGAATTTGGGTGGTATAAATTCACAAGTCATTTACCTTGAAAACAAGCTTGAACCACTCCGTAGACGATTCTATCTGAAAAAATTGGCCCATGAACTAGTGCTTGGAGAGCTACGCAGGAGAAGTATGAAAACAATCGGTATCCCCTCTCGCCTTCAAGTTCAGCTCAAAAGATTCCGTCCAGAAGATGATAGTGAAAATTCACCACCTGCACCACCTCCCAAAAGAAGGAGATGCACCACCTGCACCACGGAAAGCGGAATCAGAAGGCTTTCTAATTATGAATGTCACAAATGTCATAATGCAATCTGCCTGACGCATGCAAAAATGATGTGCAATTCTTGCTCTTTGCTCTGCAAGTGTAATTTTTCTGGGGAAACTTCAGGATCTAATTCTGATTGAATATGTGTTTAATAGTACTTAAGGTACCTTAAAATTAAGTTTGTTTCCACAAATTTTCTTTGTAGAGTTTTTGGACAGAGTCGAACTGGGGACTATTTGGCGGGAGTTTTGAAATGTTTGTATTTCAGAGTTATTAGTTTTATGTTAAGTAAATGGTTTTTTTTTGCACCTGATTATGTGTAGTCTCTTTTAGTACATCCCTATGAAGGTCACTGATCACTTTTAGAGCACTGAAATTGCAAACATTAGATATTATAGGTATTTTTCTAGCCTGCGCCTGACAGTCACATTGTAGGTGAACTCGTTAGAACTGATATTGTATGTCACGGAGGGTTAATTCATGTCCTTTTCTGTGAGCTGTAGGAAATATATGGCTCCAATGTTCACGTTCCCAAAGGTTTAAAAAATAAAATAGAAATTGCTCCATCATTAAGAAAAAACAAGCATGTCATTTCTCTTCTACAGACTTAAATCTAATTAATGAAGACAGTCACTTTAAGGTGTTAGCATTTTTCTAGAAATGGTCCTATGTTTGCATAAGTACAAATATTAAACGTGCTAAGAATATTCCTATAGAAATGCCTGTTCTCTAGGAAAAGTCCGAGAATGACTAATAATATTTCAAAAAGTAAATATAACAACACACAAACCTATCTTTTCTATGTTTGAATAACATGAGTATTTTCTTATTCTTAAAATTGTTTTTTGTATTTATAAATAGTCAATACATAAAAAATAAATCTAATAATCCATACACAGCAATTGTCATATACACATATCCTGTAAGGTGGGGGGTAAGGACCAGTAGGCATTGCCTATATCACCATATGATGTTCTGTGTGGCACAATATTTTTCCCCAGAAGAGTTTATTGCAAAAATCTTCCACTTGTGAATTCACTGTAAAGATGCTTTGTAAATAATGTTTCCCAAGAAGAATTGTCTGTGTTAATCAACATGTGTAGTAAACAGTAACCTGTGGTTGAATACTAAACGAGTAATTATTTAAATTGTTCAATTACACGGTTGACCTGGGAATTGAGTGGGAGGTTTTATTGGCAGTATTTCCAGGAGAAACCTAGCTACCTGAATGATACATGTAATACATGTGATAAACCCGCAGAAGTGATAAGCAAACAAGAGAAATTAGCTCACTGTTTACCAACATTTCAACTGGGAGCCTATGAACTAATTTGTCCTACAGTGTACCTAGCCAGGTGCATGGTGACAGATGAAGCATTTTTTAAGGAAACAATCGATGTAAATACTTTTATTGCCAAAAATGACAAAAGTATTCTCGGAGTGATACCTTAATTGGCTAACCAGAAAAATATATATATATGCAAGCTTTCAGAGCACACAGGCTCCTTCTTCAGGCAATATTACAAATGAAAAAAAAATGGAAATTCTGAACTGAAAAAGTAAATTAGTGTGCATGCAGTGTAAGTACATGTTCACACATGGCCACTGAACAGAAAAAAACAAAGACAAATTCATTCATATGCACATCACTTGACAAATGGTAAGGTTTTAATATTAGAGTTAGGACTGTCCCATAAGGGTTGCCGTGACGTGGCAGGATGGCTTTTACATTATTTTGATCAAAATGATGTTAACTAAATACCCTTCATTATTTTCATTATTATCATTACCTTCATGCACTTTTGCAGTTTATTTATTTTATTTACTTTAGGGTAACTGTGTATTGTGCTTTTGTCTTTGTTTTTTTTTAATATTACAAATTAATTGATAAGACAAAAGGCACAACATTTAAGAGACGTTACAGCAAGACATTTGTTCATGAGGTGTAAGGAGTGATGCCTCCTAATAATAAGGCAAAGAGATCAAATTTAGGCTATGTGCCCACGATGCAGAAATGCTCCGGATTTTTCCTGAGTGTTTCTGCATCTCCCTGGCAGAAAAAATGCATTCGGATTGTACATGCGTTTTTCCTGCCAGGGACAAGCGTAAGTGAAGCGTTTTTCACATGAGATTTTACATGTGGATTGTCAAGTGCTTTCCAAGCGATTTTAGCATCACTTGGAAAGTGCTTGACAACTTGGTCACACTATATAAATCAATGCGACCGGCATGGATTTTATATAGTGTGACCAAGTTAGTTAAAAAAAAGATAAAAATGGTAAAAAAATGTAAAAAAACATTATACCTTCCAATGGCCCCCGGTCTCCTTATCCGATACATCCGGTCTCCCCGGAGTCTCGCGGTTGTGTAAAAGGACCTTCCATGACGTCATTTAGTCATGTGACAGGTCACGCGACCGCCGACGTCAGCGGTCGCGTGATCCGTCACATGACTAAATGACGTTATGGCAGGTCCTTTTAGACCATCGCGAGCTGCCGGGGAGCCAGGACGCATTGGATAAGGAGACCGGGGGCCATCAGAAGGTGAGTATAATGTATTTTTTTATTTTAAATTCTTTTTTTTAAAGGGACTTTGGTACCCGCATCTGGAGAAGAGTCTCCTCTTCTCCAGACCCAGGTACCATCCGCACATTGAATATCCACATGTGCACATGTAGTCATGCGGATATTAAGCGATTCAACGCAAGTCAATGGCGGCGAAAATGCCGCGATTATGCAAAATAATTGGTAGTTCTGCAGATTTTTCCACAATGATAATCCACAGCGGAAATTTCCCCAGCATGTGCACAGCACATGCGGATTATCATTGGGGAACATTGCAGACCTTCTACTAAGCGTTTTTTAAGCATTTCTGCGGCGTAATTGCCGCTGCGGAAACGCTTAAAAAACTCATAGTGGGCACACAGCCTTAGGGTTTTTAGTTGCAAATGGCAAGTCTGTGGGAATGTTTCATTATCTGCAGACCGTCTGGTGGAGGTGTAAATTGGATTGTTAAGAAAACAATAGTGTCCAAAATATTAAAAAGAGAATATAATGTATTATTTGTTACAAAAGTATCATGTTAAAATTATTTTTGCTGTCTGGTTAATATTATTTATCAATTCTTGTTGTTTTAGGTTCATAAAGCATAAATGCTATATAAATGAAAGTTATGCAACCTTCTAATATATTTGTGGAGATTTATTTAACCATTGTATTTAAGTCAGCATACAATGACTATTCAAATAAAGTACAGGTGCTCAGTGAACAAAGACAGGGCCAAATATTAAACTACTCCTTCCCACCAGCTTGTTTTCTATCTATCTCTTCCCTTCTATGGCTCTATCAAGCCAGAGCTGTCAATCAAAGAAGAGGGGAGATGGATATTGAGGGAAAACAAGCAGGTGGGAACACCATGATGCACCGAGCAACGGTACTTAGTTTGAACAGTCTGTCTGTCCTGACAGAGTCCCTTTAAACCATTTTGAGGTGTTTTTACCCCTGTATGACAATGCCTTTTTATGATTGGGCAGCGTCATACAAGGGAAAAAGTAAACGCCTCCGGAAAAGAATCTTTGTCATCACCACCTTGGCTGAAAGAAAAATGTGCTTATTGGGCACAGTAAAATTCAGAAGTTCATATCTCCACAATGGAGGGGAAAAAAATATAAGAGACATGATAAAAAAATATTTTAATCAGTTCTTCAACACCTTTAAGATGAAATAGGTAGTTGCGAAAAAAAAAGTGACAAGTGATCCTCTTTAAACTTATGCCAGGTATTGGTGTAAGTCATAATGTAAATCAAAATTTAATTTTGTGGAGTACACATAGTCCAAGATGTACTAAGTTTAAAGAGGTGCATGTACCTCAGTAAATTTGGTCAATCTTACTCGGGCCAGCTTCTGTTTAAAACAGACATATGAAATACCAGCATAATTGAATTCTCAGAAGCATTCCTTTACTTAGTCCTGCACTAGGTTGAGACGTGGACTCAGATATTTTCAGCCAAAGCAAGTATATGCAGCCTAAGGCTATGTTCACACATTGCATTTTTTTAGCTTTTTTTATGCAAATGTTCAGCTGCTTTTTACAGTACCAGCAAAGTCTGAAATTGCAGAAATCTCATGCACACAGCTTGGTTTTTATTTGATCAGTATTTTGTGTTTTTCATGTTTTTTTTTCTCTAATGTCATTTCTTTCAGCATTTTTTCAGTGTTTTTTCACTCATTGGAAGTAATGGATGGTAAAAAAAAATGCTGAAAAAATGCTAAAAAAAACACAGGTGTCAGGTTTTTCAGCGTTTTTTGTGCCAAAACCAGAATGAGATTTTTTTTTCACTTAACTTTATGTACATACATAAAAGAAACAAAAGAACAGTGAAAAAAACGCATCAAAAACGCACCAAAAAGCAAGCAAAAAAAGCAAGAAAAATCCTGAACATACCACCTGCAGAAAAAAGCGCTGAAAAAAATGCAATGTGTGAACTTAGCCTTAGTCTGGGTTCGGTTTTTAAGTATCAGTTTTTAAAGCCAAAATGCTTCTGTTGTCTAGAGTTTTTTCCCTTTACTCTCAGTCCAGATCATGATGCTTCATAAAACATTATGATTCACTCTCCAGACCCTCAAGTCAACAGTTTAACACAAAACATGATGTGCCGTGTAGGTGGGAACGATCCCATTGTAAAACAATTTTTTCACTTCCTCCAACAGTTTCAATCTGGTGTTTCTGAAACTACAATGCAGCCCCCGATATAAGTGGACCCAGCCTTAGTAATATTCTCTGAACTAAACACATCTACTGCAGCTGTGCAAATCTCTCTTCCAGTTTGCTACAAAGTATCAGGCCATGACGATATTTGGATACCATTGTCTACTTCTTCTTCATTGTCTTCACTGTTCTGATTCACTGACAGCTAATATCTTGAAAATAGTAAGAAAAACTCATAATAAAATGTTATAGAAAGTTGTGAAACTTCATTTATGCAGTGATTATTTTTTTCATGAACCCCAAAAACTCATCTGAATGCTTGTCACAATCCATAAGTTCAGAATAAAATGTAATTATTTAAAATCAACATACGTAAAATGTTTTTTTATTCGAAATCTTTGTATTTCACCTATTTTTCATATTGTTAATAGATCTAAATTATTTTGCACAAACTTACCTTTATTTGTCCTTTTGAACAAGGATCACTGCATACAGATCTCACCATTCCACTTTTATTCATTTGTATCATATCGTCATCAATATTTAAAATTCCTTCATGCCAAGTTCCTATAAGAACATAATCGTAGCGGTTTGGCTCAATGAATTGAAGATTCATGATATCATATCTAAAGTTGGAAAGAAATTATTTTTTCATTTAGAATATCTTCTTATCGTGCCTTCATCCATTTACTATTTACCATGGGTTTAAAAATCAATACACGTTCAAGTAAACCCCTCATGGTTAATACAATTGGACAAGCAGATCAGTGAGGAGGCAAAATAAAATGTATTCTGTCCTGAGCTGATTGTATTTGCCAGTACTTAATATATCTTATTTGCATTTGCTTTTATAGTAAAAATAAAAATGGTAAAGTCCATTGTGGAATATATAAATTTCGTCTTGATTGTATAATATTACAGAAAGAGATAGACAAGCAGACTACATTGTCAAAAACATGGTAGATGAAAATTAATGTTGATAAATGTAGAGGAATGCAACTAGGTTGCAGTAATCGCATTGCTACATATACAATAAATTGAATAAAACTATGGAAAACAACAGAAAAAGGATTTGGGTATTCTGACTACCACTAAGCTAAGCAGCAGTACTCAATGTCAAGCAGCAGCCTGTAAAAAAGAAAATAAAGTGTAGCAAAAGAGATAAAAACATTTCATCCTAAACCACAAGTATGGGCCCTTTGTAGTCTAATTGTTCTATCTTTGACAGTAGAATAGCTAGTGGAAAGAATGTCTGTAAAAGCCATCTTCAGAATTGCTAGATTTCCACAACAGCTCATAACAGTTCTTTACAGTTAGAGAAGTCAAACTACGCAAGAGGTAGTAACTAGAGATGAGCGGTGTTCGACTAGAACTGTTCGCCAATCTCAAATTCGAGCTGTTTTGGGCGGTGTTCGAGTTGTTTGACGAACCCGAACGATTTGCAAAAAATTCGGCTGTTCGAGGTTATGTTCGATAACTGTTCATGCACCAAAAGCGTGTCCTGCATGTCTGGCGCTATTTAGAGCACCAATCATGCAGGGATTGTCTGCCACTCACTGTAATGCCACAGCCATGGTGGTTGTGGCATTACAGTGATTGCCCAAATCGATGGGAACAGTGCTCACAGTGAAACATGAAAACCCGGCAATTCATCAGCGGCATACACCTGTACCCGACAATTTAGAACCGAAAGAATAGAGTATCACACATACATTAGATAGATAGAAACATGTCAGTCACATATATAAGAAGTACAGTGACAGAGTTGGTTACTGTACTTGTCATTTAGTGTAAAGGATTTATTAAAAAAAATATTAGTGTTTTCATGCACCGTCTCTTTAAAAAAGCTGGCCGGCAATTCAGCAGCGGTACCCGACAATTTAGAATAGAAGGAATAGAGAATCACACATAGATTAGATAGATAGAAACATGTCAGTCACATATATAAGAAGTACAGTGACAGTGTTGGTTACTGTACTTGCCATTTAGTGTAAAGGATTTATTAAAAAAAATATTAGTGTTTTCATGCACCGTCTCATTAAAAAAGCCGGCCGGCAATTCAGCAGCGGTACCCGACAATTTAGAATAGAAGGAATAGAGAATCACACATAGATTAGATAGATAGAAACATGTCAGTCACATATATAATAAGTACAGTGACAGTGTTGATTACTGTACTTGTCATTTAGTGTTAAAATAAAGGATTTATTTAAAAAAAAATTGGCGTGGGGTTCCCCGTAATTTTAGGCTCTAGCGGAGGTTAAGCAGACGGCTGGGGCAGATGTTTGAAGCCTGGGAAGGGGTAATACCCATGGAGCTTCCCAGGCTACTAATATCAGCCCCCAGCTGAATACCTAGCCTTTACTAGCTATTAAAATGGGGGACCCCCCAAAAAAATGACGTGGGGTCCCCCCTATTTTAATAGATAGCAAAGGATAGGCAGACAGCTGGGGGCTGATATTAATAGCCCAGGAAGGGTGCCATGAATATTGGCCCCCTCCCAGGCTAGAAACACCAGCCGTCAGCCGCCCCAGAAATGGCGCATCCATAGGATGCGCCAATTCTGGCACTTTGCCTCGCTCTTCCCACTGCCCTGTAGCGGTGGCAGTGGGGTAGTAGGGCTTGGGTTGATGTCAGCTTATAATGCCAGCTGACATCAAGCCCAGGTTAGTAATGGAGAGGCGTCTGTAAGACACCCCCATTACTAACACCATAGTCAAAGTTAAAAAACCCCACAAACACCCAGAATAAAGTCCTTTAATTGAAATAAAGACACAATTCTTTATTGTTCTAAATTAAACCATACTTAACATCACGCCCATTCCAGCTGAAGCCAATGTCTTCTGCAATAAAAATAAAATAATAAAGCAACATCATCCTTACCTTTCCATGGTTCCCACGACCATGGTTCCAATGAACTCAGCTCACCTCATGCACGTCACTGACAGCGTGGGAAAATTCTCCTGCACTCAGCGCTTCAGCGTGAGAATTCTCCCACGCTGTCAGTGACGTGCATGAGGTGAGCTCATGTCCAATGAACTCAGCTCACCTCATGTACGTCACTGACAGCGTCGGAGAATTCTCACGCTGAAACGCTGAGTGCAGGAGAATTTTCCCACGCTGTCAGTGACGTGTATGAGGTGAGCTCATGTCCAATGAACTCAGCTCACCTCATGTACGTCACTGACAGCGTGGGAGAATTCTCACTCTGAAGCGCTGAGCGCAGGAGAATTTTGCCACGCTGTCAGTGACGTGCATGAGGTGAGCCGAGTTCATTGGACATGAACTCACCTCATGCACGTCACTGACAGCGTGGGAAAGTTCTCACGCTGAAGCGCTGAGTGCAGGAGAATTTTCCCACGCTGTCAGTGACGTGCATGGAGTGAGCTGAGTTCATTGGACATGAGCTCACCTCATGCACGTCACTGACAGCGTGGGAGAATTCTCACGCTGAAGCGCTGAGAGCAGGAGAGTTTTCCCACGCTGTCATTGACGTGCATGAGGTGAGCCGAGTTCATTGGACATGACCTCGGCTCATCTTGATGCCGTCACAGCGAGACACTGAGGAGCGCAAGCATGCCTGCGCTTCTCAGTCTCTGCGGCATGGCAAGCTGGATGGCAGCGTTCTGCTGCGATCCAGCCTGTCATCTCGATGTAGGAGAGCTGAAGCTGTCCTGGGAACCATCGAAAAGTAAGGATGATGTTGCTTTATTATTTTTCTTTTATTGCAGAAGACATTGGCTTCAGCTGGAATGGGCGTGATGGTAAGTATGGTTTAATTTAGAACAATAAAGAATTGTGTCTTTATTTCAATTAAAGGACTTTATTCTGGGTGTTTGTGTTTTTGTTTTAACTTTGACTATGGGGTTAGTAATGGGGGTGTCTTATAGACGCCTCTCCATTACTAACCTGGGCTTGATGTCAGCTGGCATTATAAGCTGACATCAACCCCAGCCCTATTACCCCACTGCCACCGCTACAGGGCAGTGGGAAGAGCGAGGCTAAGTGCCAGAATTGGCACATCCTATGGATGCGCCATTTCTGGGGCGGCTGACGGCTGGTGTTTCTAGCCTGGGATGGGGGCTAATATTCATGGCACCCTACCTGGGCTATTAATATTAGCCCCCAGCTGTCTGCCTAGTCTTTGCTAGCTATTAAAATAGGGGGGACCCCACGTCATTTTTTTGGGGGGGTCCCCCATTTTAATAGCTAGTAAAGGCTAGGTATTCAGCTGGGGGCTGATATTAGTAGCCTGGTAAGCTCCATGGGCATTACCCCCTTCCCAGGCTTCAAACATCTGCCCCAGCCGTCTGCTTAACCTCCTATAGAGCCTAAAATTACGGGGAACCCCACGCCAATTTTTTTTTTAATAAATCCTTTATTTTAACACTAAATGACAAGTACAGTAACCAACACTGTCACTGTACTTCTTATATATGTGACTGACATGTTTCTATCTATCTAATCTATGTGTGATGCTCTATTCTTTCTGTTATAAATAGAGATGAGCGTTGTTCTACTCGAACTGTTCGCCAATCTCAAATTCGAGCTGTTTTGGGCGGTGTTCGAGCCATTCGGCGAACACGAACAATTTGAGAAAAATTCGGCTGTTCGAGGTTATGTTCGATAACTGTTCGTGCACCAAAATCATAACTGGATTTTTTCTCAGTAATGATGAAAATTAATGTTAATACACAGTTTGAGTGTACAGCGGGGTGGGGGGAGGGGCAGGGGATGGATCTCTGCAGGAACAATGAAGATCTCCATTTTTTTTTCTCTTTCCCGCATTTGCAGTGGGGAGGTGCAATCTGTCAGCCTATCAGCAGCGCACACACGGAGCGAAGTGCTTTTTTTCACACAAGCAAGGGCATGTGTCATTGGCAGTGTATGTCACATGTCCTTGCCCTATAAGACCAAGCCATTTTCCCCGTCACCACCATTTTCTCACTGCTGCAGCTGCGTGTTAGACGGCACCGCTGTTGCTGTGTGCGCTATACCTTGTTAATTTCAAGCCAATTTTCGCACAAATCTACAGATAGCTTGGGAGTAGGGAATAGTTGTGATTGCAGTCCTTTTAAGGACTAGGTTACAGCATTTCCTACGACTTTTATCAGGCAGGTCTGTGCTCTTAAATAGATAGATTGTGGGAGTAAAGACTAATTGTAATTGGAGTCCTTTTCAGGACTAGGTTACATCAGTTCCTATCAGTTTTTGCCAGGCAGGTCTGTGTCAGTGCTGTGCAAGTTTTTTTCACAGCATTTGGCTGAATCTAGCAAAGCTAATCCTTTTTGGCCTATTGCAGAGTGTGTTAGTCAGTGGAGTAGCCTATCTGTGTTGCAAGATATACCACCTGTGTATAGAATACCAATTTTTTTACTGCACCTAGTGAAGTAAAATCTTTTGGGCATAGCATCATTCTATTAGTCCATCTATACTGACCTCCATCAGGTTGCAAATTGAATATAATTTTTTTCTGCATCTAGCTCTGAAAAAATATTGGGCTTCTAGCTGTGTGTGGGACTTGTTCTATTAATCCATCTATACAGACCTCCATCAGGTTGCAAACTGAATATATTTTTTTCTGCATCTACCTCTGAAAAAATATTGGGCTTCTAGCTGTGTGTGGGACTTGTTCTATTAATCCATCTATACAGACCTCCATCAGGTTGCAAACTGAATATATTTTTTTCTGCATCTACCTCTGAAAAAATATTGGGCTTCTAGCTGTGTGTGGGACTTGTTGTATTAGTCCATCTATAATGACCTCAATCAGGTTGCAAACTGAATATATTTTTTTCTGCATCTACCTCTGAAAAAATATTGGCTTCTAGCTGTGTGTGGGACTTGTTCTATTAATCCATCTATACAGACCTCCATCAGGTTGCAAACTGAATATATTTTTTTCTGCATCTACCTCTGAAAAAATATTGGGCTTCTAGCTGTGTGTGGGACTTGTTCTATTAATCCATCTATACAGACCTCCATCAGGTTGCAAACTGAATATATTTTTTCTGCATCTACCTCTGAAAAAATATTGGGCTTCTAGCTGTGTGTGGGACTTGTTCTATTAATCCATCTATACAGACCTCCATCAGGTTGTAAACTGAATATATTTTTTTCTGCATCTACCTCTGAAAAAATATTGGGCTTCTAGCTGTGTGTGGGACTTGTTCTATTAATCCATCTATACAGACCTTCATCAGGTTGCAAACTGAATATATTTTTTTCTGCATCTACCTCTGAAAAAATATTTTGGCTTCTAGCTGTGTGTGGGACTTGTTCTATTAATCCATCTATACAGACCTCCATCAGGTTGCAAACTGAATATATTTTTTTCTGCATCTACCTCTGAAAAAATATTGGGCTTCTAGCTGTGTGTGGGACTTGTTCTATTAATCCATCTATACAGACCTCCATCAGGTTGCAAACTGAATATATTTTTTTCTGCATCTACCTCTGAAAAAATATTGGGCTTCTAGCTGTGTGTGGGACTTGTTCTATTAATCCATCTATACAGACCTCCATCAGGTTGCAAACTGAATATATTTTTTTCTGCATCTACCTCTGAAAAAATATTGGGCTTCTAGCTGTGTGTGGGACTTGTTCTATTAATCCATATATACAGACCTCCATCAGGTTGCAAACTGAATATATTTTTTTCTGCATCTACCTCTGAAAAAATATTGGGCTTCTAGCTGTGTGTGGGACTTGTTCTATTAATCCATCTATACAGACCTCCATCAGGTTGCAAACTGAATATATTTTTTTCTGCATCTAGCTCTGAAAAAATATTGGGCTTCTAGCTGTGTGTGGGACTTGTTCTATTAATCCATCTATACAGACCTCCATCGGGTTGCAAACTGAATATATTTTTTTTCTGCATCTACCTCTGAAAAAATATTGGGCTTCTAGCTGTGTGTGGGACTTGTTGTATTAGTCCATCTATACTGATCTCCATCAGGTTGCAAACTGAATATATTTTTTTCTGCATCTACCTCTGAAAAAATATTGGGCTTCTAGCTGTGTGTGGGACTTGTTCTATTAATCCATCTATACAGACCTCCATCAGGTTGCAAATTGAATATAATTTTTTTCTGCATCTAACCCAGCCAATAGTTTTGGCCTAATACCACAGTTTGGCCACTCAGCTCTGCTCGGTTCCCATCCATTGTATTTTTGTGCAAAAAACTCCAGAGTTGTGAATTAGTTAACCACCAAAATGAGTGGAAAAAGGCCTGCTGCTGGTGGAAAGGGGAATAGGCGTGTTGGGAAGGGGAAAAAAGGTTGTGTCCGTGGGGTAGGTGTTAAAGCAACAGTAACATCTGCAGAAGAAAGACCATCTTCCAGCCAAACTAAAATGTCTACTTCTTTTAGCGGACAATGTGATAAGATCCCTTTCTTACGGCCACGCCAATCGCTACAAATTCCAGATGAGGCACAAAAACAGCAGGTGCTTCAACGGATATCAAGTGCTCCTTTAAGTGGGCTCTCCTCCACATCAACTTCAACATCACAAATACTCCAGTCCTCAAAGGTGTCACCCCAATCGCACTTGCTTCCTCACAGCTCCCAAATCTCCAGCTGCCCGTCTGAGTATGAGGTAGAACAGATGGTTGAGTCTGCAGAGCTGTTTACTCATACTATAGCCTGGGAATCAGAGGTCGACTCCAGCGCTTCTGTGAATCCAGACGAGGAAATGATCTGCACTGATGCCCAGAATCTTTATGAGTCGGATCCAGGACCAGACGCAGAAGGTTCTGACCATAATGTAGACCCTCATTCCCAAACTGTAACTCCTGTTGGTGGAGATAATGAGGAAGACGATGATAAGACTCAAATACCTGATTGGAGCGACAACTTTAGTTTTTTGTCAGGGCAGGAACAGGTTGGCTCTGAGGACGACGGGTGTGATAACGCACAGGGTGATGATGATGAGGTTGGAGATCCCACTTACTGTCAACCCACAGTCAGCCAAGAGATGAGGTCAGCAGAGGAGGTGGAGGAAGATGCTAGTGACGACGAGGTCAGGTTGCGCCTTCCTGGACAGAGACGTAGTACTGGAAGCACGTCAACAACTGCATCCTCAAACACAACTCTGCCTCTCACCACAAGTCGTGGTGGCTCTTCAGGTCGCATGGGTGCTAAGCCTTGCATAGCCTGGGCATTTTTTCAGATCGATAAAGATGACCCAACTCGTGTTATCTGTAACATTTGTCAGCAAAAGCTAAGTAGAGGCCAAAAAATACATAGTTTGAGTACTTCATGCATGAACCGGCACATGGACATGAAGCATAAGTTGCAGTGGGAAGCTCAGTGTGCTACAATGCGGCCTAGCCGGCCGGGCCAACCACCGTCTGCCATGTCTTGTGCATCCGCGGCCTCTTCATCCTCTGTGACTGGGGGGACAGCAGTCACACCTGTTTTGGGGCGCAGACCTGCCACCTCTTTACCGGCAACAGCCAGCGTGATTGGCAGGTCATCATTTTCTTTGGAGGTGGTAACACCAGCTGGTGTTGAGCGCTGTCCGACATCGATAGCACCACCTTTGGATCAAGGCAACCTAACATGTCCGCCTGCATCTTCCTCACAGACCGGCAGTTTGCTGGGGACACCCTTATCAACCCCGTCTAAGCACAATAGCCAGCCCTCGGTCCCTCAGATGTGGACAAGTAAAAGACCAATTCCTCCTAGCCATGAGAAAGCTAAGAGGTTGAATTTCACCATCTGCAAGCCCTTGGCTACAGAAATGCTGCCTTTCCGCCTGGTGGACACAGAGGATTTTCGAGACCTTATGTCCGTCGCAGTGCCCCAGTACCAGATGCCCAGTCGGCACTACTTCTCAAAGAAAGGTGTGCCTGCGCTCCACCAGCATGTCGCACACAACATCACCGCTTCTTTGAGAAACTCTGTGTGTGACAGGGTGCATTTCACCACAGACACTTGGACGAGTAGGCATGGACAGGGGCGTTACATGTCGTTGACTGGGCACTGGGTAACTATGGTGACAGCAGGACAAGGGGCTGCTGTCCAAGTCTTGCCGTCCCCACGAGTTGTGCGTCAATCCTCTTTATGTCAAAGTTCCTCCACTGCTTCTGCCTCCTCAACCTCCTCTCGGTCTTCCACCTGCACCCAAAGCCTGTCTGGTCATGCCACAAGCTTTCTAACTGCGCAGAAGGGATCCTGCACACCTCCTTACTATGCTGGCAGTAGGGCTCAACGTCATCAGGCGGTTTTTACATTGAAATGTCTGGGAAATGTGAGTCACACAGCTGAGGAGTTGTGGTCAGCTCTGGAGAACCAATTTCATGAATGGTTGTCTCCACTGGACCTGAAACCAGGGAAGGCCGTGTGCGACAATGCTGCAAACCTGGGTGCGGCCCTTCGCCGGGGCAATGTCACACACGTGCCTTGTATGGCTCACGTGTTGAACCTGGTTGTCCAGCAATTTTTAGCCCACTATCCCAGACTAGATGGCCTTCTGCAGAGGGCACGGTCGCTGTGTGCTCACTTCCGCCGTTCGCATCCCGAAGCTCAGCGACTTACATCTCTACAGAAGTCGTTGGGCCTGCCACTTCACCGGCTAAAATGCGATGTGCCTACCCGGTGGAATTCAACTCTGCACATGTTGCAGCGACTGTGGCAGCACCGACAAGCCCTGGTGCAATACGTTCTGACGTATAGCCTGGGCCAACGAGATCCAGAGGTGGGGCAAATCACGCTGGAGGAGTGGTCTCAGATCAGGGACCTATGCACCTTTCTGCACAGTTTTGAAATGGCGACGAAGATGTTTAGTGCTGACGATGCCATTATCAGCATGACTATTCCGGTGATTTACATGCTGGAGCACATGTTAAACAGAATTCGGAGTCAGGTGGTGGCACAAGAGGAGGTGGAGGAAGTAGAGGAGGAGGAGTTGTATGCGGAAGGGCTAACATCTGCAAGGTCCAGACGGTCGGCAGCACCAAGGCGGCAGGCATGTGAGGGTGGGGGAGATGGTTTTACCAGGGCGCATGGTAGCAGCCAAACTAGTGAGGAAGGTGCAGGAGCCCAGGAAGAAGTGGAGGACGAACTGATGGAAGACTCATCAGATGAGGGAGACCTTGATCACATTTCTGTTGTGCGAGGTTGGGGGGAGAGGACAGAGGAAGGCAGCATGATTGTTACCTCGCCACCAACACAACAGGGACTTGGTGCTCCTGGATGCGCAACACACATGAGTGCCTTCTTGCTGCACTACCTGCAACATGACCCTCGAATTGTGAGAATTAGAAATAATCCTGACTACTGGGTTGCCACACTGTTAGATCCCCGGTACAAAAGTAAATTTGCAGAAATTATTCCTGCCATAGAAAGGGATGCACGCATGCAGGAGTATCAGCAGAGACTGTTGCAGAATCTTACATGTGCTTTTCCACAAAATACCAGTGGTGCACGTAGTGAATCTCACAGTTCCAACTTGCCAACCGTGGGACCGTCAAGTGTTCAGCACTCAAACCGTAACAGAACCACAGTATCTGCTGGTAACATCAATTTTGCGGAATCATTTCACCACTTTTTTAGCCCATCCTTTGCAAGGCCACAGGAGACAAGAAGTCTGACACATAGTCAACGCCTAGAGACGATGGTACAGGAGTATCTCCAAGTAAACATTGAAGCCACGACTGTGTCACTGGACCCTTGCTCTTTTTGGGCTTCCAATCTGGATAAATGGCCGGAGCTAGCCACTTACGCCTTGGAGATCTTGTCATGCCCCGCAGCCAGCGTTCTGTCTGAAAGTGTGTTCAGCGCTGCTGGTGGTGTGCTGATAGATAAGCGCACGCGGCTCTCCACTGATAATGTAGACAGACTCACGTTCATAAAGATGAACAAATCATGGATCCGAAACGACTTTTCTACCCCTGTGTCATCCTGGGGAGAGTAAAATCTTGATGATTGGTTAAAATCACCCTACCAACCGTTTTAAGCTTTCAAATTACTAATCATGTTTATCTGTATCTTGGCTGGAAAATAATTTGGGCTTTGTAGCAGTGTGCAGCACTGATCCTATTAGGCCATCTATACTAAAGCTTCACCAGATTTAAAATTAAAAATAATTTTTAGCTGCATCTAGCCCGGAAAATAATTTTGGGGCTCCGAGATGCGCAAGACACATAAGTGCCTTCTTGCTGCACTACCTGCAGCATGACCCTCATATTGTCAGAATTCGAAGTAATCATGACTACTGGGTTGCCACACTCTTAGATCCCCCAAACTTTTCGATCAACCTTTTCATTTTAATAAAGACCAAAAAAATGGTCATTTTTGAAATTATAAGCATTAGCAGGTTGTTAGAAACTGAAATCAAACAGTTTTCAACTCAAAACTTTATTCTAGGTGATGTTACATTTTCACATAGGACCCCTTGTTCGAAAGGAGCTTCTGAACTCTCTCGTCCATTGAATTTGTCAGGATTTGGATGGTTTCTGCTTCAATTGTTTTGCATGAGGACAGAATACCCTCCCAGAGCTGTTGCTTAGATGTGAACTGCCTCCCGCCATCATAGACACTCCTTTTAATGATGCTCCAAAGGTTCTGAATGGGGTACAGGTCAGGGGAGCATGGGGGTCACACCATAAGTTTGTCCCCTTTTATGCCCATATCAGCCAGAGATGCAGATGTTTTATGTGCAGCATGAGATGGTGCATTATCATGCAGAAAAATGATCTTGCTGTGAAATACACAGTTCTTCTTCTTGAACCATGGCAGGAAGTGCTGTTTGAGAAAATCCACATACATTATGGAGTTCATCTTTAGCGCCTTCAGGGATCCTAAAGGGGCCGACAATCTCTCTCCCCATGATTCCAGCCCAAAACATTACTCCACCTCCTCCTTGTTGGCGCTGTAGCCGTGTTTGCGTGGGGTGTCCATCAACCAGCCATCCTCCACTCCATCCATCTGGACCATCGAGCGCTGCACGGCACTCATCCGTGAACAAAACAGTTTTGAAATCAGTCTTCATGTAATGTTTGGCCCACTGGAGCCGTTTCTGCTTGTGTGAAGTGGATAGAGGAGGTCGACAGGATGGCGTATGCACAGCTGCAAACCTCTGAAGGACCCTGCATCTTGTTGTTCGGGGGACGTTGGAGGCACAAGCAGCTTCAAAAACTTGTCTGCTGCTATGACAAGGCTTTTTTGCCGCTGCTCTTTCAACCTGACGTAATTGCCTGTAGGAAAGAGTCCTCAATTTGCCCTTATCAGCACGCACACGTGTGTACTGTGAATCAGCTACATACTTCTTGATTGCCAAGACACTTCATCCTGATCATCGCACAATGTTGATTGTAGTCATGCCTTGACCTAAACACTCCACAATTTGTTGCTTCTCAGCAGCCGACACATCCTTTTTCTTTCCCATTTTGGCAGAAAATGTAGGCTGCTTAATAATGTGAGACAACCTTCTTAAGTAGTCTTGCCTTTCATTGGACACACCTGCCAAACTAATTAGCACAGGTGTCTGCAATTGCTTACAGTGATATAAAGAGCCCTGACACACATCACCATCAATGAGTTTAACTGACAAACAAACAAATTCTTCCCTTATCACTCCTAAACACTTTTTGCATAATAATTTGGAACGCAGTGTACATGTGCTTTTCCACAAAACACCAGTGGTTCACGTAGTGAATCTTACAGTTCTAACTTGCCAACCGTGGTCTGTATGGAGTTGTTCAATAAAGGGCCCAAAATTAAGATAACATAGATGGGAGAGGTCTCTATGAATAGGAATTCCTAAGTGTTTGATACCCTGTGAGGGCCAGGCAAAGGGAAAGTTGGACTGGATGGAATCCTATATGGATTTGGTGAGGGAGACATCAAGGGCCTCAGACTTCGCTGCATTGATTTTAAAATTTGACCATGTAACAAAGTGATCTATTTCAGCCATAACAGCATGGATGGATATATGTGATTGAGTGATATATACTAGGACATCATCAGCAAATAGAGAGCACTTGTACTCGGTGCCTCCCACCTCAATCCACCTAATATTGGGGTTATGGCGAATTGATGAGAGCAGGTGCTCCGTCACTAGGATGTATAAGAGAGGGGACAGAGGACATCCCTGCCTTGTCCCATTGGTGATTGTGAAAGGTGATGAAAATGTTCTGATGCACCCCCTGGGCCTTGGGACACCCGGAGCCAGACCCTTTTTGGTGGATGCTGGTGGTTGTAGTCTTCGTGGCGGCGACCCGGTTCCGTGGCTCAGGGTGGTCAAACCAGTGGCGGAACTATTTATGTGGTTTTGATGTTTAAATGTCCGACTACGCCACCCGTGGATTGCGGTCAGAGTGAACCGCCGCTGCAGGGCAGACCGCTGAGGCTGGTGTTGTGGGTGCAGCAGAGCGTAGCATAACTCCCCACGGGAGGAGTATAGCCTCAGGGCAGTGTATGCGGAGGATGGGGGTGATGGTGCATGGCAGCAGCAGTAACGACACGGAGTCAGTGATGCAGTCCAGGGCCTTTACTCACAGTTCTTATTATCCAGACCACGTCTGCAGGTAACGACTGCCCACGTCGTACTGTGCTCACCAGGTGAGGGGCTCAGACAACTCCCAGATAACTTTGGAGCGCTTCACAGGACCCCCTTTGTGTGTCCTTTGTCTGGCCTTTCTTACCAACCCTTCTGTCCGGCTGCCTCGGGCCTCCTCTTGGTAAACTTGGCGCCAGTTTCCCTGACCCTATGTGGTGCCTTCCTAGCGGGTGTAGCGAGGGGCTGCGCCACATAAAATGTCACAGCCTCCGGTTTCTAGCTGAGGGTCGTTTTCTGCCTCCACTAGTTTCGGGGACCGGTCTCCCCCTTTGGCCTGACCCCTCCACGCAGGTGGATTCGGGCGTGCGGTGGCGACTCGCCCGTCCGCACCCCTGGGATCCCTTCATTCCTCGTTCCTGGAGCCTTCTCCGCTCCTCTTCCTTCCTTCTCCCTCTTCCAGGCCTAGGCCTCTGTTACTAGGCCCGCCTCCGGAGCAGAGCTCATGCAGAGCCCCTGCTCCCTGCCACTTCTGCTCAGACTTCTCTGCACTGAACTAAGATGGTGCCCACCTTTTATACTCCCTTCTCAATGCACCCAGGAACTGCTTCCTCCCTCCTCCTGCACTACAGGGTTCCCCTTCCTCAGTGTTCCCTCCCTCCACTCCAGCCAGGGACAGGGACTGTCGTGCCCATCTCAGAGGCATATTGGTCGCCCTGCCCCACGGCAATGTGGTGTAATGCATGCAGGTGTCGGGTCCTGATCCACACTCCATCCTTACCTGAGAGTGAGATATCACACCTCTGGGTGAGGTGCAATACGTCTGTAGCAACCGAGCCCTCAGGGTGCTACAGTTCCATTTATCTTCAGCCTAGGTGACGTATTGTGATACAGGGCCGTGATTTTGGCTATAAAAGGGTCCCCTAGACCCCTACCCCAAGCTTTTTAAGAGAATCATATATGGCGTGCCAGGAGACTCTATGGAATGCTTTCTCAGCATCCAACGAGAGTATCTAATTACAAATTTTTAACTGCATCTAGCCCAGGAAATACTTTGTGCCTAGTAGCAGTGTCTGCTAGTCAGCGGATTATCCCGGCTGTTAAGCAAGCTACACCACCTGTAGTTTAGACACTTAATTTTTTCAAAGGAAATGCTTCGGGACCATGGGATACTCAGTGAAGAGCATCAGGGGGCACCCCAAGGCATAGGGGCTGGGACTGGCAGTAGGATGCCTTGCGGTGGACAGCCGAGCTCGATCCTTATAAAAGCTTTTTAACTGCAGCAGCTTTAGTGGACGCTACTGGAGCTGGAATTACGCGGCTGCTGGCATGAGACTTGCCCTCCAATAGATCCTTGTAAATGGATTTAAAGTGTATTCATTCAAATTAGAGAGACAATTTAAATTAAAAAGCTTAGAGCTGCCTCCACCACAGGGGGGCTCGCTCGACCCACCAGCGGACAGGCACCAGTATTGGGAGAGGGGGGCTGGCCATCAGGGTTCACCGCGGCTCTGGCACAAACCCGGCGACACGGAGGTGGCACGGGCAGGAGCGGACTGGCCGTTTCGGCTTCTCACTTTTTGGATTTTAGAAGGGCATGACATGCCTATATCTGTGTCTCCCCCTCCTTTTACTCCTCCACCTCTTTTATTTTCGCATGACTATATGTACTTGTCACTTTTCCATGTGTTAGTTATGTCTTCTGAGCAGTTTGTCAGCTTTTGGACACCTTTGAAGGTGTTTTCTATGTGTTTCTATGTGTTTTTGTTTGCCTGCCATTGGTTTTAACGGTGTTCGAAGGTGTTCGACGAACAGTTCGACGAACAGTTCGGCGAACACACGGGTGTTCGACGAACCGAACCGAACTCGAACACTACGGGTTTGGCTCAACACTAGTTATAAATTGTCGGGTACCGCTGCTGAATTGCCGGCCGGCTTTTTTAAAGAGACGGTGCATGAAAACACTAATATTTTTTTTAATAAATCCTTTACACTAAATGGCAAGTACAGTAACCAACACTGTCACTGTACTTCTTATATATGTGACTGACATGTTTCTATCCATCTAATCTATGTGTGATGCTCTATTCCTTCTTGTTTAAATTGTCGGGTACCGGTGTATGCCGCTGCTGAATTGCCAGCCGGCTTTTTTAAAGAGAGCGTCTTCTGAGCAGTTTGTCAGCTTTTGGACACCTTTGAAGGTGTTTTCTATGTGTTTCTATGTGTTTTTGTTTGCCTGCCATTGGTTTTAACGGTGTTCGACGGTGTTCTAAGGTGTTCGACGAACAGTTAGACGAACAGTTCCTCAACATCCCGGTGTTCGACGAACCGAACCGAACCCGAACACTACGGTGGTGGCTCAACACTAGTAGTAACAGTAGATACTGTCATTTTAAAAAAGGTATATATGCTTATCCAAAAGGAAATAGTATGAAATGGTATTGAGGGATATAATTAATCTAGCTATGAATGATGATATATAATTGAGAATAGTTTGAACTTAATGGCCATGTAACTTGAAATTGTATTAATATTACAGATGAGGGGATCGATTCGCGGGACTCCGATCCAGTGTCCAGGTCAATTGTATCTGTCAACTAGACAAGAGATCCTCAAATTTCTTAAGTTCCTCCTATGTCGCACGAGACTGGCTAATCAAACAACGCGGCAGGAACGCTGGAAGGTAAGAGATTCGTGGGTCTCCAGTCTAGCTGCCAAGTATCATTGACCTGGACTGAAGTCCTGTCTATCGATCCGCTCAATTCTCTAATTAATATTATTGATCATACCTCTGCAGCTTCAAAAAGAAAGTGAGGTTATCTAGTAATACCTGTAAATCATGGAAAGTGCAAATATAAATCCAAAAAAGTTCTCAGGCTAAAGCTTCATTCAGATGTTCGTTTTTCAGATACACTGGTGTGAAAAAGTGTTTGCCCCCTTCCTGATTTCTTATTCTTTTGGTTGTTTGTCACACGTTAATGTTTCAGCTCACAAAGAAAATTTAAATATTAGACAAAGATAAACAAGTAAACACAAAATCCAGATTTTAATTGAAGGTCTTTATTATTAAGGGAAAAAGAAATCCAAACCTACAAGGCCCTGTGTGAAAAAATGATAACCTTCCCTGCCCCTTAAAATGTATATTAACTGTGGTTTATCATATCTTTGGGAAGCTGAGTTCAATTTCACTAGCCACACACAGGCCTGATTACTGCCACACCTGTTCTCAATCAAGAAATCACTTAAATAGTACCTGCCTGACAAAATGAAGTAGACCAAAAGACCCTCAAAGGCTAGACATCATGCTGCGTTCCAAAGAAATTCTGAAACAAATAAGAAACAAAGTAATTGAGATCTATCCGTCTGGAAAAGGTTATAAAGCCATTTCTAAGGATTTGGGACTCCAGTGAACCACAGTTAGACTATTATCCACAAATGTTGAAAACATGGAACAGTGGTGAACCTTCCCAGGAGTGGCCGACTGACCAACATTACCCCAAGAGAGCAGCGGTGAGACATCCAAGAGGTCACAAAAGACCCCCACAACAACATCCAAAGAACTTCAGGCCTCACTTGCCTCAGTTAAGGTCAGTATTTATGACTTCACCATAAGAAAGAGACTGGGCAAAATGGCATGGTTCCAAGACAAAAACCACTGCTGAGCAAAAAGAATATAAAGGCTAGTCTCAGTTTTGTCAGAAAACATCTTGATGATCGCCAAGACTTTTGGAAGAATATTCTGTGGATTGACGAGACAAAAGTTTAACTTTTTGGAAGGTGTATGTCCCATTACATCTTGCGTTGAAGTAACACAGCACTTCAGAAGAGGAACAACATACCAACAGTAAAATGTGGTGGTGGTAGTGTGATGCTCTGGGGCTATTTTGCTGCTTCAAAACCTGGAAGACTTGCTGTGGTAAATGGAACCATGAATTCAGCTGTCTACCAAAAAATCCAGAAAGAGAATGTCCAGACATCTGTTCGTGTCCTCAAGCTGAATAGCACTTGGGTTATGCATTAGGACAATGATCAAAGAACACCAGCAAGTTCACCTCTGAATGTCTTAAGAAAAACAAAATTAAGACTTTGGAGTGGCCTAGTCAAAGTACTGACCTAAATCCGATCGACATGCTGTGGCATGACCTTAAAAAGGCGGTTCATGCTCGGAAACCCTCCAATGTGGCTGAATTACAACAATTTTGCAAAGATGAGTTGACCAAAATTCCTCCATAGCATTATAAAAGATTCATTGGCAGGTAGCGCAAATGCTTGATTGCAGTTGTTGCTGCTAAGGGTGGCCCAACCAGTTATTAGGTTTAGGGGGCAATCACTTTTTCACACAGGGCCCTTTAGGTTTGGATTTCTTTTTCCCTTAATAATAAAGACCTTCATTTAAAAACTGCATTTTGTGTTTATTTGTGTTATCTTTGTCTGTTTAAATTTGTTTTGTGATCTGAAACATTTAAGTGTGACAAACATGCAAAAGAATAACAAATTAGGAATGGGGCAAACACTTTTTCACACCACTGTATGTGTTCTATCTATGTTCTTCACAGATAAAACACATACCCATCATAGTCTACATGTTCGTGTGACCAAATGCATAAAAAAAAAATTGACATCCATTTTGATTCGAGTAAAGGATCAAACTTGACAATGCAAGTCAATGGGGCAATAAAAACACTGACAGCACATGGATGCCATCTGTATTTCATCTGTTTGCTGTCCGTTTTTACAGTTTAATAGATGGGAGAAGCTTGGACTTTTTTATATGAGATAAACTAATGCAACACTGATGGTGGAAATGGTTGTCCAGACAAAAAGTCACTGAAAATTGGATAAATGGTCCTATTTTTCTTTTGTGCCAAAACAAACTAAAATCCCCCTATCACCTCGAAAACAAAACAAAACAAGAGAATGGACTTCTGGATAAGACCTAAAGCAAATGTTGTCCCTTCATCTAATTTTTGAGATCCATCATTCTGTGAGGATACATTGGGTAACATATGTTTATGAAAATTGGGGATCTGATTTTCTGAAACAGAGCTTCAAGTTCCCTGATTTTCTTCATACTGCCATAGAGTTTATTGATAAATTCCTGGTTGTCCATTGAGTTTATCATTTAGGTATTTGTCTTCTGTATCAGGAAACTACAGCTCTCACTGCTAAATAATGAAATGAATCAGCACAGACCTTCTTGTTCAAGGGTGCCATCATACTGAGTAGGCAGTTGTGGGATAAATCATACAATGTGAGGGGCTGTGAGTGCCATCATAATGTGTGGGCGTGGAATGTGAGGACCATCATATAGTGTGGGAAAGGCTCATACTTCATGTGGGCTGTGGGGGCTTCATACTGTCAAAGCTCTGTGTGGCTAATCATACTGTGTGTGGGGGCTGTAGGGGTATCATACTGTGAGGGGCTGTGGGGGCCATTATACTGTATGCAGGGGATCTTCATAATATGTGAGGGGGCTGTGGGGTATCAATCTATGTGGGTCGGCTGTGGGAGAATTATACTAATTAGGGGCTGTGAGGATTGTGGGAGCCATCACATGGTGTATGGGTGCATTGGGAGCTATAATACTGTGTGGGAGCTGTGGGCTCATCATACTCTGTGGAAAGAATGTGAGGTATCATATTGTGACATGACAATGTACTGTGGGGTTCAATTTGGAAGCATCACACTGTTTGTGGGGGCTGTGAAGGATGCTGAGGGCATTGTATTGTGTTGGGGTTCACTGTGGGTATCTCATAATTGTTGTGTTGGAATTGTGGGAATATCATACCGTAAAGGGTTTCTGTATTTGTTAGGGGGTCACTGTAGGGGCATTATACTGTGTGCGTGTATGGGGGGTCACTGTGAGGTCCTCATCATGTGTGTGGACGATTGTGGAAGCATCATACTGTGTGTGTGACACTATAGGAGCATGATACTGTGTTGGGGGTTGCTGTGGGGAGTTTATATTGTGTTCATGGCACTGTAGCACCAACATACTGTGGAGACACTGTGGGGTGATCATACAGTGCATGTGGGGGATACTCTTGTGACAAATTGTGTGGAAGAATTCACTGTGGGGGTATCATATTTTGTGTAAGGGGCCTTTTGGGTTCATCATACTCTATAGGGGCTATGAAAGGAGTATCATATTGAGTGAGAACACTAAGTGGCTTCAGCAGAGGCACCACTGCAGCATGCATACTACAATACATGTTCCTTTCTTTATCTTTAAAAGTTGGGATGTATGACCTCCTGTCATTTGGTCTATGTACCATGGCCACACCTACCCCATTGAATATTTTTTTGGGGAATGGAGGGTCAATTAGGACTATACAATGGAGCCCCGTGATTTCTATGTTTGCCCCTGGTTAGCACAGAGACAGGTGCAACATGGAAGAAAATATACTGCAGTACTGAGCAGTGTAGATGCAAATCCATCTCTTTGGGGAGGTAAAAGGCTTGTTACAAAGCTCACTATTATTGTTCTATGTCTCCATCTGCTTATTCTCACTCTGCTCCGCCCTCCCCCTTCTTCGTAGAGTATAATATGCAGTGTAATCTGAGACCTCATTGTGCTGGCAGTCCATCTTGACTTGAGCAAGGGGAATTTTAAGTTTTTTTTTTTTTACATAGGATGATGAGTTTAGGAGGCAGTTTGGTTGTGGGGACAGCTTGTTATAAGAGTAGAAAGAATTGCGCCCTATTGCAAGTTTCATCTGTGTGAAGTTTTAGTGCTAGGCAATCACAGCCTCCATGGATTGAGAGATTGAGAGTGATTGTTCATCATTAGCATTCTGCACATGTGTTACCTCCTAATAAGGGGATCTGCTGCATCCTGTTGTGCATTTTCCTTAAGATCTTGGCTGGTAACTACCATTGCCTTTTTGCTATGTTTCTAATTAAATTATTGTGGAATTTTTAAATTCCTTTTATTGCTTTGGCTGTGCAGTTTTATTTTACTGTAGTGTAGGGATTCGAAAGAAAGTGAAGACCCTTGATGCAGGTTGCGAGCTTGCTTATTTTGGCCAAAATATTAACCAATACCTCCTATTATATATTTTTATGCACTTTTTCATCTTACAGGGTGCAGCCAGGCCCATCAATGGTGACCTTGTAAATTAGGGGCTTTCACCTCTGTTATGCACTGATAGGGTGCTGGGCATCCCGCCTAATCAAATAGTAGGGGCGTGTAATAGGTTGCTGGCAAGGCACTGTGCTTCATGTGGTACATGTGTGTGAACTGCGCCCTATTGCAAGTTTCATCTGTGTGCAGTTTTAGTGCTAGGCAATCACCCTCTCCATGGATTAAGAGGTTGAGAGTGATTGTTCATTAGCATTCTGCACCTTTGTTACTTCCTTCTAATAAGGGGGTCTACTGCATCCTGTTGTGCATTTTCCTTGAGATCTTGGCTGGTAAATACCATTGCCTTTTTGCTATGTTTCTAACAGTAGAAACAAGCAGAATTCTTAGATAATATAAAATTTCTTATCTTCTGCACTACTGATTTATGCAAATTTTGGAGAATTTATGCAATATTTGGTGAAAGTATAATTCCCATTCAAGTGCAATGTTACAATGTATAGCATTGGAAAGAACTCAACAAATTCAAAATAATATTCCCAACACAGACATTTGTGGCAGATTCACAGGTTATGCTTCTGGGACCAATGCTTGTGTAGAGAAACGAACTTCCTCACCTGCAGGGTGAGGCTGCTGCCATCCAATGTCCTGGCGAAAAATAAGAGGTGGCTACATGGATAATATGAAGCATAGGGTGGTTGCATAAATCCCTATCATCGATTAAGTGAAAAACATGGATCAGATTGAAAAATTGTATATGTTTTCATTATAGAAATTGCTAAGATCCCTATTTTATGAAATTGAAACTCCTCATTTACTGTATTCTAATTCCAGAATATTTTGCTCTCTGCTGAAAACATTATGTATTTTATATAATTTTATATATGATTTACTATATTATAATGTATTATGCTGTATGTTACAGAATAGATCAGCTTTGCAAAGAAAAAATAAAATATCCTGGTTTGCTGTATTTTTTTGGAGATGAAACGGACTTAACGAAAGGAATGACCTTTAGAAAGCAGAAAATAGGAAAAAGTATTTCTTATTATAGAAGTATATTTCAGGTTTAGCGTTATTTTAATTTCTTATCACTTTCATTGTTTTTATTTATATACTTCAAAATTAGAGCCAAATTCAAAGCTGTGTCTCATTCATCCAGAAATGCTATTGATTTTTTTAGTTTCAAAAATTTTAGACAAAAAAATCTGCAATATTAGCAGAAAAGTGGATGAGATCGGAACCGATCCGCTAACTGGCTGCAGTTTTTACAATTTTGTTAGAGCAGATGAAGGAAGAATGAACAGCTGCAGCTGATCAGTGGATGTGACTGGCTGCAGTGGTCTTGTGACAACAATGTCACTTCACCCACCAGAGAGCAGTACTGATATCTCTGGACGGCACCATTGCAGGAGGTGAGTATACAGTGTTTTTATTTTCCACGGGGCCTGAAATTGATTAAACAAGGGTTATTCAATAGTGGGCATCACTTTTCAAGTAAGATAAAAATCCCAGTACAATGATGCCGCCAAATCTCACGTCATAAAATGTGTCGTTATTCTGTGCTGATATAAACCAAGCTTTTACCTTCCGGGGGCATCTCCTTTTTCATCAAACCAAACATCTTCTCCAGAAACACCAGTAAATGAACTTTTTATTAGGAATTCAAGCAGTTTGCTGCCGTCAATAGGCCTCATTGCATCACACAAACCAACATGTCCTGGGCACAAGACTGCATGCATATCATGGAGGCCATGAGCCATTGCATAGATTGCATTAATCACAAATCCCATTTTGCTATCCTGTACATAGTTGTCTTCTAAGCTTTCGTTGCCTGAAAGATAACAAAATCAAAGATACATTTTTTATTCTTCAGGGAATATTGCATTCATGACACTATTAAAGGGAACCTGTCAGCAGTTTTTTACACCTCAAACTAATGTCATCCATGTAAAGTCAGTAAAATTTTGATTAAATCCAAATCTTTGTTTTTGAAATCCATCAGCTAACTTTTATGCAAATGACCCACAAGTAGAGTTGGTCTTACAGCTCTCCGGCCTCTCTCCCTATTTCTTCACCGGCCACCTGCCTCCTGTCCCAAACTTTTGCTCATGGTTACTCGCTGAGGCCCTGCATGGGCAAATAGATAGTCTACTCTTGCTACAGGACCATACTGCACATGCCATAGGAATGATGGCACCTGCCTAAGATTTTGGGCAGAGTAGACAAGAGTGATCTGTAGTGTTGAGCATTCCGATACTGAAATATCAGGTATCGACCGATATTCGCGGTATCGGAGTTCCGATACTGAGTTCCGATACTTTTAGAATATCGAATACCGGAATCGGAAGTTCCTATAATGCCTGTGCTCTGCAGTGTCTCTGAAGGATGACAAGCTGGATGGCAGCGCTCAGCTTACTGTACTTGTCATTTAGTGTTAAAGGATTTATTAAAAAAAATAATAGTGTTTTCATGCACCGTCTCTTTGAAAAAGCCAGCCGGCAATTCAGCATCGGTACCCGACAATTTAGAATAGAAAGAATAGAGCATCACACATAGATTAGATACATAGAAACATGTCAGTCACATATATAAGAAGTACAGTGATAGTGTTGATTACTGTACTTGTCATTTAGTGCCAGCTGACATCAAGCCCAGGTTAATAATGGAGAGGCGTCTATAAGTAATTACTAACCCCATAGTCAAAGTTAAAAAAAAAACACAAACACCCAAAATAAAGTCCTTTAATTGAAATAAACACACAATTCTTTAATGTTCTAAATTAAACCATACTTACCATCACGCCCATTCCAGCTGAAGCCAATGTCTTCTGCAATAAAATAATAAACCAACATCATACTTATCTTTCCATGGTTCCCACGACGGCTCCAGCTCTGCTACATTCACATGACAGGCTGGATCGCAGCCGAAAGCTGCCATCCAGCTTGCCATGCCGCAGACACTGAGAAGCGCAGGCATGCTTGCGCTCCTCAGTGTCTCGCTGTGACGGCATACAGATGAGCCGAGGTCATGTCCAATGAACTCGGCTCACCTCATGCACATCACTGACAGAGTGGGAAAATTCTCCTGCGCTTGCAGTGAGCGTGAGAGAATTCTCCTGCTGAAGCGCTGAGCGCAGGAGAATTTTCCAACGCTGTCAGTGACGTGCAAGAGGTGAGCTCATGTCCAATGAACTCAGCTCACCTCATGCACGTCACTGACAGCGTGGTAGAATTCTCCTGTGCTCAGCGCTTGAGCAGGAGAATTCTCCCACGCTGGGATGGCATTGAGATGACAGGCTGGATCTCAGCTGAGCGCTGCCATCCAGCTTGTCATCCTTCAGAGACACTGCAGAGCGCAAGCATGCCTGCGCTCTGCAGTGTCTATGAAGGATGGCATGCTGGATGGCAGCGCTCAGCTGCCATCCAGCCTGTCATCTCAATGCCATCCCAGCGTGGGAGAATTCTCCTGTTGAGCGCTGAGCGCAGGAGAATTTTCCCACACTGTCTGTGACATGCATAAGGTGAGCCGAGTTCATTGGACATGACCTCGGCTCATCTGGATGCCGTCACAGCCAGACACTGAGGAGCGCAAGCATGCCTGCGCTTCTCAGTGTCCGCAGCATGGCAAGCTGGATGGCAGCTTTAGGCTGCGATCCAGCCTGTCATGTCAATGTAGCAGAGCTGAAGCTGTCGTGGGAACCATGGAAAGGTAAGGATGAGGTTGCTTTATTATTTTACTTTTATTGCAGGAGATCGTTGGCTTCAGCTGGAATGGGCATGATGGTAAGTATGGTTTAATTTAGAACATTAAAAAATTGTGTGTTTATTTCAATCAAAGGACTTTATTCTGGGTGTTGTGTTTTTTTAAATACTTTACTAGAAATTCATGGCGGTCATGTCTAATATTGGCGTGACCCCATGAATTTTCGGGCTTAGGGCCAGCAGATAATGCCAAGCTGGCCCTAACCCCTTTATTACCCAGTGAGCCACCGCACCAGGGCCCTGGATGAGTTGGGTACAGCGCCAGAAGATGGCGCTTCTATGAACGCGCCATTTTCTGGGGTGGCTACGGACTGCAATTTGCAGCGGGGAGGGCCCAGAAAGCTTGGGCCTCCCTGCGCTGCCGATTCCAGCCCCCAGCTGCCTAGTTGTACCTGGCTGGACACAAAAATAGGGCGAAGCCCCACGTATTTTTTTTTAATTATTTCATGAAATTCATGAAATAATAAAAAAAAAGGGTTACCTATATTGTTGTATCCGGCCAGGTACAAATAGGCATCTGGTGGTTGGGGGCAGCCCGTTCCTGGATGCTGTACCTGGCTGGCATACAAAAATATGGCGAAGCCCACGTCAAAATTTTTGGGAAAAATGAATTAAAAAATAATAAAAAAAAAAATAAAATTTAGGAACTGCATCTTTATTAACCCCTGACGTGGAGGGGTTAATAAAGATGCAGTCCCTAAATGTGTTTTTTTTTTTACATTTTATTGAATTTTTCGCCAAAAATTTGACGTGGCCATCGCCATATTTTTGTGTCCAGCCAGGTACAGCAGGCAGGAACGGGCTGCCCCCAACCCCCAGATGCCTATTTGTACCTGGCTGGAAACAAAAATACAGCAAAGCCCTTTTTTAAATTATTTCATGAATTTCATGAAATAATGTTAAAAAAATTGCCATGGGGCTTTGCCCTATTTTTGTGTCCAGCCAGGTACAGCAGGCAGGAACGGGCTGCCCCCAACCACCAGCTGCCTATTTGTACCTGGCCGGACACAAGAATATAGGGAAGCCCTTTTTTCTTTAATTATTTCATGAATTTCATGAAATAATTTAAAAAAAAAATACGTGGGGCTTTCGCCCTATTTTTGTGTCCAGCCAGGTACATCTAGGCAGCTGGGGGCTGGAATCCGCAGCGCAAGGAGGCCCAAGCTTTCTGGGGCCCCCCCGCTGCAAACTGCGGTCCGCAGCCACCCCAGAAAATGGCGCGTTCATAGAAGCGCCATCTTCTGGCGCAGTACCCAACTCATCCAGGTCCCTGATGCGGTGGCTCACTGGGTAATAAAGAGGTTAGGGCCTGCTTGGCATTATCAGCTGGCCCTAAGCCCGAAATTCATGGGGTCACGCCAATATTAGACATGACCGCCATGAATTTCTAGTAAAGTATTTAAAAAAACACAACACCCAGAATAAAGTCCTTTAATTGAAATAAACGCACAATTTTTTAATGTTCTAAATTAAACCATACTTACCATCACGCCCATTCCAGCTGAAGCCAACGATCTCCTGCAATAAAAGTAAAATAATAAAGCAACCTCATCCTTACTTTTCCATGGTTCCCACGACAGCTTCAGCTCTGCTACATTGACATGACAGGCTGGATCGCAGCCAAAAGCTGCCATCCAGCTTGCCACGCCACAGACACTGAGAAGCGCAGGCATGCTTGCGCTCCTCAGTGTCTGGCTGTGACGGCATCCAGATGAACCGAGGTCATGTCCAATGAACTCGGCTCACCTCATGCACGTCACTGACAGCGTGGGAAAATTCTCCTGCGCTCAGCACTTCAGCACGAGAATTCTCCCACGCTGGAATGGCATTGAGATGACAGGCTGGATGGCAGCTGAGTGCTGCCATCCAGCATGCCATCCTTCATAGACACTGCAGAACGCAGGCATGCTTGCGCTCTGCAGTGTCTCTGAAGGATGACAAGCTGGATGGCAGCGCTCAGCTGTGATCCATCCTGTCATCTCAATGCCATCCCAGCGTGGGGGAATTCTCCTGCTCAAGCGCTGAGCGCAGGAGAATTCTCCCACGCTGTCAGTGACGTGCATGAGGTGAGCTGAGTTCATTGGACATGAGCTAACCTCATGCATGTCACTGACAGCGTCAGAAAATTCTCCTGCGCTCAGCACTTCGGCTGGAAAATTCTCTCACGCTCACTGCAAGCGCAGGAGAATTTTCCCACGCTGTCAGTGATGTGCATGAGGTGTGCTGAGTTCATTGGACATGACCTCAGCTCATCTTTATGCCGTCACAGCGAGACACAGAGGAGCACAAGCATGCCTGCGCTTCTCAGTGTCTGTGACATGGCAAGCTGGATGGCAGCTTTCGGCTGCGATCCAGCCTGTCATGTGAATGTAGCAGAGCTGAAGCTGTCGTGGGAACCATGGAAAGGTAAGGATGATGTTGCTTTATTATTTTACTTTTATTGCAGAAGACATTGGCTTCAGCTGGAATGGGCGTGATGGTAAGTATGGTTTAATTTATAACAATAAAGAATTGTGTGTTTATTTCAATTAAAGGACTTTATTCTGGGTGTTTGTGTTTTTTTTTAACTTTGACTATGGGGTTAGTAATGGGGGTGTCTTATAGACGCCTCTCCATTACTAACATGGGCTTGATGTCAGCTGGCATTATAAGCTGACATCAACCCCAGCCCTATTACCCCACTGCCACAGCTACAGGGCAGTGGGAAGAGCGAGACTAAGTGCCAGAATTGGCGCATCCTATGGATGCGCCATTTCTGGGGCGGCTGACGGCTGGTGTTTCTAGCATGGGAGGGGGCCAATATTCATGGCACCCTTCCTGGGCTATTAATATCAGCCCCCAGCTGTCTGCCTTGCCTTTGCTAGCTATTAAAATAGGGGGGACCCCACGTCATATTTTTGGGGGTCCTCCATTTTAATAGCTAGTAAAGGCTAGGTATTCAGCTGGGGGCTGATATTAGTAGCCTGGGAAGCTCCGTGGGTATTACCCCCTTCCCAGGCTTCAAACATCTGCCCCAGCCGTCTGCTTAACCTCCGCTAGAGACTAAAATTATGGGGAACCCCACGCCAATTTTATTTTAAATAAATCCTTTATTTTAACACTAAATGACAAGTACAGTAATCAACACTGTCACTGTACTTCTTATATATGTGACTGACATGTTTCTATGTATCTAATCTATGTGTGATGCTCTATTCTTTCTGTTATAAATTGTCGGGTACCGACGCTGAATTGCCGGCCGGCTTTTTTAAAGAGACGGTGCATGAAAACACTATTATTTTTTTTTATAAATCCTTTAACACTAAATGACAAGTACAGTAAGCAACACTATCACTGTCCTTCTTATACAGTATATGTGACTGACATGTTTCTATCTATCTAATCTATGTAATCTATGTGTGAAGCTCTATTCTTTCTGTTGTAAATTGTCGGGTACCGGTGTATGCCGCTGATGAATTGCCGGCTTTTCATGTAATACATTCTACATTATTCTTAGTTGTTTTCCTTCATGTAGAATTAACCTACAAGGAAAGAAAGGGTTTATTTTCATTCCGATATTTGTGTCCCATTGACTTGCATTGGTTTCCGGTATCGGAATCGGCGATATCCGATATTTTTTGGGTATCGGTCCGATCCAATCCAATCCGATATTTCCCGATATCGGAAGGTATCGCTCAACACTAGTGATCTGTTAGTCACTGACAGGGGGCAATTGGTGGCTGGGGAAATCGGTAGAAGGACTTGAGCGCTGTAAGTTCAGTGCCAGTCCTGTTGTAAATGCAGCCCATTTGTATCAAGAATTACAGATGGATTTCTCAAAAAAAAAAACCCACGGATTTCTAAAGCAAAAGTAGTCATTCAATCAACATTACAGTAACTTACTTTACATAGATGACAGTTTGGGGAGTAAAGATCTGCAGCTAGGTTCCCTTTAAGAATAAAAAAAAGAACTACACATTTTTCTTACTTTATTCCATCATTTAATAACCCTTGACAAAAACTGAAAAAAGAACTGTTTAGCAGGTAAAGGTAAAGAAGAAAAGATTTAAATAGTATTTATTAAAAGATATGTATGATTCCAATAAAGGTAAATATAGTAACACCAACTCAGAATATATACCGTATGTACCTTGTTTCTTAACCCTAGAACGCATACCTGGGGCCTCGCAGGCCCGCCCTGTTAATTGTTTTCTATTTTCTGCAAGATTTCTTTAGTTAGAATTTTGAAACTCTAGGTATTCCTCAGGTATATAGTTGTTTGTCATTTCCAGTTGGTCATTTATTTATTATTTGCACACTGGCCTACAAGGCCCCAGGTATGTGAAAGTGTAGATTTTTATGGTCATAAGTTCTAAGGTTAAAGGTTCTGCTCTATTTTTCTAATTATGTATATTTTAAAAAAATATATATATTCTTTAATCAATAACTTATGCAGGTATGCATTATATTTCCATAACTAAATTTAACATTTTCAGAACATACTTTCTGAGCATGTTTCCTCTCCTTTTGCATATATTACAGATAAATCCATACTTGGTAGGAACTTCTAAATTAAAGCACCTATTACAAAGAACTGGAGCTGCAAAGAAAAATTCCTGAAAAGCGAGCCTAGGAGACAGAAAACATCTTGAAATTTATGAACAGCATAAATCACAGTTTACATGAGACTTATGCTGTAAAATAGGCAGAGGGAAGGAAAATCTGATATACAAGAAGATATACATGAAAATCTCACACTATACAAATACTATATCATATTCAAGTCCTGCATAAATTATAGACTTGCTTTGTATTTCGGCATTCAATTTTATTATAATTTTAATAATAATCAATATAATTGTAACAGTATAATTGAAATATAATTTTAATAATAATATCAATAAATGCAGACCGGGATGTTTAGCGATACCTGAACAATAACTAATTGACATATGCTTATAATAAATCTATAAAAATGTCATCAGTGAATGTGTTGAATGACATCAAGTCCGTGTCTCATTTGTAAAGATTGATTGTAAATAAATTAAAAGTACTAATCTGCACAATGTAGCTGGGTTTAGAGACTACAGAAGACCTGGTTTGTCAGCATAAGAAGGAGGTGACCATTGTAATGTGGTTTGCTAATTAAAGGTATTTAGGAATTTATTTATAATGACATTTCTTTTACATAAGTTTTTTTCCAACACTGGAACTCCTTAAAGATGCCCACTCAACAAAGAATGCATACATTTTTAATGAAGAAAAGTAAATGAGTCACTTCCAGACACTTCTCTCAGTGAATTACCTGCTGTGGTAACAGGGGATCCCACATACTTGTACATCAGTTGTCGTGGAGGAATCTAATGATCCCCACATGCATTAAATGGTTGTATTGTAAGGTGCCCCAGCGAGGTAGTCGTGGGCGAGTTGTGATCCCTGCTCGTTTTGACACCTTACAGACAATTCGTGTCCTCCCTCTGATGTGTGACTGTGCATGTGACATTCTTCACTTACGTCACACGATCCGGTTGTAGCTGTCTCCAGACATTTCTCTTCTGGGACCAGGGCAGTAATAATTTCAGAGGACACAAAGTTATTAACCATAACTGGGGCTTTACTTGGGGGAAAGGAGTAATTACAATATTTACAGTCTGGTAGATTGGATAAGGCCCAACAGGTTCTTGTCTCCCATACAGGTGATAAAATCATCTTCAGCCCTGGTGCCCTCTTTAGGTGAAGCATCTCTCTGTTTCTATTCCTTAGCCTAAGAGATGGTTCCTCACCAGTGACAGTGTGCCCAGATCCTTTATCTCCCTCATGGCTTATCCTGGAGTCCTATCTTCCTCTGCTACCTGCAGACTAGAAGTGCCCCGGGTCCTCAATACCTCCGTTGAGTTTCTCCGGCCGGCTAACGGGACTCCTGCTGAGAAGATATTCACACTACGGATTCACTGTCTGAGGGTAGAGAGCCCCCGTCTACCCTAGCAGCTAATTTCCCTGAACGTCCGCACATAAGAGTTCCTGTCACGTCCCTTACAGGGCTTCAACTGAACTCAAAAATAATGGCTGCAGCTATTTTTAGCACACCCAGAGGCTCCACCCACTAAGCCATCTGCTTAGCAACTGCCTTGCCTCTCACTGACAACTATGCCCAGCAGTGGCATCTTGTGGCTGATAAAAAGTACTGCAGCCCTACAAGGAATTATATCTAACCTCTAGACATGCCCAATGTCTATCCCTGTCACTACGCTTCCCCCTTACTCTACTGACTGCGCCACTTAAATTAATCCCGTAACATGACATAAGAGCAGTTCAGAGAGTGCCTAACTATGGGGATATGTAATTCTACCTACTTCAGTCCCAGGGGAAGGTTACACCCTTCCTCACTATTACAGTATGATCTTGTCAGAATTGCAGGGATTTGCCAGTGTGAACATAACAGCAGATTCATGCTGACAGAACCACATGTAGCATAAATCTGACACTGGCTTTGTCATTGCAGCTGTGTATGGTCCCAGCCGGGGACCATGTATTTCGGATAACTAGTCCAAGGAGACAGTCCTCAGTGGCTTCTTTCCACCCAGCTCCACTAGGCTGACAGGTCTTTCCATGTAAGACTGACAGACCTGTAAGACTAGAGGAACAGGATGGGCAGAAGCCACAGACACAGGTCTCTTGGACTACTCATGCGAGCTGCATGGTTCCCTGGCCAGTCTTTAAAAGTGTTCTCTGAATGCTGCAGCGTTTCAGAGTAAAATATACATGGCTGCAATAATGCAGTCACTGTCTGATTCATGCTGTCCATGCTGACAGGCTCCCTTTAATATGTCTGGGAAACTAAAATTTGTATGTAGTGTTGTGGTGCAGTGAGAAGCCACACAATTTTCCTCTGAAGATCCAAAGACAGCAAGTTTCAACAGAGATTGTAGCAAAAATAACATTATACTCGGATCTCCTTATGCTTTTGGGGCTGCCTTACATTTTGCCCCATTAGTTTTAGCATCAGTCACATGTCTCATCCTGCCTACTCCATACTGAGCCTGCCATGCTTCTCTTCCTCTCCACTTTGAGTCCCCAATGCTATCCTCTTTCCATACAGAGCCCCCCTGCTGCCCCTTTTCCATACTAAGCCCCCTCATTCTACCCTCTCTCCATACTGAGCCCCCCATGGTACTTTCTCTCTATACTATACTACCATACACCCTTGTATTTACAGTGCTATGACAGTTTGAAAAAGACTTAGTGAGTCCACACATCACGTATGGTCACGAACAGAGATGCAGCGTTCAAGTTTTTGCAATTTTACCAATTTTCTCAATAAGTCTATAGTTTTGCATGACCTCTGAGTGTGCAATGGAAATCTTTTTCTATATATCTTTTTTATAGCAGCAGCTACAGTATTAATCATTTACAAGACCATTTACAGTTTCATATGTTACAGAATTGCAATGTACAGTGGCATGTAAAAGTTTGAGCACCCCAGGTCAAAATTACTGTTGTTGTGAACAGTTGAGCAAGTTGAAGATGAAATGATCTCTAAAAGGCCTAAAGTTTTAGATGACACATTTCCTATCTATTTAGAGACAAAAATATATATATAGTCATCTTTTATATTTTCAAAATTACAAAAAGGAAAATGGGCTGATGCAAAAGTCTGGGCACCCTGCATTGTTATAGTACCTAGTAGCAACCCCTTTTCAAAGAATAACAGTTTGTAAACGCTTTTGTAGCAAGAGTCTTTTAAATCTTGTTTGAGGGATTTTCATCCATTCTTCTTTGGAAAATTATTCCATATCTGTGAGATTACTGGGTCGTCTTGCATGCACTGCCACAGATTTTCAATAATATTCAGATCAGAGGACTGTGAGGGACATTGTAAAACCTTCCGTTTGTGCCTTTTGAGGTAGTTTATTGTGGATTTTGACGTGTGTTTAGGATCATTGTCCATTTGTAGAAGCCATCCTCTTTTCAACTTCAGCTTTTTCACAGATGGTGTTATGTTTGCATCAAGAATTTGTTGAAATTTCATTGAACCCATTCTTCCCTCTACCTTTGAAATGTTCTCGGTGCCATTGGCTGCAGCACAACCCCAAAGCATAATTGATCCACTCCCATGCTGAATGGTTGGCGAGATATTCTTTTCCTGAAATTCTGTGCCCTTTTTTCTCCACACATACCTTTTGATCATTGTGGCCAAAGAGTTCTATTTTAACCTCATTGGTCCACAGGACTTGTTTCCAAAATGCATCAGGCTTGTTTAGATGTTCTTTTGCATACTTCTGATGCTGAATTTTATGGTGAAGACGCAGGAGAGGTTTTCTTCTGAACTGAGGAACCGAGGAAAGGGCAACTTGAAAACGCTTTGCTATCTTATAGCTTTCTCCTGCATTGTAGGCCTCCACCATTTTCATTTTCAGAGTGCTAGGCAGCTGATTAGAAGAACCCATGGCTACTGTTTTTTTGGCACAAGGTTAGAGGAGGCTGGGTTTTTAAAAAGCTGGGAATTTTGTATCAGATGCCCAAATGTTTGCATCGGCCCATTTTCCTTTTTGTAATTTTTACAAAGGAAAAAATGACTACATATATATTGCCTAAAATACAAAAGAAATGTGTCATCTTTAACTTTAGGCCTTTTGGAGATCATTTCATCTTCAACTTGCTCAGTTGTTCACAATAATAGTGATTTTGACCAGGGGTACCCAAACTTTTACATGCCACATATTGTAAATATCGGATGCTATAGTGTGGCTCCATATGGTAGTCACATCCGATTTACGGAAGAAACTAGTACATGCTGCGATTTTTTTCACAAGCAGATTTGGTCAGTAAAAAGTAGGTCATCTGCACTGCCCCATTGAATGACATTGGTTAGAGTGTGGACCGTTATTTTTGCGGACAGCACTCGGTTCGAAAATTCGGTCGTGCGCATGAGCCCTTATCTTTTTGGTGACTTTAACGCAACATTCAACATGTGGGTGAAATAACATAATAATTTGACTCAGTTATATCAATTATTTATAGATTTTTTAATTGATTGATTTTTTTCACATAATAAAATAATGTGTAAAGGGAAAAAAGTTGTATTACATTTTGTTTTTCCACAATTATTAAACTTGTTTGAAAATATTTTTCAGTTCTGCAAGGCTACTCTGATCTGATCGCTTTTATAATGCAGTGGAATACAAATAAACCTTTGCTGACAGGTTAAAAAGAACAGATTAAACAAAATAATGGCAAAGGGGGGCTACAATGGAGAAATATTGTAGCAATCTGATTCCTATGAAGACACAGATTTACTATATACAGCTCTGAGAATATGATAGAAAAAATAATTTTTTTTGGTAAAATATTAGTATGCAAAAGTTGCAAAACATAAAAAAATATCTATTCTGGCATTTACTGTAATTGTACTGATCTGAAGAATCAAGTTGAGTTAATATTGTGAACATTGTGAACAGAGTAAAGAATAAAAAAATAAAATAATTGCTGTATTTTGTTCATTCTGCCTCCAAAAAATTGGAATAGGAAAACAATAAAAAATTGTTATGTACCTCAAAATGGCATTAAAGAAACTTTAACTGATCCCACAAAAAAAAAGCTCTCATACTGGCTCTATTAGTACAAAAATAAAGTTACAGCTCTCAAAATATAGTTTTGAAAAAAAATTAGGGGTAACTACTAGCAGCAATGGTTCATTTCACTTCAGACAGAAACCACAATGTGATAATGTCTGTAAAGCGCTGTGGAATTAATAGCATTTTATAAGTGAGTAAACTAAATAAATAAAGGTAAGTGCTCAGCAACAAGCACAACATAAATTTGAACATAGCTTTATAAGTTATCTAAATTTTTATGTACCCAAATTGTGGTACCAAAAACTGTCAAAGGAAAAATACTGGGGTTCCTTGTTACTAGTACCACAAAGGCTCTTAAAACACGACATAGCCCCCCCCCCAAAAAAAAAAATATGGTACCACTCCCTTCTGAGCCCCGAAGTGTACTTAGACAGCAGTTAGTATCCACATGTATGACACTTATGTAGGGTGGAGGGTGCAGTTAACAGTTCGTGGGGTGTGTGTTTCCAAAAGCACAAACTAGCCTCAGTGTATTTGGCACTATTGCAATTTTTATTATGCCTATTTCTAGAAAACTCCTGTTACGCCAAAATAGTAACTGTATCCTCAGATGAATTCCCTAAGTGGTCTACTTTCCAAAATGGGATCCCTTGTGGGAAGATTCTGCTGGTCTAGCCCCCTAGGGGCTCGGCAAATGTCGCCAGCAAACTATTCCAAGAACATCTTTGCTACAAAAGTCAAATGGTGCTCCTTCCCTTTCAAGATCTGTCGTGTGACCAAACAGTACTTTCCAATTGTGCATTGATACATTTGGGACAAGTTTATTTAAAAATTACAGGGTCCATTTTCTCCTGCTATTACCCAATGTGAAAATGAGAAATCTTTGTCTAAAACAACATTTTAGTGGAAAAAATGTTTTCCTCTTCATAGCCTAATATTATAAAATTCAATGAAACTACTGTGGCTTCAAAATGCTCACCACACCCCTGGATTGATTCATTGTGGGGAATAGTTTATAAAATGGGGTCTCTTTTCGAGGGGTTCTGCTGTTCTGGTACCTCAGGGGCTATGCCAATGTGACATGACACACACAAGTCATTCCAGCAAAATCTGTACTCCTTCCCTTCTGAGCTTTGCAGTCTGCCCGTGTAGATGTGTAAGCCGAACATGTCATAGGCACTAATGCAGCCCAATACCATCAGATACAGGCTTTTGAACTGTGCGCTGATAACAAGCTTGATGGTCCCTCTCCTCTTGTTAGTCCACAGGACATGGCATTCATGGTTTCCGTAAAGAATTTCACATTTTGATTCATCTGACCACAGAATAGTTTTCCATTTTGCCTCAGTCCATTTCAAAAGAGCTCTGGCCTAGAGAAGACAGCAGCGTTTCTGGATTGTGTTGATATATGGCTTCTTCTTTGTATGACATAACTTTAATTTGCAATTTTTCATTGCACAGTAAATTGTGTTAACATACAATGATTTCTGGAAGTATTCCTGATTCCATGTCCCTTGTGGAAATGGATTTCTCCAGAATCTATGAATCTTTTGATGATATCATGCATTACAGATGGTGGGATATTCAAAGTCTGCAATTTTACTTTGAGGAAAACTTTTCTAAAAATTGTTCCATAATGATGTTTAAATACAGTTGGTCACAGATTGTTGAACCTCTGACAATCTTTATTCTGAGAGATTCTTTTGCTCTTCTACAAAGTCACGTGACTTAGTTGAATATTGACCCTCCAACTGTTTTTTATTTAAAATTGGGTTTCAATTAGCTATTTTGTGTGGTATAACTATTTGTTTTCAGGGCATAATACTTCAAAGTAAAAAAATTGCTAAGTTTTTATAATTTTTACAAATTTCAGATACATTTATAAATAAATGCAAATCACATAGAACCTAAATTTACAACAAACATAAAATACAATGTGTTGGAATCACTGGGATATGTATGTCGTATTCCAAAGTTATTACCGCATAACGTAGCACGTCAGATTTGAAAAATTTGGCCTGGTCAGGAAGATGAAATCTGGTTTTGGCAATAAAGGGTTAAGCACATTTAATTGCTAAGAAAAAGTTATTGCAAAAGTTATGATGCCCTACTATCAAGTTATCAAAGAACTGTCATGTAGTATTTAATAGATAGAATTTAGATGCACCGAAATGTAGTTAGCAGAAAACTTCAAATGGTGATTAAAGAAGGACCACAATGCAGATTTCTTCACCAATCAAATTAATTTAATGTGTTACAGCGCCATTACAGCCATGTCTTTACTTCACATTACAAAATCATACTGACAGGTTCTCTTTAAAGAAGTTGGCAATTGTATATTTTAACAAATGTTTTTGGGACACACATTTTGGGGGTGCAGTCTGTCAGGAAGGCTGCACTATCAAGTACTGGAGAAGAACTTGCAAAGTTTATAGGTTAGTATTAGATTATTTCATTAATTTATGTCCCCAGCATATCTGTTAAAATAAAGAAAATATGGACAATCTTGTTAAGTTATCTGACTCAATCAGTTTTCCGACTATAAAAACCTGTTGACACAAGTATATAATTGTTCCCCTCATTTATCACCATTTTTCTTACACAAGCTGCATACATTTCTGTGACCTTTATTCACAGAATGAATCTTATTTTCCACAAAGATACAAATGACCCAAGAGAGCCAAGAGAAGAAACAAAAGACCAAAGGCAAAAGAAGCACAGCCAATTATTGATTAACGTGTCTGCAAATGATTTAGCTAGTAAAAGAAGAGCTAGACCAGGCAGACTGAATATCAAAATGTTCCATGCAGAAATTTAACTTACAGCTTATGGACCTCAACGCAAAATCTTGTATGAGACCCTCAAACAATTATGTGCCATGTTTAATATTTATATTATATTTATATATCATTTGGCTGAGATGACTTTGCTACCTCCTCATATAGATATCTTTACCTTTTAGATCCTTACATTTCTAAAAATATTGAACTTTATTTCCAGTGTCCATAGAAGAACAATGGATATGCCCGTGATAATTTTTTTAGTTGATTTTAAGGTCATTATTAGCACTATAGAGTTTATAATAAATGCTTTTGATGTGTTCATATTAGTATTCGAGTCTACCGACAGAAATCACTATGATTTATTATTGCTTTTCGTATTAGTCCATAAAAAAGTATAAGCTGTAATAGTGACTCTTTGTTTAATGACAGAAGTCTGTAGTGATGTTCATTGACATTTTCCTTTTTCTTTTGCATATTGCTAGGTTGTTGTAGAATACATTGTAAAGTCAAGGCCAAAAGGTTTTAGATGTGACACAAATTTTAGTTTACACAAAGTTTGCTGCTTTTGGGTCTATTAGCCAGACTTTATATGATTACTGAAGTGCAATTCTAAGTAGTGTTGAGCGATACCTTCCGATATCGGGAAATATCGGATCGGATTGGATCGGACCGATACCCAAAAAATATCGGATATCGCCGATTCCGATACAGGAAACCAATGCAAGTCAATGGGACACAAATATCGGAATGAAAATAAACCCTTTCTTTCCTTGTAAGTTAATTCTACATGAAGGAAAACAACTAAGAATAATGTAGACTGTATTACATGAAAAGCCGGCAATTCAGCAGCGGCATACACCGGTACCCGACAATTTAGAACAGAAAGAATAGAGCATCACACATAGATTAGATAGATAGAAACATGTCAGTCACATATATAAGAAGTGCAGTGACAGTGTTGCTTACTGTACTTGTCATTTAGTGTTAAAGCATTTATTATAAATAATAAATCCTTTAACACTAAATGACAAGTACAGTAAGCTGAGCGCTGCCATCCAGCTTGTCATCCTTCAGAGACACTGCAGAGCGCAGGCATTATGGGAACTTCCGATTACAGTATTCGATATTCTAAAAGTATCGGAACTCAGTATCGGAACTCCGATACCGCGAATATCGGTCGATACCCGATATTTCGGTATCGGAATGCTCAACACTAATTCTAAGCATTTTTATGTACAGTATCTTTTTACACTATTTTTGACACATACATTAAAGGGAATCTATCACCCCCTGGGCGATATCAGACCTCTACTATGGCCAAACAGGATATAGAAAAGTAAATCTATACATACCTGTATGGCCCATAGTAGAGGTCTGATTGCAGAGAAAAGCACTTCAATTCTTTTTTCCACAGGCTTGGCGTCCGGGGGACGTCAAGCAATTCCCACCTATGTGCTTATTAATCCCCTAAATCCCCGCCTCTCTGCTTAATTATCATATCCCCCCCCAGCACATCACAGGGCCCTGCGACAGGCCCTGTAACGTGCACTGTGCTCCCTGACTTACGGGCATGAGCAAAGCGCCGCTCACATAGAGCGTGCTTTGCTTCATCCCGGCCCCGTCTCTCCGTGCTCTGGGCCGCAAGTTTCTATTGCGCAGGTGTCGGGGGTCACTGTCACTTTCCGGTGCCTGCACAATCGAAACCTGCAGCGCTGAGCACAGGCAGATGGGGCAGGGATGAAGCAAAGCGTGCTCTATGTGAGCGGCGCTTTGCGCATGCCTGGAAGTCAGGGAGCACAGTGCACATCACAGGGCCTGAGTATAGAGGTCTGATATCACCCAGGGGGGTGACAGATTCCCTTTAAGTTTATGCCAAGACTCAAATATGTACAGTGTTGAATAGAGATGAGAGGATAAATCCACAGTGAAATGAAGTAAAGCTGCTGCTGTTGGAACTGCCGTTGCTGGGCCCAAACTGCCAAGCAGTTCCTTGCCTGCCTGTCTTAACTTTCCACCATCCTGCTCCTGCCATAGCCATGGCACAGTCACATCATCCACCATCTACTCACTTTCTCATCCCTGTCCTCCTCACCTGTCGCCCATGTCAAGCAACTAACACACTTCCACAAAAACCTTGCACATCTACACACTCACACACACTCTGACTCTATTCTACCACTTGCATCCATATCCTCACTCCACTACACAGATGGCGCCACTGCCTTCTACAATGCCACTCTTGCATCAGCTATTGACTCGGTCGCTTCTCTCGTGCATGGCAGAGTGCGATGAATCAATAGACCGCCCTGGCACAATAACCTCACTGAAAAGCTTCGGCAAGTGGCCAGGGTTGCAGAGCAGCGTTGGAAGAAGACACATTTGCAAGATGACTTCACTACATTCAAACAAGTAATACTCACTTTCAAATCAGCCCTCACCTCTGCTAAACAGGCCTACTTCACAAATCTTCCTTATCCTACAACTCCAAACAGTTATTCAGCACTTTTAGCTTCCTCACTGAAAAGCTTCGGCAAGTGGCCAGGGTTGCAGAGCAGCGTTGGAAGAAGACACATTTGCAAGATGACTTCACTACATTCAAACAAGTAATACTCACTTTCAAATCAGCCCTCACCTCTGCTAAACAGGCCTACTTCACAAATCTTCCTTATCCTACAACTCCAAACAGTTATTCAGCACTTTTAGCTTCCTCCTCGCCTTCCGCTGCCCCCTATGACCTCCCTCATCTCTGCAGAGGACTTTGCCACACACTTAAAAAATAAGATAGACAAACAAGGCAAGTCTTTACTGTTCAACCACCACAACCCCTTGGTATACCAGACCACCGCCCTTCCCCCATAACCTCCCTCTCCAACATCACTGAAGGAGAACTTACTCATCTCTCCAAATCACACCTCACCACTTGTGCACTTGACCCCATCCCACCTCCTCCCCAACCTCACTACCCCACTTATCCCGGCCCTAACCCACCATTTCAATCTATCACTAATCTCTAGTACCTTCCCTTCTGCTTTCAAACATGCCACAATCACGCCTATCCTCAAAAAGCCATCTGTAGCGTCGGCGTCCCTGCCCTCTGCTAGGCAGGGACGCTGTTCCCCTCACCTCTCTGCTCCGAGCCCGGCGTCCTCCTCCCGCTCTGCTGGCAGCGCGCGCTCCTTCCCGGCCACTGTGCTTAGGGCGCGCGCGCGCTCCCTCACTCTTAAAGGGGCCGCGCGCGCCGTCCTAAGGAGTCCCCGGCCAATGGCCGGAGGACTTCACCATATATAAGGCACCTCCTCCAAAATGGAGGTGCCCGAGCAATGTTGTTGCACTGTTCACTACTCTGCTTCAGCCCTCAGGTCCCGTTGCCAGTTACCTGCCTGATTCCTGCCAGAGTCCTGCCAGTTTGCTGTCTGTTTCCTGCCTGATATTCCTGCTACCTGCTTGCTAGCCTGAGGTCCGACGGTCTGCCTTCCTACTCCTGTCAGTCTGTCTATGGACCAGCTTGGCCGCTCACCTGGGAGCGCACATCTGCTACCTGCCTGCTAGTCTTCCTGGAGGCTCTGCCGTCACGTGCTGTGACCACCTGCTATTCCAGAGACTCCTGCCCGCTCACCTGGGAGCGCACATCTGCTACCTGCCTGCTAGCCTTCCTGGAGGCTCCGCCGTCACGTGCTGTGACCACCTGCTATTCCAGAGACTCCTGCCCGCTCACCTGGGAGCGCTCCTCCGCTACCTGCCTGCTTGCCTACCCGGAGGCTCCGCCGTCACGTGCTGTGACCACCTGCTATTCCAGAGACTCTTGCCCGCTCACCTGGGAGCGCTCATCTGCTACCTGTCTGTTGGTCTTCCTGGAGGCTCCGCCGTCACATGCTGTGACCACCCGATTATCCAGAGACTCTCGCCTGCTCACCTGGGAGCTCACGTCTATCATCTGCCGCCACAGGTCGTACCAATCCTTTACCCAGAGACTACCCCAGTCACTTGCCGTGACCTCCTGCCCGTTCATCCAGAGACTGCCCCGGTCACTTGCCGTGACCTCCTGCCCGTTCATCCAGAGACTGCCCCGGTCACTTGCCGTGACCTCCTGCCCGTTCATCCAGAGACTGCCCCGGTCACTTGCCGTGACCTCCTGCCCGTTCATCCAGAGACTGCCCCGGTCACTTGCCGTGACCTCCTGCCCGTTCATCCAGAGACTGCCCCGGTCACTTGCCGTGACCTCCTGTCCGTTCATTCAGAGACTGTCCCAGTCACCTGCTGTGACTGCCTGCCCGTCTACCCTGGTCGCCACCCGCTCCCTTACAAGGACCGCCCCCTTGTATAGTAGCTCAGAGGTTCCGCCTCCCAGACCCGTTACAGTTTGCTCGGGCCATGGAACCCGGTGGCACCCAAGCTCCCTCGCTCTCGGACCTCTGTCATGAACTGTCCCGTCAGAGGTCCCAACAGGAGTCCATCCTGGGTCACCTGCGGAATGTCAATTCTCGCCTGGACACTCTGACTGCTCCACCAGCAACCACCGCCAGTGCCATGACTCGCAACCCGGCAGCTCCGCTGCCCACCAATACCATGGTATCCTACCCCGGACCCCGGCTTTCTGCACCTCCTCGCTTCGGAGGCGACTCCGCCCAGGCTCGGGGCTTCATAAATCAGTGCACCCTGCACTTTGAACTCCTGTCCCACCAGTTTAACTCCGACCGGGCCAAAATTGCCTTCATCATGTCCCATCTCACCGGGGAGGCCCTGGCCTGGCTAAATCCTCTATGGGAGAGAGGAGACCCCCTGGTGTCCGACTTGCCTGCCTTTCTCATGGCTTTCCGGAAAGTCTTCGACGAACCCGGACGGAAGACCTCATCCACATCATCTCTGCTACGCCTCCGTCAGGGAAGTCTCACCGTGGGCCAATATGCCATACGGTTCCGTACCCTTGCCTCGGAGCTGGCCTGGGATAACGACGCTCTGGTATCCGTCTTCTGGGAGGGTCTGTCCGGCCGTATTAAAGATGAACTTGCCGGTCGGGACATTCCTACCACTCTCGATGACCTAATAACTCTTGCCACCCGGATTGACCTACGGTTCCAGGAGCGTGCCAAAGAGGTCACCCGTGAGAGGAGGTTTCCACGTCTAGCTCCTACTTTTCAGAAATCCGTCTCTCCCCAGGTACACTCTCCTGAGCCTATGCAGGTCGACCAGACCAAGATGGTCAAAACCCGTCAGGACTTACGCCGTGCCGAAGGGAGCTGCTTCTACTGTGGCAGTAAGGAGCACCGGATCCGTACCTGCCCGGAGAGGTCGGGAAACGCCTGTGTCTAGGTTCGCTCAGAGAGGTCAACCTAGACAAGAATAAATCCTCTCCATCTCTGCTACTGTCAGTCTCTATTATCTGCGGGGAGAATCGTTATTTCGAACTAGCCCAACTTGACTCTGGAGCGGCTGGGAATCTTATCTCACAGTCCCTGGTAGAAAAATACCGCATTCCCACCAAACCTCTGGCTGTACCATTATCTGTTGCTGCTGTGGATGGGGGCCTCTTACCACGTCCCATCCAACTCATCACCGAATCCGTTACTCTGCAGGTGGGAATGCTGCATTCTGAGAGCATCTCTTTTCATGTTGTGCCTGGACTCTCTCACGCCCTCTTACTAGGTCTACCTTGGATCCAGAGACATGCACCCGTGCTTGACTGGCAGACCGGAGAAGTCCTTCGCTGGGGACAGGACTGTCATAAGACTTGTTTGGTTCCTGTTCATCCCGTCCGTCCTTCTCCTACCCCAACTAATCTACCTGGACTTCCGATTCCCTATTGGTCATTTGCTGATGTCTTTAATAAAAAGGAGGCAGAGACATTACCCCCTCATAGACCATACGACTGTCCTATCGACCTGTTACCCGGTACTACTCCTCCCCGTGGGCGTATTTACCCATTGTCCGCTGCTGAGACCCGGTCGATGTCCGAATATATTGAGGAGAATTTGGCCAGGGGATTCATCCGGAAATCTACCTCCCCAGCGGGAGCAGGCTTCTTCTTCGTAAAAAAGAAGGACGGCTCTCTCCGTCCCTGTATAGTCTATAGAGGCCTTAACCAGATCACGGTGAAGAATAAGTACCCCCTTCCGCTCATTCCAGAATTATTTGATCGCCTGAGGGGGGCTAGAGTCTTCACCAAACTGGACCTCCGTGGGGCGTACAACCTGGTCCGTATCCGTCAAGGGGATGAATGGAAGACTGCATTCAACACCCGGGACGGCCACTATGAATATCTGGTAATGCCCTTTGGTCTCTGTAACGCTCCTGCCGTCTTTCAAGAGTTGGTCAATGACATCTTCCGGGACCTTCTCTACTCCTGCGTTGTGGTGTACCTGGACGGCATCTTGGTCTTCTCTCCGGATCTCCAGACTCACCGGAGGGACGTTCGTCAGGTCCTGCTCAGGCTCAGGCAGAACCACCTCTTCGCTAAATATGAGAAGTGCCTCTTTGAGCAGACCTCGCTTCCGTTTTTGGGCTACATTATTTCTCAGACCGGCCTATGAATGGATCCAGAGAAACTGTCTGCCATCGAGAAATGGCCCCGACCGGAGGGGTTGAAGGCCATTCAGCGGTTCCTGGGCTTCGCCAACTACTATCGCCTCTTCATACCGCACTTCTCTTCCCGGACTGCCCCAATTTCCGCGCTCACCCGTAAGGGTACTAGTCCCAAAGAGTGGCCGCCCGAAGCAGAGGAGGCCTTTCTTTCCTTAAAACAGGCCTTCTCTTCCGCCCCGGTGCTGCATCGTCCGGACGGCAACAAGCAGTTCTTTCTGGAGGTTGACGCCTCCTCCTCTGGAGCCGGAGCTGTACTTACTCAAAAATCTTCTTCCGGGAGGATGGTAACTTGCGGCTTCTTCTCCAAACTCTTCTCCTCTTCTGAGCGCAATTATTCCATAGGAGACCGAGAGTTATTGGCCATCAAGCTGGCATTGGAGGAGTGGCGTTACCTACTCGAGGGGGCTCTTCATCCGGTAATAATTTACACTGACCACAAGAACTTGGCTTATCTCCAGCATGCCCAGAGACTTAATCCGCGCCAAGCCCGGTGGTCCTTGTTTTTTGCTCGCTTTGATTTTGTTCTACATTTTCGCCCGGCTGACAAGAACATCAAAGCAGACGCCTTGTCCCGATCCTTTCTGGTATCTGATCTCGAGGAAGAACCTAAACATATCATCGATCCCGCCAGAGTAATGCAGGTGGCTCCCGTGAGTCTAAATCGTCTCCCTCCCGGTAAGACGTTCGTATCGGTACCTGATCGGGAGAAGATCCTACACTGGGGTCATTCGTCTAAACTAGCTGGCCACGCCGGTCAGAAAAAGACTCTCCAGCTTGTTTCCCGGCACTACTGGTGGCCTAACCTGCGCAAGGATGTAATAGACTTTGTTTCTGCCTGTGTGTCCTGTGCCCGCAATAAAGTTCCGAGACACCTGCCAGCCGGTCGCCTTCTTCCTCTGCCTGTACCTGCTGCCCCCTGGCAGCATATAGCGATGGACTTCATAACTGATCTTCCCGTCTCTGTAAGGTTGTACGGTCATTTGGGTGGTCGCTGACCGCTTTTCCAAGATGGCTCACTTCATTCCCCTGCCAGGCCTCCCGTCTGCACCCGAGATGGCTAAAGACTTTATCCGCCACATCTTCCGTTTTCATGGCCTGCCCCGTCACATCGTGTCGGATCGTGGGGTACAGTTCACTTCTCGTTTCTGGAGAGCCACTTGTAAATTGCTAGACGTCACCCTGGACTTCTCCTCCGCTTACCACCCACAGTCTAATGGTCAAGTGGAGCGGATCAATCAGATCCTGACCAGTTACCTCCGGCACTTCGTTAATGCCCACCATTCTGACTAGGTGGATCTCCTGCCATGGGCCGAATTCTCGTACAACAATCACGAGAGCGAATCTTCCTCCAAATCCCCGTTTTTTGTAGTCTTCGGTCAGCATCCTCGGATCCCGTTTCCCGCCTCCACCTCGGTGGACAATCCGGCTGCGGAATCTCTTGTTAACAAATTTTCCTCCACATGGGAGAGTACCCGGTCCGCACTCCTTCTGTCATCCGAGCGTATGAAAAGACATGCTGACAAAAAACGTCTGGATCCTCGTCAATTCCGTCCAGGGGATAAGGTCTGGCTCTCGTCCAAGTATGTCCGGCTCAAGATTCCTTCCTATAAGTTAGGGCCTCGGTTCATCGGTCCTCTGGAGGTCATCAGTCAGATCAACCCGGTGGCCTATAAATTGAAACTCCCGGCCAACTTGCGGATCCCTAACTCCTTCCATGTATCTCTCCTCAAACCTGTGGTACTTAACTCTTTTTCCAAGTCTACAGGCACGCCTCCTGCTCCGGTTTCCGCTGAAAACGAATTTGAGGTAGAGAACATTCTGGCCACCAAGAGGGTAAGAGGGAAGACCTTTTTTCTAGTAGATTGGAAGGGGTTTGGTCCTGAAGAGAGAACGTGGGAGCCCCGGGAGAACATCCATGCCCCTCTCATCCTTGCTAAATTTCTGTCTGGCCTAAAAAAGGGGGGGCCTAAAGGGGGGGGTACTGTAGCGTCGGCGTCCCTGCCCTCTGCTAGGCAGGGACGCTGTTCCCCTCACCTCTCTGCTCCGAGCCCGGCGTCCTCCTCCCGCTCTGCTGGCAGCGCGCGCTCCTTCCCGGCCACTGTGCTTAGGGCGCGCGCGCTCGCGCTCCCTCCCTCTTAAAGGGGCCGCGCGCGCCGTCCTAAGGAGTCCCCGGCCAATGGCCGGAGGACTTCACCATATATAAGGCACCTCCACCAAAATGGAGGTGCCCGAGCAATGTTGTTGCACTGTTCACTACTCTGCTTCAGCCCTCAGGTCCCGTTGCCAGTTACCTGCCTGATTCCTGCCAGAGTCCTGCCAGTTTGCTGTCTGTTTCCTGCCTGATATTCCTGCTACCTGCTTGCTAGCCTGAGGTCCGACGGTCTGCCTTCCTACTCCTGTCAGTCTGTCTATGGACCAGCTTGGCCGCTCACCTGGGAGCGCACATCTGCTACCTGCCTGCTAGTCTTCCTGGAGGCTCTGCCGTCACGTGCTGTGACCACCTGCTATTCCAGAGACTCCTGCCCGCTCACCTGGGAGCGCACATCTGCTACCTGCCTGCTAGCCTTCCTGGAGGCTCCGCCGTCACGTGCTGTGACCACCTGCTATTCCAGAGACTCCTGCCCGCTCACCTGGGAGCGCTCCTCCGCTACCTGCCTGCTTGCCTACCCGGAGGCTCCGCCGTCACGTGCTGTGACCACCTGCTATTCCAGAGACTCTTGCCCGCTCACCTGGGAGCGCTCATCTGCTACCTGTCTGTTGGTCTTCCTGGAGGCTCCGCCGTCACATGCTGTGACCACCCGATTATCCAGAGACTCTCGCCTGCTCACCTGGGAGCTCACGTCTATCATCTGCCGCCACAGGTCGTACCAATCCTTTACCCAGAGACTGCCCCGGTCACTTGCCGTGACCTCCTGCCCGTTCATCCAGAGACTGCCCCGGTCACTTGCCGTGACCTCCTGCCCGTTCATCCAGAGACTGCCCTGGTCACTTGCCGTGACCTCCTGCCCGTTCATCCAGAGACTGCCCCGGTCACTTGCCGTGACCTCCTGCCCGTTCATCCAGAGACTGCCCCGGTCACTTGCCGTGACCTCCTGCCCGTTCATCCAGAGACTGCCCCGGTCACTTGCCATGACCTCCTGTCCGTTCATTCAGAGACTGTCCCAGTCACCTGCTGTGACTGCCTGCTCGTCTACCCTGGTCGCCACCCGCTCCCTTACAAGGACCGCCCCCTTGTATAGTAGCTCAGAGGTTCCGCCTCCCAGAAGCGTTACACCATCCCTCGACACTATTGCTATGTCAAGCTGTCGCCCCATATCACTGCTCCCATTTGCTTCCAAACTCCTTGAGCAGCATATCCACGCTAAACTTTCCTCCGATTTCTCATCTAACTTGCTCTTTGACAACCTATAATCTACTTTCCGTCCCCATCATTACACTGAAACTGCCCTGATGAAATTTATTAATGACTAGTGATGAGCGAGCATGTTCTGTTAACTCTTTCAGCGAGCATGCTAGAGTGCTCCCCGAGTATCTTCAGCGTGCTCGGGTGTTATGTTTTAGTCACTCCCTGCTCATGATTTGCGACTGTTTGACAGCTGTAAAACATGTGAGGAATGCCTAAGAAATAAGAATTCCTCACATGTATTAAAGCTGTCAAGCAGTCGCAAATCATGAGCATGTAGTGACTAAAATATAACACCCAAGCATGCTGAAGATAGTCTGAAAACACCTGAACATGCTTGTAAATCTCGAGTAACGAGTATGCTCACTCATCACTACTAACGACCTACTTACAGCCAAAGCTAACAGACAGTTCTCTATACTCCTCCTTCTAGACCTGTCCTCTGCCTTTGACAGAGTTGACCACTGCCTCCTACTACAGATCCTCTCTTCCTTTGGTGTCAAAGACTTTGCCTTATCCTGGATCTTCTCATACCTTTCCAACCGCACATTTAGCGTCTTCCACTCCCACACTACCTCCTTATCCCACCCTCTCTCTGTTGGAGTCCCTCAATGCTCTGGCCTAGGACCCCTACTCTTCTCCATCAGTAACCTTGGCCTGGGACAACTCATAAATTCCCATGGCTTCCAGTATCACCTATATGCAGATGACACACAGATCTACCTCTCTGGCCAAGACGTCACCTCTCTGCTGTCCAGAGTCCCAGAGTGTCTCTCAGCCATATCGTCCTTCTCCTCTCGCTTCCTCAAGCTTAATATCCACAAAACTGAACTCACCATCTTTCCTCCATCTCATGTATCTTCCCTACCTTATCTATCTATCACAATAAATTACATCACACTTTCCCCTGTACCGGACATCCACTACCTCGGAGTAACCCTTGACTCAGCCCTGTCCTTCAAACCACACATCCAAGCTCTTTCCACCTCCTGTTGCCTCCAGCTCAAAAATATTTCCAGAATCCGTCCTTTCCTCAATCCTCAATCTACTAAAATGCTTGTACATGCCGTCATCATCTCCTGCCTGGACTACTGCAATATCCTCCTCTGTGGCCTACCTACTAACACTCTCTCACCTCTCCAGTCCGTTCTTAACTCTGCTGCCCGACTAATTCATCTCTCTAATCGCTACTCCTCCACTTCTCCCCTCTGCAAATCTCTTCACTGGCTCCCATTTCCCTAGCATATCCAATTCAAACTAGTAACACTGACCTACAAAGCCATCCATAAGATGTCTCCTCTGTATATCTCTGAACTAATCTCCCAATATTTTGCCTCACATAATCTCCAGTCCTCCCAGGACCTCCTTCTCTCCTCCACACAAATCGCCTCCAAGACTTCTCCCGAATATCCCCCATCCTCTGCAATTCTATGCCTCAACACATCCAATTTTCCGCTACACTCAGATCCTTCAGACAGAACTTGAAAACCCATCTCTTCAAGAAAGCTTACAGCCTGCCATGACCCTGCTACCTCCTCAACACCACTGGAGCTGCTGCAACCCCCCCAACCTACTGTCTCCTTCCTATCATCCTAAAGAATGTAAGCCTGGGAGGGCAGAATTCCCTCCCCCTCTGTACCAGTTTATCATTGTTAGTTTGTTTACTGTAAGTGATATCGGTCTTTTTTATGTAAACCCTTCTCATGTACAGCACCATGGAATCAATGGTGCTATATAAAGAAATAATAATAATAATCCACACAACTCCTGGCTACCCACTGTATTTCATAGTGCTAGACTGTACTGTCGCTGCTGAGGCTTCTATTGCTAGCCCTAAACTGACAAGCATCTTCTTTCCTGCCCTATCTTAACTTTCTACCATGTTGCTCTTGCCACAGCCACACAACGTCTGGCTGTCCAACTGTGTTTTATAGTGCAAGACAGTACTACTGATGCTGAGAAACTTACTCTCATGTTTTTCTACCCTCAAGAAAAAGTTCTGAAAAGATGGCTAATTTTTAAAAGACTTGGTGACAAAAACCAATAAATTATTCACGTTCAGAATGGTGCAAGTGTTTTGTCTCCAGAAAAAAGTGGATAATTTTTGAGTGACTTGATATAAAGCCTTGTAATTGCCCAATGATTTTCTGATCAGTTGTGAACCTCAAAAAAGAGATTTTTTTTACTATTAGCTGAGAGGCCATTACTTTTTCACATTCAAAACAGTACAATATACCTATTTTGTCTCCCTAAGTAATGGGTTAATTTTTGGATGATCTTATGTAAAAGCTATTGCTTCTTCTTCAATTTGCAAAGTACACAGCTCTTTATATACCCCAAGCAGGGGTATATCCTTCCATTTGTATCACCTGTCTATAAACAACAGCAATGCATGTATCTGCTCCCCCAAAAGGGATCATTTTTAGACCATTTATACAATTTAGGTAGCCTAAAAAGTGTGATTCTGCAGTGTCCTATTAAATATTTTGTTAGTTACCTCTTGTTACTAACCATTTTCTCCTAGCCAGATGTATTAAAGTCATTTGGACATTAAAAAGGCTGTGTTTGCTTTAAAGATTTGAAATCATGTTCAATTGACTTCAAGGGGAAGTCTTTAGAACAATCTAGATTTAAAAGGAACCCGGCACCACCAGAAATTCTAGTTACCACTTTTGTGTCTTATTCAGAGGTGGTCGGGTTTTAGTCCCCCTTTCCTTGGCATGTATCTAAGCACTGAATTGCACTTCTGGGCACTCTAAGGAGGTTGAAGTTCTCAAATATGATGGCTCTGGAGAATAATGACTCCTAGTCACTTCATATTTGAGTCTTGCCAAAACTTTTGATGGTTCTGTGATCCCGGCCCAATATCTTAGCAATTTCAAGGGTGCTGCATCCCTCTGTAAGAATGTTAACAATTTTGGACTTTTCAGAGTCAGTTAAATCTCTTTTTTGGCTCATTTTGTCTGAGAAAAAGAGCTGCCTGATTACTATGCAGACCTTGATAAAGGCTGAGGATATCCTTAGGCCTCATCCTTCTTCATTACACAAATACCCATCACCTGATGTTCTTCAAACCAATACACATTTAGGTTTATACATTTTGAAGTTGGAAAATAGGCATAAAAATGATTATATGGTCAAAATACTCAATTGCCTAATAATTTTGCACACACTGTAATGAATTAGGCACTTCTTCCTCCAATGCGCTTCTTCATTAGGAGCCAATAAGGCTGCTTGTCATGGACCATTGCTTTGTGCCTGCCCCCCAGGCCAAAATTTACCACAGCCCCTGCCCCACACCATTACTTCACCTCTACCAGCCTTAACTGTTGATTAATTAAGGATTAATTAATTCATGTTGCTTATGCTAATTCTAACCCTCCCATTAGCATGGTGCAAGAGAACTGTGGATTCATTTGACCAGGCCCTGTTTTTCTACAGTTCTATGATCGACTTTGTGTTCTTTTTAACATTCAAGACATTCTTTTCTGTTTACCCTACACAGCAAAGTTACTTGTTATAACCTATCTGTACTTCATCAGTACAATTCTTCACATCCCACTCTGATCCTTTTTGTTGAGAAGTTTTTTAAGTCCACAAGATCACCTTTTGATAGATACAAGTTGTGCTCAAAAGTTTACATACCCTGGCAGAATTTTTCCTTTCCTGGCCTTGTTTCAGAGAATATGAATGGTAACAAAAAAACCTTTTCTCCACTCATGGTTACTGGTTGGGAGAAGCCATTTATTGTCAAACTACTGTGTTTTCTCTTTTTAAATCTTAATGACAACCAAAAACATCCAAATGACCTTGACCAAAAGTTCACATACCCTGGTGATTTTGGCCTGATAAAATGCACAGAATTTGACACAAATGGGTTTGAATGGCTACTAAAGGTAACATCCTCACCTGTGACCTGTTTGCTTGTAGTCAGTGTGTCTGCATAAAAGCTGAGTGAGTTTCTGGGATCCAGACAGATTCTTGCATTTTTCATGCAGCCACTTACGTTTCTGTATTGTGAGTCATGGGGAAACCAAAAGAATTGTCAATGGATCTACGGGAAAAGGTAGTTCAACTGTATAACACAGGAAAGGGATACAAAAAAATATCCAAGGAATTGATAATGCCAGTCAGCAGCGTTCAAACTGTGATTAACAAATGGAAAATCAGGGACTCTGTAAAAACCAAACCACGGTCAGGTAGACCAACAAAAATTTCAGCCACAACTGCCAGAAAAATTGTTCGGGATGCAAAGAAAAACCCACAAATAACATCAGCTGAAATTCAGGACTCTCTGAAAACTAGCGGTGTGGCTGTTTCAAGATACACAATAAGGAGACACTTGAAGAAAAATGGGCTGCATGGTTGAGTCGCCAGAAGAAAGCCATTACTGCGCAAATGCCACAAAGTATCTCACCTACAATATGCCAAACAGCACAGAGACAGGCCTTAAAACTTCTGGAACAAGGTAACTTGGAGTGATGAGACCAAAACTGAACTTTTTGGCCGCAACCATAAATGTTACATTTGGAGAGAGGTCAACAAGGCCTATGATGAAAGGAACACCATTCCTACAGTAAAGCATAGAGGTGGATCGCTGATATTTTGGGGATGTGTGAGCTACAAAGGCACAGGAAACTTAGTAAAAGTTGAATGAAAGATGAATGCAGCACGTTATTAGTAGTGATGAGCGAGTATGTTCTGTTAACCTTTTCGCCGAGTATGCTTGGGCGAGCACCGAGTAGTTACAGCTGCTCGGTGTTATGTTTGAATCACTCCCGTGTGCATGATTTGCGACTGTTTGACAGTTTTAATACATGTGAGGAATGTCTATTTCTTACACATTCCTCACATGTATTAAAACTGTCAAACAGTCGCAAATCATGCACACGGGAGTGATTCAAACAGAATACCGAGCAGCTGTAACTACTCGGTGCTCGCCCGAGCATACTCGGCGAAAGGGTTACCAGAACATACTAGCTCATCACTAGTTATAAGCAAATACTGTAGGCAAATTTGCACTCATCAGCCCAGAAGCTGCGCATGGGACATACTTGGACGTTCCAACATGACACCGATCCAAAACACAAGGCCAAGTCGATCTGTCATTGGCTACAGCAGAACAAAGTGAAGGTTCTGGAGTGGCCATCTCAATCTCCTGACCTCAATATCATTGAGCCACTCTGGGGAGATCTCAAGTGTGTAGTTCATGCTAGACAGCCCAGGAATTTACAGGAACTGGAGGCTTTTTGCCAAAAAGAATGGGTAGCTTTACCATCTGAGAAATTAAAGAACTTCATCCACAACTACCACAAAAGACTTCAAGCTGTCATTGATGTTAGAGGGGGCAATACATGGTGTTAAGAACTAGGGTATGTGAACTTTTGATCAGGGTCATTTGGATGTTTTTAATTGTCATTAAGATTTAAAAAGAGAAAACACAGTAGCTTGATATTAAATTGCTTCACCCAACTAATAACCATGAGTGGAGAAAAAGTTTTTTGTTAGCATTCATATTCTCTGAAACAAGGCCAAGAAAGGAAAAATTCTGCTGGGGTATGTAAACTTTTGAGCACAACTGTATCTGTCCTTGATCCCACCATACTCAGTATACTCTCAACAATATTGGACTAGAAATACTGGCCCAGGCTGGTCTAGGACCAATGGCCATGCCTACTTTGAGTTTTTCAGATTGCTCAATTTTTCCATTCTAATGTGGATTCACTCTGAAACTGATCCACTGAAAACGTAATAATTTTATTTTATTTTGCGCTTCAGGACCACATGTCTAATTTCCACACAAAGAAACTCCAATTATGAAAGGCCATGTGTCTAATAAAATGGTCAGTTAGTGCATACAGTATAAGCTTTTCTCAACCAAGGTTTGTTAGAAACTTGAGATTCCATAGTGGCTACATGTAAAAAAGATTGATATGACTTTTTAAAACATTAAGTCAGTAAACTTTGAGTAAGAAAGTGCTTAACCTTTTAAAACCTTTGGTTAAGTTTCCCAGTGTCAGGACACATATTTGCAAAACTCCTACATGGTCAAAAGTTGGGAAGTAAGTTCAATGTGTTTTTTTCCTCTTGATTTACAGTGGGGAAAAGAAGTATTTGAAACACTGCTGAGTTTGCAAGTTTTCCCACCCACAAAGAATGGAGAGGTCTGTAATTTTTATTGTAGGTACACTTTCATTTCGAGAGAATCTAAAAATAAAAACCAGAAGATCACATTGTATGTTTTTATATAATTAAATTACATTTAATTGCATGAAATAAGTATTTGATCATCTACCAACTAGCAAGAATTCTGACTCTCACAGACCTGTTAGTTTTTCTTTAAGAAGCCCTCCTAGTCTGCACTCATTACCTGTATTAATTGCACCTGTTTGAACTCTTTACCAGTATAAAAGACACCTGTCCGCACACTCAATCACACTCCAACCTCTCCACCATGGCCAAAACCAAAGAGCTGTCTAAGGACACTAGGGACACAATTGTAGACCGGCACAAGGCTGGGATGGGCTACAGGACAATAGCCAAGCAGCTTGGTTAGAAGACAACTGTTGGCACAATTATTAGAAAATGGAAGAAACACAAGATGACTGTCAGTCTTCCTCAGTCTGGGGCTCCATGCAAGATCTTGTCTCGTAGGGTAAGGATGATTCTGAGAAAGGTCAGGAATCAGCCCAGAACTACATGGGAGGACCTGGTCAATGACCTGAAGAGAGCTGGGACCACAGTCTCAAACATTACCATTAGTAATACACTACACCATCAAGAATTAAAATCCTGCAGGGCACGCAAGGTCCCCCTGTTCACGCCAGCACATGTCCAAGCCCTTTTGAAGTTCGATAATGAGTATCTGGATAATCCAGACCGGGCATAGGAGAAGGTCATGTGGTCAGATAAGACCAAAATAAACTTTTTGGTATCAACTCCACTCGCCATGTTTGGAGGAAGAAGAAGGATGAGTGCAACCCCAAGTAAACCATCCCAACCATGAAGCATGGTGGGGGAAACATCATACTTTGGGGGTGCTTTTCTTCAAAAGGGACAGATTGACTGCACCGTGTTGAAGGGAGGATGGATGGGGTCATGTATCGTGAGATTTTGGCCAACAACCTACTTCCCTCAGTAAGAGCATTGAAGATGGGTCCGTGGCTGGGTGTTCCAACATGATAATAACCCAAAACACACAGCCAGAGCAACTAAGGGGTGGCTCCGTAAGAAGAATTTCAAGGTCCTCGAGTGGCCTAGCTAGTCTCCAGACCTGAACCCGATAGAAAAATTTTCAGCTGAAACTCAATGTTGCCCAGCGACAGCCCCAAAACCTGAAAGATCTGGAGAAGATCTGTATGGAGGAGTGGGCAAAAATGCCTGCTGCAGTGTGTGCCAACTTGGTCAAGAATCACAGGAAATGTCTGACCTCTGTAATTGCAAACAAAGGTTTCTGTTCCAAATATTAAGTTCTGTTTTTCTATTGTATCAAATACTTATTTCATGCAATAAAATGCAAATTAATTATGTAAAAATCACACAATGTGATTTTCTGGATCTTTTTAAGACTCTGTCTCTCACAGTTGAAGTGTATCTACTCTAAAAATTAGAGACCTCTCCATTCTTTGTAGGTGGGAAAAGTTGCAAAATCGTCAGTGTATCAAATACTTATTTTCTCTACTGTATGTAATTGGTCTTTTGCGCTATGATTTATGTATGGTTGCCAGTATTTATCTAAATGAGTAGAAAAGGGTGCCAATTTTGAAAATAAGGACATTATCTGATTTATTTTTACCCATTCAATAATTATGTCACTTCACATGCAATTCTAAAATCTGCTTCCCTTCCTCATTTGACTGTAATATGGGTATACAACAGTATAAGAATCATTCAAATGACATAACGCTGAATAAGGTTAGTGCTAAACTGCTAAATCTAAAGAGGTTTTCGATTGTGAATATGATGCCCTTGAAGCAATTCTGTAAATCTTTAAACTTCTTTCGGAATATTGAAATTCTGGTTGCTATGGTAACATTTTTCCTGAACTTTAAATTCAGGCAAGAAAACATCATAACTTAGGGTAGAAATAAATTATTTTTTATACCCTCACTTAGGGAAATAAGTATGTACTGTGAAAAATTGATGAACAAAATAAAACTGGTGTACTGAACATTAGCAAAATGTTGAAGCGTACTAAGAAGGAATGGTTCATAAAATTTCATTCAATTAACTGGTCATTGGTTAGATCAAGGTCTGAGGCATATGTATCAGACACATCATGTTACCTTCGCATTTAGCCATCGCCATCATAAAAACAATATTTAAGAAGTAAATAGTAGTTTATTGAGGAGTAAAATATCAGCTATATTATGAATCACTTAAAGATGTGCAGTAATGTTATACAAGTAAATTCACGTGCAGAATAATTGTGTTAATAGCCATATTAATAATTATTCCATTACTCCTATACAGTTAGCTCATCTGCACTGACCCAGCAAATCTATGTCATGCCGCCCTATTGCTTACTGACTACCACTGAATGGTGACTTGATTGACACCACATTTACTTTATTCAGTAGTTTTTATCTACGCCATTTTGGAGTACATGTCACTTTTTGAAACATTTTTAATTCTATTTTATTTGGGAGGTAAGATATACAAATAGCAGCATGATAGCATTGTTTTATTAGTCTTTTTTCAGCGTTCATTGTGAGATATCAATAACATGCTAACTTTAATCATTACAATTGTGGCGATATATTTTTTATATTTTAGCTCAAAAGATCCATAACTTGTTGTATCTTCCATTTGCACTGCATTGTACTGCAGTGTATTATGCTTGTCAGTATAGCTCAGGAGTAGAGATGAGCGTTGTTCTACTCGAACTGTTCGCCAATCTCAAATTCGAGCTGTTTTGGGCGGTGTTCGAGCCGTTCGGCGAACACGAACAATTTGAGAAAAATTCGGCTGTTCGAGGTTATGTTCGATAACTGTTCGTGCACCAAAATCATAACTGGATTTTTTCTCAGTAATGATGAAAATTAATGTTAATACGCAGTTTGAGTGTACAGCGGGGTGGGGGGAGGGGCAGGGGATGGATCTCTGCAGGAACAATGAAGATCTCCATTTTTTTTTCTCTTTCCCGCATTTACAGTGGGGAGGTGCAATCTGTCAGCCTATCAGCAGCGCACACACGGAGCGAAGTGCTTTTTTTCACACAAGCAAGGGCATGTGTCATTGGCAGTGTATGTCACATGTCCTTGCCCTATAAGACCAAGCCATTTTCCCCGTCGCCACCATTTTCTCACTGCTGCAGCTGCGTGTTAGACGGCACCGCTGTTGCTGTGTGCGCTATACCTTGTTAATTTCAAGCCAATTTTCGCACAAATATACAGATAGCTTGGGAGTAGGGAATAGTTGTGATTGCAGTCCTTTTAAGGACTAGGTTACAGCATTTCCTACGACTTTTATCAGGCAGGTCTGTGCTCTTAAATAGATAGGTTGTGGGAGTAAAGACTAATTGTAATTGGAGTCCTTTTCAGGACTAGGTTACATCAGTTCCTATCAGTTTTTGCCAGGCAGGTCTGTGCCAGTGCTGTGCAAGTTTTTTTCACAGCATTTGGCTGAGTCTAGCAAAGCTAATCCTTTTTGGCCTATTGCAGAGTGTGTTAGTCAGTGGAGTAGCCTATCTGTGTTGCAAGATATACCACCTGTGTATAGAATACCAATTTTTTTACTGCACCTAGTGAAGTAAAATCTTTTGGGCATAGCATCATTCTATTAGTCCATCTATACTGACCTCCATCAGGTTGCAAACTGAATCTAATTTTTTTCTGCATCTAGCTCTGAAAAAATATTTGGCCTTCTAGCAGTGTGTGGGACTTGTTCTATTAGTCCACCTATACTGACCTCCATCAGGTTGCAAACTGAATATATTTTTTTCTGCATCTACCTCTGAAAAAATATTGGGCTTCTAGCTGTGTGTGGGACTTGTTGTATTAGTCCATCTATACTGACCTCCATCAGGTTGCAAACTGAATATATTTTTTTCTGCATCTACCTCTGAAAAAATATTGGGCTTCTAGCTGTGTGTGTGTCTTGTTCTATTAATCCATCTATACAGACCTCCATCAGGTTGCAAACTGAATATAATTTTTTTCTGCATCTAGCTCTGAAAAAATATTTGGCCTTCTAGTAGTGTGTGGGACTTTCTCTGTTAGTCCATCTATACTGACCTACATCAGGTTGCAAACTGAATATATTTTTTTCTGCATCTACCTCTGAAAAAATATTGGGCTTCTAGCTGTGTGTGGGTCTTGTTCTATTAATCCATCTATACTGACCTCCATCAGGTTGCAAACTGAATATAATTTTTTTCTGCATCTAGCTCTGAAAAAATATTTGTCCTTCTAGTAGTGTGTCGGATTTTCTCTATTAGTCCATCTATACTGACCTCCATCAGGTTGCAAATTAAAAATAATTTTTATCTGCATCTACAGTACCTCTGAAAAAATATTTGGGCTTCTAGCTGTGTGTGGGACTTGTTGTATTAGTCCATCTATACTGACCTCCATCAGGTTGCAAACTGAATATATTTTTTTCTGCATCTACCTCTGAAAAAATATTGGGCTTCTAGCTGTGTGTGGGACTTGTTGTATTAGTCCATCTATACTGACCTCCATCAGGTTGCAAACTGAATATATTTTTTTCTGCATCTACCTCTGAAAAAATATTGGGCTTCTAGCTGTGTGTGGGTCTTGTTCTATTAATCCATCTATACAGACCTCCATCAGGTTGCAAACTGAATATAATTTTTTTCTGCATCTAGCTCTGAAAAAATATTTGGCCTTCTAGCAGTGTGTGGGACTTGTTCTATTAGTCCACCTATACTGACCTCCATCAGGTTGCAAATTCAAAATAATTTTTTGTATGCATCTAGCTCTGAAAAAATATTTGGCCTTCTAGCAGTGTGTGGGACTTTCTCTGTTAGTCCAACTATACTGACCTCCATCAGGTTGCAAACTGAATCTAATTTTTTTCTGCATCTAGCTCTGAAAAAATATTTGGCCTTCTAGCAGTGTGTCGGACTTTCTCTATTAGTCCATCTATACTGACCTCCATCAGGTTGCAAATTAAAAATAATTTTTATCTGCATCTACAGTACCTCTGAAAAAATATTTGGGCTTCTAGCTGTGTGTGGGACTTGTTGTATTAGTCCATCTATACTGACCTCCATCAGGTTGCAAACTGAATATATTTTTTTCTGCATCTACTTCTGAAAAAATATTGGGCTTCTAGCTGTGTGTGGGTCTTGTTCTATTAATCCATCTATACAGACCTCCATCAGGTTGCAAACTGAATATAATTTTTTTCTGCATCTACCTCTGAAAAAATATTGGGCTTCTAGCTGTGTGTGGGACTTGTTGTATTAGTCCATCTATACTGACCTCCATCAGGTTGCAAACTGAATATATTTTTTTCTGCATCTACCTCTGAAAAAATATTGGGCTTCTAGCTGTGTGTGGGACTTGTTCTATTAATCCATCTATACAGACCTCCATCAGGTTGCAAACTGAATATAATTTTTTTCTGCATCTAGCTCTGAAAAAATATTTGGCCTTCTAGCAGTGTGTGGGACTTGTTCTATTAGTCCACCTATACTGACCTCCATCAGGTTGCAAATTCAAAATAATTTTTTGTATGCATCTAGCTCTGAAAAAATATTTGGCCTTCTAGCAGTGTGTGGGACTTTCTCTGTTAGTCCATCTATACTGACCTCCATCAGGTTGCAAACTGAATCTAATTTTTTTCTGCATCTAGCTCTGAAAAAATATTTGGCCTTCTAGCAGTGTGTCGGACTTTCTCTATTAGTCCATCTATACTGACCTCCATCAGGTTGCAAATTTAAAATAATTTTTATGTGCATCTACAGTACCTCTTAAAAAATATTTGGGCTTCTAGCTGTGTGTGGGACTTGTTGTATTAGTCCATCTATACTGACCTCCATCAGGTTGCAAACTGAATATATTTTTTTCTGCATCTACCTCTGAAAAAATATTGGGCTTCTAGCTGTGTGTGGGACTTGTTGTATTAGTCCATCTATACTGACCTCCATCAGGTTGCAAATTGAATATAATTTTTTTCTGCATCTAACCCAGCCAATAGTTTTGGCCTAATACCACAGTTTGGCCACTCAGCTCTGCTCGGTTACCATCCATTGTTTTTTTGTGCAAACAACTCCAGAGTTGTGAAGTAGTTAACCACCAAAATGAGTGGAAAAAGGCCTGCTGATGGTGGAAAGGGGAATAGGCGTGTTGGGAAGGGGAAAAAAGGTTGTGTCCGTGGGGTAGGTGTTAAAGCAACAGTAACATCTGCAGAAGAAAGACCATCTTCCAGCCAAACTAAAATGTCTACTTCTTTTAGCGGACAATGTGATAAGATCCCTTTCTTACGGCCACGCCAATCGCTACAAATTCCAGATGAGGCACAAAAACAGCAGGTGCTTCAACGGATATCAAGTGCTCCTTTAAGTGGGCTCTCCTCCACATCAACTTCAACATCACAAATACTCCAGTCCTCAAAAGTGTCACCCAAATCGCACTTGCTTCCTCACAGCTCCCAAATCTCCAGCTGCCCGTCTGAGTATAAGGTAGAACAGATGGTTGAGTCTGCAGAGCTGTTTACTCATACTATAGCCTGGGAATCAGAGGTCGACTCCAGCGCTTCTGTGAATCCAGACGAGGAAATGATCTGCACTGATGCCCAGAATCTTTATGAGTCGGATCCAGGACCAGACGCAGAAGGTTCTGACCATAATGTAGACCCTCATTCCCAAACTGTAACTCCTGTTGGTGGAGACAATGAGGAAGACGATGATAAGACTCAAATACCTGATTGGAGCAACAACTTTAGTTTTTTGTCAGGGCAGGAACAGGTTGGCTCTGAGGACGACGGGTGTGATAACACACAGGGTGATGATGATGAGGTTGGAGATCCCACTTACTGTCAACCCACAGTCAGCCAAGAGATGAGGTCAGCAGAGGAGGTGGAGGAAGATGCTAGTGACGACGAGGTCAGGTTGCGCCTTCCTGGACAGAGACGTAGTACTGGAAGCACGTCAACAACTGCATCCTCAAACACAACTCTGCCTCTCACCACAAGTCGTGGTGGCTCTTCAGGTCGCATGGGTGCTAAGCCTTGCATAGCCTGGGCATTTTTTCAGATCGATAAAGATGACCCAACTCGTGTTATCTGTAACATTTGTCAGCAAAAGCTAAGTAGAGGCCAAAAAATACATAGTTTGAGTACTTCATGCATTAACCGGCACATGGACATGAAGCATAAGTTGCAGTGGGAAGCTCAGTGTGCTACAATGCGGCCTAGCCGGCCGGGCCAACCACCGTCTGCCATATCTTGTGCATCCGCGGCCTCTTCATCCTCTGTGACTGGGGGGACAGCAGTCACACCTGTTTGGGGGCGCAGACCTGCCACCTCTTTACCCGCAACAGCCAGCGTGATTGGCAGGTCATCATTTTCTTTGGAGGTGGTAACACCAGCTGGTGTTGAGCGCTGTCCGACATCGATAGCACCACCTTTGGATCAAGGCAACCTAACATGTCCGCCTGCATCTTCCTCACAGACCGGCAGTTTGCCGGGGACACCCTTATCAACCCCGGCTAAGCACAATAGCCAACCCTCGGTCCCTCAGATGTGGACAAGTAAAAGACCATTTCCTCCTAGCCATGAGAAAGCTAAGAGGTTGAATTTCACCATCTGCAAGCTCTTGGCTACAGAAATGCTGCCTTTCCGCCTGGTGGACACAGAGGATTTTCGAGACCTTATGTCCGTCGCAGTGCCCCAGTACCAGATGCCCAGTCGGCACTACTTCTCAAAGAAAGGTGTGCCTGCGCTCCACCAGCATGTCGCACACAACATCACCGCTTCTTTGAGAAACTCTGTGTGTGACAGGGTGCATTTCACCACAGACACTTGGACGAGTAGGCATGGACAGGGGCGTTACATGTCGCTGACTGGGCACTGGGTAACTATGGTGACAGCAGGACAAGGGGCTGCTGTCCAAGTCTTGCCGTCCCCACGAGTTGTGCGTCAATCCTCTTTATGTCAAAGTTCCTCCACTGCTTCTGCCTCCTCAACCTCCTCTCGGTCTTCCACCTGCACCCAAAGCCTGTCTGGTCATGCCACAAGCTTTCTAACTGCGCAGAAGGGATCCTGCACACCTCCTTACTATGCTGGCAGTAGGGCTCAACGTCATCAGGCGGTTTTTACTTTGAAATGTCTGGGAAATGTGAGTCACACAGCTGAGGAGTTGTGGTCAGCTCTGGAGAACCAATTTCATGAATGGCTGTCTCCACTGGACCTGAAACCAGGGAAGGCCGTGTGCGACAATGCTGCAAACCTGGGTGCGGCCCTTCGCTGGGGCAGTGTCACACACGTGCCTTGTATGGCTCACGTGTTGAACCTGGTTGTCCAGCAATTTTTAGCCCACTATCCCAGACTAGATGGCCTTCTGCAGAGGGCACGGTCGCTGTGTGCTCACTTCCGCCGTTCGCATCCCGCAGCTCAGCGACTTACATCTCTACAGAAGTCGTTGGGCCTGCCACTTCACCGGCTAAAATGCGATGTGCCTACCCGGTGGAATTCAACTCTGCACATGTTGCAGCGACTGTGGCAGCACCGACAAGCCCTGGTGCAATACGTTCTGACGTATAGCCTGGGCCAACGAGATCCAGAGGTGGGGCAAATCACGCTGGAGGAGTGGTCTCAGATCAGGGACCTATGCACCCTTCTGCACAGTTTTGAAATGGCGACGAAGATGTTTAGTGCTGATGATGCCATTATCAGCATGACTATTCCGGTGATTTACATGCTGGAGCACATGTTAAACAGAATTCGGAGTCAGGTGGTGGCACAAGAGGAGGTGGAGGAAGTAGAGGAGGAGGAGTTGTATGCGGAAGGGCTAACATCTGCAAGGTCCAGACGGTCGGCAGCACCAAGGCGGCAGGCATGTGAGGGTGGGGGAGATCGTTTTACCAGGGCGCATGGTAGCAGCCAAACTAGTGAGGAAGGTGCAGGAGCCCAGGAAGAAGTGGAGGACGAACTGATGGAAGACTCATCAGATGAGGGAGACCTTGATCACATTTCTGTTGTGCGAGGTTGGGGGGAGAGGACAGAGGAAGGAAGCATGATTGTTACCTCGCCACCAACACAACAGGGACTTGGTGCTCCTGGATGCGCAACACACATGAGTGCATTCTTGCTGCACTACCTGCAACATGACCCTCGAATTGTGAGAATTAGAAATAATCCTGACTACTGGGTTGCCACACTGTTAGATCCCCGGTACAAAAGTAAATTTGCCGAAATTATTCCTGCCATAGAAAGGGATGCACGCATGCAGGAGTATCAGCAGAGACTGTGCAGGATCTTACATGTGCTTTTCCACAAAATACCAGTGGTGCACGTAGTGAATCTCACAGTTCCAACTTGCCAACCGTGGGACCGTCAAGTGTTCAGCACTCAAACCGTAACAGAACCACAGTATCTGCTGGTAACATCAATTTTGCGGAATCATTTCACCACTTTTTTAGCCCATCCTTTGCAAGGCCACAGGAGACAAGAAGTCTGACACATAGTCAACGCCTAGAGACGATGGTACAGGAGTATCTCCAAGTAAACATTGAAGCCACGACTGTGTCACTGGACCCTTGCTCTTTTTGGGCTTCCAATCTGGATAAATGGCCGGAGCTAGCCACTTACGCCTTGGAGATCTTGTCATGCCCCGCAGCCAGCGTTCTGTCTGAACGTGTGTTCAGCGCTGCTGGTGGTGTGCTGACAGATAAGCGCACGCGGCTCTCCACTGATAATGTAGACAGACTCACGTTCATAAAGATGAACAAATCATGGATCCGAAACGACTTTTCTACCCCTGTGTCATCCTGGGGAGAGTAAAAGCTTGATAATTGGTTAAAATCACCCTACCAACCGTTTTAAGCTTTCAAATTACTAATCATGTTTATCTGTATCTTGACTGGAAAATAATTTGGGCTTTGTAGCAGTGTGCAGCACTGATCCTATTAGGCCATCTATAATAAGCTCCACCAGATTTAAAATTAAAAATAATTTTTAGCTGCATCTAGCCCGGAAAATAATTTTGGGGCTCCGAGATGCGCAAGACACATAAGTGCCTTCTTGCTGCACTACCTGCAGCATGACCCTCATATTGTCAGAATTCGAAGTAATCATGACTACTGGGTTGCCACACTCTTAGATCCCCCAAACTTTTCGATCAACCTTTTCATTTTAATAAAGACCAAAAAAATGGTCATTTTTGAAATTATAAGCATTAGCAGGTTGTTAGAAACTGAAATCAAACAGTTTTCAACTCAAAACTTTATTCTAGGTGATGTTACATTTTCACATAGGACCCCTTGTTCGAAAGGAGCTTCTGAACTCTCTTGTCCATTGAATTTGTCAGGTTTTGGATGGTTTCTGCTTCAATTGTTTTGCATGAGGACAGAATACCCTCCCAGAGCTGTTGCTTAGATGTGAACTGCCTCCCGCCATCATAGACACTCCTTTTAATGATGCTCCAAAGGTTCTGAATGGGGTAGAGGTCAGGGGAGCATGGGGGTCACACCATAAGTTTGTCCCCTTTTATGCCCATATCAGCCAGAGATGCAGATGTTTTATGTGCAGCATGAGATGGTGCATTATCATGCAGAAAAATGATCTTGCTGTGAAATACACGGTTCTTCTTCTTGAACCATGGCAGGAAGTGCTGTTTGAGAAAATCCACATACATTATGGAGTTCATCTTTAGCGCCTTCAGGGATCCTAAAGGGGCCGACAATCTCTCTCCCCATGATTCCAGCCCAAAACATTACTCCACCTCCTCCTTGTTGGCGCTGTAGCCGTGTTTGCGTGGGGTGTCCATCAACCAGCCATCCTCCACTCCATCCATCTGGACCATCGAGCGCTGCACGGCACTCATCCGTGGACAAAACAGTTTTGAAATCAGTCTTCATGTAATGTTTGGCCCACTGGAGCCGTTTTTGCTTGTGTGAAGTGGATAGAGGAGGTCGACAGGATGGCGTATGCACAGCTGCAAACCTCTGAAGGACCCTGCATCTTGTTGTTCGGGGGACGTTGGAGGCACAAGCAGCTTCAAAAACTTGTCTGCTGCTATGACAAGGCTTTTTTGCCGCTGCTCTTTCAACCTGACGTAATTGCCTGTAGGAAAGAGTCCTCAATTTGCCCTTATCAGCACGCACACGTGTGTACTGTGAATCAGCTACATACTTCTTGATTGCCAAGACACTTCATCCTGATCATCGCACAATGTTGATTGTAGTCATGCCTTGACCTAAACACTCCACAATTTGTTGCTTCTCAGCAGCCGACACATCCTTTTTCTTTCCCATTTTGGCAGAAAATGTAGGCTGCTTAATAATGTGAGAGAGCCTTCTTAAGAAGTCTTGCCTTTCATTGGACACACCTGCCAAACTAATTAGCACAGGTGTCTGCAATTGCTTACAGTGATATAAAGAGCCCTGACACACATCACCATCAATGAGTTTAACTGACAAACAAACAAATTCTTCCCTTATCACTCCTAAACACTTTTTGCATAATAATTTGGAACGCAGTGTACATGTGCTTTTCCACAAAACACCAGTGGTTCACGTAGTGAATCTTACAGTTCTAACTTGCCAACCGTGCTCTGTATGGAATTGTTCAATAAAGGGCCCAAAATTAAGATAACATAGATGGGAGAGGTCTCTATGAATAGGAATTCCTAAGTATTTGATACCCTGTGAGGGCCAGGCAAAGGGAAAGTTAGACTGGATGGAATCCTATATGGATTTGGGGAGGGAGACATCGAGGGCCTCAGACTTCGCTGCATTGATTTTAAAATTTTACCATGTAACAAAGTGATCTATTTCAGCCATAACAGCAGGGATGGATATATGTGATTGAGTGATATATACTAGGACATCATCAGCAAATAGAGAGCACTTGTACTCGGTGCCTCCCACCTCAATCCACCTAATATTGGGGTTATGGCGAATTGATGAGAGCAGGTGCTCCGTCACTAGGATGTATAAGAGAGGGGACAGAGGACATCCCTGCCTTGTCCCATTGGTGATTGTGAAAGGTGATGAAAATGTTCTGACGCACCCCCTGGGCCTTGGGACACCCGGAGCCGGACCCTTTTTGGTGGATGCTGGTGGTTGTAGTCTTCGTGGCGGCGACCCGGTTCCGTGGCTCAGGGCGGTCAAACCAGTGGCGGAACTATTTATGTGGTTTAGATGTTTAAATGTCCGACTACGCCACCCGTGGATTGCGGTCAGAGTGAACCGCCGCTACAGGGCAGACCGCTGAGGCTGGTGTTGTGGGTGCAGCAGAGCGTAGCATAACTCCCCACGGGAGGAGTATAGCCTCAGGGCAGTGTATGCGGAGGATGGGGGTGATGGTGCAGGGCAGCAGCAGTAACGACACGGAGTCAGTGATGCAGTCCAGGGCCTTTACTCACAGTTCTTATTATCCAGACCACGTCTGCAGGTAACGGCTGCCCACGTCGTACTGTGCTCACCAGGTGAGGGGCTCAGACAACTCCCAGATAACTTTGGAGCACTTCACAGGACCCCCTTTGTGTGTCCTTTGTCTGGCCTTTCTTACCAACACTTCTGTCCGGCTGCCTCGGGCCTCCTCTTGGTAAACTTGGCGCCAGTTTCCCTGACCCTATGTGGTGCCTTCCTAGCGGGTGTAGCGAGGGGCTGCGCCACATAAAATGTCAGAGCCTCCGGTTTCTAGCTGAGGGTCGTTTCCTGCCTCCACTAGTTCGGGGACCGGTCTCCCCCTTTGGCCTGACCCCTCCACGCAGGTGGATTCGGGCGTGCGGTGGCGACTCGCCCGTCCGCACCCCTGGGATCCCTTCATTCCTCGTTCCTGGAGCCTTCTCCGCTCCTCTTCCTTCCTTCTCCCTCTTCCAGGCCTGGGCCTCTGTTACTAGGCCCGCCTCCGGAGCAGAGCTCATGCAGAGCCCCTGCTCCCTGCCACTTCTGCTCAGACTTCTCTGCACTGAACTAAGATGGTGCCCACCTTTTATACTCCCTTCTCAATGCACCCAGGAACTGCTTCCTCCCTGCTCCTGCACTACAGGGTTCCCCTTCCTCAGTGTTCCCTCCCGCCACTCCAGCCAGGGACAGGGACTGTCGTGCCCATCTCAGAGGCATATTGGTCGCCCTGCCCCATGGCAATGTGGTGTAATGCATGCAGGTGTCGGGTCCTGATCCACACTCCATCCTTACCTGAGAGTGAGATATCACACCTCTGGGTGAGGTGCAATACGTCTGTAGCAACCGAGCCCTCAGGGTGCTACAGTTCCATTTATCTTCAGCCTAGGTGACGTATTGCGATACAGGGCCGTGATTTTGGCTATAAAAGGGTCCCCTAGACCCCTACCCCAAGCTTTTTAAGAGAATCATATATGGCGTGCCAGGAGACTCTATGGAATGCTTTCTCAGCATCCAACGAGAGTATCTAATTACAAATTTTTAACTGCATCTAGCCCAGGAAATACTTTGTGCCTAGTAGCAGTGTCTGCTAGTCAGCGGATTATCCCGGCTGTTAAGCAAGCTACACCACCTGTAGTTTAGACACTTAATTTTTTCAAAGGAAATGCTTCGGGACCATGGGATACTTAGTGAAGAGCATCAGGAGGCACCCCAAGGCATAGGGGCTGGGACTGGCAGTAGGATGCCTTGCGGTGGACAGCCGAGCTCGATCCTTATAAAAGCTTTTTAACTGCAGCAGCTTTAGTGGACGCTACTGGAGCTGGAATTACCGCGGCTGCTGGCATGAGACTTGCCCTCCAATAGATCCTTGTAAATGGATTTAAAGTGTATTCATTCAAATTAGAGAGACAATTTAAATTAAAAAGCTTAGAGCTGCCTCCACCACAGGGGGGCTCGCTCGATCCACCAGCGGACAGGCACCTGTATTGGGAGAGGGGGGCTGGCCGTCAGGGTTCACCGCGGCTCTGGCACAAACCCGGCGACACGGAGGTGGCACGGGCAGGAGCGGACTGACCGTGTCGGCTTCTCACTTTTTGGATTTTAGAAGGGCATGACATGCCTATATCTGTGTCTCCCCCTCCTTTTAATCCTCCACCTCTTTTATTTTCGCATGACTATATGTACTTGTCACTTTTCCATGTGTTAGTTATGTCTTCTGAGCAGTTTGTCAGCTTTTGGACACCTTTGAAGGTGTTTTCTATGTGTTTCTATGTGTTTTTGTTTGCCTGCCATTGGTTTTAACGGTGTTCGAAGGTGTTCGACGAACAGTTCGACGAACAGTTCGGCGAACACACGGGTGTTCGACGAACCGAACCGAACTCGAACACTACGGGGGTGGCTCAACAATACTCAGGAGGAAGGTCTTACTTGGTTTACCATTGTTTAGCCCTTGGCTGCCAGAGCAACCCAATGGAATATTGTGTGCGGAAGGCAGAATGAGGTGACAGAGGGAGCCCCCTCCCTCTGTCAATCACTTAGATCCTGCAGTCATTCTTGAGTTAAAAAAGAATATTATTTTTAAGATTATTAGTTAAACAGCCTGGATCGCACATATATGGAACTCTGCAGCAACAACTGGGATTGGAGATATTTTGGATGTTTCTGGAGCTAAACCCATCATATCCTGTACATTATGGCTTTCTGAGATAGAACATATTCATGTAAAACAATTGTTACTTTAACTAAATAATCACTCAAAAATCCCATGTATATAAGAACTTAATAACCCAGAAATCATTAAATAAATAATCCTCTTACCTTTACAAATCTTTTTAAAGTTGGCATTTTCTTGAGGATGTCCGGGAATACGACACTGAAATCGGTATTGCCAAAACTCAGTAAACCAAGGGTTTCGTGAATTGGTGTCCAGACGTAGACTAAGGAAATAGTCATCAAAGGACCTGACCTCTGGAGACTGAAGCTTTATGGTAATTCCTCCATTTGCTTCAGGCTCAAAGCCATCTATGACTTCATCTCTGTCTGCCCATCCATCACTGAAAGAAAAAAAAAGTAGTTTACATGAAAAAAGTAATTAATAATCAACATATTCACGGTAGTTATTAAGCTTATGCCTATTTTTTGCAGCTGTAGAGGAAGTTCATGCACATTATATTACATGATGCAAACATTTTATCATCATTTATATCAGTCCCTGTCTGTTATATATGGCTCTCAAACGAATTTTCCTTGCTCAATGGAATGGTTTGAAAATGAAACCTAAATTACATATAGCAGAATTGTAAGATTGAGCTTTACAGAAAACCTCGATAAAATCAAAGTATAATATTGTATATGATTACCATTGCTATAGAGAAGAATTAATTCACTCAAAATCTGTCTACTTTCTTTGTGTTTTGAATAGGTGGGTGCGCAGAAAATGTTCCTGTAATATGTTATTGCTTCTCAAAGCACAAGTAGGTAGATTATGACATCAGCACTGGAGGTCTTAGGCTATGTACCCACGATGCACGATTGTGTCCACGATTTTTCCTGAGGGTTTCTGCATTTCCCTGGCCGAAAAAACGCATTTTTCCTGCCAGGGACATGCGGATCTGAAGTGTTCTTCACCTGCATTTCCGCATGCGGGTTGACAAGCGCTTTCCAAGCGATTTTAGCATCACTTGGAAAGTGCGTGTCAACTTGGTCACACTATATAAATCCATGCAAACGGCATGGATTTATATAGTGTGACCGAAAGAATGGTTAAAAATAAAAAAATAAATCTATACTTACCTTCCGATGGCCCCCGCAGTCTTGCTTTGCTCCGTCCTGGCTTGCCGGCAGCTCGCGGTACACTGAAGGACCTGCCGACGTCAGCGTCGCGTGACCCGTCACATGACTAAATGACGACAGCGCAGGTCCTTCAGTCCACCGCGATCTGCCGGCAAGCAAAGATAAGCACACCGGGGGCCATCAGAAGGTAAATATAATATTTATTTTTTATTTTATTCTTTTTTTTACAGGTTCTATGGTATCCAGGTCCGGAGGAGAGTCTCCTGTCCTCCACACCCGGGTACCATCCGCACATTGAAACGCTTGGATTCCGCATGTACAGATCCAATGATGCGGAATCCAAGCGTTACAATGCAAATCTATGGCGGCGAAAACGCAGCGCTTCCGCAAAATAATTGGTAGTGCTGCGTTTTTTTCCGCAATGATAACCCGCAGCGGAAATTTCCACAGCATGTGCACAGCACACGCGGATTTTCATTGGGTAACATGGCAGGCCTTCTACCATGCGTTTTTTAAGCGTTTCTGCCGCTGCGGAAATGCTTAAAAAACGCATTGTGGGCACACAGCCTTAGAGTTTCTTGACTTTTAAATAAAAAAGGTAAGGCTGTGTTCCCACTATGCGTTTTTCAAGCGTTTTTGATGCGGAATTTCCGCAGCGTAAACGCTTGCAAAACGCTTGGTAATCCGTGCCCCATGATCCCCAATGAAAATCTGCATGTTTTGTGCCCATGCTGCGGAATTTTCCACTGCGGATTTTCCTTGCGGAAAAATCCGCAGCATGTCCATTATTTGTGCGTTTCTGCATGTGGATTTTAGGTCCCAATGCATTTGAAAAACGCAAGTCAAATCCGCATGTAAAAACGCTGCAAAAACGCGTGTAAAATCGTCAAGCGTTTTTACTGCCAAGAACATGCAGAAACGCTGCAGAAATTTTCTGCTTAATTTCTGCATCATGGGCACATACCCTAAGAGTTTTATATTTACGCATCTAGTTCAATTATAAAATATGACCAATATAGGAGCCTACCCCCGAAACTCAGGAGGAGTTGTGATTTTGAATGCTATGCCAAAATGGTGATATTAAATTTTGAGTGAATAAAAGGAAGAGATTTGGCACCAAGGAAGCAAAGTGGAGTTTGTCCACGTGTGATGAAAGTGAACCTGAGGTTGGGTTGATTAGAAAGTTAGACATGGGGCCTTGAAAGAGCATTAGTGAACTTAAGGATAAACTATGCGTACTCATCAGGTGAGCATAGGTGGTTGAAGGCTAGAGCAGGCTAGGTGGTGTCTATGAAGATGCTGTATACTGGGTCTACCTACAGCTCTTTGCGACATCTATTGGGTGAGAGTTAGCACCTTGATATCCCTGACATAAGCCTGAGGATTGTCACATACAGCAGACAGTGAGATGATTATAGATTACTTGCTTGAGAGTTAAAGGCTGGTTTAGTCTAAGTGCAAAAGAAAGCAACTTGCAGAAATCGGTGCTAGCTGTTGCTATGGCCTCCTTCACATGTCCATGTTTCCAGTACGTGTTGTATCTGTTTTTTTCATGGATACTACAAGTATCCATTAAAACGTTTGCTTCTATGCACTTGTTCATGCAAAACACAAGGAGACATGTTCATTTTTTTCCTGCAGCTCGGATGACAAGGACCAATACATGTCTATGGGCCCGTGAAAAACACGTACCGCACACAGATGGCATTCGTGTACTGTACGTGTGCTGTATGTGTTTAACGTAGCAAAGTGTAGGAGAAGCATTGCAATTTAATTCTTTCTTTAATCATACTGGGAAAATGCTGCTGGTAGACACGGATACATGGATGACACACTTATGGAAAACACTGATGGCACCAGTACCGTTTTTCCACGTATGTGTTTAAACATGGACGTGTGAAGGAGGCCTAAAGCGGTGTTGGTGGAGCGCATTGTCAACCTAGAGCAAAGTGAGTTTTGAGATGTGTGCTGGGGCTGTAAAAGACATCAGTTCAAGAGAGAGACATAGAAAGTCAGAAGCATAGAGTCCTTAATGCCTGAATGGTGCACTCCTGAGTCTGATGATCTGTATGAAACAACATTACTCTAAAGTCCCTGTGGAGCTGGCAGGGACCTGAGAGAGTTATAATTGTTGTAACCTAAAGACTGTAAAGGTTGTGTCATGGATTTTCAGCTACTAGTGCATGAATTGCAACCACCAAGATCTTGCGCTGCATATGAGATTAATAAGATAATTGAGCCACTGTGAGAAAATTAAAAACAAAGTAAAAGTTTTGTTTAAACTAATTTTTAACCAATTTTTGTCACTATGACCATCAACCACCCCCATATGACATATTGTGGGAAAATGCCAAGAAGTCACATTTGGAATCTAAATGGTTCTTAGTGGGAGTAAGCAACCATTAGTTGTTTTATCAAAAACTGTTTATGCATGCAGAGTGTAACAGTTATGTTTGACTACACACCTTACTGTCTATTTCCAGAACTGCGAAAAATTTGAAGGATCAATGAAGTTGGTCTCCCACTTCATTTACTTGAAAGAGGCAGAGCTACAATGCCAGACACAGGCAAAGGACCAGAATAGTGCGGTATCTGGAAAAAGTTGGTCTTTTCTTTTTCTAATCTCATATAACCCTTTAGCTTCCAACTTCCTTTTTTGCATTTGTTAACAAATAGATCTCTCCTTCACAGAATGTGCTGAGTTGGAGTTGAGGATAATTTTAATGATGTGTAACAGAACCTATAGAATTACCTTTAATCAAGAAAATGGTTCTTAAATCAGTCTTCATTGAAAGAAAAATTATGTAAGACAGTAGGAAATTTATCACTTGACAGTGTAAAGTACTTATTCTGATTGCTTAGTGAGCAGTACAATACGTTTCTCCTGCGCATTGTCAACTCCCATTGAATATAAGTGTTTAAGTCGACACAGCTCAAATATTGAAGAAAGAAATTCACAGCACTTTCAGAAGATTACAATGCTAGATCCGTATTTTATTAAAACAACATTATTCAGAGCTTAGGCAATATGGTGTACAATATATTAGTATAGACCCATGGTTAGTGTTGGATTGTTTGCTTTCATTGGATATTTTTCAGTAATATTTATACAACAAAATATACCAAAACTATGTGTTAATACATTTATTCCATTCATTAAACTTAATTAGCAAATTTAAAATGAATAAACTATAAAAGAGCATCTATTAACACCTTCACAATGGCCACTGTACACGCATAGCTACCAACCATCCCATAATCAGTGGGACTCTCCTGATTTGAGGGGACTGACCCACTATCCCAGCAGGTCAGGGCTTTGTGTCAACTTCCACTCATGCACTGTATTTTTTCTTCATTACTCTGTTGCTCCTTCATCCTTGATGGGCAAGGCTGGCACCTCTGCTCTGCACAAACTTAAATAAACAATTCTCTTCTTTTTTTGTGATCTGTTCTCCCAGTGAATCAAATCCACAACCTGTATCATTGCAGGCAGCAGCTAAAGCTATAAGCCACAGCCTATACTGACAAGGAAGTGAGAATTTTCTATACTTGAAGCTGCATTGCAGACTCTGACCCCACAGGCAGATTATATTGGTACACAGAAATACATCTTTACATAGCAGTGTATCTCTATGTCCCTGTATTCTAGAAGACTCAATGTAGCAGAAATGCTGCGTTATTGTACTGCTTTTTTTCTGCAGGTTTCTGCACTCCATGACACAATAACAATGTTCTCTAATTACTGCATGTTTGCTGTGTTTCTTTTATGCATTTCCCCCCTTATTTGATGCATGTTTGGTGCAGATGTGAAACAGCATTGTTAATGCTTTTTTAATAGTACAGAAAATCTTTGATTCCAACCTCAAAAGTGCAACGGCGTTTATTTTTTTTTATGTATTTTTTTCAGGCTCCACATAGAAGCCTATAAGGAAAAACATACACCAAAACTACACAGTACAACAGCATCTTTATATACACAGTGAGTGGTGTTAATCACATCCACATTTCTTGGATATTTAGGCCATGTTCACTTGAAGCGTCAATGCTTAATTTTTTCTGCTGCTTTATTTTCACAGAAATTCTGCTACATTTAACTATCTGTAATGCACACGCCCGGGCTGAGCGGCGTGTGCGTGTGATTGTGATTCCACTGGACCGTGCCGGAGAGTGAATGCCTGGAGGGGCGTAACTAGGTATTCACCCGATCTGACCAGGGTCGCACGACGGCATACGACGCCAGTGCACCAAGGAGGAACCGAGCAGAGGGACCAGGTGCTACTCCAGGACAGACCCCGGACACGGCTGTTGACCCACACAGGGGAATACAGGAACAGACTGGTAGGCTGGCACACAGACTGGTGGGTATAGGCAGGCACGACTGGTATGCAGGCAGGCGGGTAAGCAGGCAGGGGGGTACAGGCAAGCACAGCTAGAGTGCAGACAGGGAAGCACTAGCAGGTAGGAACACTGGCGGGATAGGACCCAGTACACACTGGGACTCAGGAACAGAACCACAGATGTGGCGGACAAACACAGCAGAGTGAGGCCGCCCAGAGAGGTGAGCGAGAACAGGGCAGGACAAGGCCGCCTGGAGCGGTGAGCAAGAGTAGAGCAGGACAAGGCCGCCAGGAGCGGTGAACAAAGGGTCAGAGCTGAGCGAGACTGCCGGAGCAGTGAGCAAGAGTAAAGCAGGACGAGGCCGCCTGGAGCGGTGAGCAAGAGTGGAGCAAGACTGCCGGAGCAGTGAGCAAAAGGATAATAGCGGAGCGAGACTGCCGGAGCAGCGAGCAAAAGGGTCCGAGCGGAGCAAGGCTGCCGAAGCAGCGAGCAAAGGAGTCAGAGCAGGCTAGAACCGCCGGAGCGGTGAGCAAAGGAGTCAGAGCAGGCTAGAACCGCCGGAGCGGTGAGCAAAGGAGTCAGAGCAGGTTAGAACCTCCGGAGCGGTGAGCAAAGGAGTCAGAGCAGGGGGGACAGGGCTCTGTTCACACGGAACAGACAGGAAGAGAAAGGCAGAGCCAGATACCCACAGGATACTTGCAGTGAAGTAGCGAGTGGACCACAAACTCACAAACGGGAGTACAGAGACAACAAGCAGGAGTTAGGTACGAGTTCAGACTCTGCAGAAAAAGGAAGGGAACGGACATAGAGGCAAAACAGGTAAAGGATAGGAAAGAGTTCAGACTGGAACTGAGTGTACGGAGGAGACCGACACTGCAGCAGGAGACAGGAGCGGGTCTGGGAATACGGCCCCCAGAGAGGCGGGACAAACAGGCAAGGAGCGTGTTCAGACAGGACAGACAAGATACAGGAACAGGTCTAGGTAATCGGCCCCTAGAAGGCGGGTGGAACAGGCTAGGAGCGTGTTCAGACAGGACAGACAAGATACAGGAACGGGTCTAGGTAATCGGCCCCTAGAAGGCGGGAGGAACAGGCTAGGAGCGTGTTCAGACAGGCCTGGAAATACAGCCTCCAGGATAGGCAGACAAGAGAACACAGACAGGACTCAGTTCAGACACGGGAACTGATACCGTAAGGCAGGAGATATAGACAGGACTCAGTTCAGACACGGGAACTGATACCGCAAGGCAGGAGACATAGACAGGACTCAGCTCAGACACGGGAACTGATACCGCAAGGCAGGAGACATAGACAGGACTCAGTTCAGACGCGGGAACTGATACCGCAAGGCAGGAGACATAGACAGGACTCAGTTCAGACACGGGAACTGATACCGCAAGGCAGGAGACAAAGAACGGGACCTGGCACCTTCAGAGTGCAAGCACACACTGAATGAAACACTATGCTCAGGCAGGGATTGATTGCCGCAGCTGGGCTATATACCAGGTGACAGACAGCAATAGGCTGAGGACGCACAAAGGGTGTGACCCACAGCAGGTACAAAAAGCAGGAAGTGATCGGGCGCCGCCCTTAAGCAGCAGAAACAGACACAAACAGACAGCATGGAGGGAAGCCAGAGAGACATTCTGGACAGGAGATCAAGTGCGCGCTCTTGCACAGTGGGAGATGGACCACTATGCAAGGACGCCGCCAGGTATGTTACAGTACCCCCCGCCTTACGCCCCCTCTTCTTCAGGCCTGCCAGAATCTTCCGCAGGGAATTCGAGGGCCAATTCTTCACTTCGAATAGATCACTTCCACTGTCCACAGAAAAAACTGATCTCATCTGGTTAGCTAGGATGCTACCTCCTATCCAGCCATCCTCAGCAACAGACGAAACGGGTGGAGTACCAGGAACAGCACACAAGGAAGTCTCTCTCCACATATTTTCAGGTGGCACCCCAGAGGGTACAGGAGACAACTGGAAGTCCTCCACCGGGTTGGAGGGGAGCAGAGACTTGGGGGTAATCTCTGCTTCGAGGTACATCTTGTCAAACTCACAGGAAGAAATAGACGGGTTATCAGGTACAGGATGAGGAAAAGTCACTGTCTCTTTGTTATCAGGCGGTACCCGGAGGATTCAGGAAACAACTGGAGGTCCTCCGCCGGGTCAGAAGAGTGCAGAGGCTCGGAGAAAACATCTGCTTCAGAGTACACTAGGTCGGACTCACTGGACGAAGCAGGCGAGGTATCGGGTACCGAGTATAGGAAAGTCTCTGTCCATTCACCACCAGGTGGCACCCCGAAGGGTTCTAGAGACAACTGGCGGTCCTCCGCCTGGTCAGAGGGGTGTAGAGACTCACGGGTAACCTCTGCTTCAGAGTACACTAGGTCGGACTCACTGGACGAAGCAAGCGAGGTATCAGATCCAGGATATAGGAAAGTCTCTGTCCATTCACCACCAGGTGGCACCCCGAAGGGTTCTGGAGACAACTGGAGGTCCTCCGCCTGGTCAGAGGGGTGTAGAGACTCATGGGTAACCTCTGCTTCAGAGTACACTAGGTTGGACTCAGTGGACCAAGCGAGCGAGGTATCAGGTACAGAGTATAGGAGAGTCTTTGTCCTTTCGCTACCAGGTAGCACCCCGAAGGGTTCTGGAGACAACTGGAGGTCCTCCGCCTGGTCGGAGGGGTGTAGAGACTCGGGAGTAACCTCTGCTTCGGAGTACACTAGGTTGGACTCACTGGACGAAGCGAGCGAGGTATCAGGTACAGAGTATAGGAGAGTCTCTGTCCTTTCACTACCAGGTAGCACCCCGAAGGGTTCAGGAGACAACTGGAGGTCCTCCGCCTGGTCGGAGGGGTGTAGAGACTCGGGGGTAACTACCACTTTGGGGTACCCATTGTCAGGCTCACAGGACGAAGCGGACAAAGTATCGAGTACCGGGTGTAGAGAAGTCTCTCTCCATTTGTCATCGAGTGGTATCCCGGAGGATTCAGGAGGCAACAGGGGGTCCTCCACCAGGTAGTAGAGGTGCACAGACTCTGAGATAACCACAGCTTTGGAGCATCCTTGGACATGCACACCGGTTAAAGTGGGTGAAGCATCTGATGCCGGGTGCAGGAAGTTCTCCTGTGTGGAATTCTGGATGGGCAGAAGTCTCTTCGGGCAGGAGAACTGGTGCACTACCCACGCACATTACCCGTTGGGGCTTCTCCGGGATACAGGGAGATGAAGCTTCAGTAGGGACTTCAAGGTTGGGGTCAGGAGGTCTCAGGGAGGACAGACCCTGGCGTGACGGCTTGCCTCTACGTCTAGCACGTCTGGACTGCCTCTTGAGGTTGGGAGAAGTATTCCGGAAAGCGTAGTCACCCTGTGAGGATTCTGGGTGGGCAGTAGTCTCATTGGGCTGGAGGACTATTGCGCTACCCACACACATTACCCGTCGGGGCTGCTCCGGGATATTGGGAAGTGAAGCTTCAGCAGGGGCTTCAGGGTTAGGGTCCTCGAAGACCATACGAAAGGCCACCAGGAAGGCCTGCAGGTCAAGGACGACAGGATCCCATGCTTCCCATAGGGGGGTGACCCATTTCAAGGCATCACCCGCTAGGTAGTCAATCATAAAGGCCACTTTAGCCCAATCGGAAGGAAAATAGAGAGGGTAGGCCTTAAAGTGTAGCATGCATTGCTCCACAAATGCACGACACTGTCTTGGATCCCCATAGTAACGTGGCGGATCCGCAGGAACGAGAGCTGATAGATCCATCTGGACGGGTGCGTAATTCGCCTGGAACTCAGCTAAAGGGAAAAAAAATTAATTTATTTATTTTAATGCATGTATTCGCTGGAAAACTTCTCAGAGAGCGAAGGCCGTGGGGCTCAACGGGAACCATGGCCTGAGCATGCTGTAATGTACACGCCCGGGCTGAGCGGCGTGTGCGTGTGACTGTAGTGATTCCACTGGACCGTGCCGGAGAGTGAATGCCTGGAGGGGCGTAACTAGGTATTCACCCGATCCGACCAGGGTCGCACGACGGCATACGACGCCAGTGCACCAAGGAGGAACCGAGCAGAGGGACCAGGTGCTACTCCAGGACAGACCCCGGACACGGCTGTTGACCCACACAGGGGAATACAGGAACAGACTGGTAGGCTGGCACACAGACTGGTGGGTATAGGCAGGCACGACTGGTATGCAGGCAGGCGGGTAAGCAGGCAGGGGGGTACAGGCAAGCGCAGCTAGAGTGCAGACAGGGAAGCACTAGCAGGTAGGAACACTGGCGGGATAGGACCCAGTACACACTGGGACTCAGGAACAGAACCACAGATGTGGCGGACAAACACAGCAGAGTGAGGCCGCCCAGAGAGGTGAGCGAGAACAGGGCAGGACAAGGCCGCCTGGAGCGGTGAGCAAGAGTAGAGCAGGACAAGGCCGCCAGGAGCGGTGAACAAAGGGTCAGAGCTGAGCGAGACTGCCGGAGCAGTGAGCAAGAGTAAAGCAGGACGAGGCCGCCTGGAGCGGTGAGCAAGAGTGGAGCAAGACTGCCGGAGCAGTGAGCAAAAGGATAAGAGCGGAGCGAGACTGCCGGAGCAGCGAGCAAAAGGGTCCGAGCGGAGCAAGGCTGCCGGAGCAGAGAGCAAAGGAGTCAGAGCAGGCTAGAACCGCCGGAGCGGTGAGCAAAGGAGTCAGAGCAGGCTAGAACCGCCGGAGCGGTGAACAAAGGAGTCAGAGCAGGCTAGAACCGCCGGAGCGGTGAGCAAAGGAGTCAGAGCAGGTTAGAACCTCCGGAGTGGTGAGCAAAGGAGTCAGAGCAGGGGGGACAGGGCTCTGTTCACACGGAACAGACAGGAAGAGAAAGGCAGAGCCAGATACCCACAGGATACTTGCAGTGAAGTAGCGAGTGGACCACAAACTCAAAAACGGGAGTACAGAGACAACAAGCAGGAGTTAGGTACGAGTTCAGACTCTGCAGAAAAAGGAAGGGAACGGACATAGAGGCAAAACAGGTAAAGGATAGGAAAGAGTTCAGACTGGAACTGAGTGTACGGAGGAGACCGACACTGCAGCAGGAGACAGGAGCGGGTCTGGGAATACGGCCCCCAGAGAGGCGGGACAAACAGGCAAGGAGCGTGTTCAGACAGGACAGACAAGATACAGGAACAGGTCTAGGTAATCGGCCCCTAGAAGGCGGGAGGAACAGGCTAGGAGCGTGTTCAGACAGGACAGACAAGATACAGGAACGGGTCTAGGTAATCGGCCCCTAGAAGGCGGGAGGAACAGGCTAGGAGCGTGTTCAGACAGGCCTGGAAATACAGCCTCCAGGATAGGCAGACAAGAGAACACAGACAGGACTCATTTCAGACACGGGAACTGATACCGTAAGGCAGGAGATATAGACAGGACTCAGTTCAGACACGGGAACTGATACCGCAAGGCAGGAGACATAGACAGGATTCAGCTCAGACACGGGAACTGATACCGTAAGGCAGGAGACATAGACAGGACTCAGTTCAGACACGGGAACTGATACCGCAAGGCAGGAGACAAAGACAGGACTCAGTTCAGACACGGGAACTGATACCGCAAGGCAGGAGACATAGACAGGACTCAGTTCAGACGCGGGAACTGATACCGCAAGGCAGGAGACATAGACAGGACTCAGTTCAGACACGGGAACTGATACCGCAAGGCAGGAGACAAAGAACGGGACCTGGCACCTTCAGAGTGCAAGCACACACTGAATGAAACACTATGCTCAGGCAGGGATTGATTGCCGCAGCTGGGCTATATACCAGGTGACAGACAGCAATAGGCTGAGGACGCACAAGGGGTGTGACCCACAGCAGGTACAAAAAGCAGGAAGTGATCGGGCGCCGCCCTTAAGCAGCAGAAACAGACACAAACAGACAGCATGGAGGGAAGCCAGAGAGACATTCTGGACAGGAGATCAAGTGCGCGCTCTTGCACAGTGGGAGATGGACCACTATGCAAGGACGCCGCCAGGTATGTTACACTATCCAATCAAATGGGATGTGACTTCATAAAAACTGAGCCCTCTGTGTGTCTAAAGATGCTACTGAGCTGTGTGGTTTTGGTGCTTTTTTTTCTAAAGGCTTCTATGTGGAGCCTAAACAAAACGCATGTACAGTGGGGAAAAAAAGTATTTGATACACTGCCGATTTTGCAAGTTTTCCCACCTACACAGAATGGATAGGTCTGTCATTTTTATTGTAGGTACACTTCAACTGTGAGTGACAGAATCTAAAAATAAAAACAGAAAATCATATTGTATGATTTTTAAATAATTAAATTGCATTTTATTGCATGAAATAAGCATTTGATCACCCACCAACCAGCAAGAATTCTGTCTCTCACAAACCTGTTAGTTTTTCTTCTGCACCCATTACATGTATTAATAAAACCTATTTGAACTCATTACCTGTATAAAAGACACCTGTCCCCACTATCAATCAATCACACTCCAACCTCTTCACCATGGCCAAGACCAAAGAGCTGTCTAAGGACACCAGGGACAAAATTGTAGACCTGCACAAGGCTGGGATGGGCTACAGGACAATAGCCAAGCAGCTTGGTGAGAAGGCAACAACTGTTGGCACAATTATTGAAAAATGGAAGAAACACAAGATGACTGTCAATCTTCCTCAGTCTGGGGCTCCATGTAAAATGTCGCCTCATGAGGTAAGGATAATTCTGAGAAAGGTCAGGAATTAGACCAGAACTACATATGAGGACCTGGTCAATGACCTGAAGAGAGCTGGAACCACAGTCTTAAACATTACCGTTAGTAACGCAATATGCTGTCATGAATTAAAATCCTGCAGGGCACGCAAGGTCCCCCTGCTCACGCCAGAACATGTCCAGGCCCATTTGAAGTTAACCAATGACCATCTGGATGATACAGAGGAGGCATGGGAGAAGGTCATGTGGTCAGATGACATCAAAATAGAACTTTTTGGTATCAACTCCACTCGTCATGTTTGGAGGAAGAAGAAGGATGAGTACAATCCCAAGAACACCGTCCCAATCATGCAGCATGGTGGGAGAAACATTATAATTTGGGGGTGCTTTTCTGCAAAGGGGACAGGGTGACTGCACCATATTGAAGGGAGGATGGATGGGGTCATGTATCGTGAGATTTTGGCTAACAACCTCCTTCCCTCAGTAAAAGCATTGAAGATGGGTCATGGCTGGGTCAATGACCTAAAACACACAGCCAAGGCAACTAAGGAGTGGCTCCGAAAGAAGAATTTCAAGGTCCTGGAGTGGCCCAGCCAGTCTCCAGACCTGAACCCAATAAAAATTCTTTGGAGAGAGCTGAACCTCAGTGTTGCCCAGCGACAGCCCTGAAACTTGAAAGATCTGAAGAAGATTTGAATGGAGGAGGGGGCCAAAATCCCTGCTGTAGAGTCTGCAAACTTGGTCAAGAACTACAGGAAAAGTCTGACCTGTGTTAATGCAAACAAAGGTTTCTGTACCAAATATTAAATTCTGTTTTTCTATTGTATCTGAGGCTATGCGCCCACGATGCAGAAATGAAGCAGAAAATTTCTGCAGCATTTCTGCATCTCCCTGGCAGAAAAAACGCATGCAGATTGTGCATGCGGAATACATGCGTTATCGCATGTGTTTCCGCATGCGGACTGACAAGTACTTTCCAAGTGATAGCATCACTTGGAAAGTGCTTGACAACTAGGTCACACTATATAAATACATGCAAAAGGCATGGATTTATATAGTGTGACCGTAAAAAATAAAAAAATAAAGCTATACTTACCCCCGATCCCCCGCCGCGTGTGCTGTTGCGCTCGTCCTGGCTTCTTCCGGGTTGCCGGCATCTCGCGAGACAGCCTGCGGTCACATGACCGCAACGTCATCTCAGGTCCTGGAAGGTAAGCGCTGCAGGGGCCGCCGGACAGGTGAATATAAACTTTATTTATTATTTTATTCTTTTTTTTACAGGTAGAATGGTACCCAGGTCTGGATGAGAGTCTCCTTCTCCTCCAGAACTGGGTACCATCCGCACATAGAGAAGCATAAAATCCGCACACGGATTCTATGCTTCTCAATGCAAGTCAATGGCGGCGCTTTCGCTGCGCTTCCGCAAAATTAATGAACATGCTGCGGATTTATTTGCACTGCAGAAACGCTGCGGAAAAATCCGCAGCATGTGCATTGACATTGCGGAATGCCATTGGGGACCATGGGGTGCGGATTACCATGCGTTTTTGATGCGTTTCCGCTGCGGAAATTCCGCAGCATAAACGCATGAAAAACGCATCGTGTGCACGCAGCCTGATACTTATTTCAAGCAATAAAATGCTAATTAATTATGTAAAAATCATTCAATGTGATTTTTTGCATTTTTTTAGATTCTGTCTCTCACAATTGAAGTGTACTTACAACAAAAATTACAGACCTCTCCATTCTTTGTAGGGTGCAAAACTTGCAACATTGTCAGTGTATCAAATACTTATTTTAAGTGCAGAATGAAAGCTGTTCTCTATTATAAAAAACACATTAAGGCTGAGTTCACATGATGCGTTTTTAATGCGTTTCCGCGGCGTTTTTGCAGTTACGTAAACGCCGCAGAAACGCATTAAAAATGCATGGTAGAAGGGCAGCAATGTTCCCCAATTGAAATCCGCATGTGCTGTGCCCATGATGCGGATTTTTCCGCAGCGTAAACGCTGCGCTCAAAAATCCGCAGCATGTCAATTAATTTTGCGTAAACGCGCCGTTTTCGCCGCCATTGACTTGCATTAGAACGAGCCAATTCCGCAAGACTGCATTTGTACTTGCGTTATTGGCGCGTTCTAATGCGCGGATGGTACCCGGGTGTGGAGGAGAGGAGAGTCTCATCCACACCCAAGTACCATTAAAAAAGCTGTAAAAAAAAGAATAAAATAAAAAATAAATGTATATTTACCTTCTGTCGGCCCGCGCACCACTCCTGCTTGGTTCCCGGCACTTGAGTTGAAGGGCCTGCGCTGACGTCAGAGTCATGTGACGGGTCACGTGATGCTGACGTCGGCAGGTCTTTCAATTCAAAGTTGCCGGCGAGGGAGAACGGATTGAGCTGGACAGCGCGGACCATCGGAGGTAAGTATATACACTCTCTCTTGTCACACTATATAAATCCATGCCGGCTGCATGGATTTACATAGTGTGACCTAGTTGCCACAATCACTTTCCAGGTGATGCTAAAATCGCCTGGCAAGCGCTTGTCAATCTGCATGCGGAAACGCATGTGGAAACGCATGTGAATCCGCATGTATTCTGCAGGAAAAACGCATGCACAATCTGCATGTGTTTTTTCTGCCAGGGAGATGCAGAAATGATGCAGAAATTTTCTGCTTCATTTCTGCATCATGTGCACATACCCTAAAAAGGTTGCTTCACATCTGCACCAAAATTGCATCAAATAAGGGGGAAAACGCATAAAATGCAGCAAAAATGCAATAACCAGAGAAGATTGTTATTTTATAGTTTGCTGTGGACACCTGCAGAAAATATACAGAAAACAAAAAACACAGTATTCACAGTATTTATGCAACACGTGAACACAAAAAAGCAGGATATCACATAACGAAGCTTTCATAAAAATGAGAAAATTATGGTTGCTACGACTATGAATGAATGAACAAAAAATTAATCCTTAGGTTCCAACTAGAGATGAGCAGGATGCACAAATGATGTTGAACCAGCCCTGGCTAGAAACAACGCTGGGGAAACCAGAAGGTAAGAGATTCGTGGACATCCCGTACAGCTGTCAGTTACCACTGACCTGGACGCTGGACCAGAGTGTGGTGTATCGATCCTCACGTCTCTAGTCCCAACCTTCCCGCATACAGTAGCATAGCCTGTGCCTCTTTCTGTTTTGTAGAACTTGGGAGGAGGTATGGAATATGTACAGTGCCATGCACTATCACTGTTGTGAGCAGGCTTTGGAACTGAGCCCCCTCCGCACAGCACAGATTCTGTCTGTCTTACATATCCGACACCTTATAGTGACTGATACGATTGGAGCTGTTTTTGATCGTATCAGTTTAACTTCTTAAATGTTGTTGTCAAACGTGACAGCAGCATTTAAACTTATTTAAATTGATGGCTATCTTTTCTGACACCCATTGGTACCCCACGTTATGCATTTGCGGTGTGCTGATTGGTTGCACAGAGGGGCTTTTCAAGGTCCCAATGTCTGTCATTTGAATAATCCTTTGAATACCATACCTGCAGCCTCTGAAACTGCTCTGTTCATTTCTGGGTGCATTTTATGGAGTAGTAGTCGCTGCCAGGAGGCAATTATGAAAGAGAAGCAGGCTGCTGACTCCTTCATAGTCATTGTGTATGAGCAGCACCTCAGTTAGTGTCAGGCAGTGATCGCCTTTATCATACGACCACCGTAAATTAGATTTAGGGGAACTCTTCAGTATGCAAATTAAGAAGGCGTAAAGGTGCTCTGAACTCTTGGCCATGCCAAGGGTGCACCCAAGCCCCCTCATTTGTATACAGAATAAAGAGAATTTTACAAGTAATTGCATGAAGCAAAAATATACTATTTATATGATTTTTATAGGGGCTAAGTTGCCTATATAACTGTTTAATTTGCTTTTTGAGAATGAAAGATTTCCTTTAAAGTTATAATAATCATCCATGAATATACAGTATGTGACCGATAAATATAGTAAAGTTGCATCTGGACAGGTCCTGGACGGGCGATATTTGTCCCTGAGGTGGTTAACCTCGGTGATGTGAAGCCCAGAAAAGGAGGCTCCAGCACCGTTAGTGCTGAGAGGGGTTTTTTTATGGGCCCGGATCTTGGGTCTGGGCTTTAAGAATGGCCAGAAGAGCTGTGTGGGATTGGTCATTCTCATATTTCCAATCCAGGGCTTGAACAGCCTATTTAAGGCAGTTGAGCTGTCTCGGTATTGTTTGGGAGTGAAAGTAGAATTTTTCATATAGTTTTTGGTCAGTTTTGTCTGGAGGTTGAATAGGCAGTGAAAATCTGATGTGGTGCGATATGTTCATTATCATCAAAGACAGGGTCTAATTAGGCATCTAGCAATTCTGGCAAATGCCAGATGGGCTGGCTGATCCAGCAGTGGGACGCATCAGCCAACAACACTTTTAACAGTATCCACATCCTCAGTATGTTGATGCTGTTTTATTTGTTTGTTTTTACTCGCTTACATCACGCTATTAATTTCACAGGGCTTTAAACATCTCATTATCATTGTCCCCATGGGGGATCACAATCTATATTTCCTATCCTTATGTCCTTGGACAACTTAACAACTGGAGTGGAGCAGAGAGCCATGTGCACCCTGCTTCACCACTTTAGTCTGGCAGACTGCAGTGGACATCAGGCTATGCAATGACGTCACTTCATCGTGCTGCCAGATCTGGCCTGGAGACTGCAGCAGAGGAGGACTGCATCACTGTTCGGTGTAGGAGTAAGGTGAAGTGAGTATTAGTTACTTTTCATCTCATTTAGCAAGAACAGGGGATGCATAGTGGGGGTGATTAATAAAATGAAGCACAATACAGGGATGATTTTTAAAGTTGGCACAATCGGATGATTTTATTAAAAAGAGGAACAATAGGGGTAATTATTATAAGGAGCCCCAATGGGTGGGTTATGAAGAGGTGTATTGAGAGGTCATTATAAGGAGGCAAAAATAAGGGGTAATTTTTATAAGGATGTACAATGGGAGGGTCATTATTATGAGGAGGCACAATCTACGTCATTAATATAAGTAGGCAAAATAAGGAACATTATTACAAGGAGGCACAGGGGACATTAATATTATAAGAAGGCATGGAGTGTCATTATTATAAGGAGGCACAGAGGTGTATTATTATTACTATGAGGCACAGGGACTATTATTATTATTATTAGGAGGCACAGGTGGGCATTATTACTTTCTAGGGCACTAGTTATTGAACTCAATAGTTGTGTGTACAGTAGTGGTAGAGGAATGTGAGGAAAGTACTGGGAAAGTGATAAGCCAAAGATAAACCAAAAATGTCTGTGTTACATTCTGCAGAAACAAGTCATGGATGAAACCAGAGGCATATCTAGGGGGGCAGGCAGGGCATGTGCCCTGGGCGCATCCGGCAGGGGGACGCAGTTGGACCGCCTAATGCAGCGGTCCGAGGAGTCTCACCTGGCGGCTGCATTCTGCTGCAGCGCATCAGCTGCAGCGCGCCGGCTCCCAGTGATTGTACTCGTGTCTTTCAGACTCGAGTACAATTGAAGCTCTGTCCTCAGGGTCAGAGTGATGCCAGCAGCATGATCAGGTCATGTGATCACGCTGCTGATGTCACTCACTGGCGCTGCAAAGGCGCACATTGGTGGAAAGTGCTCTGTGCTCCAGAGCTAAAGACACCAAGGATGTAATGGAGGGGAGGATTCATGGTATGGCTGGGGCCTGGGGGAGATTTACTATGGGGGGAGATTTACTATGGGGGGAGATTTACTATGGGGGGAGATTTACTATGGTGGTGATATATGGCATGACTGAGGGAGATTTACTATGGGGGAGAAGATTTGTGGTATGTCTGGGGGAGATTTACTATGGGGGGTGATTTATGGTATGGCTGAGGGGAGATTTACTATGGGGGGAGATTTATTGTATGTCTGGGGGAGATTTATTGTATGTCTCAGGGAGAGTTACTATGGGGGGTGATTTATGGTATGGCTGGGGTCTGGGGGAGATTTACTATGGGGGGAGATTTATGGTATGGCTGGAGCCTAGGGGAGATTTACTATGCGGGGAGATTCATTGTATGGATGGGGGATGATTTACTGTGGGGGGAGATTTATTGTATGACTGGGGGAGATTTACTTGAGGGGGGATTTATTGTATGGCTGGGGGGAGATTTATTGTATGGCTGGGGGATGATTTACTGTGGGGGGGGAGATTTATTGTACACTGCTCAAAAAAATAAAGGAAACACTCAAATAACACATCCTAGATCTGAATGAATGAAATATTCTCATTGAATACTTTGTTCTGTACAAAGTTGAATGTGCTGACAACAAAACCACACAAAAATCATCAATGGAAGTCAAATTTATTAACCAATGGAGGCCTGGATTGGGAGTCACCCCCAAAATTAAAGTGAAAAAACACACTACAGGCTTATCCATCTTTGATGTAATGTCCTTAAAACAAGTCAAAATGAGGCTCAGTATTGTGTGTGGCCTCCATGTGCCTGTATGAGCTCCCTACAATGCCTGGGCATGCTCCTGATGAGGTTGAAGATGGTCTCCTGTGGGATCTTCTCCCAGGCCTGGACTAAAGCATCCGCCAACTCCTGGACAGTATGTGGTGCAACGTGACGTTGGTGAATGGAGCAAGACATGATGTCCCAGATGTGCTCAATCGGATTCAGGTCTGGGGAACGGGCGGGCCAGTCCATAGCTTCAATGCCTTTATCTTGCAGGAACTGCTGACACACTCCAGGCATATGAGGTCTGGCATTGTCCTGCATTAGGAGGAACCCAGGGCCAACTGCACTAGCATATGGCCTCATAAGGGGTCTGAGGATCTCACCTCGGTACCTAATGGCAGTCAGGCTACCTCTGGCGAGCACATGGAGGGCTGTGCGACCCTCTAAAGAAATGCCACCCACACCATTACTGACCAACTGCCAAACCGGTCATACTGAAGGTTGTTGCAGGCAGCTGATCGCTCTCCACGGCATCTCCAGACTCTGTCACGTCTGTCACATGTGCTCCATGTGAACCTGCTTTCATCTGTGAAGAGCACAGGGCACCAGTGGTCTTTGCCAATCCTGGTGTTCTGTGGCAAATGCCAAGCGTCCTGCATGGTGTTGGGCTGTGAGCACAACCCCCATCTGTGGACGTCGGGCCCTCATACCACCCTCATGGAGTCGGTTTCTAACTGTTTGTGCAGACACATGCACATTTGTGGCCTGCTGGAGGTCATTTTGCAGGGCTCTGGCAGTGCTCTACCTGTTCCTCCTTGCACAAAGGTGGAGGTAGCGGTCCTGCTGCTGGGTTGTTGCCCTCCTACGGCCCCCTCCACGTCTCCTGGTGTACTGGGCTGTCTCCTGGTAGCGCCTCCAGCCTCTGGACACTACGCTGACAGACACAGCAAACCTTCTTGCCACAGATCACATTGATGTGCCATCCAGGATGAGCTGCACTACCTGAGCAACTTCTGTAAGTTGTAGAGTCCGTCTCATGCTACCACGAGTGTGAAAGCACAACCAACATTCAAAAGTGACCAAAACATCAGCCAGAAAGCATTGGTACTGAGATGTGGTCTGTGGTCCCCACCTGCAGAAACACTTCTTTTTTGAGTGTGCCTTGATAATTGCCAATAATTTCCATCTATTGTCTATTCCATTTGTACAACAGCATGTGAAATTGATTGTCAATCAGTGTTGCTTCCTTAGTGGACAGTTTGATTTCACAGAAGTTTGATTTACTTGGAGTTATATTCTGTTGTTTAAGTGTTGAAAACCAGGGGAGGAGTCCTGAGGAGATAATTTGCATATTCCCACTGCATTTTGGGGTAAGTGAAGAGTCTCCGCGAGCTCAAAGAACACTGGATTTTGGCTGTTGGAGCTGAAAAGAGGACATCGGTAAACCAGGGGAGGAGTCCTGAGGAGATAATTTGCATATTCCCACTGCATTTTGGGGTAAGTGAAGAGTCTCCGCGAGCTCAAAGAACACTGGATTTTGGCTGTTGGAGCTGAAAAGAGGACATCGGTAAACCAGGGGAGGAGTCCTGAGGAGATAATTTGCATATTCCCACTGCATTTTGGGGTAAGTGAAGAGTCTCCGCGAGCTCAAAGAACACTGGATTTTGGCTGTTGGAGCTGAAAAGAGGACATCGGTAAACCAGGGGAGGAGTCCTGAGGAGATAATTTGCATATTCCCACTGCATTTTGGGGTAAGTGAAGAGTCTCCGCGAGCTCAAAGAACACTGGATTTTGGCTGTTGGAGCTGAAAAGAGGACATCGGTAAACCAGGGGAGGAGTCCTGAGGAGATAATTTGCATATTCCCACTGCATTTTGGGGTAAGTGAAGAGTCTCCGCGAGCTCAAAGAACATTGGATTTTGGCTGTTGGAGCTGAAAAGAGGACATCGGTAAACCAGGGGAGGAGTCCTGAGGAGATAATTTGCATATTCCCACTGCATTTTGGGGTAAGTGAAGAGTCTCCGCGAGCTCAAAGAACACTGGATTTTGGCTGTTGGAGCTGAAAAGAGGACATCGGTAAACCAGGGGAGGAGTCCTGAGGAGATAATTTGCATATTCCCACTGCATTTTGGGGTAAGTGAAGAGTCTCCGCGAGCTCAAAAAACACTGGATTTTGGCTGTTGGAGCTGAAAAGAGGACATCGGTAAACCAGGGGAGGAGTCCTGAGGAGATCATTTGCATATTCCCACTGCATTTTGGGGTAAGTGAAGAGTCTCCGCGAGCTCAAAGAACACTGGATTTTGGCTGTTGGAGCTGAAAAGAGGACATCGGTAAACCAGGGGAGGAGTCCTGAGGAGATAATTTGCATATTCCCACTGCATTTTGGGGTAAGTGAAGAGTCTCCGCGAGCTCAAAAAACACTGGATTTTGGCTGTTGGAGCTGAAAAGAGGACATCGGTAAACCGCATTTTGAAGCTTTTTTTTTTTAAGCTTTTTTCACTGTTTTCAGAACATTAACAATAAGAACATGGAAGAGTCCAGGAGCCATTTGGTGAGCTGCATATCCTGCTACATGTTCACAGACTTGCCAGTGGAAAAGCAAAACTTCACATGCCAGAAATGCAAGCTTGTGTCCCTGTTGGAGGAAAAGTTGCGAAATCTAGAAGAGAGGTTAACTACCTTGAAAATCATTAAGGAAGGTGAAGAGTTCTTAGACAGAGCAGAATTATCTCTTCATGATTCAGAAAGAGAAGAAATTCGAACTGCACCTGACGAAACAGAGGAATGGAAGCATGTGACCCACAGAAGCAGGAGGATCGAGAGGCAGTCAGCACCCATACTGCTCAGGAACCAGTACCAGGCTCTCACGCAGGAGAACCATGAAGAAATACAGCAAAATAAGACTTTGCCAGCAATGAATAACCTTGTAAAGGCTAAAAGGATACAACTTATTTGCAAGATACAGACTTGATAAACGAGGAGGAGGTGTCGCATTGTATATTAGAAAAGCGTATATCTGCACAGAGATTGAAGCTTCAGAGACTGGGAGTTCTGTGGAAACTGTTTGGGTAAGAATACAAGGAGAGAACAACGGAAAGGACACCATTGTAGGCATTTACTACAGGCCACCTGGGCAAGCTGAAGATATGGATGAACTCTTTATGTTTCAAATGACCAAGTTCTCCAAAAAATATGACGTAGTGGTCATGGGAGATTTCAACTATCCAGACATTTGTTGGGAATCTCTCTCAAGTAAAACTAACAGGTCAAGCAAATTCTTATCCTCTCTTGCTGACAACTTTATCTTCCAAAAGGTAGGGGAGAAAACAAGGGGATCTGCTACTTTGGATCTAATCCTTATAAACAGGGAGGAAATGGTTGAGGAGGTAAAGGTGGCTGGGACCCTAGGAGGCAGCGATCATGCTATTATAGAATTTTGGATAACTAGAGGAGGAAGACATGTGAAGACTCAAACTTCAAGGTTAGATTTTAGAAAGGCAGATTTTAAGAGACTCAGAAAGAGAATAGGAGGGATCCAATGGCTGGATGTCCTTAAGGACAAAAATGTCCAGGAAGGATGGGAAATTTTTAAAAATGAGATTCTCAAAGCACAATCGTTAACAATCCCGAAAAGTAGGAAGAATGGGAAGCATTTAAGGAAACCAGGATGGATGAACACAGAACTTAAACACATGCTAAAAAGAAAGAAAGAAATGTTTATTAAATGGAAAGAGGGAGGCATATCTAAAGAAGATTATAATGCAGTCTGCAGATCCTGCAGGGCACGTATCAGGTTAGCTAAAGCTGACAATGAATTAAGGCTTGCAAGAGATGTCAAAAGCAATAAAAAAGGATTTTGGGGGTATGTCAAAAGTAAAAGAAAAGTCAAAGATGCTATAGGATTTTTACAGGATGAAAATGGAGAAATGGTAAGAGAGGATGTTGAGAAGGCCGAACTTTTTAATTCCTATTTTGCATCTGTTTTCTCTCAGAAAGAAAATGTAACATCAACTGATCTTCACTGTCCTTTTAAAGGAATAGAGGAATCCAAGTTATCTGTAGACAGAAAGATTGTGAGGGAATATTTAGCTAACATAAATGAGTTCAAGTCTCCAGGTCCAGATGAATTACACCCCAGAGTACTGAAGGAGATCGTAGAAGAAATTTTAGAACCACTCTCCATAATCTTTGAAAATTCTTGGAGAACAGGAGAAGTCCCAGAAGACTGGAGAAGAGCAAATGTTGTTCCTATCTTCAAAAAGGGGAAGAAGGTGGACCCAGGGAACTATAGGCCGGTGAGTCTGACTTCTATACCAGGAAAGATCTTTGAACAAATTATTAAACAACATGTATGTAAGTACATGGATAAGAATGAAGTGATTAACCAGAGTCAGCATGGGTTTGTAACTAACAAGTCATGTCAGACTAACTTAATTTCCTTCTATGACAGAATCACTGACTGGGTGGATCAGGGAAATGCTGTAGATATAGTATATCTTGACTTCAGCAAAGCATTTGACAAAGTATCTCACACCATCCTTATTGAAAAAATGACCAAGTATGCAATGGACCAGGCAACTGTTAGGTGGATTCATAACTGGCTTAGTGATCGGACTCAAAGGGTGGTTGTAAATGGCTTCACATCCAGCTGGATGAATGTCTCAAGTGGGGTACCACAGGGCTCCGTCCTGGGACCTGTATTGTTCAACATCTTTATCAATGATTTAGATGAAGGAATTGAGGGTAAACTGATTAAATTTGCTGATGACACAAAGCTAGGAGGGATAGCTAATACTAGAGAAGAGAGAGAGAGGATTCAAAAAGACCTAAATAAACTGGAGCAGTGGGCAGCAACCAACAGAATGGTTTTTAACAGGGAAAAATGCAAAGTACTACATCTGGGCAATAAAAATGAAAAAAGCATATACAGAATGGGAGGAGTAGAGCTAAGCAACAGTACATGTGAAAAAGACTTAGGTATACTAATAGATCATAGACTGAACATGAGTCAACAGTGTGATGCAGCAGCAAAAAAGGCAAATACAATTCTGGGATGTATTAACAGAAGCATACAGTCTAGATCACGTGAAGTCATTATCGGTCTTTACTAGTGTTGAGCCACCCCCGTAGTGTTCGAGTTCGGATCGGTTCGTCGAACACCCGTGTGTTCGCCGAACTGTTCGTCGAACTGTTCGTCGAACACCTTCGAACACCGTTAAAACCAATGGCAGGCAAACAAAAACACATAGAAACACATAGAAAACACCTTCAAAGGTGTCCAAAAGCTGACAAACTGCTCAGAAGACACAACTAACACATGGAAAAGTGACAAGTACATATAGTCATGCGAAAAGAAAAGAGGTGGAGGAGTAAAAGGAGGGGGAGACACAGATATAGGCATGTCATGCCCTTCTAAAATCCAAAAAGTGAGAAGCCGAGACGGCCAGTCCGCTCCTGCCCGTGCCACCTCCGTGTCGCCGGGTTTGTGCCAGAGCCGCGGTGAACCCTGACGGCCAGCCCCCCTCTCCCAATACTGGTGCCTGTCCGCTGGTGGGTCGAGAGAGCCCCCCTGTGGTGGAGGCAGCTCTAAGCTTTTTAATTTAAATTGTCCCTCTAATTTGAATGAATACACTTTAAATCCATTTACAAGGATCTATTGGAGGGCAAGTCTCATGCCAGCAGCCGCGTAATTCCAGCTCCAGTAGCGTCCACTAAAGCTGCTGCAGTTAAAAAGCTTTTATAAGGATCGAGCTCGGCTGTCCACCGCAAGGCATCCTAGTGCCAGTCCCAGCCCCTATGCCTTGGGGTGCCTCCTGATGCTCTTCACTAAGTATCCCGTGGTCCCGAAGCATTTCCTTTGAAAAAATTAAGTGTCCAAACTACAGGTGGTGTAGCTTGCTTAACAGCCGGGATAATCCGCTGACTAGCAGACACTGCTACTAGGCACAAAGTATTTCCTGGGCTAGATGCAGTTAAAAATTTGTAAGTAGATACTCTCGTTGGATGCTGAGAAAGCATTCCATAGAGTCTCCTGGCACGCCATATATGATTCTCTTAAAAAGCTTGGGGTAGGGGTCTAGGGGACCCTTTTATAGCCAAAATCACGGCCCTGTATCACAATACGTCACCTAGGCTGAAGATAAATGGAACTGTAGCACCGAGGGCTCGGTTGCTACAGACGTATTGCACCTCACCCAGAGGTGTGATATCTCACTCTCAGATAAGGATGGAGTGTGGATCAGGACCCGACACCTGCATGCATTACACCACATTGCCGTGGGGCAGGGCGACCAATATGCCCCTGAGATGGGCACGACAGTCCCTGTCCCTGGCTGGAGTGGGGGGAGGGAACACTGAGGAAGGGGAACCCTGCAGTGCAGGAGCAGGGAGGAAGCAGTTCCTGGGTGCATTGAGAAGGGAGTATAAAAGGTGGGCACCATCTTAGTTCAGTGCAGAGAAGTCTGAGCAGAAGTGGCAGGGAGCAGGGGCTCTGCATGAGCTCTGCTCCGGAGGCGGGCCTAGTAACAGAGGCCCAGGCCTGCAAGAGGGAGAAGGAAGGAAGAGGAGCGGAGAAGGCTCCAGGAACGAGGAATGAAGGGATCCCAGGGGTGCGGACGGGCGAGTCGCCACCGCACGCCCGAATCCACCTGCGTGGAGGGGTCAGGCCAAAGGGGGAGACCGGTCCCCGAACTAGTGGAGGCAGGAAACGACCCTCAGCTAGAAACCGGAGGCTCTGACATTTTATGTGGCGCAGCCCCTTGCTCCACCCGCTAGGAAGGCACCACATAGGGTCAGGGAAACTGGCGCCAAGTTTACCAAGAGGAGGCCCGAGGCAGCCGGACAGAAGTGTTGGTAAGAAAGGCCAGACAAAGGACACACAAAGGGGGTCCTGTGAAGCGCTCCAAAGTTATCTGGGAGTTGTCTGAGCCCCTCACCTGGTGAGCACAGTACGACGTGGGCAGCCGTTACCTGCAGACGTGGTCTGGATAATAAGAACTGTGAGTAAAGGCCCTGAACTGCATCACTGACTCCGTGTCGTTACTGCTGCTGCCCTGCACCATCACCCCCATCCTCCGCATACACTGCCCTGAGGCTATACTCCTCCCGTGGGGAGTTATGCTACGCTCTGCTGCACCCACAACACCAGCCTTAGCGGTTTGCCCTGTAGCGGCGGTTCACTCTGACCGCAATCCACGGGTGGCGTAGTCGGACATTTAAACATCAAAACCACATAAATAGTTCCGCCACTGGTTTGACCGCCCTGAGCCACGGAACCGGATCGCCGCCACGAAGACTACAACCACCAGCATCCACCAAAAAGGGTCCGGCTCCGGGTGTCCCAAGGCCCAGGGGGTGCGTCAGAACATTTTCATCACCTTTCACAATCACCAATGGGACAAGGCAGGGATGTCCTCTGTCCCCTCTCTTATACATCCTAGTGACGGAGCACCTGCTCTCATCAATTCGCCATAACCCCAATATTAGGTGGATTGAGGTGGGAGGCACCGAGTACAAGTGCTCTCTATTTGCTGATGATGTCCTAGTATATATCACTCAATCACATATATCCATCCCTGCTGTTATGGCTGAAATAGATCACTTTGTTACATGGTAAAATTTTAAAATCAATGCAGCGAAGTCTGAGGCCCTCGATGTCTCCCTCCCTAAATCCATATAGGATTCCATCCAGTCCAACTTTCCCTTTGCCTGGCCCTCACAGGGTATCAAATACTTAGGAATTCCTATTCATAGAGACCTCTCCCATCTATGTTATCTTAATTTTGGGCCCTTTATTGAACAATTCCATACAGACCACGGTTGGCAAGTTAGAACTGTAAGATTCACTACGTGAACCACTGGTGTTTTGTGGAAAAGCACATGTACACCGCGTTCCAAATTATTATGCAAAAAGTGTTTAGGAGTGATAAGGGAAGAATTTGTTTGTTTGTCAGTTAAACTCATTGATGGTGATGTGTGTCAGGGCTCTTTATATCACTGTAAGCAATTGCAGACACCTGTGCTAATTAGTTTGGCAGGTGTGTCCAATGAAAGGCAAGACTACTTAAGAAGGCTCTCTCACATTATTAAGCAGCCTACATTTTCTGCCAAAATGGGAAAGAAAAAGGATGTGTCAGCTGCTGAGAAGCAACAAATTGTGGAGTGTTTAGGTCAAGGCATGACTACAATCAACATTGTGCGATGATCAGGATGAAGTGTCTTGGCAATCAAGAAGTATGTAGCTGATTCACAGTACACACGTGTGCGTGCTGATAAGGGCAAATTGAGGACTCTTTCCTACAGGCAATTACGTCAGGTTGAAACAGCAGCGGCAAAAAAGCCTTGTCATAGCAGCAGACAAGTTTTTGAAGCTACTTGTGCCTCCAACGTCCCCCGAACAACAAGATGCAGGGTCCTTCAGAGGTTTGCAGCTGTGCATATGCCATCCTGTCGACCTCCTCTATCCACTTCACACAAGCAGAAACGGCTCCAGTGGGCCAAACATTACATGAAGAATGATTTCAAAACTGTTTTGTTCACGGATGAGTGCCGTGCAGCGCTCGATGGTCCAGATGAATGGAGTGGAGGATGGCTGGTTGATGGACACCCCACGCAAACACGGCTACAGCGCCAACAAGGAGGAGGTGGAGTAATGTTTTGGGCTGGAATCATGGGGAGAGAGATTGTCGGCCCCTTTAGGATCCCTGAGGGCGCTAAAGATGAACTCCATAATGTATGTGGATTTTCTCAAACAGCACTTCCTGCCATGGTTCAAGAAGAAGAACCGTGTATTTCACAGCAAGATCATTTTTCTGCATGATAATGCACCATCTCATGCTGCACATAAAACATCTGCATCTCTGGCTGATATGGGCATAAAAGGGGACAAACTTATGGTGTGACCCCCATGCTCCCCTGACCTCTACCCCATTCAGAACCTTTGGAGCATCATTAAAAGGAGTGTCTATGATGGCGGGAGGCAGTTCACATCTAAGCAACAGCTCTGGGAGGGTATTCTGTCCTCATGCAAAACAATTGAAGCAGAAACCATCCAAAACCTGACAAATTCAATGGACGAGAGAGTTCAGAAGCTCCTTTCGAACAAGGGGTCCTATGTGAAAATGTAACATCACCTAGAATAAAGTTTTGAGTTGAAAACTGTTTGATTTCAGTTTCTAACAACCTGCTAATGCTTATAATTTCAAAAATGACCATTTTTTTGGTCTTTATTAAAATGAAAAGGTTGATCGAAAAGTTTGGGGGATCTAAGAGTGTGGCAACCCAGTAGTCATGATTAGTTCGAATTCTGACAATATGAGGGTCATGCTGCAGGTAGTGCAGCAAGAAGGCACTTATGTGTCTTGCGCATCTCGGAGCCCCAAAATTATTTTCCGGGCTAGATGCAGCTAAAAATTATTTTTAATTTTAAATCTGGTGAAGCTTATTATAGATGGCCTAATAGGATCAGTGCTGCACACTGCTACAAAGCCCAAATTATTTTCCAGTCAAGATACAGATAAACATGATTAGTAATTTGAAAGCTTAAAACGGTTGGTAGGGTGATTTTAACCAATCATCAAGCTTTTACTCTCCCCAGGATGACACAGGGGTAGAAAAGTCGTTTCGGATCCATGATTTGTTCATCTTTATGAACGTGAGTCTGTCTACATTATCAGTGGAGAGCCGCGTGCGCTTATCTGTCAGCACACCACCAGCAGCGCTGAACACACGTTCAGACAGAACGCTGGCTGCGGGGCATGACAAGATCTCCAAGGCGTAAGTGACTAGCTCCGGCCATTTATCCAGATTGGAAGCCCAAAAAGAGCAAGGGTCCAGTGACACAGTCGTGGCTTCAATGTTTACTTGGAGATACTCCTGTACCATCGTCTCTAGGCGTTGACTATGTGTCAGACTTCTTGTCTCCTGTGGCCTTGCAAAGGATGGGCTAAAAAAGTGGTGAAATGATTCCGCAAAATTGATGTTACCAGCAGATACTGTGGTTCTGTTACGGTTTGAGTGCTGAACACTTGACGGTCCCACGGTTGGCAAGTTGGAACTGTGAGATTCACTACGTGCACCACTGGTATTTTGTGGAAAAGCACATGTAAGATTCTGCAACAGTCTCTGCTGATACTCCTGCATGCGTGCATCCCTTTCTATGGCAGGAATAATTTCTGCAAATTTACTTTTGTACCGGGGATCTAACAGTGTGGCAACCCAGTAGTCAGGATTATTTCTAATTCTCACAATTCGAGGGTCATGTTGCAGGTAGTGCAGCAAGAAGGCACTCATGTGTGTTGCGCATCCAGGAGCACCAAGTCCCTGTTGTGTTGGTGGCGAGGTAGCAATCATGCTTCCTTCCTCTGTCCTCTCCCCCCAACCTCGCACAACAGAAATGTGATCAAGGTCTCCCTCATCTGATGAGTCTTCCATCAGTTCGTCCTCCACTTCTTCCTGGGCTCCTGCACCTTCCTCACTAGTTTGGCTGCTACCATGCGCCCTGGTAAAATCATCTCCCCCACCCTCACATGCCTGCCGCCTTGGTGCTGCCGACCGTCTGGACCTTGCAGATGTTAGCCCTTCCGCATACAACTCCTCCTCCTCTACTTCCTCCACCTCCTCTTGTGCCACCACCTGACTCCGAATTCTGTTTAACATGTGCTCCAGCATGTAAATCACCGGAATAGTCATGCTGATAATGGCATCGTCAGCACTAAACATCTTCGTCGCCATTTCAAAACTGTGCAGAAGGGTGCATAGGTCCCTGATCTGAGACCACTCCTCCAGCGTGATTTGCCCCACCTCTGAATCTCGTTGGCCCAGGCTATACGTCAGAACGTATTGCACCAGGGCTTGTCGGTGCTGCCACAGTCGCTGCAACATGTGCAGAGTTGAATTCCACCGGGTAGGCACATCGCATTTTAGCCGGTGAAGTGGCAGGCCCAACGACTTCTGTAGAGATGTAAGTCGCTGAGCTGCGGGATGCGAACGGCGGAAGTGAGCACACAGCGACCGTGCCCTCTGCAGAAGGCCATCTAGTCTGGGATAGTGGGCTAAAAATTGCTGGACAACCAGGTTCAACACGTGAGCCATACAAGGCACGTGTGTGACATTGCCCCGGCGAAGGGCCGCACCCAGGTTTGCAGCATTGTCGCACACGGCCTTCCCTGGTTTCAGGTCCAGTGGAGACAACCATTCATGAAATTGGTTCTCCAGAGCTGACCACAACTCCTCAGCTGTGTGACTCACATTTCCCAGACATTTCAATGTAAAAACCGCCTGATGACGTTGAGCCCTACTGCCAGCATAGTAAGGAGGTGTGCAGGATCCCTTCTGCGCAGTTAGAAAGCTTGTGGCATGACCAGACAGGCTTTGGGTGCAGGTGGAAGACCGAGAGGAGGTTGAGGAGGCAGAAGCAGTGGAGGAAAAATGACATAAAGAGGATTGACGCACAACTCGTGGGGACGGCAAGACTTGGACAGCAGCCCCTTGTCCTGCTGTCACCATAGTTACCCAGTGCCCAGTCAGCGACATGTAACGCCCCTGTCCATGCCTACTCGTCCAAGTGTCTGTGGTGAAATGCACCCTGTCACACACAGAGTTTCTCAAAGAAGCGGTGATGTTGTGTGCGACATGCTGGTGGAGCGCAGGCACACCTTTCTTTGAGAAGTAGTGCCGACTGGGCATCTGGTACTGGGGCACTGCGACGGACATAAGGTCTCGAAAATCCTCTGTGTCCACCAGGCGGAAAGGCAGCATTTCTGTAGCCAAGAGCTTGCAGATGGTGAAATTCAACCTCTTAGCTTTCTCATGGCTAGGAGGAAATGGTCTTTTACTTGTCCACATCTGAGGGACCGAGGGCTGGCTATTGTGCTTAGACGGGGTTGATAAGGGTGTCCCCGGCAAACTGTCGGTCTGTGAGGAAGATGCAGGCGGACATGTTAGGTTGCCTTGATCCAAAGGTGGTGCTATCGATGTCGGACAGCGCTCAAGACCAGCTGGTGTTACCACCTCCAAGGAAAATGATGACCTGCCAATCACGCTGGCTGTTGCGGGTAAAGAGGTGGCAGGTCTGCGCCCCAAAACAGGTGTGACTGCTGTCCCCCCAGTCACAGAGGATGAAGAGGCCGCGGATGCACAAGATATGGCAGACGGTGGTTGGCCCGGCCGGCTAGACCGCATTGTAGCACACTGAGCTTCCCACTGCAACTTATGCTTCATGTCCATGTGCCGGTTCATGCATGAAGTACTCAAACTATGTATTTTTTGGCCTCTACTTAGCTTTTGCTGACAAATGTTACAGATAACACGAGTTGGGTCATCTTTATCGATCTGAAAAAATGCCCAGGCTATGCAAGGCTTAGCACCCATGCGACCTGAAGAGCCACCACGACTTGTGGTGAGAGGCAGAGTTGTGTTTGAGGATGCAGTTGTTGACGTGCTTCCAGTACTACGTCTCTGTCCAGGAAGGCGCAACCTGACCTCGTCGTCACTAGCATCTTCCTCCACCTCCTCTGCTGACCTCATCTCTTGGCTGACTGTGGGTTGACAGTAAGTGGGATCTCCGACCTCATCATCATCACCCTGTGCGTTATCACACCCGTCGTCCTCAGAGCCAACCTGTTCCTGCCCTGACAAAAAACTAAAGTTGTCGCTCCAATCAGGTATTTGAGTCTTATCATCGTCTTCCTCATTGTCTCCACCAACAGGAGTTACAGTTTGGGAATGAGGGTCTACATTATGGTCAGAACCTTCTGCGTCTGGTCCTGGATCCGACTCATAAAGATTCTGGGCATCAGTGCAGATCATTTCCTCGTCTGGATTCACAGAAGCGCTGGAGTCGACCTCTGATTCCCAGGCTATAGTATGAGTAAACAGCTCTGCAGACTCAACCATCTGTTCTACCTCATACTCAGACGGGCAGCTGGAGATTTGGGAGCTGTGAGGAAGCAAGTGCGATTTGGGTGACACCTTTGAGGACTGGAGTATTTGTGATGTTGAAGTTGATGTGGAGGAGAGCCCACTTAAAGGAGCACTTGATATCCGTTGAAGCACCTGCTGTTTTTGTGCCTCATCTGGAATTTGTAGCGATTGGCGTGGCCGTAAGAAAGGGATCTTATCACATTGTCCGCTAAAAGAAGTAGACATTTTAGTTTGGCTGGAAGATGGTCTTTCTTCTGCACCTACCCCACGGACACAACCTTTTTTCCCCTTCCCAACACGCCTATTCCCCTTTCCACCAGCAGCAGGCCTTTTTCCACTCATTTTGGTGGTTAACTAATTCACAACTCTGGAGTTGTTTGCACAAAAAACAATGGATGGTAACCGAGCAGAGCTGAGTGGCCAAACTGTGGTATTAGGCCAAAACTATTGGCTGGGTTAGATGCAGAAAAAAATTATTTTTAATTTGCAACCTGATGGAGGTCAGTATAGATGGACTAATAGACCAAGTCCCACACACCGCTAGAAGCCCAAATATTTTTTCAGAGCTAGATGCAGAAAATTTTTTTATTCAATTTGCAACCTGATGGAGGTCAGTATAGATGGACTAATAGACCAAGTCCCACACACTGCTAGAAGCCCAAATATTTTTTCAGAGCTAGATGCAGAAAAAAAATATTTTTAATTTGCAACCTGATGGAGGTCAGTATAGATGGACTAATAGACCAAGTCCCACACACCGCTAGAAGCCCAAATATTTTTTCAGAGCTAGATGCAGAAATTTTTTTTATTCAATTTGCAACCTGATGGAGGTCAGTATAGATGGACTAATAGACCAAGTCCCACACACTGCTAGAAGCCCAAATATTTTTTCAGAGCTAGATGCAGAAAAAAATTATTTTTAATTTGCAACCTGATGGAGGTCAGTATAGATGGACTAATAGACCAAGTCCCACACACTGCTAGAAGCCCAAATATTTTTTCAGAGCTAGATGCAGAAAAAAATTATTTTTAATTTGCAACCTGATGGAGGTCAGTATAGATGGACTAATAGAACAAGTCCCACACGCTGCTAGAAGCCCAAATATTTTTTCAGAGATAAATGAAGAAAAAAATTATTTTTAATTTGCAACCTGATGGAGGTCAGTATAGATGGACTAATAGACCAAGTCCCACACACTGCTAGAAGCCCAAATATTTTTTCAGAGCTAGATGCAGAAAAAAATTATTTTTAATTTGCAACCTGATGGAGGTCAGTATAGATGGACTAATAGACCAAGTCCCACACACCGCTAGAAGCCCAAATATTTTTTCAGAGCTAGATGCAGAAAAAAATTATATTCAATTTGCAACCTGCTGGAGGTCAGTATAGAAGGACTAATAGAACAAGTCCCACACACTGCTAGAAGCCCAAATATTTTTTCAGAGCTAAATGAAGAAAAAAATTATTTTTAATTTGCAACCTGATGGAGGTCAGTATAGATGGACTAATAGACCAAGTCCCACACACTGCTAGAAGCCCAAATATTTTTTCAGAGCTAGATGCAGAAAAAATTATATTCAGTTTGCAACCTGATGGAGGTCAGTATAGATGGACTAATAGAATGATGCTATGCCCAAAAGATTTTACTTCACTAGGTGCAGTAAAAAAATTGGTATTCTATACACAGGTGGTATATCTTGCAACACAGATAGGCTACTCCACTGACTAACACACTCTGCAATAGGCCAAAAAGGATTAGCTTTGCTAGATTCAACCAAATGCTGTGAAAAAAACTTGCACAGCACTGGCACAGACCTGCCTGGCAAAAACTGATAGGAACTGATGTAACCTAGTCCTGAAAAGGACTCCAATTACAATTAGTCTTTACTCCCACAATCTATCTATTTAAGAGCACAGACCTGCCTGATAAAAGTCGTAGGAAATGCTGTAACCTAGTCCTTAAAAGGACTGCAATCACAACTATTCCCTACTCCCAAGCTATCTGTATATTTGTGCGAAAATTGGCTTGAAATTAACAAGGTATAGCGCACACAGCAACAGCGGTGCCGTCTAACACGCAGCTGCAGCAGTGAGAAAATGGTGGCGACGGGGAAAATGGCTTGGTCTTATAGGGCAAGGACATGTGACATACACTGCCAATCACACATGCCCTTGCTTGTGTGAAAAAAAGCACTTCGCTCCGTGTGTGCGCTGCTGATAGGCTGACAGATTGCACCTCCCCACTGCAAATGCGGGAAAGAGAAAAAAAAATGGAGATCTTCATTGTTCCTGCAGAGATCCATCCCCTGCCCCTCCCCCCGCCCCGCTGTACACTCAAACTGCGTATTAACATTAATTTTCATCATTACTGAGAAAAAATCCAGTTATGATTTTGGTGCACGAACAGTTATCGAACATAACCTCGAACAGCCGAATTTTTCTCAAATTGTTCGTGTTCGCCGACCGGCTCGAACACCGCCCAAAACAGCTCGAATTTGAGATTGGCGAACAGTTCGAGTAGAACAACGCTCATCTCTAGTCTTTACTCCTCTTTGGTCAGACCTCATCTGGAATACTGTGTACAGTTTTGGGCACCACATTTTAAAAAAGACATAGACAAACTGGAGCAAGTTCAGAGAAGAGCGACCAGAATGGTGACTGGTCTGCAAACCATGTCCTATGAGGAACGGTTGCAGGATTTGGGAATGTTTAGCTTGCAAAAAAGAAGACTGAGAGGAGACTTAATAGCTGTCTACAAATATGTCAAGGGCTGTCACATTGTAGAAGGATCATCTTTATTCTCATTTGCACAAGGAAAGACTAGAAGCAATGGGATGAAACTAAATGGGAGGAGACACAGATTAGATATTAGAAAAAACTTTTTGACAGTTAGGGTGATTAATGAGTGGAACAGGCTGCCACGAGAGGTGGTGAGTTCCCCTTCAATGGACGTCTTCAAACAGAGGCTGGACAGACATCTGTCTGAGATGATCTAGTGAATCCTGCTTTGAGCAGGGGGTTGGACCAGATGACCCAGGAGGTCCCTTCCAACTCTACCATTCTATGATTCTATGATTCTATGATTCTATGTAAGCCCTCAGAATCCTCCTGGATGGAGAAAGAAGAATGTTGTGAAGAAAAAACGGAGAGTGGTGGTCATGGGGGATTCCCTGTTAAGAGGAACAGAGGCCGCTATCTGCAGACCAGACATAACCTCAAGAGAAATGTGCTGTCTTCCAGGAGCAAAAATTAAAGATGTGTCTGACAGGATATCAAGACTCTTCAGACCTACAGATCACTACCCATTCCTGCTAATACATGTGGGGACAAATGACACCGCAGGAAAAGACCTGGAAACCATCTGCAGTGACTTTGAAGACTTAGGCAAGAAAGTGAAAGAATTGGGAGCGCAGGTGGTCTTCTCATCCATCCTCCCAGTGGATGGCCATGGAACAATGAGGTGGAATAAGATTCTACAGGTGAACAACTGGCTACTTCGATGGTGCCGTCAACAAGGATTTGGATTTCTGGATCACGGAATGAATTACCTATACGATGGACTACTTGCTAGAGATGGGGTGCACCTTACGAAGACTGGAAAACATGTATTTGGAAGTCGCCTTGCTACACTCATCAGAAGAGCTTTAAACTAGAACAATGTGGGAAGGGAAGCAAAAGGCCAGAAAAAGCCATACAGCTGACAAATACTATTGAGATCTCTGCTACTGGAAGTGGAAAAGAAGAACAAAGACAAAAAAATCTAAATAATAAAAATATGGGAGGAAGAGAAACCAATCACAAACTAAAATGTTTTTATACAAATGCACAAAGCATGGGCAACAAACAAGGAGAATTGGAACTACTAATGCAGGAAAAGGAATATGATGTCATTGGAATCACTGAAACTTGGTGGGACGATACACGATTGGAATAAAAGGCTAAAAGGATACAACTTATTTGCAAGAAACAGACTTGATAAACGAGGAGGAGGTGTTGCATTGTATGTTAGAAAAGCGTATATCTGCACAGAGATTGAAGCTTCAGAGACTGGGAGTTCTGTGGAAACTGTTTGGGTAAGAATACAAGGAGAGAACAACGGAAAGGACACCATTGTAGGCATTTACTACAGGCCACCTGGGCAAGCTGAAGATATGGATGAACTCTTTATGTATCAAATGACCAAGTTCTCCAAAAAATATGACGTAGTGGTCATGGGAGATTTCAACTATCCAGACATTTGTTGGGAATCTCTCTCAAGTAAAACTAACAGGTCAAGCAAATTCCTATCCTCTCTTGCTGACAACTTTATCTTCCAAAAGGTAGGGGAGAAAACAAGGGGATCTGCTACTTTGGATCTAATCCTTATAAACAGGGAGGAAATGGTTGAGGAGGTAAAGGTGGCTGGGACCCTAGGAGGCAGCGATCATGCTATTATAGAATTTTGGATAACTAGAGGAGGAAGACATGTGAAGACTCAAACTTCAAGGTTAGATTTTAGAAAGGCAGATTTTAAGAGACTCAGAAAGAGAATAGGAGGGATCCAATGGCTGGATGTCCTTAAGGACAAAAATGTCCAGGAAGGATGGGAAATTTTTAAAAATGAGATTCTCAAAGCACAATCGTTAACAATCCCGAAAAGTAGGAAGAATGGGAAGCATTTAAGGAAACCAGGATGGATGAACACAGAACTTAAACACATGCTAAAAAGAAAGAAAGAAATGTTTATTAAATGGAAAGAGGGAGGCATATCTAAAGAAGATTATAATGCAGTCTGCAGATCCTGCAGGGCACGTATCAGGTTAGCTAAAGCTGACAATGAATTAAGGCTTGCAAGAGATGTCAAAAGCAATAAAAAAGGATTTTGGGGCTATGTCAAAAGTAAAAGAAAAGTCAAAGATGCTATAGGATTTTTACAGGATGAAAATGGAGAAATGGTAAGAGAGGATGTTGAGAAGGCCGAACTTTTTAATTCCTATTTTGCATCTGTTTTCTCTCAGAAAGAAAATGTAACATCAACTGATCTTCACTGTCCTTTTAAAGGAATAGAGGAATCCAAGTTATCTGTAAACAGAAAGATTGTGAGGGAATATTTAGCTAACATAAATGAGTTCAAGTCTCCAGGTCCAGATTGTAACATACCTGGCGGCGTCCTTGCATAGTGGTCCATCTCCCACTGTGCAAGAGCGCGCACTTGATCTCCTGTCCAGAATGTCTCTCTGGCTTCCCTCCATGCTGTCTGTTTGTGTCTGTTTCTGCTGCTTAAGGGCGGCGCCCGATCACTTTCTGCTTTTTGTACCTGCTGTGGGTCACACCCCTTGTGCGTCCTCAGCCTATTGCTGTCTGTCACCTGGTATATAGCTCAGCTGCTCCCATCTATTCCTGCCTGAGCATAGTGTTTCATTCAGTGTGTGCTTGCACTCTGAAGGTGCCAGGTCCCGTTCTGTGTTCTCTTGTCTGCCTATCCTGGAGGCTGTATTTCCAGGCCTGTCTGAACACGCTCCTAGCCTGTTCCTCCTGCCTTCTAGGGGCCGATTACCTAGACCCGTTCCTGTATCTTGTCTGACCTGTCTGAACACGCTCCTAGCCTGTTCCTCCTGCCTTCTAGGGGCCGATTACCTAGACCTGCTCCTGTATCTTGTCTGTCCTGTCTGAACACGCACCTTGCCTGTTCGTCCTGCCTCTCTGGGGGCCGTATTCCCAGACCCGCTCCTGTATTCCGCTGCAGTGTCGGTCTCCTCCGTACACTCAGTTCCAGTCTGAACTCTCTCCTATCCTTTACCTGTTTTGCCTCTATGTCCGTTCCCTTCCTTTTTCTGCAGAGTCTGAACTCGTACCTAACTCCTGCTTGTTGTCTCTGTACTCCCGTTTGTGAGTTTGTGGTCCACTCGCTACTTCTCTGCTAGTACCCTGTGGGTGTCTGGCTCTGCCTTTCCCTTCCTGTCTGTTCCGTGTGAACAGAGCCCTGTCCCCCCTACTCAGCCTAGCCTGCTCTGACTCCTTTGCTCACCGCTCCGGTGGTTCTAGCCTGCTCTGACTCCTTTGCTCACCGCTCCGGCGGTTCTAGTCTGCTCTGACTCCTTTGCTTACCGCTCCGGCGGTTCTAGCCTACCCTGCTTCTGCCCGCTGCTCCGGCAGTCCTGTCCTGCCCTGCTTCTGCCCGCTGCTCCGGCAGTCCTGTCCTGCCCTGCTTCTGCCCGCTGCTCCGGCAGTCCTGTCCTGCCCTGCTTCTGCCCGCTGCTCCGGCAGTCCTGTCCTGCCCTGCTTCTGCCCTCTGCTCCGGCAGTCCTGTCCTGCCCTGCTTCTGCCCGCTGCTCCGGCAGTCCTGTCCTGCCCTGCTTCTGCCCGCTGCTCCGGCAGTCCTGTCCTGCCCTGCTTCTGCCCGCTGCTCCGGCAGTCCTGTCCTGCCCTGCTTCTGCCCGCTGCTCCGGCAGTCCTGTCCTGCCCTGCTTCTGCCCGCTGCTCCGGCAGTCCTGTCCTGCCCTGCTTGTGCTCGCTGCTCCTGCAGCCCCGTCCTGCTCTGTTCTTGCCCACCGCTTCGGGCGTTCCCTCTCTGCTGTGGTTGTCTACCGCATCTGCGGTTCTGTGACCCAGTCTGTACTGGGTCTTAACCTTTCTGTGCTCCAGCCCGTCCTTTCGGCCAGTACCTCCCTGCCTGCATACTCGCCTGTATCTACCCATCTGCATACCTGCCGTGTTTGCTTACATCCACCAGTCTGTGCCAGCCTAACCTGCCTGTTCCTGAGTCCCAGTGTGTACTGGGTCCTATCCTGCCTGTGTTCCTACCTGCTAGTGCCTCCCTGTCTGCACTCTAGCTGCGCTTGCCTTTACCCGCCTGCCTGCATACCAGTCGTGCCTGCCTATACCCTCCAGTCTGTGCGCCAGCCTAACCAGCCTGATCCAGTAATCCCTGTGTGGGTCAACCCCCGTGTCCGGAGTTTGACCTGGAGTAGCACCTGGTCCCTCTGCCCGGTTTCTCCCTGGTGCACTGGCGTCGTATGCCGTCGTGCCATCTTGGTCGGATCGGCCAGATACTTAGTCACGCCCCTCCAGGCACTCTCCGGTTCATGGTCCAGTGGAATCACTACAATCACACGCACACGCCGCTCAGCCCGGGCGTGTGCATAACACAGATGAATTACACCCCAGAGTACTGAAGGAGATCGTAGAAGAAATTTTAGAACCACTCTCCATAATCTTTGAAAATTCTTGGAGAACAGGAGAAGTCCCAGAAGACTGGAGAAGAGCAAATGTTCCTATCTTCAAAAAGGGGAAGAAGGTGGACCCAGGGAACTATAGGCCGGTGAGTCTGACTTCTATACCAGGAAAGATCTTTGAACAAATTATTAAACAACATGTATGTAAGTACATGGATAAGAATGAAGTGATTAATCAGAGTCAGCATGGGTTTGTAACTAACAAGTCATGTCAGACTAACTTAATTTCCTTCTATGACAGAATCACTGACTGGGTGGATCAGGGAAATGCTGTAGATATAGTATATCTTGACTTCAGCAAAGCATTTGACAAAGTATCTCACACCATCCTTATTGAAAAAATGACCAAGTATGCAATGGACCAGGCAACTGTTAGGTGGATTCATAACTGGCTTAGTGATCGGACTCAAAGGGTGGTTGTAAATGGCTTCACATCCAGCTGGATGAATGTCTCAAGTGGGGTACCACAGGGCTCTGTCCTGGGACCTGTATTGTTCAACATCTTTATCAATGATTTAGATGAAGGAATTGAGGGTAAACTGATTAAATTTGCTGATGACACAAAGCTAGGAGGGATAGCTAATACTAGAGAAGAGAGAGAGAGGATTCAAAAAGACCTAAATAAACTGGAGCAGTGGGCAGCAACCAACAGAATGGTTTTTAACAGGGAAAAATGCAAAGTACTACATCTGGGCAATAAAAATGAAAAAAGCATATACAGAATGGGAGGAATAGAGCTAAGCAACAGTACATGTGAAAAAGACTTAGGTATACTAATAGATCATAGACTGAACATGAGTCAACAGTGTGATGCAGCAGCAAAAAAGGCAAATACAATTCTGGGATGTATTAACAGAAGCATACAGTCTAGATCACGTGAAGTCATTATCGGTCTTTACTCCTCTTTGGTCAGACCTCATCTGGAATACTGTGTACAGTTTTGGGCACCACATTTTAAAAAAGACATAGACAAACTGGAGCAAGTTCAGAGAAGAGCGACCAGAATGGTGACTGGTCTGCAAACCATGTCCTATGAGGAACGTTTGCAGGATTTGGGAATGTTTAGCTTGCAAAAAAGAAGACTGAGAGAAGACTTAATAGCTGTCTACAAATATGTCAAGGGCTGTCACATTGTAGAAGGATCATCTTTATTCTCATTTGCACAAGGAAAGACTAGAAGCAATGGGATGAAACTAAATGGGAGGAGACACAGATTAGATATTAGAAAAAACTTTTTGACAGTTAGGGTGATTAATGAGTGGAACAGGCTGCCACGAGAGGTGGTGAGTTCCCCTTCAATGGACGTCTTCAAACAGAGGCTGGACAGACATCTGTCTGAGATGATCTAGTGAATCCTGCTTTGAGCAGGGAGTTGGACCAGATGACCCAGGAGGTCCCTTCCAACTCTACCATTCTATGATTCTATGATTCTATGTTCCCTTTATTTTTTTGAGCAGTGTATGTCTGTGGGGAGATTTATTATATGGCTGGGGGATGATTTACTGTGGGGGGAGATTTATTGTATGGCTGGGGGAGATTTAGTGTTGGAGAGAGGGGTGGGAAGATTTTGTGTGTGGGGGATTGGTGCAGACACAGAAAGGGGAGGATGGGTGCATTTGCAATATGGGGAGGGGAATGTATGCGGACACAGTATGGGGAGCGAGGGTGATTTGATGTGTGCAGACACAGTATGGGAAATTGAGGGGGATGTGTGAGGGGGTAAATATATGAGTAGACAGTATGGTTAGCGGGGGGATGTGAGGGGAAACGTGTGAGGAAACAGTATGGGGGAGAAAAGTGTGAGTGGGCACAGAAAAGAGACTGAGTAGTGTTGGGGTTGTATGGGGGGACAGTGTAAGGTCACAGTAAGCCAAGAAGGGGGAGGGTGATGAGGGGGCACAGTAAAGAGACTGGGCACTATAGGGGGACACAGTGTGAGGACAGTGTGAAGAGGGGGTCCAGTATGGAAAGGAGGGGCAGTGTGGAGAGCATGTACCATAAGAGGGACAGAGTGTGGGTCATATTTTGTGCAGGGAATATAGTGAAGGGCAACAATTTATTCCGGGGCTCAGTGTAGGGCAAATATTTTTACTCCAGAGCATTATAATGACACTGCTATCTTTAAGGGCATCGTGTGGGGATGTGCTGCAGAAGACCAGAGAAGATGGAAGTCTACAGAGACGAGATGTGGATGCGAACACTCATCATGGAGTCCGGATAAGATGAAGAAGAAAATAAAGAGAACGACTCCAGAGACAACGTCATCTATCAGGTAACAGGATGTAAATGTTTTTAAACTGACTAATTCTCAAGTTTTTATTTGTTAGGAGTAGTGATGGTTGAGCACTAAAATGCTCAGATTGAGTAAATTGGAATACTTGGGTGCTCGACTCGAGAAACGAGCCCAATGTAAGTCTATGGGAAACTTGAGCATTTTTCAGGCTGCTTCCCCCGGCGGTCTGCAGAGGGCCTAAAAATTGCCCAAATCGATGGGAACAGTGCTCAAATGACATGGGAACAGCATGGGGAAGACCCCTGGAAGAATTTCTGACTCCCAGGTCACTGCTGTCAACAACGTTGTCAGAGGTATTACGCTACTTTTACGGAATCACAATAAAACATACAAAAATGAATCCAAAATGGATTTTCCTGGGAAATATGTTAAGGAACATCCTTTCCAGCGTAATGATTTGTATATAAGGCAAAATAAATAACCAAAAATACTCCTCCACACCTTGGGCTATGTTCACACATAGCGTTTTTGATGCGTTTTTGCACTTTTGCATTGCTTTCAACCAAGACAAATGCATTCACTGGGAAATGTCATTTTAACATTTTACAACCTTATCTGGCCATGTAGTGTGTGACACATCATCAGACACATGCATACAGTGCTGAAAAGACATGGGAACAGCATGGGAAAGACCTCTAGAAGCATCTCTATCTCCCAGGTCACTGCCTAAAAGTGTGCCCATCATAAGTGATCCTTGGCGCATGCGAAGATGACTCTCGCAATGCACCTGTTGTTACAGACTTGCAACAATCACCGTCCACGTCCTTGTCCCAGTGCAGCGTTCAGTTGTCCTTACCCCATTTCTTGGAATGCAAGCGCAAGTATGCAGCAATCCACCCACCCACCCACCCACCCACAGGCTGCAATATTATACTGCCAAATTTTTGACAGGTGCTTGCACTTGAAATGTGCCCTTTAGGCTCGAGGAGGTGGAAGCTTTTCATAACCTCATGCCGGCGGCGGCCAGGTGTCCATACTCGGTCCTCAGCCGCCACTATTTCTCCCGGTATCGTCTCCGCCTTCCACAAGCACGGGTCCCACAACATTACCAGTGCCATCCCCAGTGCACTTACTGGGCAGGACCGCCTACCCATAAACATGTGGTCAACTGAATGTGGCCAGGGATGGTACGGAGCCAGTCCACAGCTTTTTTTGCTGAGTTGTATTTCACCACAGCCATATTGTTTAGCTTGGTGAAAAGACTTGGGACACCATATCTATTCCAGTTGTCATTTCTCCCAGGAAGTCCTCTAAAGCTGCTTTCACTTGAAATGTGACCTTTTAGGCTCGTGGAGGTGGAAGTTTTTCATAACTTCATGCCGGCGGTGGCCGGGTATCCATACTCGGTCCCCAGCCGCCACTATTTCTCAAGGTATCGTCTCCGCCTTCCACAAGCACGGGTCCCACAACATTACCTGTGCCCTCCCCAGTGCACTTACTGGGAAGGACCGCCTAACCACAAACAAGTGGACAGGTGAATGTGGCCAGGGACAGTACGGAGCCATGCAAACCTATTTTTGCTGAGAGTTGTATTTCACCACAGCCATATTCTTTAGCTCGGTGAAAGGACTGGCATAGAGGGAAACCGTATCTACTCTGGGTGTCATTTCTCCCAGGAAGTCCTCTAATGCAGCTTGTTGCAGAAGCAATGGCAGCCCGTCCAACATCAAATCGCACTTGTCAGTGGTGTTTTCACACACAAACATCTTTCTTTGCGCATTTAATTTCATGACTACAGAGTTGGGCAATGGCCTGATCTCCAAAGCGGTTTGAGACATGACATGCATAAGCACATCCGAACCACATTAAAAAAGCAGCCATAGAGTGTCCGGGAACCTTCCCTCACACTTTTCTTAGCCAGGGCTGCTTCTCGGCAGGGTTGGACGGACCCACCAGAAAACCGGAGACTCCTCCGGTGGGCCCTGGCTTCTCCTTCAGGAGAGTTCATAGTGCCGAAGTGAGGCCATGATGATGATAGAGGCCACCATCTGCTTAGTTTTCTGTTACTTGGAATGCAAGCGCAAGTATGCAGCCAGCCACCCACCCACCCACAGGCCGCAATACTAAACTGCCAGATTTCTGGGCAGTTGCTTGCACTTGAAATGTGGCCTTTTAGGCTCATGGAGGCGGAAGATTTTCACAACCTCATGCCTCGTGTCCATACTTGGTCCCCAGCTGCCACTATTTCTCCGGTGTTGTCTCCACCTTCTAAAACCGTGGGTCCCTGAACATTACTGCTGGTACTTTTCTGTGGGAATCTGCTTGCCTCCTACCAGCCTGGAATATTTCCAGTAAACTATGGTATGACGCCATGGTATTAGCACTGCCCCCAGTAGCAGTAGCGAAGCCATCCCCAATTTCCTTCTCAAGAATTTTATTTGGTAGACTGAGTGGTTGCCCAAATACATTAGTTTCTCACAAAGGAGCTGAAGATGGAGTGGCAGTAGGTGCAAATTTCTCCAGCCTGTTAGATATCAGAGGGTGAACGGCAGCACATTGGATCAGTGGTTAGCACTGAAGCCTTACAGCGCTGGGATCCTGGGTTCAAATCCTAGCAAGGACAATATCTGCAAGGATTTTGTATGTTCTCCCTGTGTTTGCGTAGGTTTCCACCTCAGTAAAAAAGCTGCCATAAAGTGTCCGGGAACCTTCCCACACACTTTTCTTAGCCAGGACTGCTTCTCGGCAGGGTTGGACGGACCCACGAGAGAATCCTCTTGTGTGTCCTGGCTTCTACATCAGGAGAGTTCATGATAGCGCTAACTTTGCAGCTGCTATGGGGCTCTTGAGCGGGGGAGAAAGGTGAGCCAACAGAATCAAATTCTCTGGTGGGCCCAATGTTTTTCAATCTGAAACAGCTTCTCAGTGGGAGTTGTATTTCACCACAGCCATATTCTTTAGCTTGGTTAAAGGACTAGCATAGAGGAAAACCATATCTACTCCGGCTGTCATTTCTCCGTCACCAGGTTCAACCATTGTCACACACGACCATACCTGGCTGTATGTTCAGCGGTGAGAGCCACAGATCAGGCTGCTGTGTTACAGCTTTCAACAAGTCTGCAGCGCTGAGTAGTTTGTCACCTAAGCATCAAGCATGTTATCTTCAGCACAGCCTGTTGCCGCTTGGCTAAGGCAGTGCTTCAGTGCTTTCAGCTTGTGACTGATGTGGTCATTTCGGAGATGTAGCAGGAGGTGCAGGAGCTGACCAATGTGATTACATTGAGGTTACATTGGCGACTCTATTTTTTATACTAAAGAAAGATCCTACTGTTTGGTTTTTTTTACGTTATTTTTTAAGACAAATGCATTCATCAGGAATTGTCATTATAACATTTTACAACCTTCAACAATCTGGCCATGTGGTGTGTGACACATCATCAGACACATCCTGTTTCATTTATGATGGAGGGACTCTGAAAGTCACAAAGCCTATTTTTATAGGAAGATCAGGCGGCCCTTACTATTCTTAAAAGGCCAGCAGTCGGCCCTCGCTATTGTTAGAGAGCCATCAGCCGGCTATGCTTTGTTGTTCCATTATTAACAAGTGGGTCTCCTATACTGTTATTGCGTTTGCAGTGACTGAAAGGGCTGCCAAAAATTCGAACGCAACCCAATACCCCTTTGAAGAGACATAGAGGAGGGTTTCAGTAAAAAAACTGTTCTCATTATAAAGGAGCGGGTCTCCTATAGTGGTAATGCCCATGCTGTGACAAAGGAGCAGGTGTGCTATATAGTTATAGGGTAGGCAGTGAGTCCAACGGCTGACCAAATTTAGCAAAAACCCCACTAACAATTTAAAGACACATAGAGCGGGGCCAAAGTAAAGAGTAAAACATGTTCCCATTAGAAAGGAGAGGGTCTGCTATACAGTTATAGGGTATGCAGTGATTCCAATGGCTGACCAAGTTTAGTAAAAACCCCGCTAACAATTTAAAGACACATAGAGCAGGGCCACAGTAACGAGTGCGACATGTTCTCATTAGAAAGGAGAGGGTCTGCTATACAGTTATAGGGTAGGCAGTGAGTCCAACGGCTGACCAAATTTCGGAAAAATCCCACTAAGAATTTAAAGACACATAGAGCAGGGCCACAGTAATGACATGTTTCCATTACAAAGGAGCAGGTGTGCTATACAGTTATAGGGTAGGCAGTGCTTCCAATGGCAGACCAAATTTAGGAAAAATCCCACTAAGAAATTAAAGACACATAGAGCAGGGCCACCTTAATGACATGTTCCCATTAGAAAGGAGAGGGTCTGCTATACAGTTATAGGGTATGCAGTGATTCCAACGGCTGACCAAGTTTAGTAAAAACCCCACTAACAATTTAAAGACACATAGAGCAGGGCCACAGTAACAAGTGCGACATGTTCTCATTAGAAAGGAGAGGGTCTGCTATACAGTTATAGGGTATGCAGTGAGTCCAACGGCTGACCAAATTTCAGAAAAATCCCACTAAGAATTTAAAGACACAGGCCACAGTAATGACAAATTCCCATTAGAAAGGAGAGTGTCTCCCATAGTGTTGGCCTATGCAGTGAATGCAAGGGCTGCCAAAAATTGGGAGGCACTCCAATGCCCCTTGAAAGAGACTTAGAGGGTCTCATAAAAAATGTTCCCATTAGAAAGGAGTGGGTCTCCTATACTTGTAATGCCCATGCACTAAGTGTATGGGCTGACAAACATTTACCCCTAGGGGGTATACATGAACATACTGTATAAAAAAATTTTTTTAAGGGCATCATAAACACCCTTTAAAAAAATTATGTGGGTGTTGCATCACGGACCACGGTCACCCTGGTGATATGGTGGTGGAGGATGAGGATGAGGAGAAGGAGGAGGACAAGAGCAAATAGCCAAAATCAGGAAGCGTATACCCATGTGTGGGTGTGAAGAGGTGCATGGGAATACAGCTCCCAAAAAAAAGGCACTGTTTGAGTTTATGTTACGCTGCTATCATTCGGTGGTGTTGAGAAGTCTGGCCCAATCCAGCCCTTGTTCATTTTTATAAGTGTCAGCCTGTCAGCATTTTTAGTTGACAGGCGGATGCGCTTATCAGTTATAATTCCACCTGCGGCACTAAAAACCTGCTCTGATAAAACTCTAGCAGCAGGGCAGGCCAGGACCTCCAAGGCGTAGAGAGCTAGTTCATTCCACGTATCCAGCTTGGATACTCAATAATTTTAAGGCACAGAGGAATCACGGAGGATTTTGGTACGGTCGGCAAGGTACTCCCTCAGCATCTTCCCAAACTTTGCACTCCTTGTGAGAGTACCCACGCCTCAGGGACTGTGAGATGGTAGGGGCTGAGAAAATTCTCCCAGAACTTTGACAGTGTTCCCCTGCCTCTGCTGGATTGAAGTTGTGTCTCTCTCGCCTGTACTCCTTGGTTGTCCAACGAACTGTGACCTCTGCCGCCAGCGTTTTCAGATGGGAATTTTTTTAATAGTTCCGCAACAAGGGCCTTCTAGTACTGCCCCATTTTTGTAGACCTGTCCGCCTCAGGAAAAAGAGATATAACGTTCTCCTTGTAGTGTGGGTCTAGAAGTGTCACCAACCAGTAATGTCTGTCACCCAAAATTTTGAGAATGCGAGGGTCATGGGAAAGGCAGCGTAACATAAACTCAGCCATGCGTGCCAGAATGCTAACTGTCAAGACTTCCGTGTCCTCACCAAGAGGATGACAGACCATGCTCTCCTCCTCCTCCTCTCTGTCCTCTGGCCATCCACGCTGAACCGACGGTATGACAGTTGTGCAGGTAGTACTGTCTATAGCGCATGAAACTAGCTCCTGTTCTTCTTCCTCCTCCTCTTCCTCATTATCACCCAATCCATGTTGAGATGAGATGAGGCTGGGCTGTGTGTAATAACCCTCTATGATTCCTTGCTCCATCTCATCCTGCTCCGCCTGCAATGCATCCTCTTCGATTGTGACCAGAGAGCAGGGGTGGATTAAGAGTAGCAAGGGCCCTGGGCAGTTTAGAAGGCACACACACACACACCTGATGTATCACATGTCACATGATCCCTGTGATAGATCATGTGATAGTTCACGTGAAATTAATTTGCCACAATATTAATATATTAATTATAATAATTTTTTTTAGGCTGTGTGCCCACTATGCATTTTTTAAGCATTTCCGCAGCGGCAATTCCGCTGCAGAAACGCTTAAAAAATGCTTGGTAGAAGGTCTGCCATGTTCCCCAATGATAATCCGCATGTGCTGTGCACATGCTGCGGAAATTTCCGCTGCGGATTATCATTGCGGAAAAATCTGCAGCACTACCAATAATTTTGCGGAAGCGCGGCGTTTTTGCCGCCATTAACTTGCATTGGAACGCATAATATCCGCATCACTACATGTGCACATCCGGATATCATGTGGTTTAATGTGCGGATGGTACCCGGGTCTGGAGAAGAGGAGACTCACCTCCAGACCGGGGTACCACAGTACCTGTAAAAAAAAGAATAAAATAAAAAATAAATATTATACTTACCTTCAGATGGCCCCCGGTGTCTTTATCCGATGCATCCTGGCTTGCCGGCAGCTCGCGGTAGACTAAAGGACCTGTGGTGACGTCATTTAGTTATGTGACAGGTGACGCGACTGCTGAAGTCGGCAGGCCATCAGAAGGTAAGTATATATTTATTTTTTTTTTTTTACCATTCTTTTACGGTCACACTATATAAATCCATGGCGCTTGCATGGATTTATATAGTGTGACCAAGTTGTCAAGCACTTTCCAAGTGATGCTAAAATCGCTTGGAAAGCGCTTGACAACCCCCATGCGGAAATGCTTGTGAAGAACGCTTCACTTCCGCTTGTCCCTGCCAGGAAAAACGCATGTAAAATCCGCATGCGTTTTTTCTGCCAGGGAGATGCAGAAATGCTCAAAAAAAATCCGGAACATTTCTGCATCGTGGGCACATAGCCTTACATTAATTGTATGACTTAATATTGAGCACACGTAGCCATCTATACACAGCAGGAGGCCGCACATAGCCATCTATACACAGCAGGAGGCCACACGTAGCCATCTATACAAAGCGGGGGGCCGCATGTAGCCATCTTTTCACAGCAGGAGGCCGCACGTAACCATCTATACACAGCAGGAGGCCGCACGTAGTCATCTATACACAGCAGGAGGCCGCACGGTGCCATCTATACACAGAAGGAGGCCACACGGCACCATCTATACACAGCGGGAGGCCACATGTAGTCTTCTATACACAGCGGGAGGCCGCATGTAGCCATCTATACAAAGCGGGAGGCTGCACGTAGTTTTTAATACACAGCGGGAGGCCGCGCACGGTGCCATCTATAAACAGCAGGAGGCCGCACGGTGCCATCTATACACAGCGGGAGTCCACACGGTGCCATCTATACACAGCAGGATGCCGCACGTAGCCATCTATACACAACAGGAGGCCGCATGGCACCATCTATACACAGCGGGAGGCCGCACGGCGACCCCCCCACAGACAGTGGGAGGCCGCATGCAGTCACGCACACGCACAAACATATACAGACATATACATACACGCATGAACACATTTGAAACACAAAAATACATATAAACAGACATCACACAATGATATCTGCCTGCACACACACACACACTCACTCAATCACACACACACAAACACACTCACACACACACACTCACACACACTCACCCTCACACACACACTCACACACACACGCTCACACACACACACACACACTCAATAATCCCCCGGCTCAGCTCCAGTTGTCCAGCTTCTCTCCGATGCAGCAGTGCAGGCCGGGCGCACACTGCGTGAAGTCACACTAGCAGACACGGCCGCGCACAGGGCCGTGTCTCCTTGCTGTGACGCGGCCGGGCCAGCAAACAGGGAAGTTAACAGGTGCAGTGCTAGGCTGGACGAAGAAGAAGAAGCGGCCGTGCGCCGCTGCTGGGGGAGCGGTCCGGGGGCCCCCCCGCCACTGTCTAAAGAGCCCCAAACATGCAGGGAGGAGACCCGAGCTCCCGCCGAGCAACCCCGGAAATACTCGGCGAGCGCCGAGCATCTCGAGCAGTGAGATGCTCGGGCGAGCACCGAGCAGTAGTGAGCATGCTCGCTCATCACTAGTTAGGAGCATTAAAGAGTTGTCCAAGTGTGTGATGATTCTGCAGTCATTCTATGTGACTGCAGCCTTCTGAATTCTCCCAGTGCGCACTGCACACTGTCAGGATTCTCTGATGCCGGTGATTTACATACATGTGGTCTTGTGCCGACTAAGCATGCATGGCCTCATTCAATGAAAATAAGCAGATAGGAGGGGTTTGCTTGGCGTCCCCCGGATGCCCAACTTCTGGAGAAGAAACTTTATAAAAGAAGATTTCTCTGGAATCAGACCTCTGCTATTGGCCATACGGGTAAGTATAGATTTACTTTTCTATCACCTGTATGCCCATAGTAGTGGTCTGATATCGCCCAGGGGGGTGACAGATTCCCTTTAAAGGTGTGTTTGTTAATAATCAATATCGCGGCATTTTGTCTTTATGTGCTGGTATTATGTGGTGGTGTTATTTGGTCATAGTACAATGATATTATTTAATATAGTGTTATTAATTGCAATATCGCCAGACTTAGTTTCCTCCAAAGTCACTCAGGGTCATATTTGTAATTGATGCTCTCATCTGAGGAAGTGTTCATGGGGAAAGATGCCTGGGCCTGTGTTCTTTCAAAAGCCAAAGGTGAGTTTCTATCCCAGTCCGGCCCTGATCAAAGTGCAAGATTAAAATTGAAGGAAACATGTCTATTACACAGCTAAAGGTGACAGCTCACCTGTTCCCCTTCCTGCACATTCACCCCTGCAAAAGTCACAGACCAAATGCATCAAAATCTCCTACAGATATCATTTACTGATGGAGGTTTTCCATGTTCATATGGCTGCTGTAATGCAAATCACTAAACTGCCGATCACATCTCAGATCAACAGCTCAGGCAGGATGCCCACCTCCCTAATCATGTACAAAAAATAGATTAAAAGTATATCAGAAGATAAAAAATGCAGTTTTAATTCAAAAATATGGATAACACATTCGTTTTAGCCATCGGGGGGTTCTGAAGTAAAAGCCTTAATTATTTGGCTACCATCCAAGAGAACTCTCTATAAGTGAATTGCTCCTTTAACCCATTAACAACCGCCGATACGCATTAAAACGGCGGTCGTTACGGGGCCCTATTCCCTCATTGCCGTTTTAAAACGGTGATCTGGAATAGGAAAATAGCGCCGTCCGGTGGTGGCAATTCCCGTGGGTGTCAGCTGTTGGTGACAGCTGACACCCTGCAGTATCAGCCCCAGCCAGTTTTGATGCAGATCGAGGCCGATTAACCCCTTAAATACTGCTTTCAATCGTGACAGCACTATTTAAGTGGTTACAAGGGGGTAATCATGCGGAGGCCACCTTGCCGTGGTTGATGGGCATACATGAATTGGCCAATTTATGCGCTAAGAGCCTTCACTTTTTGTAAGTATATTTTATTTAGCAATGATGCGGTTTAGCTCTTCTCAGTGTTTGCATATGTGTTATGCTGTGCTGTTTTATTGTATGTTATGCAGTCATTGCAGCGTGCACCTGTTCACACTATATGGAGGTGGTGGTCAGGTGTTTTGTTTTCTTGCAGTGACTCATTGACAAGTCTCATGCACTGCAGTACAGGAATACTGCATTGTATGAGACCAGCAATCAAACTAAAAAATATGCATGTCCCACAGTGGGACTAAGTGAAAAAGTAAAAAAAGTGAAATAAAATATGTAAAAAAGTAAAAAAAAACACAAAAAAGTGCACAAAAATAATTAAAATCCGTTTTGCCGTTTCATCATACTGACTCACAAAAAAAGTGAATAAAAAGAGATCAAAAAGTTGTATGTAAATAAATAGTACCGCAAAAAACAAGCACTAATATGGCTCACTCGGCAAAAAATAAAAAAGTTACAGCTCTCAGAATATGACGTAAAAACAAATTCATGTTTGTAATATATTATTTTTAGTCTGTAAAAATAGCAAAACCTAAAAAAAGCAACATAAATCTAGTATCGCTGTAATCGTACCGACCCGATGGACAAATCAGACTTATCACTGAATAAAAAGTGATCAAAAAATATAATGTGCCCCAAAATAGTACCAAAAAAATGTGCAACTCGTCCCACAAAAAATAAGCCCTCATACAGCTCTCTTTGCCAAAAAATTAAAAAGTTACAGCTCTCAGAATATGACGACGAAAAAAACTACATTTTATAAATAAGCACTTTTACTGTTTGATAGCAGCAAAATCTATATATAAATCTTGTATCGCTGTAATCGCACTGACCCGAAGAATAAATTTGCTTTATCACTTGCACCGCACAGAATGGCGCAAAACTAAAGATATGAACTATTCTGGTACTGCTTTCTATATCTTTCTTCTATTCTACCTCCCAAAAATCAGAATAAGGCTCGGCTCACATTTATCCTGCACTGTATGCTGAGCGCTTACTTTGGGGTTTCCATGTAAATTCTTCAAAACCGAGATTCAGACAAAACCCCAGATGGAACCACTCACTTATGAAGCAGATGAAGTTACTTTGGACTGGTCCGGTGATCCGGCGGTGTCACATCATTTTAGGCATTTTTTTAGCGCAGAAGTGTGATCGATCACAGATCTGTGCACACCTAAAAAGATGGATACCACCGGAGCAGATGCCAAACGGACTCCAAGGAGTCTCCATCTGCCTCATTATGGTGGGTGGTTCCATTGGGGGTTTTGTCTCCAGCGAATTTTTGTGGAATTTGACACGGAAACCCCAACATAAGTGCTCAGTGTAGAACACAAGGTGATTCAGCCTTATTTTGAAAGCGATCAAAAAATATTATTTTCCCCAAAATATTACCAATAAAAACCCCTACTTTATCCCACACAAAACCAGCCCCAACTCAGGTCCGTCATCTGTCACAGAAACTATAGAGGGTTCCAACATTACTGATAGAACAAAGACTCTGGAATAGTGACATGGCTCTTGCCCCCCCAAATAAAATCCAGTTAATTTGGTGCTCCCAAATTCAAATGCTCCCTTCCTTCTGAGACTCACTGTGCCTAAACCACAGAAAGCGGCCACATGTTTGGCATTATTTTAGTGGGGAGAGAGCACTTAACAATTTATGGGGTGCATGTCACCAGAAGCACAAACTGGGTACAATGTATGGAGCGACAATATATGGGGGCAAAATCTATGTGCACTAAACTGGCATATGTGCAGTTCTCCAGAATAAAGCCTAGCGTGGATATTAGAAAATATGCAAATTGTCTCTACAGAGAGGAAGAGGACCAGAACTCTAGTGCCACCTACAGGAAGTAGCAATCCTAAAAGTCAATAGTGACCCTTTATGGAGCCTTATCACATGACTTAGGATATAAGCCAGAACCAGAAACTCAATTTGCAGACACTGTGTTTCGAGGTACTGGCTCTCGTCAGTGCAAAGTGTGAGTTCTGGTTTGGTTGGGTGAGAGGCGTCAGACAGGTATGTAAGAGGTAACATTTCTCCTTGCAGATAGCGACATGTTAAGCATGTTATAGTGAGTAGACTTTTAAAGCCGCTATGCTCCTCTGGGAAATATGCAAATTATCTCTTCAGAGAGGAAGAGGACCAGAACTCTAGTGCCACCTACAGGAAGTAGCAATCCTAAAAGTCAATAGTGACCCTCTAACATGCTTAACATGGGATCACTTTTGGGGTTTTTCTCCTGTTTTGGCACCTTCGGGGCTCAATAAATGTCACCTGCAAATTATTCTAAAAAAAATCTGGGATCCAAAAGCCAAATAGCGCTTCTTCCTTTCCAGCCCTGACATGTGGTCTAAGGCCACGGCCCCACCAACAGTATTTGGTCAGTATTCAGTCAGTATTTTTTCTCAGGAGTGGGATCCAAAACCAGGTGAGGAAAAATAAGAGAAAAGCTATAATAAAAACAAGTCACCAATTCGGCATTTACCACACACTCGTTATTTGGGCTCTTACTCCTGAGAAAAAATACTGACCGAATACTGACCAAATACTGATAGTGGGGCCATGGCCTAGCAGTAATTTCTGATTACATATGGGGCATCACCGCGTTCGGGAGAAATTGCACAATAAATTATGGCAACCAGTTTCCCCTATAAACCCTTGTGTACCTGAAAAATTTGCAGCAAATACAAAAATTACATTTTTACCACTAAAATGTCATATTTCCACTTCTCAATGTTACAAAATTCTGTGAGGCACCTATGGGTTCAAAATACTCACTACATCCCTAGATGAATTCTTTAGGCAGTGAAGTTTCCAACATGGGGTTGCCTCGAAGGGGTTTATACTGTTCTGGAACATCAGGGGCTCTGCTAAAAGAGCAACAATCTATTCAAACGGAATCTGAGTTCTAATAGCCAAGAAAATTTTCCATATGACGACCTAATGTTATCAAATTCTTTGTAGTACCTGTGGGTTCAAAATGCTCACTATACCCCTGGATAAAATCCTTGAGGAGTCTAGTTTCAAAAATGGTGTCACTTTTGAGGGGTTCCTGCTGTTTAGGCACATCAGGGGCTCTCCAACCCCAACATGGCATCTGCTCTCGATTTTAGTAAATTTTGTGTTCAAAAAGTCAAACTGTGCTCCTTCCCTTCCGAGCTCTGCCGTGAACCCAAACAGTGGTTTTCCACAACATATAGGGTATCGGCGTTCTCAGAAGAAATTGCACAACAAATTTTGTAGTCCATTTTCTCTTGTTACCCTTGTGAAAATAAAAAAATTTGGGTCTGATTAAAATTTTTGTGAAAAAAAGTTAAATGTTCTTTTTTTCCTTCCATGTTGCTTCAGTTCCTGTGAAGCACGTGAAGGGTTAATAAATGTACTTGAGGGATGCAGTTTTTAGAATGGTGTCACTTTTGGGTATTTTCTGTCATATAGATCACTCAAAGTCACTTCAAATGTGATGTGGTCCCGAAAAAAATGGTTTTGTAAATGTTGTTGAAAAATGAGAAATAACTGGTCAACTTTTAACCCTTAGGCTATGTGCCCACGATGCAGAAATGCTCCGGATTTTTCCTGAGTGTTTCTGCATCTCCCCTGGCAGGAAAAACGCATGTGGATTGTACATGCGGATTGTACATGTGGATTGTACATGCGGATTGTACATGTGTTTTTCCTGCCAGGGACATGCGGATGTGAAGCGTTCTTCACATGCATTTCCGCATGCGGGTTGACAAGCGCTTTCCAAGCGATTTTAGCATCACTTGGAAAGTGCTGGTCATCTTGGTCACACTATATAAATCCATGCAAACGGCATGGATTTATATAGTGTGACCCCAAAGAGGGGTTAAAAATAAAAAAATAAATATATACTTACCTTCCGATGGCCCCCGCAGTGTTGCTTCGCTTCGTCCTGGCTGCCGGCAGATCGCGGTACACTGAAGGACCTGCCGACATCAGCATTGCGTGACCTGTCACATGACTATGATGTCAGCGCAGGTCCTTCAGTCCATCGCGATCTGCCGGCATGGGAGGACAAGCGCGGCGGGGGCCTTCAGAAGTAAATATAACATTTATTTTTTATTTTATTCTTTTTTTAAAGGTACTATGGTACCTGGGTCTGGATGAGAGTCTCCTGTCCTCCACACCCGGGTACCATCCGCACATTGGAACACATGGAATGCGCATCTACATATACAGTGATGCAGAATCCATGCGTTCCAATGCAAGTCAATGGCGGCGAAAGCGCAGCGCTTCCGCAAAATAATTGGTAGTGCTGCATTTTTTTCTGCAATGATAATCCGCAGCGGAAATTTCTGCAGCATGTGCACAGCACATGCGGATTATCATTGGGGAACATGGCAGACCTTCTACCAAGCGTTTTTTAAGCATTTCTGCAGCGTTTTTGCCGCCGCTTAAACGCTTAAAAAATGCATAGTGGTCACACAGCCTTACACTGTGTTCCAAATTATTATGCAAATAATATTTTCTCAGATTTTCCCAAATTACCTATATGAATTGCAGTCATTGTAATTTTCCAGTCAAATAACTATTAGAGTACAATTGAAAGGTTTTTGTACAAACTGCCTATGATAACAGTATATTTTTTAAAAAAAATAAAAAACTCAAACTGCACTCAAAATGCATGTTCCAAATTATTATGCACAGCAGAGTTTTCAACCTTTTCATTTTAATAAAAAACAAAAAAATGGTCATTTTTGAAATTATAATCATTAGCAGGTTATTACAAACTGAAATCAAACAGTTTTCAACTCAAAACTTTATTCTAGGTGATGTTACATTTGCACATAGGACCCCTTGTTCGAAAGGAGCTTCTGAACTCTCTCGTCCATTGAATTTGTCAGGTTTTGGATGGTTTCTGCTTCAATTGTTTTGCATGAGGACAGAATACCCTCCCAGAGCTGTTGCTTAGATGTGAACTGCCTCCTGCCATCATAGACACTCCTTTTGATGATGCTCCAGAGGTTCTGGGAGGGTATTCTGTCCTCATGCAAAACAATTGAAGCAGAAACCATCCAAAACCTGACAAATTCAATGAATGAGAGAGTTCAGAAGCTCCTTTCGAACAAGCGGTCCTATGTGCAAATGTAACATCACCTAGAATAAAGTTTTGAGTTGAAAACTGTTTGATTTCAGTTTGTAATAACCTGCTAATGCTTATAATTTCAAAAATGACCATTTTTTTGTTCTTTATTAAAATGAAAAGGTTGAAAACTCTGCTGTGCATAATAATTTGGAACATGCATTTTGAGTGCAATTTGAGATTTTTATTTCTTAAAAATATACTGTTATCATAGGCAGTTTGTATAAAGACCTTTCAATTGTACTCTAATAGTTATTTGACTGGAAAATTACAATGACTGCAATTCATATAGGTAATTTGGGAAAGTCTGAGAAAATATTGTTTGCATAATAATTTGGAACACAGTGTATAACTTCCTAACAAAAAAAATGTTGTTGCAAAAATTGTGCTGATGTAAAGTAGACATGTGGGAAATATTATATATGAACTATTTTGTGTGACATAACTCTCTGATTTAGGGGTATAAGAATTCAAAGTTTTAAAAATTGCAACATTTTCACAATTTTCGCCAAATTTCCATTTTTTTTCACAAATAGACCTAATCATATCAAAGAAATTTTACCACTATCATGAAGTACAATATGTCACGAAAAAACATCTCCTATTCAGTGGGCTCTGTTGAAGCGTTCCAGAGTAATTACCTCATAAAGTGACGCTGGTCAGAATTGTAAAATTTGGCTTGCTCATTAAGGACATAATTGGCTCCGTCACTAAGGGGTTAAACAGTGTTTCCAAACAAAACATCTGCAGAGACTAAAGATTGGATTATCAGAATGACTTGGTGATGAATGGCTTTTGTGGTGTAATCAATCTCTAGCCTGTATTGAACCAGACCCTGACAATATTTCTCTAATGAGTGGACAGCATGATTCTGCAGTAACGTATGAGAGGCAAATTCTTGCTTACTCAGAAGAATCAATAACCGAGACTTTCAAGTATAACAAAAGCTTGTTAGTTTGAAAGAAAACACTGTATCCACTATAATTTCTGCTTTGTTTTGTGCTGAGCAATATCCTATAAATTAGTTATGAAATAGATCAAGAAAACTGACACATGTCATTATTTTTGCTCATACACATTTATAAGGTCCCAAAACTAAACATAATTTTTGTGGCAGTTTTTTAGATAATTCTGTAAAAAATATACCAAATATTTCATGTATTTTGTTATAATTGTTGCATTTTATATAAAAAAAAATGATAGTTTTGATGGTTTAATTTTGTGGCTTTCTTTTTATGTCCGCCTGTTGGTAATGTCAGATGCAACTTTTGTGAGACCTCTTATAGGCAGCATTTTGTGTGAGTGAAAATCTTTTTTTTCCATCTGAATAGGATTGTCTTGATCGGCAGCCACATGGATTTCTTTAGGTGAGTTCAATAGTCACCAAAATGTTTGCAACAAATCTGCTGCATATGAATATTGTCTGAAAAAGGTGCATTTCTTAAACAGAGCTCAAAAATAACCCCACCTAAGACCATGTTCAATTGGCTAACATGAATAATAATAATAATAATAATAATAATAAATCACAGAGTACACAACATTTTTCCCTTGAACATGCTTCAAAACAGCAGGCCACAGACCCTGATGCAGTGCTCTGTGAAAGTATTCATCCCTCTTGCTGTTTTTCCTGATTTGTTGCATTATCACCTGGAATTAAATGGATTTGATATTTCATTTTACATAATGGATCAAGAAGAAAAACATCCCTTGCTTAAAAAAATATATATTTACCTCCTTTGTTATGAAACCCCCAAGTAATTTATGGTCAAACCAATAAATTTTAGAACTTATGTAATTAGTTGAAAGGGTCCCCCTGTGTGCAAAATGTCACATTATCTGTCACATGAGTTCAGTATAAATACGGTATATTTGCCCTGAAGAGCCCCTAAGTCTTCAATACCAACAAGCAAATAACATGCAACTCTGGGAATTCTCCAAACAGGTCAGAGATAAAGTAGTAAAGTATAGATCAGGGTTAACCCAAACTTTGAATCTCCCACAAAGAACCATTAACTCCATTGTAATAAAATCAAGTAAATATGATAGAAGTAGAAACCCGACAAGAGAAGGCCACCCACCAAAACTCACAGACCGGACAATGAGAGAATTAATCAAATTTAACAAAGTCACCAATAACAAAAAGCTCCATAGATATACAGTGGAGATGGAATTATGTGACCACAAGACCCTCATAAACTGTATAAGCCACAAAATGGGGTTTTATGGAAAAGTGCCCAAAAAAAGCCATTTATCTAAAGAAAAAATATAATAAACACATTTGGCAATCCCAAACAGCATGTGGCAGATTCTCAAATACATGAAAGAAAGTTCTCGTCACAGACGAGATTAATATTTTTGGCCATCATGGGAAACACTATGAAGATGATTCATCACAGCTATTATAACAGAATACTGGTGTAAAATGCTTTGAAAAGAAGCCTAAGGGGTAACATTTCTCCTTGTGGAGAGTGATATACCGGCTCTGGCATGTCCATGTAACAGAGGCTTATTTGCCGTGCAATGCTCCTCGGGAAATTTAATACGCAAATTGCATCTTCAGAGACAAAGAGGACTTGAACTCCAGAGCCCTACCTATTGGAAGCAGCAATCCTTGTAGGATTGCTGCTTCCAATACTTGGTGCTGTGGAGTTCAAGTCCTCTTTTTCTCTGAAGAGGCAATTTGCATATTGTAAAGAAGCAAAACTTTTGCACAATGTACAGTTCGGAAGTAATGTTGCGACTTATGGTGTTTTCATGCCAGTCTGAAGCAGCTCTGCCAAAATGGGCAGAACTGAGGAAAGCTATAGCCACCCATAAAATTCAGCAAGAATGGCAGCATTTTTTACTCCAGAAATGTTATGCCAGTCCCTAAGTAGAATAGCATTTCTGGTGAGGCACATACCAGGTGTGCCAAATTCATTAAGTGGTGTGCACCTCTGTATGAATTTGGCACATCATACTCCAGTGAGCCCTTCATTAAAGAAGCACTCACATCAAAGTTTTTATCCTCTTAATATATTGCAGTCATTATATATTATATAGCACTGTGTACTTGCAATTGCTCATTTTACCCTTCCATCTAGTTAAGTCTTCTCTTTTCCATTAGACATCACGTGATTAAAAACTGACTAGCTGAATCCTTCTAAGCTCTATGTAGAAACAGGAAGTCTCTTTTCATTATTAGCCATAAATCGCTGCAAAAGTCCTCATGCACGGAAAAGAGACTTCCTGTTTCTACAGTACATAGCGCAGAGCAAAGAGAAGAATTGTAGAAGGGCAGAATGAGCAATTGTAAGTACACAGTGCTGTATAATATGATGATTGCAATATATTAAGTGGATAAAAACTGTGATGGGAGGAGGAGTGCTTCTTTAAGACTGGTATGAGCAATGCCAGTCTTAATGAAATAGCCCATATTTGTGTCACAAACCTAAATCTTTTCATTACCCCAAGAATATCATTTCCATAGTGAAGCATGGTGGTGGTAGCATCATAATATGGGAATAGTTTTTGTAAGCTGGAATGCGAAAACTTGTCAGGAATGGAGAGATAGATGGCAGAAAATGCGAAGCAATTCTTGAAGAAAACCCTGACATTGGTTTGAGACTGGGATGGCAGGTCACTTAACAGGATGACAATGAACCTAACCAAACTACTAAACCTACACTGGGGTAGTTTAGATGAAATACTAATATAATGCACTCAAGCTCTCTTTCATATAAAGAGAGCACCCCAAAGTACAGTAGAGTACTAAAACCTCTATCTATTTTCATATGGTATTATATTTTTTACCAACTCTTTACACTGGGAACAAGAGACAGACTACGCCCCTACCCATTTTATGGCTATGGCTTCCCTGGCTTTAAAAAAATCACTTCCCGGAAGTAAATTCTATCATAATGGAGCCATATTTACTCATCCAAAATACCCTGTATGCAAAGAGAGATTCCTGGCTTCATCTCTGGCAATGCCCAATGTGGGCTTATCATAATTTAGAATCTAAATTTTACACTTTAGAATCTAAACTCTAAACTTTACAAGATAATATCTCCTCAATCAAGAGGAGAAATTATTATTATTATTTACTATTATAGCGCCATTTATTCCATGGCGCTTTACATGTGAAAAAGGGGTATACATACAAGAGCAATTACAATAATCTTGAACAAAATGTGACGTTGACTGGTACAGGAGGAGCGAGGACCCTGCCTGCGAGGGCTCACAGTTTACAAGGAATGGGTAAGAATACAGTAGGTGAGGGCAGAGCTGGTCGTGCAGTGGTAGGGTGGAGCGAGGGTTACTGCATGTTGTACGCTTGTCGGAAGAGGTGAGTCTTCAGGTTCCTTTTGACAGTTTCCACGGTAGGCGAGAGTCTGATATGTTGGGGTACAGAGTTCAAGAGTAGGGGGGATGCACTGGAGAAATCTTGTATGCGATTATGGGAAGAGGAGATAAGAGGGTGAGTAGAGAAGGAGATCTTGTGAGGATCTGAGGTTGCGTGCAGGTATGTATTGGGAGACTAGGTCACAGATATATGGAGGAGACAGGTTGTGGATGGCTTTGTATGCCATGGTTAGGGTTTTGAACTGGAGTCTGTGGGCAATGGGGAGCCAGTGAAGGGATTGACAGAGAGAAGAGGCTGGGGAATAGCAGGGTGACAGGTGGATTAGTCGGACAGCAGAGTTTAGGATAGATTGGAGGGGTGCAATAGTGTTGGAAGGGAGGCCACAGAGCAGGAAGTTGCAGTAGTCGAAGCGGGAGATGATGAGGGCATGCACTAGTGTTTTTGCAGATTCGTGGTTGAGGAATGTGCGGATCCGGAAGATATTTTTGAGTTGGAGTCGGCATGAAGTGGAAAGGGCTTGAATATGTGGTTTGAAGGAGAGATCAGAGTCCAGGGTTACCCCAAGGCAGCGAGCTTGCGGGACTGGGGAGAGTGAACAGCCATTGACGTTGATAGATAGGTCAGGTGGGGGGGTGAATGAGATGGTGGAAAGATGATGAATTCTATTTTGTCCATGTTAAGTTTTAGAAATCTATCAGAGAAGAAGGATGAAATAGCGCACAGACATTGTGGGATTTTGGTTAGTAGGGAGGAGATGTCGGGTCCGGAGAGGTGAATCTGTGTGTCATCATCATAGATGTGATACTGAAAGCCGTGAGTCTCTATGAGCTGTCCTAGGCTGAAGGGGTAGATAGAGAAGAGCAGAGGTCCTAGAACTGAACCTTGGGAGACATCAACAGATAGTGGGCGAGATGAGGAGGTGGTGTGTAAGTGGGAGACACTGAATGTCCTGTCTGTTAGGTATGAAGAGATCCAACATAGGGCCAAGTCTATAATGCCGAGAGATGAGAGAGTCTGTAGTAAGAGGGAATGGTTTACTGTGTCAAAGGCAGATGACAGGTCTAGGAGGAGGAGGACAGAGTAGTGTCGCTTGGATTTGGCGGTTAGTAGGTCGTTGGTGACTTTAATTAAAAAATAAAACCTACATTTTATTCAACTTTGCAGCCACTATTCCATGATGTGGCCAGTTTAACATGCTAAAAGTGGTGGAAGTTTCTCTTTAAAGCTAAATAAACATATCAGGATAATGTACTTTAAAAAATCTCTAAACCTCCAAAGTTGAGAACAATGTTACATTCTGTAGGATTATCCATCTATTGTGATTTGCTTTTCAGTCTGTGCAAAGGGAAAACATGGTATCAGTTAGAAGACTGTGGTAAACATCTTATTAGACTTGTCATTACAATTATCTGCATGGTACATGGAATATGCAAATAGGCTGTCTTGCTAACAACACAATGTATGTTCTTAAATGCTTGTAATGAACAATGAAGCTTTCAGTGCACATTCCTTCCATTTTAATTAGTTAGACGTATTAAGAAATCTAATGCACTTATGTGTTTTGCAACAAATTTTTCAATCAAAGAAATTATACAGTATATGACCATGTTATATAACACATAGGGCTGTGAAAATATATTTCCTGATTTCCTCTAATTTTATATAGTTATCATACCTAAATGGGTTTCTTAGTTATATTATTTTTCCCATTTTTCAACATGATCCTTCCTCCTCTTATAACCGAGCACCTCTGCATGCAAACATTGCATTGGCGTTTAAAGGAAATCCGGCACCAGGATATTGCTATAACTTGTGAGAGCAGCATAATGTAGGGGCTTAGATCCTGATTCCAGAAAAGTATCACTTACTAGTGTGATTGCTGCAGTTTTGATTTAAATCACTGTTTTATCTGTTGCAGATTCTCTGAATTCTGAACTCTGTATAAACTCACCCACACCACTGATAAGCTGCTTTGAGTGTACCCTGTGCATAGGCATAAAGCCATGTGCCCACATAGCGTTTTTGTGGCCGCGAAAATGCTTGTAAAACCGTCTGCCATGCAAAGCAATGTGAATTTGGATGTGCTGTGCACATGATGCGCTAATTAGCGTGCCGAATTCGCATTGCATTGCAAAACACAGCATGACCATTTCTACCATGATTACGCTGCAAATTCGTTGCCATTGAGGAACATTGAAACGCAGTATATGTGGATTTGCTGAGTTTCAATTAAATTCAATGGCCGCGAATTTGCAGCGTAATCGCGGTGCGTGTGGTACCCGGGATGAAGAGGAGACTACAACTCCGCTTCATCCTGGCTACCACGAGGTGAAAAAAAGAAATAAAAAAGTTAAAAATAAAAAAAACCTGTATACTCTCCTCTCCGGCCTGCTCCCGGCGGCGTCCTCTCTCTTCGGCGTCCCGCGGTGTACTGACAGGACCTGCGGTGACGTCATTTAGTCAGCTGATGGTCACGCGACCATCACCTGACCGCTGACGTCAGAGGTCACGTGACCATCAGCTGACTAAATGACGTCAAGTACACCGCGGGACGAGGAAGAGAGAGGATCGCCGCCAGGAGGAGACTGGAGAGGTGAGTTTCTAGGTTTTTTTTAGTTTTAACTTTTTAATTCTTTTTTTTTTACTATAGATGCAGCATTTAAAGCATCTAAGTTGGTCACACAATATAAATCCATGCTGGTTGCATGGATTTATATTGTGTGACCAACTTGTCAAGCACTTTTCCAAGTGATGCTCAAAATAGCTTGGAAAAGTGCTTGAAAAAACGCATGTAAAAACGCTGAAAAAACGCTTCTCTCTGGCAGAAAAAACGCTTGTAAATCTGCATGCGTTTTTTTCTGCCAGAGAGAGGCAAAAACGCTCTGCATCAAATCTGCTACGTGGGCACATAGCCTAAAGCTGCCAATCAGTGGTGGGGGCAGGGTTGGACTACACGGAAGCAGGTTTACTAGTCCTCTAGTAATAATCTCCTGCTTATAAAACAGTGATTTTATCAAAACTACAGCACTTTCACTAAAAGTTTTGACGGACTATGTCATTTAGGACCATCTATTGCATTTATATATTAATTTATCCCTCATTATATACAGTTATATGAAAAAGTTTGGGCTCCCCTATTAATCCTAAGCTTAATGTTTTATAAAAATTGGTGTTTTTGCAACAGCTAATTCAGTTTGATATATGTAATAACTGTTGGACACAGTAATGTTTCTGCCTTGAAATGAGGTTTATTGTACTAACAGAAAATGTGCAATCTGCATTCAAACAAAATTAGACAGGTGCATAAGTATGGGCACCCTTATCATTTTCTTGTTTTAAATACTCCTACCTACTTTTTACTGACTTACTAAAGCACTTTTTTTGGTTTTGCAACCTCATTGAGCTTTGAACTTCATAGCCAGGTGTATGCAATCATGAGAAAAGCTACTTAAAGTGGCCACTTGCAAGTTGTTCTCCTGTTTGAATCTCCTCTGAAGAGTGGCATCATGGGCTCCTCGAAACAACTGTCAAATGATCTCAAAACAAAGATTATTCAACATAGTTGTTCAGGGGAAGGATACAAAAAACTGTCTCAGAGATTTAACCTGTCAGTTTCCACTGTGAGGAACATAGTAAGGAAATGGAAAAACACAGGGACAGTTCTTGTTAAGGCCAGAAGTGGCAGGCCAAGAAAAACATCAGAAAGGCAGAGAAGAAGAATGGTGAGATCAGTCAAGGACAATCCTCAGACCACCTCCAGAGAGCTGCAGCATCAACTTGCTGCAGATGGTGTCACTGTGCATCGGTCAACTACACAACGCACTCTGCACAAGCAGAAGCTGTATGGGAGAGTGATGCGAAAGAAGCCGTTTCTGCAAGCACGCCACAAACAGAGTCGGCTGAGGTATGCAAAAGCACATTTGGAGAAGGCAATTTCTTTTTGGAAGAAGGTCCTGTGGACTGATGAAACCAAGATTGGGTTGTTTGGTCTTACAAAAAGGCGTTATGCATGGCGGCAAAAAAACACAGCATTCCAAGAAAAACACTTGCTATCCACAGTAAAATTTGGTGGAGGTTCCATCATGCTTTGGGGCTGTGTGGCCAATGCCAGCACCGGGAATCTTGTTAAAGTTGAGGGACGCATGGATTCCACTCAGTATCAGCAGATTCTTGACAATAATGTTCAAGAATCAGTGATAAAGTTGAAGTTACGCAGGGGATGGATCTTTCAGCAAGACAATGATCCAAAACACCGCTCCAAATCTACTCAGGGATTCATGCAGAGGAACAATTAGAATGTTCTGGAATAGCCATCCCAGTCCCCAGACCTGAATATCATTGAACATCTGTGGGATCATTTGAAGAGGGCTGTCCATGCTCGGCGACCATCAAACTTAACTGAACTGGAATTGTTTTGTAAAGAGGAATGGTCAAAAATACCTTCATCCAGGATCCAGGAACTCATTAAAAGCTACAGGAAGCGACTAGAGGCTGTTATTTTTGCAAAAGGAGGATCTGCTAAATATTAATGTCACTTTTCTGGTGAGGTGCCCATACTTATGCACCTGTCAAACTTTGTTTGAATGCAGATTGCACATTTTCTGTTAGTACAATAAACCTCATTTCAAGGCAGAAACATTACTGTGTCCAACAGTTATTACATATATCAAACTGAAATAGCTGTTGCAAAAACACCAATTTTTAAAAAACAATAAGCTTAAGATTAATAGGGGTGCCCAAACTTTTTCATATAACTGTATACTGCTATCATATTCTATGGTATATACCAAAAATATATCATATTGTTTCCTCTCCCCTGATTTTCTTCTCATGCTCTCTCGCATCCACTGGGGCAAATTGCATCAATATTATTTGAGCTAGTACAGTGAGCAAATGAACCCAAGCACAAAAATATGCAAATACCATGCTGATAATTTAACTGAATCACTGAAGATCAGGGATGAGTGGATCTTTTGAAATTCAAGTTTGCCGACATCGCTAAATTTTCTCAAAGAATTTGATTTGCGGAAAATAAATATGCGCTGATTTCAATACTAGAAAGCATATAATTGCCCATAAAATACATGTGCTGGAGGGGGGAGAGAGAGAACCTCACTGAACATAGGGACTTACACTTTATAGATGAGAGGAGACTCTACTGACCATAAGAGCTTACACTTTACAGGCGAGAGAAAGACAGGACCCAGTCCACATTGCATATCAGTATTATTGTCTGTAGTAGGATGAAGTAGGTGCTGGGAAAAATCCGCGCTCCTCCGTAGTGAAGAATTTTGACGAGAGATTGTATAATTAAACAATCTATGTACCTGAGGAAGTGGACGGGACGTCCATGAAACGCGTAGTAATCGTAGCTTTTAGCAATAAACTACAAGATTGTTTAATTAAACAATCTCTCGTCAAAATTCTTCACTACGGAGGAGCGCGGATTTTTCCCGGCACCTACTTCATCCTACTACAGACAACCTTACAAGATCCCTAGGGATTCTGTACTGGCTGCAGCCCTTCGCTACTAATTCTTACATGAGTTGTGCATTACACAACTTATAAAGGTGAGCACATTTTCTTTTTACCTACTTGGTTGTTGTTGGATAACAGCGCTATTGTGCCCTATCTTTCTACTTATATTAGTATTATTAGCAAAGGTGCATCTGTTACATCTTGAGAAAAAAAGGTTTCTCTATCATCACAGATGGCAATTCTTTACTGTAAGAGCAATGAGATCATAAGCTCTCTGCCACATGATGTTGTAATGGTTGATTCACTAAAAAAAGATCAGGGTGGGCCTAGATGCCTTTCTTGAAAAATATACTATTATAGGTTATGGGCACTAAATTCCGTGATGGGACGTTGATCCAGGGAACTAGTCTGTCATATTTTGAGTCAGGAAGGAATTTTCCACTAATATGGGGCATTTAGCATCTAACTCTTGGGGTTTTCATCTTCCTTGGGATGATCATGTTAGGTTATAAATTGATCACGATGGACTTGGATCTTCTTTGAACCTTACAACTTTGAAAATTTGCAAACTTTCTGCTGTTTGCCATAAAACAAAAACAAACAATGTAAAAGGTTCAACACAACAAATATATCAAGTTGTTCTCATTTGGTTAATTGCAAACAGCAGGACATTGGTAAATTTTGTTATTCAACCTAATTTGCAGTGGAGGTGACATAATTTTGATTGCAACTGTATTCATTGACCACTAAAATAAATATTTCTCAGCTCCCTCCAGCAATAATGTTACCATATAACTATATGTCTGCTCATGGCATTTCAAATTTGTATCAAAATATATATAAAAAAATGAAACAGCATAGAACTGTATCTTTATTCACTTTACATACATACAATTAAATATAGAGTACAAAACTCAGATTTTACCATACTGTAAGTAAAATTAAATTGTTTCTATTTATATGTTATTTTTAATAGATACTTTATATATACTCAAGAATTCATCATTTTGCACGAAAACTCAGCTAGGTCAAAATCTATAAAAAGACAATTAAGCTTTTAAAGACAATGGTTCCAAAATTATCATCAACATTGGTTTGTAGTTAACTGTAAAAAAATCTATAAAGCCTGGCAGTGTGACCATATGCTTTTATAGAAACAATGGACTGTACACATGCGGTGCTTTGCAGATTTTGCGATTCATGTTGAGTCTGTCTCTGCACTGAATTTCTGTTTTATTCGCTGGTATTGTATTCCTTTTAATTAATGTGCACTTCACTATGCATACCCTTTCTAAAAAATATCACCTTGCCAGCTTTGCTTTCCATCAACTTACTAGCATGTGTGCATACTGCAATTTTCTTGCTAGCATGCCTGATGCACTTTATGGTTTAAAAGGCAGAATTCTTTTCTGAATTTTGTAATGCCTGGGGTGAAACTGTATTTTATTGCTGAATAGTTAACAGTTTGTGACAAGGAGATGAACTACTTGTAAACATTTACTAACAATGTATTTTAAAAGTACAATTTCATTTCTCAATTATTTTACTTAATATTTTTTTTAAAGTGTCAGACTGGGCTGCTATGGACCCCAAGAAGAATTGATTCTAGCGGTCGACACTACAGCAACATGCAGATATTCCCTGTTAGCGGGGTAGGAATGGCCACCTGACAAGTGGCAAGATGGGCTAGTCCAGCAGTAGGCTGCATAGCCCAGCAACACTTTTGAAGGGGTTGTCCACTACTTTAGATTACCCCCCCCCCAATGTATTCCCCCGGGGCCACTAAGACTTTTTGTAATTACCTTCCGTTGCAGATAATGCCTGTGAGCGGAGCTATCACTGGCTGCTCACAGGCATCACGTGACCCCCCGGCTGCAGCTGCCGGGGGTCTTTGCCTTCCTGGTTCCCCGGCGGATGCTGGGTTGTGGGCGGGGTTACCCCCGCGTTACAACCGGCATCCACCGCGCGCCCTGCCTCTCCCCATTCATTGAGATGCTGAGTGTGACGCGGGGGTAACCCCACCCACAACCCAGCAGCCACCGCGGGGACCCCAGCGCTGAGTCACGCCTCACTTGTCGTGATGTCAGTGCGGGGTCATGTGATGCCTGTGAGCAGCCAGCGATAGCGCCACTCACAGGCAAGAAGAACAACCAAAGGTATTTACAAAAAGTCTTAGGGGCCCCGGGGGGATACATTGGGGGAGTAATATAAATTAGTGCACAACTTCCTTAACACATGTTTTTAAATTACATTATTTCATTGCTCTGCATGCATGGGGCAGTGTACTGAAGAAGGAGGAGAATATCATCACTGTTTGAAATGGGAACACGTTGAGTTGAGTATTTATTTTTACTGTTTGTCGGGCACAGAGGCACTATTATTATCTTAAGGAGGCCCTTATTATTAGAAGGAGGTCAGTAGTGCACTATTACTATTATTATAAGGAGGTCAAGATGCCACTATTATTATTACTATAAAAAGACCATGGCCCCATTATTATTATAAGAACGCCTAAGGGGCACTATTATTATTATGAGACCCAGAACGACACTATGACTATTATTATTATGAGGCCCAGGGATGCACTATTATTATTATAAGGAGACCAAAAGGGGCACTATTATTATTATTAATATTATTATTATTATTATTATTATTATAAGAAGGCACCATGGGGCACTATTGTTATTTTAAGGAAGTCTACGGGGAGCATAATTATTTATTTATTTATTATGCTTTGTATATAAGCACCATCCAATTCCACAGGGCCTTACAGACATTATCATCACTGTCTCCATTGGGGCTCACTATCGATATTCTCTATCAGTATGTCTTTGGAATATGAAAGGAAACTGGAGAACCCAGAGGAAATCCACGAAATCATGGGGAGAACATACAAACGTCTTACAGATGTTGTCCTTCATGGGATTTGAGCCCAGGACCCCAGTACAGCAAAACAACAGTGCTAACAAGTGAGTAAGGAGGATCAGGGTGCCACTCTTATTACAAGGAGGCCAAATGGGATGGGGGATCATTAGTATTATAATTACACGGAGACTAAGGGGACACTATTATTAATATAAGGAGGCACAGGGGGATATTATAATTATAAGGAGGTCCAAGGGCACATTATTCTTATAAGGAGGTCCAGGGGAGCAATATTATTATCAGGAAGCCGACGGGAGCTATTATTATAGGAAACACTGTGGAACACTATTATTATTACAAGGATGCTCAGGAGACACAATTATCATGCAGAGGCACAGGGGGACATTATTCTTATAAGGTGGCTCAGGGGACACTATTTTTATTATAAGGAAGCACAGGAAGTCTAATTATTATCATCATTATGAGTAGTGTTGAGCCACCCCCGTAGTGTTCGAGTTCGATTCGTCGAACACCCGTATGTTGGCCGAACTGTTCGTCGAACTGTTCGTCGAACACCTTCGAACACCGTTAAAACCAATGGCAGGCAAACAAAAACACATAGAAACACATAGAAAACACCTTCAAAGGAGTCCAAAAGCTGACAAACTGCTCAGAAGACACAACTAACACATGGAAAAGTGACAAGTACATATAGTCATGCGAAAAGAAAAGAGGTGGAGGAGTAAAAGGAGGGGGAGACACAGATATAGGCATGTCATGCCCTTCTAAAACAAAAAAAGTGCGAAGCCGACACGGCCAGTCCGTTCCTGCTCGTGCGACCTCCGTGTCGCCGGGTTTGTGCCAGAGCCACGGTGAACCCTGACGGCCAGCCCCCCTCTCCCAATACTGGTGCCTGTCCGCTGGTGGGTCGAGCGAGCCCCCCTGCGGTGGAGGCTGGTCTAATCTTTTTAATTTAAATTGTCTCTCTAATTTGAATGAGTACACTTTAAATTCTTTTACAAGGATCTATTGGAGGGCAAGTCTCATGCCAGCAGCCGCGTAATTCCAGCTCCAGTAGCGTCCACTAAAGCTGCTGCAGTTAAAAAGCTTTTATAAGGATCGAGCTCGGCGGTCCACCGCAAGGTGTCCTACCGCCAGTCCCAGCCCCTATGCCTTGGAGTGCCTCCCCGATGCTCTTCACTGAGTGTCCCGGGGGCCCGAACCATTTCCTTTGAAAAAATTAAGTGTCCAAACTACAGGTGGTGTAGCTTGCTTAACAGCTGGGATAATCCGCTGACTAGTAGACACTGCTACTAGGCACAAAGTATTTCCTCGGCTAGATGCAGTTAAAAATTTGTAATTAGATACTCTCGTTGGATGCTGAGAAAGCATTCCATAGAGTCTCTTGGCACGCCATATATTATTCTCTTAAAAAGCTTGGGGTAGGGGTCTAGGGGACCCTTTTATAGCCAAAATCACGGCCCTGTATCGCAATACGTCACCTAAGCTGAAGATGAATGGAACATTTTCATCACCTTTCATAATCACCAATGGGACAAGGCAGGGAGGTCCTCTGTCCCCTCTCTTATACATCCTAGTGACGGAGCACCTGCTCTCATCAATTCGCCATAACCCCAATATTAGGTGGATTGAGGTGGGAGGCACCGAGTACAAGTGCTCTGCATTTGCTGATGATGTCCTAGTATATATCACTCAATCACATATATCCATCCCTGCTGTTATGGCTGAAATAGATCACTTTGTTACATGGTCAAATTTTAAAATCAATGCAGTGAAGTCTGAGGCCCTCGATGTCTCCCTCCCCAAATCCATACAGGATTCCATCCAGTCCAACTTTCCCTTTGCCTGGCCCTCACAGGGTATCAAATACTTAGGAATTCCTATTCATAGAGACCTCTCCCGTCTATGTTATCTTAATTTTGGGCCCTTTATTGAACAACTCCATACAGACCACGGTTGGCAAGTTAGAATTGTAAGATTCACTACGTGAACCACTGGTGTTTTATGGAAAAGCACATGTACACTGTGTTCCAAATTATTATGCAAAAAGTGTTTAGGAGTGATAAAGTAAGAATTTTTTTGTTTGTCAGTTAAACTCATTGATGGTGATGTGTGTCAGGGCTCTTTATATCACTGTAAGCAATTGCAGACACCTGTGCTAATTAGTTTGGCAGGTGTGTCCAATGAAAGGCAAGACTACTTAAGAAGGCTGTCCCACATTATTAAGCAGCCTACATTTTCTGCCAAAATAGGAAAGAAAAAGGATGTGTCGGCTGCTGAGAAGCAACAAATTGTGGAGTGTTTAGGTCAAGGCATGACTACAATCAACATTGCCAAGACACTTAATCTTGATCATCGCACAATCAAGAAGTATGTAGCTGATTCACAGTACACACGTGTGCGTGCTGATAAGGGAAAATTGAGGACTCTTTCCTACAGGCAATTACGTCAGGTTAAAAGAGAAGCGGCAAAAAGACCTTGTCATAGCAGCAGACAAGTTTTTGAAGCTGCTGGTGCCTCCAACGTCCCCCGAACAGCAAGATGCAGAGTCCTTAAGAGGTTTGCAGCTGTGCGTAAGCCATCCTGTCGACCTCCTCTATCCACTGCACACAAGCAGAAACGGCTCCAGTGGGCCAAACAATACACGAAGACTGACTTCAAAACTGTTTTGTTCACCGATGAGTGCCGTGCAATGCTCGATGGTCCAGATGGATGGAGTGGAGGATGGCTCGTTGATGGACACCCCATGCAAACACGGCTACGGCGCCAACAAGGAGGAGGTGGAGTAATGTTTTGGGCTGGAATCATGGGGAGAGAAATTGTCAGCCCCTTTAGGATCCCTGAAGGGGTAAAGATGAACTCCATAACTTCACTTCCTGCCATGGTTCAAGAAGAAGAACAGTGTATTCCGCAGCAAGATCATTTTTATGCATGATAATGCACCGTCTCATGCTGCACATAACACATCTGCATCTCTGGCTGATATGGGCATAAAAGGGGACAAACTTATGGTGTGACCCCCATGCTCCCCTGACCTCAACCCTATTCAGAACCTCTGGAGCATCATCAAAAGGAGTGTCTATGATGGCGGGAGGCAGTTCACATCTAAGCAGCAGCTCTGGGAGGGTATTCTGTCCTCATGCAAAACAATTGAAGCAGAAACCATCCAAAACCTGACAAATTCAATGGACGAGAGAGTTCAGAAGCTCCTTTAAAACAAGGGGTCCTATGTGCAAATGTAACATCACCTAGAATATAGTTTTGAGTTGAAACCTGTTTGATTTCAGTTTCTAATAACCTGCTAATTCTTATAATTTCAAAAATGACCATTTTTTTGTTCTTTATTAAAATGAAAAGGTTGATCGAAGAGTGTGGGGGATCTAAGAGTGTGGCAACCCAGTAGTCAGGATTATTTCGAATTCTGACAATCTGAAGGTCATGTTGCAGGTAGTGCAGCAAGAAGGCACTCATGTGTCTTGCGCATCTAGGAGCCCCAAAATTATTTTCCGGGCTAGATGCAGCTAAAAATTATTATTAATTTGAAAGCTGGTGGAGCTTAGTATAGATGGCCTAATAGAATCAGTACTGCAAACTGCTACAAAGCCCAAATTATTTTCCAGCCAAGATACAGATAAACATGATTAGTAATTTTAAATCTGGTGGAGTTTAGTATAGATGGTCTAATAGAATCAGTACTGCACACTGCTACAAGGCCCAAATTATTTTCCAGCCAAGATACAGATAAACATGATTAGTAATTTTAAATCTGGTGGAGTTTAGTATAGATGGCTTAATAGAATCAGTACTACACACTGCTACAAGGCCCAAATTATTTTCCAGCCAAGATACAGATAAACATGATTAGTAATTTGAAAGCTTAAAACGGTTGGTGAGGTGATTTTAACAAATCATCAAGCTTTTACTCTCCCCAGGATGACACAGGGGTAGAAAAGTCATTTCGGATCCATGATTTGTTCATCTTTATGAACGTGAGTCTGTGTATATTATCAGTGGAGAGCTGCGTGCGCTTATCTGTCAGCACACCACTAGCAGCGCTGAACACACGTTCAGACAGAACGCTGGCTGCGGGGCATGACAAGATCTCCAAGGCGTAAGTGGCGAGCTCCGGCCATTTATCCAGATTGGAAGCCCAAAAAGAGCAAGGGTCCAGTGACACAGTCATGGCTTCAATGTTTACTTGGAGATACTCCTGTACCATCGTCTCTAGGCGTTGACTATGTGTCAGACTTCTTGTCTCCTGTGGCCTTGCAAAGGATGGGCTAAAAAAGTGGTGAAATTATTCCGCAAAATTGATGTTACCAGCAGATACTGTGTTTCTGTTACGTTTTGAGTGCTGAACACTCGACGGTCCCACGGATGGCAAGTTGGAACTGTGAGATTCACTACGTGCACCACTAGTGTTTTGAGGAAAAGCACATGTAAGATTCTGCAACAGTCTCTGCTGATACTCCAGCATGCGTGCATCTCTTTCTATGGCAGGAATAATTTCTGCAAATTTACTTTTGTACCGGGGATCTAACAGTGTGGCAACCCAGTAGTCAGGATTATTTCTAATTCTCACAATTCGAGGGTCATGTTGCAGGTAGTGCAGCAAGAAGGCACTCATGTGTCTTGTGCATCCAGGAGCACCAAGTCCCTGTTGTGTTCGTGGCGAGGTAACAATCATGCTTCCTTCCTCTGCCCTCTCCCCCCAACCTCGCACAACAGAAATGTGATCAAGGTCTCCCTCATCTGATGAGTCTTCCATCAGTTCGTCCTCCCTTTTTCCTGGGCTCCTGCACCTTCCTCACTAGTTTGGCTGCTACCATGCGCCCTGGTAAAACCATCTCCCCCACCCTCACATGCCTGCTGCCTTGGTGCTGCCGACCGTCTGGACGTTGCAGATGGTAGCCCTTCCGCATACAACTCCTCCTCCTCTACTTCCTCCACCTCTTCTTGTGCCACCACCTGACTCCGAATTCTGTTTAACATGTGCTCCAGCATGTAAATCACCGGAATAGTCATGCTGATAATGGCATCGTCAGCACTAAACATCTTCGTCGCCATTTCAAAACTGTGCAGAAGGGTGCATAGGTCCCTGATCTGAGACCACTCCTCCAGCGTGATTTGCCCCACCTCTGGATCTTGTTGGCCCAGGCTATACGTCACAACGTATTGCACCTTTTGCTTGTCAGTGCTGCCACAGTCGCTGCAACATGTGCAGAGTTGAATTCCACCGGGTAGGCACATCGCATTTTTGCCGGTGAAGTGGCAGGCCCAACGACTTCTGTAGAGATGTAAGTCGCTGAGCTGCGGGATGCGAACGGCGGAAGTGAGCACACAGCGACCGTGCCCTCTGCAGAAGGCCATCTAGTCTGGGATAGTGAGCTAAAAATTGCTGGACAACCAGGTTCAACACGTGAGCCATACAAGGCACGTGTGTGACATAGCCCCAGCGAAGGGTCGCACCGAGGTTTGCAGCATTGTCGCACACGGCCTTCCCTGGTTTCAGGTCCAGTGGAGACAACCATTCATGAAACTAGTTCTCCAGAGCTGACCACAACTCCTCAGCTGTGTGACTCACATTTCCCAGACATTTCAAAGTAAAAACCACCTGATGACGTTGAGCCCTGCTGCCAGCATAGTAAGGAGGTGTGCAGGATCCCTGCTGCGCAGATAGAAAGCTTGTGGCATGACCAGACAGGCTTTGGGTGCAGGTGGAGGACCGAGAGGAGGTTGAGGAGGCAGAAGCAGTGGAGGAACTTGGAGATAAAGAGGATTGACGCACAACTCGTGGGGACGGCAAGACTTGGACAGCAGCCCCTTGTCCTGCTGTCACCATAGTTACCCAGTGCCCAGTCAGCGACATGTAACGCCCCTGTCCATGCCTACTCGTCCAAGTGTCTGTGGTGAAATGCACCCTGTCACACACAGAGTTTCTCAAAGAAGAGGTGATGTTGTGTGCGACATGCTGGTGGAGCGCAGGCACACCTTTCTTTGAGAAGTAGTGCCGACTGGGCATCTGGTACTGGGGCACTGTGACGGACATAAGGTCTCGAAAATCCTCTGTGTCCACCAGGCGGAAAGGAAGCATTTCTGTAGCCAAGAGCTTGCAGATGGTGAAATTCAACCTCTTAGCTTTCTCATGGCTAGGAGGAAATGGTCTTTTACTTGTCCACATCTGAGGGACCGAGGGCTGGCTGTTGTGCTTAGACCGGGTTGAGAAGGGTGTCCCCGGCAAACTGGCGGTCTTTGAGGAAGATGCAGGCGGACATGTTAGGTTGCCTTGATCCAAAGGTGGTGCTATCGATGTCGGACAGCGCTGAACACCAGCTGGTGTTTCCACCTCCAAAGAAAATGATGACCTGCCAATCACGCTGGCTGTTGCGGGTAAAGAGGTGGCAGGTCTGCGTCCCAAAACAGGTGTGACTGCTGTCCCCCCAGTCACAGAGGATGAAGAGGCCGCGGATGCACCAGATGTGGCAGACGGTGGCTGGCCCGGCCGGCAAGGCCGCATTGTAGCACAGTGAGCTTCCCACTGCAACTTATGCTTCATGTCCATGTGCCGGTTCATGCATGAAGTACTCAAACTATGTATTTTTTGGCCTCTACTTAGCTTTTGCTGACAAATGTTACAGATAACACGAGTTGGGTCATCTTTATCGATCTGAAAAAATGCCCAGGCTATGCAAGGCTTAGCACCCATGCGACCTGAAGAGCCACCACGACTTGTGGTCAGAGGCAGAGTTGTGTTTGAGGATGCAGTTGTTGACATGCTTTCAGTACTATGTCTTTGTCCAGGAAGGCGCAACCTGACCTCGTCGTCACTAGCATCCTCCTCCACCTCCTCTGCTGACCTCATCTCTTGGCTGACTGTGGGTTGACAGTAAGTGGGATCTCCAACCTCGTCATCATCACCCTGTGTGTTATCACACCCGTCGTCCTCAGAGCCAACCTCTTCCTGCCCTGACAAAAAACTAAAGTTGTCGCTCCAATCAGGTATTTGAGTCTCATCATCATCTTCCTCATTGTCTCCACCAACAGGAGTTACAGTTTGGGAACGAGGGTCTACATTATGGTCAAAACCTTCTGCGTCTGGTCCTGGATCCGACTCATAAAGATTCTGGGCATCAGTGCAGATCATTTCCTTGTCTGGATTCACAGAAGCTCTGGAGCCGACCTCTGATTCCCAGGATATAGTTTGAGTAAACAGCTCTGCAGACTCAACCATCTGTTCTACCCTGGGCAGCTGGAGACTTGGGAGCTGTGAGGAAGCAAGTGCGATTGGGGTGACACCTCTGAGGACTGGAGTATTTGTGATGTTGAAGTTGAGGTGGAGGAGAGCCCACTTAAAGGAGCACTTGATATCCGTTGAAGCACCTGCTGTTTTTGTGCCTCATCTGGAATTTGTAGCGATTGGCGTGACCGTAAGAAAGGGATCTTATCACATTGTCCGCTAAAAGAAGTAGACATTTTAGTTTGGCTGGAAGATGGTCTTTCTTCTGCAGATGTTACTGTTGCTTTAAGACCTACCCCACGGACACAACCTTTTTTTCCCTTCCCAACACGCCTATTCCACTTTCCACCAGCAGCAGGCCTTTTTCCACTCATTTTGGTGGTTAACTAATTCACAACTCTGGAGTTGTTTGCACAAAAAACAATGGATGGGAACCGAGCAGAGCTGAGTGGCCAAACTGTGGTATTAGCCCAAAAGTATTGGCTGGGTTAGATGCAGATAAAAATTAGATTGAATTTGCAACCTGGTGGAGGTTAGTATAGATGGACTAATAGAACAAGTCCTACACACTGCTACAAGCTGAAATATTTTTTCAGAGCTAGATGTAGAAAAAAATTTGATTGAATTTGCAACCTGGTGGAGGTTAGTATAGATGGACTAATAGAACAAGTCCCACACACTGCTACAAGCCGAAATATTTTTTCAGAGCTAGATGCAGAAAAAAATTTGATTGAATTTGCAACCTGGTGGAGGTTAGTATAGATGGACTAATAGAACAAGTCCCACACACTGCTACAAGCCGAAATATTTTTTCAGAGCTAGATGCAGAAAAAAATTAGATTGAATTTGCAACCTGGTGGAGGTTAGTATAGATGGACTAATAGAACAAGTCCCACACACTGCTACAAGCCAAAATATTTTTTTAGAGCTAGATGCAGAAAAAAATTAGATTGAATTTGCAACCTGGTGGAGGTTAATATAGATGGACTAATAGAACAAGTCCCACACACTGCTACAAGCTGAAATATTTTTTCAGAGCTAGATGCAGAAAAAAATTATATTGAATTTGCAACCTGGTAGAGGTTAGTATAGATGGACTAATAGAACAAGTCCCACACACTGCTACAAGCCAAAATATTTTTTCAGAGCTAGATGCAGAAAAAAATTAGATTGAATTTGCAACCTGGTGGAGGTTAGTATAGATGGACTAATAGAACAAGTCCCACACACTGCTACAAGCCAAAATATTTTTTCAGAGCTAGATGCAGAAAAAAATTAGATTGAATTTGCAACCTGGTGGAGGTTAGTATAGATGGACTAAAAGAACAAGTCCCACACACTGCTACAAACCGAAATATTTTTTCAGCGCTAGATGCAGAAAAAAATTAGATTGAATTTGCAACCTGGTGGAGGTTAGTATAGATGGACTAATAGAACAAGTCCCACACACTGCTACAAGCTGAAATATTTTTTCAGAGCTTGATGCAGAAAAAAATTATATTGAATTTGCAACCTGGTGGAGGTTAGTTTAGATGGACTAATAGAACAAGTCCCACACACTGCTACAAGCCAAAATATTTTTTCAGAGCTAGATGCAGAAAAAAATTTGATTGAATTTGCAACCTGGTGGAGGTTAGTATAGATGGACTAATAGAACAAGTCCCACACACTGCTACAAGCCAAAATATTTTTTCAGAGCTAGATGCAGAAAAAAATTAGATTGAATTTGCAACCTGTTGGAGGTTAGTATAGATGGACTAATAGAATGATGCTATGCCCAAAAGGTTTTACTTCACTAGGTGCAGTAAAAAAATTTGTATTCTATACACAGGTGGTGTAGCTTGCAACACAGATAGGCTTCTCCACTGACTAACACACACTGCAAGAGGACAAAAAGGATTTGCTTTGCTAGATTTAGCCAAATGCTGTGAAAAAAACTTGCACAGCACTGGCACAGACCTGCCTGGCAAAAAGTGATAGGAACTGAAGTAACCTAGCCCTGAAAAGGACTGCAATTACAATTAGTCTTTACTCCCAACCTATCTTTTTAAGAGCACAGACCTGCCTGATAAAAGTGATATGAACTGATGTAACCTAGCCCTGAAAAGGGCTGCAATTACAATTAGTCTTTACTCCCAACCTATCTATTTAAGAGCACAGACCTGCCTGATAAAAGTCGTAGGAAATGATGTAACCTAGTCCTTAAAAGGACTGCAATCACAACTATTCCCTACTCCCAAGCTATCTGTAGATTTGTGCGCAAATTGGCTTGAAATGAACAAAGTATAGCGCACACAGCAACAGCGGTGCGGGCTAACACGCAGCTGCAGCAGTGAGAAAATGGTGGCGACGGGGAAAATGGCTGGGTCTTATAGGGCAAGAACATGTGACATACACTGCCAATGACACATGCCCTTGCTTGTGTGAAAAAAAGCAGTTCGCTCTATGTGTGCGCTGCTGATAGGCTGACAGATTGCACCTCCCCACTGTAAATGCGGGAAAGAGAAAAAAAAATGGAGATCTTCATTATTTCTGCAGAGATCCATCCCCTGCCCCTCCCCCCGCCCCGCTGTACACTCAAACTGCATATTAACATTAATTTTCAGCATTACTGAGAAAAAATCCAGTTATGATTTTGGTGCACGAACAGTTATCGAACATAACCTCGAACAGCCAAATTTTTTTCAAATCGTTCGGGTTCGCCGAACGGCTCGAACACCGCCCAAAACAGCTCGAATTTGAGATTGGTGAACAGTTCGAGTCGAACACCGCTCATCTGTAATTAAGAGTCACAAGAGCATTATTATTTATTGTCTTAGGAAGGCACAAAGGGCATTATTATTCTAAGGAATTACAGGGATTACTATTATTATAAGGGTTTGCTCACATCTGCATATTAAAAATCGTTCCAACGTTCATCCTGAAAAGTTGGACAAGTATCATGCGTATGTAATTCCATATGTCACGTGAGTGCACAATTTTTTTCTCGCCTAGCATCCATATGACATCCGTATTACATGCGTTTTTAACATTATCTTTTACATACTATAATGCTCTATGTAACTTAAAGCTAGTGTACAACAGTAATAAAGCAATCATATATACAGATATACTGTAGATAGATAGATAGATAGATTGATAGATAGATAAATAGATAGATAGATAGATAGATAGATAGATAGTAGATTGATGGTAGAAAGATATTAGATATATAATAGATAGATAGATAATAGATAGATGATAGAAAGATATTAGATATAGAATAAATAGATAATAAATATATAGATATTAGATAGAGAGATAGATATAGAGATAAATAGAATAGACAGATATATAAAATAGATAGATTAGATACATATCATGCAGATATATCATTTAATAAGTCCCCTACATATTAATAACCTTGCACCCTTTAGTGCCTTTCATGTGGAATTTATTTTGCAGCTTTTTAAGCTTGTTTAACCAAATAAATAAATGAATGAAATAAATGATGTGGGGTCTCCCCTATTTTATGAAACCAGCAGAGCTAAAGCAGACAGCTGTGAGCTCATATTATCAGGCTGGGAAGGTCAATGGTTATTGGACCCTTCCCAGCCCAAAAATACCAACTCGCAGTCACCCCAGAATTGACGCATCACATTAGATGTGCCAATTCTGACACTTTACCCAGCTCTTCCTGATTGCCCTAGTGCGGTGGCAATCAGGGTTATGGGGCTTGGGGTTGATATCAGCTGTGATATGTCAAAAGTCACAGCTGGCATAAAAGCTCTGGTGTTAGTAATGGAGAGGTGTCAGACACCCCCATTACTAACTCAGTACTAAAAAGTAAAAAACACACTCAACAAAATTGTTTATTTAGATAAACACTCCCCAACACTTTCCCCAGTTCACCAATTTATTAAAAATAAAAAAGCAAAAAAAATCCAAGCAGGTCGAGCTTAGTGCAGGGAATCCCAATCTATAATCCCCCTTCATGTAAAATTGTGACAACACCGTGTTTATTCTTTATTAAGTCCAGATGTATTATTCAGTAGGCCCAGGGACAAGAGCTATTGTTCATATGAGCCTGAATGTTGACTCTTGTTGTAGGTTGAATTGATGTTTGTTGATTTGTTGAATGCTTGCTGTCTACCTATTGTATCAGTCCTTACAGCTTATTGTTCTGCTATCCTTGAGGGACAAAGGCGCAGTTTAACTGAACAATCGATGTTTGTTAATTTAGTGAATGCCTGCTGACTACCTATTATATCAGACCCTGCAGCTTGCTGTTCTGCAAATATTGAAGGACAAAATATGCAGGTTAATTGAACATTCGAAAAATGAGGCATTATCTTCTCCCACCTCCCTCTAAACCTGTGGATAATGCCCTGAAGGACACCTGCGGGTATAAAAGGGACATCTCTCCTTCTACAGAGAGACTCTAGAGGACAGCAGCCAAGGCTCCATGGATCCAACCAGAGGAATACAGATTTGATCCACTGCTCATCACTGAACCCATACAGACATTTGGAGAACCCAGGGTGGGACAATCAGGTCATCTGGCCACATACCTCAATGGACTCAGTTTCCTAAGCTTGCCGCTACCTCCTCTGTACTGGTTGGGGTAGGTGGCCCTAGAAGCCTTGAAGTCGCAGATGTTCTTATTCCCAGCGAGCTAGCGGAAGGATGAGACCTTGACATTTGCAACATCTTATGTACTTGCTGGGACTGTACTATATGTTATTGACTGTTGCTGATCCAATAAATTATTACCGTAGGGTGTTACCCTCACCCTGTGTTGCCTGAGTAGTATTCTGCCCACGGAAAAGGAGTGGGGGCATTCAGTGGGATGAGCCATGGTCCATGCGGCCTTTCTAAAGACAGGCAGGCCAGCAGACAAAAGCACCCACTGACCCTCGTGTCTTCACAAAAATCATCTCTGGAGGCAGAGTTATCTTCCATGCAGCGTCCTTCCCATAATGGAAGAGGTCATTTATATAAAGCGATAAAGTGATAAAGGAAGATTTATCCACAATAAGGCATCTGATATAACTCATACAGGTAGGACTTTTTTCAACATTCTATAACCTTAATGAAACAAAGTAAACTTGAGCATTTTTCAGGCTGTTCCCCCCGGCGGTCTGCAGAGAGCCTAAAAATTGCCCAAATCGATGGGAACAGTGCTCAAATGACATGGGAACAGCATGGGGAAGACCCCTGGAAGCATTTCTGACTCCCAGATCACTGCTGTCAGCAATGTGGTCAGAGTATTACGCCACTTTTATGGACTCACAATAAAACATACAAAAACGAAACCAAAATGGATTTTCCTGGGAAATATGTTAAGGAACATCCTTTCCAGGGTAATGATTTGTATATAAGGCAAAATAAATAACCCAAAACAAAAATACTCCTCCACAACTTGGGCTATGTTCACACGTAGCGTTTTTGATGCATTTTTGCACTTTTGAATTGCTTTCAACCAAGACAAATGCATTCACCAGGAAATGTCATTTTAATATTTTACAACCTTATCTGGCCATGTGGTGTGTGACACATCATCAGACACATGCATACAGTGCTGAAAAGACATGGGAACAGCATGGGGAAGACCTCTGGAAGCATCTCTGACTCCCAGGTCACTGCCTAAAAGTGTGCCCATCATAAATGATCCTTGGTGCATGCGAAGATGCCTCCCGCCAAGCACCTGTCGTTGCAGACTTGCAACAATCACCGTCCACATCCTTGTCCCACTGCAGCGTTCAGTTGTCCCTACCCCATTCCTTGGAATGCAAGTATGCAGGCAGCCACCCACACACAGGCTGCAATACTATACTGCCACATTTTTGACAGCTGCTTGCACTGAAATGTGGCCTTTTAGGCTCGGGGAGGCGAAAGCTTTTCACAACCTCATGCCGGTGGCGGCCGGGTTTCCATACACGGTCCCCAGCCGTCACTATATTCCCCGGTATCGCCTCCGCCTTCCACAAGCACGGGTCCCACAACATTACCTGTGCCCTCCCCAGTGCACTTACTGGGAAGAACTGCCTAACCACAAACACGTGGACAGGTGAATGTGGCCAGGGACGGTACGGAGCCAGTCCACAACTTTTTTTGCTGAGAGTTGTATTTAGCTCGGTGAAAGGACTGGCATAGAAGGAAACCGTATGTACCCTGCGTGTCATTTCTCCCAGGAAGTCCTGTAATTGAGCTTGTTGCAGAAGCAATGGCAGCCCGTCCAACATCAACTCGCACTTGTCGGTGGTGCTTTGACACACACACATCTTTCTTTGGGCATTTAATTTCTTGAATACAGAGTTGGATAATGGCCTGATCTGTAAAGCATTTTGAGAAATAACATGCATAAGCATGGCCGATCCACATTAAAAAAGCAGCCATAGAGTGTCCAGGAACCTTCCCCCACACTTTTCTTAGCCAGGGCTGCTTTTCGGCAGGGTTGGACGGGCCCACCAGAGAACCGGATACTCCTCCGGCGGGACCTGGCTTCTCCTTCAGGAGAGTTCATAGTGCCGAGGTGAGGCCATGATAATAATAGAGGCCACCATCTGATTAGTTTTCTGTTACTTGGAATGCAAGTGCAAGTATGCAGCCAGCCACCCACCCACCCACAGGCCGCTACACTAAACTGCCAGATTTCTGGACAGCTCTTTGCACTTGAAATATGGCTTTTTAAGCTCGTGGAGGTGGAAGCTTTTCATAACTTCATGCCGGCGGCGGCTGGGTGTCCATACTCGGTCCCCAGCCGCCACTATATTTCCCGGTATCACCTCCACCTTCCACAAGCACGGGTCCCACAACATTACCCGTGCCCTCCCCAGTGCAATTACTTGGAAGGACCGCCTAACCACAAACACGTGGACAGGTGAATATGGCCAGGGACAGTATGGAGCCAGTCCACAACTTTTTTTGCTGAGAGTTGTATTTAGCTCGGTGAAAGGACTGGCATAGAGGGAAACCATATCTACCCTGTGTGTAATTTCTCCCAGGAAGTCCTCTAAAGCTGCTTGCACTTGAAATGTGGCCTGAACATTACTGCTGGTACTTTTCTGTGGGAATTTGCTTGCCTCCTCCCAGCCTGGAATATTTCCAGCAAACTATGGTGCGACGCCATGGTATTAGCACTGCCCCCAGTACCAGTAGCGAAGCCATCCCCAATTTACTTCTCAGGAATTTTATTTGGTAGACTGAGTGGCTGCCCAAATACATTTTCTCACAAAGGAGCTGAAGATAGAGTGGCAGTAGGTGCAAGTTTCTCCAGCCTTTTAGACATTAGAGGGTGAACGGCAGAACATTGGATCAGTAGTTAGCACTGAAGCCTTGCAGCGCTCTGATCCTGGGTTTAAATCCTAGCAAGGACAACATCTGTATGTTCTCCCCGTGTTTGCGTGTGTTTCCTCCTCAGTAAAGAAGCAGCCATAGAATGTCCGGGAACCTTCCCACACACTTTTCTTAGCCAGGACTGCTTCTCGGCAGGGTTGGATGGTCCCACCAGAGAGTCTTCTGGTGTGCCTTGGCTTCTACCTCAGGAGAGTTCATGATAGCGCTAACTTTGCAACTGTTATGGGGCTCTTGAGCGGGTGAGAAAGGTTAGCCCTCAGAATCAAATCCTCTGGTGGGCACAATATTTTTCAATCTGAAACAGCTTCTCAGTGGGAGTTGTATTTCACCACAGTCATATTCTTTAGCTCGGTCAAAGGACTGGCATAGAGGGAAACTGTATCTACTCCGGCTGTCATTTCTCCGTCACCAGGTTCTGCCCATTGTCACACACGACCATGCCTGGCTGTATGTTCAGCGGTGAGAGCCACAGATCAGGCTGCTGTGTTACAGCTTTCAACAACTCTGCAGCGCTGGGCAGTTTGTCAATTAAGCATTAAGCATGTTATCTTCAGCACAGCCTGTTGCCGCTTGGCCAAGGCAGTGCTGCAGTGCTGTCAGCTTGTGAATGATGTGATCATTTCGGAGATGGAGGAGGAGGTGCATGAGCTGAACAATGTGATTACATTGAGGTTAAATTGGTGTCGCTGTTTTTTATACTAAAGAAAGATCCTATTGTTTTAGTTTTTTTACGTTATTTTTTAAGACAAATGTATTCACCGGGAAATGTCATTTTAACATTTTACAACCTTATCTGGCAATATGGTGTGTGAGAGCCATCAGCCGGCTATGCTTTGATGTTCCCATTATTAACAAGTGGGTCTCCTATACTGTTATTGCATATCCAGTGACTGCAAGGGCTGCCAAATATTTGGACGCAACCCAATACCCATTTGAAGAGACATAGAGAAGGGTGTCAGTAAAAAAAATGTTCCCATTATAAAGGAGCGGGTCTTGAATAGTGGTAATGCCCATGCTGTGACTGCAAGGGCTGCCAAAATTTGGGAAAAACCCCACTAAGAAGTTAAAGACACATAGAGCAGGGCCACAGAACGACATGTTCCCATTAGAAAGGAGAGGGTCTGCTATACAGTTATAGGGTATGCAGTGAGTCCAACGGCTGACCAATTTTAGGAAAACCCCACTAAGAATTTAAAGACACATGGAGCAGGGCCACAGTAACAAGGTATGACATGTTCCCATTAGAAAGGAGAGGGTCTGCTATACACTTATAGGGTATGCAGTGAGTCCAACGGCTGACCAATTTTAGGAAAAGCCCCACTAAGAATTTCAAGACACACAGAGCAGGGCCACAGTAACAAGCACGACATGTTCACATTAGAATGGAGAGGTTCTGCTATACAGTTATAGGGTATGCAGTGAGTCCAACGGCTGACCAATTTTAGGAAAAACCCCACTAAGAATTTAAAGACACATGGAGCAGGGCCACAGTAACAAGGTATGACATGTTCCCATTAGAAAGGAGAGGTTCTGCTATACAGTTGTAGGGTATGCAGTGAGTCCAACGGCTGACTAATTTTAGGAAAAACTCCACTAAGAATTTAAAGACACATGGAGCAGGGCCACAGTAACAAGGTACGACATGATCCCATTAGAAAGGAGAGGATCTGTTATACAGTTATAGGGTAGGCAGTGAGTCCAACGGCTGACCAATTTTAGGAAAAACTCCACTAAGAATTTAAAGACACATAGAGCAGGGCCACAGTACCGACAAATTCGGATTAGAAAGGAGAGGGTCTCCCATAGTGTCGGCCTATGCAGTGAATGCAAGGGCTGCCAAAAATTTGGAGGCACTTCAATGCCCCTTGGAAGAGACGTGGAGGATGGCCTCATAAAAAAATGTTCCCATTAGAAAGGAGCGGGCCTCCTATACTTGTAATGCCCGTGCAAGTGTATGGGTTGACAAACATTTACCCCTGGGGGGTATACATGAACATTGTTATGATCTGCTACAAGCACTAAGGAAAGACAGGAGATCTGTCCCTACAATAGAACTAAGCTGGATCCCTACAATGTAACGGGGAACCTGATCCTGCGATCAGACCCGCTAAAGTTCTCGGCTAGTCTGAATGAAGACCTATAGATGTGAGGAAGGGATCCCTACAAGAACTAGGGACTGGGAGAAAGATGGACACCTCCTAGCAGAAATTGTAGCAGAAATAAGACAAACAAACAACAAAGAACATAGAGGTCCGAAGACCTAGCAAAACTGACAGAGAAAGGTAACAGAGCACCAAGCTAGCTCAAGAGTAGAAATTACAATGAAGTCCAGCAAGGCCAGGAGGGCAGAGCAGCATTAAATAGGCAAAAAAGGTCATGTGACCAGCAAACTAGAAAAAACCTAACAGGAGAGTTCTAACAGTACCCCCTCTTCTAAGAGGATCCTCCGGATCCCCTAGGCCCGGGCTTATCAGGAAACCTCCTGTGAAATGCTCTGACAAGTCTGGAAGCAGAAACATCATCCGCCCTCACCCATGAGTTATCCTCGGGTCCGAAACCCTTCCAAGCGACAAGATACTGCAAACTCCCTCTATACCGTCTAGAATTTAGGATGCGGGAAATTTCATATTCCCCGTCCTCCACCACCGGAGGAACAGTGGCAGAGGCGTCACCATCCGACACATCAGCTCTTTTCAACAGAGAAACATGAAACACCGGATTAATCTTCCAGGAGGTAGGAACCTCCAACCTAACAGCAGATTGGTTAACTATCTGAAGCACCTTAAAGGGCCCTAGAAACTTGGGACACAATTTTTTAGAAGGAATCCTCAATCGCAGATTCTTAGAGGCCAACCAAACCATGTCACCAATAGCAAACAAAACCTCTTGCCGCTTCCTATCAAAGTACCTCTTAGATTTTTTGTTAGTCTCCTGAAGATTACCATGCACATCCGTCCAAACTCTCTTCCTCAGGCACAGCCGATACCAATTTGGAGAATGACCCAAAAGACGGATGTCTCCCAGAGCAACAAAAAAAGGCGTACACCCAGCAGAAGAGGATGTATGGTTGTTAAGAGCAAATTCAGCAAGTGGCAGAAACTCAGACCACCCCTCTTGATTGTCTGCCACAAAACAACGCAAGAACTGCTCAACATCCTGGTTCTTTCTTTCTGTCTGGCCATTAGACTCAGGATGATATCCGGATGAAAACGACAAATGAACTCCCAACCTGTCACAAAAGGCACGCCAAAAACGAGCCACGAACTGAGGTCCCCTATCTGAAACAATGTCAGTAGGAACGCCATGTAGTCTGACAATTTCCTTGACAAAGGCCTTAGCGAGTGTCTTAGCGCAGGGCAGTTTGATGAAGGGAACCAAGTGACACATCTTGCTAAAACAGTCCACGACCACCCAGATGACCGTGAAACCCTCAGAGGGGGGAAGGTCAGTAATAAAGTCCATAGCCAGATGTGTCCAAGGTGCACTAGGAACCTCCAGAGGGCAAAGCAACCCCACAGCAGGAGCATGCGAAGACTTAGATCTAACTTCCTTCTGCCTTCCAGGCCACCAAAAACTGCAACCCACAAGTCTCTTGGTCTCAGAAATTCCTGGATGACCGGCCAACCGAGACTCATGACACTCAACAAACAAATCTCTCCTAAAGGTTCTAGGCACAAACAACCTCCCATGGGGAGTGTTAGATGGGGCATTCTCCTGCGCTTTAACAATCTCATCCTCCAAAACGGAGTCCAAAGCAGCAATCACAACACCTTCTTGTAAAATGCTCTCCTCCTCCTTAGCACTGACCATGGGAGAAAAGCTGCGAGACAAAGCATCAGCTTTAACATTCTTGGTACCCGGGATGTAAGTAACGGAAAAATTAAACCGCGAGAAAAAAAGTGCCCACCTAGCCTGATGGGCATTCAAGCGCTTGGCAGCATCAAGATAGATCAGATTTTTATGATCAGTGAAAACCTGAATTGGAAATTCAGCACCTTCCAAGAGATGACGCCAGTGTTCAAATGCGAGTTTAATAGCCAGCAATTCCCGATTACCAATATCGTAATTAAGTTCAGTCTCAGAAAATTTTTTTGAAAAAAAGGCACAGGGATGTACTCCATCCTTGTTTTCCTGAGGCAACACCGCACCGACCCCCACAGAAGAAGCATCAACCTCAACCAAAAACGGCTTAGTCACATCAGGCTGCACAAGGATGGGAGCAGAGGTGAACCTCTCCTTTAGAAACACAAAAGCTTCAATGGCCTCAGAAGTCCACTGAACCGTATTAGCACCTTTCCTGGTGAGATCTGTCAGTGGTTTGACAATAATAGAAACATTTTTTATGAATTTTCGGTAATAATTGGCGAAACCCAAAAACCTCTGTATCGATTTCAAACCAATAGGCCTAGGCCATTCCTGCACAGCTTGAACTTTCACCGGGTCCATGTCAAAGCCCTCGCTGGAGATAATGTAGCCCAAAAAACTAATTCTCTGAACAGCGAACTCACATTTCTCCAGCTTAGCAAAAAGCGAATTGTCAATCAATAACTGCAATACCTCACGTACGCTCCGCCAATGAGACTCCAGATCCGGCGAATAAATCAAAATGTCATTCAAATACACTACCACATTTTTGCCGATCAAAGGTCTAAGGATGTCATTAATAAGATTCTGAAAAAATGCTGGAGCATTGGTAAGACCAAAAGGCATAACCAGATTCTTAAAATGACCCACAGGAGTGTTAAAAGCAGTCTTCCATTCATCACCCTCCTTCATACGCAACAAATTGTATGCCCCCCGGAGATCAATTTTAGAGAACCACTTGGCCCCCACTAACTGGTTAAACAAATCAGGAATCAATGGCAGTGGGTAAGGATTGCGTACAGTAATTTTATTAATCTCACGAAAGTCTAGACAAGGACGTAAACCGCAGTCCTTTTTTTTAACAAAAAAAAATCCAAAGCCACAGGAGACTTGGAAGGCCTAACGTGACCGGCGGCTAAGCTTGACTGTATGTATTCCTCCAAAGCCTTTCTCTCAGGAATAGTAAGATTAAATAAACGACTTTTAGGAAGAGTCGCTCCAGGGATAAATTCAATGGTACAATCATAGTCTCTATGGGGAGGCAAAATTTGCGATTCCTTCTCAGAAATTTTTTTTCCAAAAATCCTGAATAGGTACAGGTAATTCCCCTTTATCCACAGCAGCAATGCGACCGTTACAACACTTGTCATAACACTTAGGGCTCCAGGACTTAATTTCATTGGTAGACCAATCCAGTACAGGATTGTGCAATTTTAACCAGGGTAACCCCAACACTACTGGAGAAGGCAAATTATTTAATACTACCAAATTCAAATTCTCTTGGTGAATACCATTAATAGTGAGGGGAAATTCACAGACCTTGTGAGTAACACTCTTTAAGGGAGAGCCATCGACAGAAACCACGGCAATAGGGGATGACAAAGGTTTGGGTTTTAATTTAAGTTTTTCCAAGAATCCCCCATCAATCACATTCAGAGTAGAACCACAATCCACAAATACCCGAAATTCAATTAATTCTTCCTGAGCAGTGGTAGTAGCAGAAAGAAGTACACCCTTAGTATTTAAACAGGCTATACGGGCGTAACTGACCTTTTTTTTTTCTTTGTTCATACGAAGCACACAGTTCCTAATGAAATGGTCAGATCCACCGCAATAAAAGCACAAACCTTCAGAAAATCTGCGGTCTTTTTCCTGAGAGTGGGGTGACATCGCCCCAAACTAAATCGGCTCTCCAATATCTGTACAGACCCTCTCAAGACTCGGAGCTGACATGGCAGAGGATTTACTCTCATTAACCCTTGCACGCAGTCTCCTGTCCACCCGTATAACTAATTGCATTGCCTCCTGCAAGTTTCCAGGTGAAGGATAAGCAATCAGCAGATCCTTAACCCTTTCATCTAGCCCCGCAAGAAACAAACTTTTCAAAGCTGAATCGTTCCACCCCACCTGAGCAGACCACCGACGGAAGTGAGTACAATAATTTTCCACATTACCTGATCCCTGCCTCAAACGTCTTAATTCAGACTCAGCAGATGAGACACGATCAGGATCATCATACAACAACCCCAAAGCAGAAAAAAAACTATCCACTGATCTAAAGCACGGATCACTAGGTTGGAGAGAAAAGGCCCATCCCTGAGGTTCTTTGCGCAAAAGTGACATTATGAACCCTATGCGCTGTGATTCATCACCAGAGTATCTGGGCCTCAAACGAAAATACAACAAACAAGCATTTTTAAAGGAAAAAAAATCTTGTTGTTCACCAAAAAATACATCAGGCAGACGTACCTTTGGCTTCACAAAATGCGCTCCAGAACAGCTACTCACGTGTTGTTGGAGCTCGGCCACCTCCAGAGAGAGTCCCTGCAAGCGTTGAGCCAAATCCTGAACCGAGACCATGATGGAAACTGGAGGTCTATCCTTAGAGAAATTTTTTGGGCTGGACTTACTGTTATGATCTGCTACAATCACTAAGGAAAGACAGGAGATCTGTCCCTACAATAGAACTAAGCTGGATCCCTACGATGTAACGGGGAACCTGATCCTGCTATCAGACCCGCTAAAGTCCTCGGCTAGTCTGAACGAATACCTATAGATGTGAGGAAGGGATCCCTACAAGAACTAGGGACTGGGAGAAAGATGGACACCTCCTAGCAGAAATTGTAGCAGAAATAAGACAAACAAACAACAAAGAACATAGAGGTCCGAAGACCTAGCAAAACTGACAGAGAAAGGTAACAGAGCACCAAGCTAGCTCAAGAGTAGAAATTACAATGAAGTCCAGCAAGGCCAGGAGGGGGGAGCAGGATTAAATAGGAAAAAAAGGTCATGTGACCAGCAAACTAGAAAAAACCTAACAGGAGAGTTCTAACAAACATACTGTATAAAAAAAAATTTTCACGGGCATCATAAACACCCTTTAAAAAAATGATGTGGGTGACGCATCACGGACCACAGTCCAGCCAGTTCATTTCACGTATCCAGCCTGGATACCCAATAATTATAAGGCACAGAGGAATCACGGAGGACGTTGGTATGGTCGGCGAGGTACTCCCTCAGCATCTTCCCAAACTTTGCACTCCTTGTGAGAGTACCCGGCACCTCAGGGCTTGTGCGATGGGAGGGTCTGAGAAAACTCTCCCAGAACTTTGACAGTGTTCCCCTGCCTCTGCTGGATTGAAGTTGTGTCTCTCTCGCCTGTACTCCTTGGTTGTCCAACGAAGTGTGCCCTCTGCCGACAGAGTTTTCAAATGGGAATTTTTTTAATAGTTCCGCAACAAGGGCCTTCGGGTACTGCCCCATTTTTGTAGACCTGTCCGCCTCAAGAATAAGAGATATAAAGTTCTCCTTGTAGCTTGGGTTTAGAAGTGTCACCAACCAGTAATGACTGTCACCCAAAATTTTGAGAACACGAGGGTCATGGGAAAGGCAGCGTAACATAAACTCAGCCATGCGTGCCAGACTACTAACAGGCAAGACTTCTGTGTCCTCACCAAGAGGATGACTGACCATGCTCTCCTCCTCCTCCTTCTCTCTGTCCTCTGGCCATCCACGCTGAACAGACGGTATGACAGCAGTGCAGGTAGTACCGTCTATAGTGCATGAAACTAGCTCCTGTCCTTCCTCCTCCTCCTCCTCTTCCTCATTGTCACCCAATCCATGTTGGGATGAGATGAGGCTTGGCTGTGTGTAATCACCCTGTATGGTTCCTTGTTCCATCTCATTGTGCTCCGCCTGCAATGCATCCTCTTTGATTGTGACCAGAGAGCTTTTCAGAAGACAGAGAATCGGGATGGTGACTCTAATTATGGCGCCATCGCCGCTCACCATCTTGTTCGAGTCCTCAAAGTTTTGGAGGATGGTACATATGTCTGACATCCATGTTCACTCCTAAGGTCTTATGTGTGGAGTCTGAACTGAATATCGACGGCCTTGTTGATGCTGGTACTCAACAATTGCCCTCTTCTGCTCACAAATCCTTCCCAACATCTGCAGTGTAGAGTTCCAACGCGTGGGGACATCACACACCAGTCTGTGAGCCGGAAGCTGCAAACACTGCTGATACACTGCAAGGGCGGCGGAAGCTGTAGCTGACTTTCTAAAATGGGCACACAGGCGTCGTACTTTAACAACCAGATCCGGCAGCTCCGGGTAGGATTTGAGAAACCGCTGAACCTCGAGGTTAAGCACATGGGCTAGGCATGGTACATGTGTGAGCTCGCATCGCCTCAGAGCTGCCACCAGATTCCGGCCATTGTCACACACAACCATGCCTGGCTGTAGGTTCAGCGATGTGAGCCACAAATCTGCCTGCTCTTTCAGAGCTGTCCACAACTCTTCAGCATTGTGCGGTTTTTCACCTACGCATATTAGCTTCAGCACAGCCTGTTGCCACTTGGCCGAGGTAGTGCTGCAGTGCTTCCAGCTTGTGACTGATGTAGTCATTTCGGAGATGGAGGCTGAAGAGGAGGAGGAGGCTGAGGAAGGTGAGGTGCAGGAGCTGTAGACCGTGGGGGCAACCCTGATTGACCTAGGGCCCGCAATCCTTGGGGTCGGGAGGACGTGTTCCGTCCCAAGGTCCGACTGGGTCCTGGCTTCTACTATGTTAACCCAGTGTGCCGTCAGCGAGATGTACCATCCCTGCCCACAAGCACTTGTCCACGTGTCCGTGGTTAGGTGGACTTTACCGGTTACTGCGTTGTTGAGAGCACGGCTAATGTTTTGGGACACGTGCTTGTGTAATGCGGGGACGGCACACCAGGAGAAATAGTGGCGGCTGGGGACAAGGTACCGAGGGACGGTCACCACCATCAGGTTGCAGTATGCTTCCGTCTCCATGAGCCTAAAAGGCAACATTTCGAGCGCAAGCAGTCGTGAAATGTGAGAATTTAGTAGTGTGGCCTGTGGGGCGCTGGCTGCATACTTGCACTTGCGTTCCAAGGACTGGAGTATGGACAACTGAATGGGGACAAGGGCATGGATGTGCTTCCTGATGCTGCTACTTGAGAGTGTGCAACGACAGGTGCTAGGCAGGAGGCGTCTTCCCGTGCACCATGGACAGGGGATTGGCTTGCATGCACAACAGCGGAAGAAGCAATGGTGCCACTTGCAGACACTGTTCCTGGATCCTGGGGTTCGTCCGACAAAGTCGGGTGCTTTGCTCCCATGTGCCTGATCATGCTGGTGGTGGTCAGGCTAGTCGTTTTGCCACCCCTGCTGATGCTGGCCAGGCAGGTGGTGCAAATTGCCTTTTTGGGTTTATTGGCAGAGTCTTTAAAAAACAACCAAACTCGGGAATACCTAACAGTTGTACTGGCAACTTCCTTCGTGTTGGTGTTACAGGGAACGGTTGTCTGCCTTCTGTCTGCGGCCACCACACTGCTTCTTCCTGCCTGTTGGGGTGCTCTGCCTCCCTCCCCCTTTGTGCTGTTGTCCTCACTCTGCATGTCCTCCTGCCAGATTGGATCAGTTACTATATCATCCACCACCTCGTCTTCCACTTCCGCACCCTGGTCCTCCTCCTGACTTTCTGACAATTGTGTCTCATCATCGTCCACCTCTTGTGACATTTTCCCACCGTCGCCTTCGTGTGACTGTGGCTGCTCAAATATTTGGGCATCGCTACATGCGATCTCCTCTTGCCCCGCTTCAAGTGGACCGGGCGAGAGGCCCGAATCTATAAATGGAAAAGTGAACAGCTCTTCAGAGTGTCCAAGTGTGGGATCAGTTGTCTCTGGGCACTCGGCATGGTGGGAGGAAGGAGGATCAGGATGAGGAATATGCGGTCCAGACTCACGGCTACTGAGACTTGACCGTGTGGAAGACAGTGTGGTGGTGATGGTGGCTAAGTGACTGGAAGCATTATCCGCTAACCAACCAACAACCTTTTGACACTGCTCTGGGTTGTTCAGTAGTGGTGTGCTGCGGTCCCGTAGAAATTTGGACAGGAAGGTCAGGTGAGAAGATGTGGGTGTTTGTTGTGGCACAATTTCGGCTTGTCCTCGGCCTCTACATGCACCATTACCATCATGTCCAGTTCCCCGTCCCTTGCCACGTGCCTTGCCCATTTTAAATGGAGGACAGTATCTTCCACGCTCACGACAAATGACTGAGTTTGGAGCGAACTTATATGTGATCCGTGTGATAGAGAAAACAGAGTTTTAAATACCTGGCCTGTAGGTAAGTAGTTTGAACAACAAACTGCAGTGAATTGCTTCAATGACACACTAAAGGATATTTTTAATGGAGGCCAGAAATGGGAGTATTTTCTGACAACGTATATGTGATCCGTTTGACGGAGAAAACAGTTTTAAATAGCTGGATTTCTAGCGCTCTAATATGGAAAGGACCTGGCTGTATTCTGCAGTGCCAGAAAGCAAATGGCGCAGAAAAAATGGTGTTCTCTGGATTGCTTTTTAAGCAAATAATGAGGATTAAGATCCAAAGAAAAGTATTCCTGGCCCCGAGACCTGGGCCTTTGTATAGAAATATCTAACAGCAGCAGAAGGCAGAATTGGAATGTAGCCTCTTGTGCTATATGCACTGCATTCTGCTGTATGCACTGCTTGCCTATACACCTTGCCTGCCTGATATCTCTGCAGATAGATTAGTCCTCAGAAGGACTGTTTGTTAAGATGGATATGTGTAATGTGCGGTTTTTCTCCCTACACTACCTAATATACAAGCAAATCTGTCCCTGACGCACCAGCACCTCTCCCAAAACAAGCAAATGGCGCAGAAAAACGGTGTTCTCTGGATTGCTTTTTAGCAAATAATGAGGATTAAGATCCAAAGAAAAATATTCCTGGCCCCTGAGACCTGGGCTTTTGTATAGAAATATCTAACAGCAGCAGAAGGCAGAATTGGAATGGAGCCTCTTGTGCCATATGCACTGCAGTTTGCTATATACACTGCCTGCCTATACACCCTGCCTGCCTGATATCTCTGCAGATAGATTAGTTCTCAGAAGGACTGTTTGTTAAGATGGATATGTGTAATGTGTGATTTTTCTCTCTACACTACCTAATCCACGATCAAATCTCTCCCTGACACAGCAGCAGCTCTCCCTGCACTGTCTGATATGGAGTAACTGTGACGAGCATGGCGGCGCCAGGTCTGATATAGACCTGATGACGCTGTGCGGCCAGCCAATCACTGTAATGCCCACAGCCAACATGGCTACGGCATTACAGTGCATGGCAGGCAATCCCTGCATGTTCATTGGCTCTCTAAAGAGCGCCAAACATGCAGGGAGGGCACCCAAGTTCCCGTCCGAGCAACCTGGAAATACTAGGCGAGTGCCGAGCATCTCGAGCAGTGAGATGCTGGAGCGAGCACCGAGCAGTAGCGAGCATGCTCGCTCATCATTAATTGGTATCATTGTATCCAGTACAACAAGATCTGTAAAGTTTTCCTTTTATTTAACCTGTACAGTAAATGCCATAAAAAAAGCCAACAATTTAGCATTTTCATCACATTGACACACAAAAAATAAAATAAAAATGATCAAAAAGTCATATATATAAAAAATAAACAAGTTATAGCTATCATAATATGGCAATGCAAAATATACAAAATAATACAAAACATTTGTTGCAAAAAATAGTTTTTAGTGTGTAAAAGTAGCAAAACATAAAACACTATTTAAATGTGATATCGCTGTGATGTTACTGACCTACAGAATAAAGTTGCCATATCACTTTTACTGCACGGTGAATGGCGTAAGCACAAAATAAAAACAACTCACGAATTGTTAGTTTTTGATCACTCTGCCATCCAAAAATCAAAATAAAAAGTGATAAAACAATGTTATGTTGTCCAAAACATTGAACCCTTACATCTTAAAACAATAAAAGAACTTTTTAAAAATTGATACTGTAACCTAGACATATGGGAAATGTTACTTAACAATTTTGTGTGGTATGAATATCTGTTAGAAGAATTAGAATTGGACAAATTGTTTGGAATTCAAATTCACCCTTTAATGAATTTTCCCCTCAAAATTATAATCTATTCACCTCAATTAGCAATACCGAAAAGCCTCTAAATGACCGGAAAATATGCAAATAACAATGTGTTCTTCTAGGAGTGTTCTGAACCAATTTTGAGCTCTTTAAAGAGAACCTGCCACGTGAAAAAAACTCTACTAACCTGAAGATATGGGATTAATCTGCAGGTTAATAGCGTTCTGAACCTGATCGAAACCTAGAACAAGTCTTACAAGTCTGTCAAATTTAGTGACTATACAGCTACAGCACTTCCCTACATCACTTGAATCTATGGATTATTAATCACAGGTTGAGACTACCACTCATTTTCAATGTGATTCAGCACTGAAGTAGTATACCGCAATCAGATTAAGCCTTTTTCTCACTATAAGTGGAGTGAACTGTGCGCTCTGACCTCCTATCACAATGCTGAAAAAGCATGATATGACACTGCTTGGCCAGTGCCCAGCTTTTAGACTGGCTGTGATGGTACACCCAGATTAACTGTGCTAGACAATGTGATAGCTGCAGGGCACACTTGATATAATTTGCCCATTCTCTTCAGCAGTGTGTGAAATAGCACGAGACATTTTTTTGTCAATCCTTTTAAATTGAATCATGTGTCTGAATATGCAGGGACCTGAGAATTTCAGGAAATTCAGCTAAAAGTCAATCCTCCGTAGATTGATCCTCTTATATATTATTCTAAAGGCATAAGAATTCTAAGTTTCACAATTGCAAATTTTTCTAAACTTTTGCCAAATTTACAATGCTTCCCTAAATAAAGGCAAAGCTTAACGACCTAAATTTATAATGAGTTATGAATAAACATTCTCTGAATCACTGGGATATGTAGAAATATTGCAAAATTATCAAAGTTCTTACCACATAAAGTGACACATCAGATTTGAAAAATAATGCTCTGTCAAGAAGGTGAAAAGTGGCTCCAACGGTAAGGGTTACAGTCAACAATCAAATCACCTTCGATTGTCTATGCAGCTATTTTGGGAAGAATTGGGCTAAAAAAATGGCATAACTGTAATTTTCTTGAGTCTTGTCGTTACAGAACAACTGACAGATAATTGGAATAGAAATGCTGTCTAGCTTTACAAAATGTAAGCAGTCACATGCTGGAGATATTCCATATAGTTTACAATACTCGAAATTGGGAGAGTCACAGCCTTAATATAATCCCCTGTACTACAATTGGGTGCTAACTTTCCAACAAGGTAGTGAAAGCAAAGCTAAGCGTAAAAGCAACCTCCTCCCATATAGGAATTCTTTTTTTAGATCTCTTGATTTCAATGTGTATGAAGAGTGAATGCTGAAATAATGTCAATGTTATTTATAGAATAAAGCACATTGCAATGTCAGATCAGAATTAAAAAATGAAAAAATTATCTTAACAAGATAACCTTGACAATGTCAGACTCAGCATAATTGTGCTCTCTATCTGTCACAGTCTGAACGTGTAAAAGAATTGTGTGAGGCTTGTGGGAAAACAGGATAAAATGTGAAGTTACTGTATGTATGTGTTAACAATGTGATCATTGGGCAAGTATGCAATCTTGTGAATACTCTGAATTCACAGAACATCCAATGATTGTTGCATCATGATTGTTATTTATGACGAATCAAGGAACTAGCTCTTTAATGGCTTAGGCTTTATATGGTATATGATTATTTAAAAAGTTAACTTTGCATGATGTTACTTTCTAGATTTAAACAAGCTCCTGAAATCTTGCAGTTTTCACTAATAGGGTGACCTTTCCTTTTTTTATATAGGTTACTTTATAGTCCTTATCTCAATATCATTACTGACAGGGATGAGAATGAAAGGTAACACCTTAAATATAAATCTGGAGAGTAACTACACAGGAGCACAGCCTTCATTGTAGGTGTTGGATGAGTTTTTTTTTAACTTTTTGGCATCTGTAAAGTAGACTACTGTTCACAGCTCATGGGACATGTTGAGGTAAGATGGCTGTTCCCATTATGTCAAGAATAGAGAATTAAAAAGTATACAAAAGAAAAAATCAGATAAAAAGAAATTAAAGACAATGCATAGAAATAAATATTTACAATCAGTATATAAAACATTAGAAAAAGCCGATTTGCTGTTTAGGATTTCCTGTTTTTGCGCTAAATTCTTCTTTCGATGTCTTTTTTTCACTTGTTTGCCGTTTTTTTCTCAGTTCGCCATTGTAGCCATGGTTTTTGTTAACCAAATGTTTGAGGCTGATTCATTATTTATGACTATTTGAAAAATGAAACAAATGTTTCTGCAATGTACTCCAATCTCCCCTTGGAGTGAATTATTTTTTTAACTGATCATGTGAGTTTTTGTTCTAAAATGTAAAGGAATTTGGTGGTAAAAATGGCAACAAATACCACAAGACAAAAAAAAAAAGAAAACTGGCTTAAAAAATGCAAATAATGAATCTGGCCAAATATGTTTTTAATACATTTTTTTTTATTATTTCTTTTCATTGTAAAAGCGGCACACACATACATAAGGGAAAACCCCACAACTACCTCAAAATGTTAAACAAAGATACTATGAGTTTTTATATGCCCCAAAATTATGGGGTCCCACCTCTTTTAAAAGTGACATCATATATATAATTGTATATTTTACTAATGAAATTTTCCGAAAAAGGTTTTCAGAAAAAGGTAAAAAGGCAGTAGACATTCATTCAAGTTACTTCCCATTTAGAGACATTTGAATCTTACAAAAAAAAAAACCGAATCATTCACAGGGATTCCAATTTGTAGATTTTCTTTTAACTTTTTTATCTTCTGACAGAATATTTTTATATCTGGACAATAAACCTAAAAATGAATAAACTTGTTGCGTACTCTCTTCATCTCAAATAAGCATATTCATATTTTAACTACATTTTGCCAATGAGTTTGAAGTATAACACATACAATGTAGTAAGAAATCTTGAGTGACCATATGTGCATTGTTGAATAACATCAGAGTTCCGTTTTTAAAATCCTTTTCCATTTCTCTTCCTCCAAGGACCAATGTCCCAATTCTATTTCCACCTGACCTGCTATCATGAATTAGCCCGTCTTTACCTTGCAATGAGAAAGTATATAACCTTGATATAGCCCCATTACAGTTATTAGAAACTTCTAAATATTCCATAAAATTTTATACGCAACACTGAAACATAATGTTTTACTCTATAAAAAATGTTTTTTTGTCCGCTTTGGACTTCTGTAGCTAACGTTTCTGATAGCGTTGTCTTGCACTTGTGGACTTCGGAGAGCTGCTACTTTCTGGAGCACTCTCAGGACATTAGATTTTTATTTAGAAAGGATTATCTCTAATTAGCTACTATGGACCCAGAAGATCATCTATTGAATTGGATTAAGTGACTGGCTCAGACATTGTCGGCACACTTTCTCCATATATACATAGGTTAGTGACCTTCCAAATTCACACTTACTACGCTATTACTGTAACTGTTTATATATAGTTACTATTCAGGGTTGTTGCTGATTTTTTTTTGTGTTTCTTACTTGAGTTTATTGCAGAAATGAGCAGATCAATCGGGGAGTATTGAACTCAAGGCGAATTTCCTGAAATTAGCGGTTTCACACAAATTCAAACATTTTCAGATTCAATTCCGTTTGCAAAAAAGAAATTTGCCCGGCACCATTTCCCACATTGCTGAAGCATCAGAGAGTAGGCTAATGATTTTTTGCATTGCTGCACAGGCCTGTCCATAATGCTCTGCAGCTATGATATCTAGTGTATCATCCTTCACCTGTAGAGCGTAAGCGCTTATAGTAAGCAAGATCCTCTTTTTCTCGCTCTCCTAAAAATTGTAAGCTGTTATGATCAGCAGGGTCTTCTCTCTCCCTTTCCTGTAAAGTGTAAGCTCGTACGATCAGCAGGGTCTTCTCTCTCTCTCGTGTAAAGTATAAGTTTCTTATGATCAGCAGACTACCCCCTCCTCCTTTCCTGTAAAGTCTAAGCTCTTATGATCAGCAGGGTCCCCTCTCTCCCTTTTCTGTAAAGTGTAAGCTCTTATGATCAGCAGGGTCCTCTCTCTCGTGTAAAGTGTAAGCTCTTATGATCAGCAGGGTCTTCCCTCTCTCCCTCTTCTGTAGAGTATAAGCTCTTACAATCAGCAGGGTTCTCTCTCTCTCCTGTAGAGTGTAAGCTCTTATGATCAGCAGGGTCCCCTCTCTCTCTCTCCTGTAGAGTGTAAGCTCTTTTGATTAGCAGGGTCCACTCTCTCTTCTGTAGAGTGTAAGCTCTTATGATCAGTATGTACCTCTCTCTTTTTCTTCTGCTGCAGAGTGTAAGCTCTTTGTCACGGGTGTGTGAGAAGTGCCAGACGGTTGCCCTGCAGTTGGTTGCAGGAGATCTCTACATTTGGCATTACAGACACCTTCTTAGAGGCTGTCTCTGACGCGCCCCCTGGGCCGTGTGGGTGTGGGAATACCCGGAACCGGACCTTTTGTGGATGCTGGAGGTTGTAGTCTCCGTGGCTGCGACCCGGTCCGTGCCCAGGGCGGTCAAACCAAATGGCAGTCTTTATGCTGAATGTCCGACTACGCGACCCGTGGATTGCGGTCAGAGTGAATCGCCTCTGCAGGGAAGGCCGCTGAGGCTGGTGTTGTGGGTGCAGCAGAGGGTAGTATAACTCCCCACGGGAGGAGTATAGCCTCAGGGCAGCGAGTGCGGATGTTGGGGGTGATGGTGCGCGGGAGCAGCAGTAACGACACAGAGTGCTGTAATGCTGTCCAGGGTATTTGCTCACAGTTCTTTATCCACGTTACTCCAGCTGGTCATAACATCCCACGTCGCACTGTGCTCACCAGGTGAGGGGCTCGGCCTACTCCCAGATAACTTTAGAGCGATTCACAGGACCCCCTTTGTGTGTCCTTTCTCTGGCCTGTCATACCCCACCAGTGACCTCGCTTCTGTCCGGCTGCCTTGGGCCTTCTCGGGTAAACGTTGGTGCCGTTTCCCTGACCCTAAATGTCACAGCCTCCGGTTTATAGCTGAGGGTAGTTCCCCGCCTCCAATAGTTTCGGGGACCGGTCTCCCCCTTTGGCCTGACCCCCCTATGCAGGTAGATTCGGGCGTGCGGTGGCGACTTGCCAGTCCACACCCCTGGGGTCCCTTCGATCCTTGTTCCTGGAGCCTTCTCCGCTCCTCTTCCTTCCTTCTCCTTCCTCCAGGCCCTGGCCTCTCCCAGGCCTGCCTGTGGAGCAGAGCTCAGTCTGAGCCTCTGCTCCCTGTCCTCTCCTCTTACTGACTAAACTTCTCCTCTCTGTCTCTAAGATGGCTCCCACCTTTTATACCTCCTTCTCAGTACACCCAGGAACCGCCCTCTCCCTCCTATGCACTACAGGGTCCCCCTTCCTCGGTGTTCCCTCCCCCCACTCCAGCCAGGGACAGGGACTGTCGTGCTCCACTTGGAGCATATTGGTCGCCCTGCCCCCCGGAAATGTGGTGTAATGCATGCAGGTGTCAGGGTCCTGATCCACACTCCATCCTTACCTGGAAGTGAGATATCGCACATCTGGCTGAGATGCAATACCTCTGTAGCGACCGAACCCTCAGGGCACTACATTTCCCCCTGGTAAATCAGAGCACGTCCGTGGGCTGGAACAGAGCAAAAGACAATGCAAATTAGGACATGCAAAATTTAATTTTTTTTTTTTAAACTTTTCACACCATAAAACTACCAACTGCACACAACTTCCCTTTATGGGAAACATTTTCTCTTTTCACCAACATATAAAACATTCTTTTTAGTAGAAAACATATAAAACATCATCAGCAGCATATCATCAGCGAAGTCTTTTTTCAACAGGTCACAGTTCTTTCTGCGACCAGGTGTCCATTCTTCTTAAGGTGCAAACTTGGCAAAACTTTTGAACATGAGGGACCCGTTCGCAAACCCTCAACGTAGGCCCTGGGCGTGGCTGCAGGGCATAGGTGATTCGGCCGTTGGACCACGTCTTCCGCCACGCCAAACGGGTTTTTGTTCTGAGGTCTGTTGTTGCAACGCTTATAAAACCAATAGAGGGCACTTTAGGAAGTGCAACTATTTACATGGATTGGCTGCTCCCAATCCTCAGCCGGATAGTTCACAGAGGGTTGGCTGCTCCCAGTCCTCAGCCGGATATTACTGACCAGTTTCCGGGTAACTTTTAGCAAAACAACAGGTAACAGTCCCCAGCCGGGATGAACTTTTATCAAACTTTTTCTTCTCTTACCCTGACGGGTAACTATGTACAGTCAGGCTGTGGCTCATTAGTAGCGATGTCCCCCTTGTGGACGCTCCTCCTACTTGCCGTACTCTTCAGACCCGTCCGGGTCCTCTGGGTAGTAGGGTTCAGGGTAGTGTTCTTCCTCTACCTCCTGGACATTGAGGGCGTACCACCCCCGCAGACCTCGGTGTCGGGTGTATGTTACCCGTTCCCCCGGGAACAGATCTGGGACGCGAGCTCCCGGGATAAGCAGTTCTGGCAGGGGAACCAGGGACGGTGCAGCGCCAGCTGCGTCCGGGACATCACTCCTACCTGCTCCTGCGACTGCTTCAGCTCAGCCTATCACCTCCCGATCCATGAGAAGCTTCGCCAGGGCTTGGGCACCGCTGATCACTTGCAGCGCCGCCCCCGGTGTACACGGCATGGAGAACGGCATTACCATGGCAGCGACTGCGGCTGAAGTTTCCTCCATCTTGGGCATCTTCATCCCCCTTGGTGAACCGCGGCCTACCTTCTCTTCTTTCTCCTCCGAAGGCCGCAGCTCCGCAGGCGATGGTCTGCGTTGAGGACCTGGCGTCGCGCGCTGCTGACGTCAGCGCTCGCTGGGCTCCTTCCAGGACCTTGCGCAGCATCAGTGCGTGGGGCGGGGCTTCAGATCTCACGTGCTTTCGGCATCCACGCCCCTCTTCTTCCCGCGCGGCGTCCCGAAGATGGCGCCCAATGGCTGGAAAACGGCTGCGGATGGCGGGAAAACAGCTGCGGATGGCGGGAAAACTTCACCACGGTAAGTATCTCAGTCACTGAAGGCGCGCAGTACCCGGCGGTAGCGGGCACGAAATCCTGCCGACTACGCCAAAGTTGACGCGCCCCCTGGGCCGTGTGTGTGTGGGGATACCCGGAACCGGACCATTTGTGGATTCTGGGGGTTGTAATCTCCGTGGCGGCGACCTGGTCCGTGCCCAGGGCGGTCAAACCAAATGGCAGTCTATATGTTGAATGTTCGATTACACCACCTGTGGATTGCGGTCAGAGTGAACCGCCGCTGCAGGGCAGACCACTGAGGCTGGTGTTGTGGGTGCAGCAGAGGGTAGTATAACTCCCCACAGGAGGAGTATAGCCTCAGGGCAGCGAGTGCGGATGTTGGGGGTGATGGTGCGCAGTAGCAGCAGTAACGACACAGAGTCCTGTAATGCAGTCCAGGGTATTTACTCACAGTTCTTTATCCACGTTACTCCAGCTGGTCATAACATCGCACGTCGCACTGTGCTCACCAGGTGAGGGGCTCGGCCTACTCCCAGATAACTTTGGAGCGTTTCACAGGACCCCCTTTGTGTGTCCTTTCTCTGGCCTGTCATACCCCACCAGTGACCTCGCTTCTGTCCGGCTGCCTTGGGCCTTCTCGGGTAAACGTTGGTGCCGTTTCCCTGACCCTATGTGGTGCCTTCCTAGCGGGTCTAGCGAGGGGCTGCGCCACATAAAATGTCACAGCCTCCGGTTTCTAGCTGAGGGTAGTTCCCCGCCTCCACTAGTTTCGGGGACCGGTCTCCCCCTTTGGCCTGACCCCCCTAAGCAGGTAGATTCAGGCGTGCGGTGGCGACTCGCCGGTCCACACCCCTGGGGTCCCTTCGTTCCTTGTTCCTGGAGCCTTCTCCTCTCCTCTTCCTTCCTTCTCCTTCCTCCAGGCCCCGGCCTCTCCCAGGCCTGCCTGCAGAGCAGAGCTTGGTCTGAGCCTCTGCTCCATGTCCTCTCCTCTTACTGACTGAACTTCTCCTCTCTGTCTCTAAGATGGCTCCCACCTTTTATACCTCCTTCTCAGTGCACCCAGGAACCACCCTCTCCCTCCTATGCACTACAGGGTCCCCCTTCCTCGGTGTTCCCTCCCCCCACTCCAGCCAGGGACAGGGACTGTCGTGCTCCACTTGGAGCATATCGGTCGCCCTGCCCCCCGGAAATGTGGTGTAATGCATGCAGGTGTCAGGGTCCTGATCCACACTCCATCCTTACCTGCAAGTGAGATATCGCACATCTGGCTGAGATGCAATACCTCTGTAGTGACCGAACTCTAGGGGCGCTACATCTCCCTAGGACCCAATGGCTACCTTCCTCTGGCTAATTAACACCCTGGCCTGGGTGTATAAATACCTGCTGTCTGCTAGAGGGAGGTGCCGGCGATACTCACATTACCCCTTGTGAAGACTCAGAGCAAGTGCATTACTTCTTCCTCTCTGGAGCTATGAGGACGGGTGTTCATCTCTCTGAAGTCGACTAAAGCTAAGCAACCTTCCCTTGTTTGTTCCCCTTTTTGTCTTTAGTTTTCAGTGGGAATAGACTAGCGCTCATCCCCCTCCCTTCCCTAACCAGAACCTAATGCCAGGGAAAGACAGGCCAAGGTTTGCGTGTGGCGATTGGTGAAGAACCATTATAGGGATATTAGTGGAGACAGGGTGATATTAGATCAGCATAGGAGGTCTCCAGTTCCCCCGTTCCCTAATGTCTGGGCTCCCTTTCCCTCTTCCCTTTGTGTTGCATTAAGTCTTTCCCACGCCTTGCGGGACATTCTTAAAGTCGTTGGGGTCTTCTTTCTCTCTGTCTTTCTCTTATAAAGTGTAAGCTCTTATGGTCAGCAAGCTCTCTCTTTCTCCTTTTCCTCACATGTATTTTCTGAGCAATTACAAGCTTTCCAGTATAGAAATGTATTTGCTGCTAATCAATTTTTTGGGGAAAATTCGGCAAAGTCAGTGAATTTACCTTAATATAGAGCTCATCTCTAGTCTATTGCTCTGCGCGTTCACATTTTCAGCCTTTATAGTCATCAGCGCCAGAGGTATATACAGTTATGTACTCATTTTTACAGACTCATTGAGGTGGTACAAACACATCTCACACTGCCGCAGTCAGGCTATGGTAGCAGGTGCTTACACATATAATCAATTTTATATTACTCCTAGCATCCAAACCATGCTTGAACTGTAAACAGGACTCATTTACAACATTGTATTTATCACATAAGTAAGCAAACTGCCTTATTAGACCATTTAAAAAGAAAGCTGACATGACATCAAACCGTATTTTTTTAACAAAATTTTCCCTTTTTTTTCTTACTACATCTAATGAAATATAAAAAGTGGTAAAAATGTAGATACTCGTTTAATCTGCAGTACACTCCCCATCCAGGTCTTACTGAATAAGCTACATAAAGAGAATTGAGCAGGCTTATACCTTTCTAACTGTCCAGATCATAAAATCTTTACAATACAAATATACAATTCTAAAGACAGAGCTAAAGTTTAGAATCAAAACATCATGACTAGTGTTGAGCGAGTATGTTCTGTTAACCCTTTCGGCGAGTATGCTCGGGCCGAGCTCCGAGTATTTACAGCTGCTCGGTGATATGTTTGAATCGCTCCCGTGTGCATGATTTGCGACTATTTGACAACTTTATTACATGTGAGGAATGCAAAAGAAACAATCAATGCCTCTTTTTTATCTCTTGCAGCAACGATGTATTTTTAGGCAGAATAGGAGACCAACAGACACAATGCAACGCTTTAAGAAAAGATGATCCAACATTTCTATTCAGGGGGGGATACAAGCGTTTACAAATTCAGACATGACAGGGAAGCTAAAAGGTCTTCTTTTTAGCACTAGAGTCTAAAACTCTATCTATTAGAAAATCAATATATCAATCAAACTATTAGTGAACCTATTAACAAATTTTTAGCTGTAGTAGACATCACTGTCACCTTGTAACCTGTGTTGTAGTTAGTATTTAATGTTATAGGATTTATTTCAGGTAAAAATCAGTGAAATAAATATACTATGGTTATTTTATCTATTATTTTTATATTCTTTATTTACTTGATGAATAATAATTGGTGATGATAACATTTCAAATGCTTTGGTTCTTCACTTTGTGACTTTCCTCCACTTTTCGAAAGTGTGAAAAGCTTAACTGTGTTTAACATTTGTTGAAGTACCATCTGCTATGATTTATTGAAATGCAGTCCTTTGAAATTAAAGTGATCTCACTGGGATCACATAACATATTTCATGGCAGTAAACTGCGATTTTCTGTTTCTCTTACTTAGCAATACTAAGCCAAATCTTATTAGTTATCAGGAGACATTATATTCCAGGTCATTATATAAAGCTGTATACCCAAATATTTCTTCAGGACTAACTAGTCTGTGTCCTAGACGTGAGACAGGACTCTTTTACGAATGGAAAAATTCAGCTTTATGTTACAGAAAAAAATATTAACATTGTGTATTTCTGAACTGTACATGGAAATAATTGACTTTGTATTTCTGTAAGTATTACATGCATTATGTTCAGTGTACACACAAGAGTTAAAGGGTTGTCCACTACTAGGACAACCCCTTTTTTATCTAAATGTTTGGCCCCGAGAAAATATAAAAGGTGTCGGCACTCGCAGTAACGGGGCTCCTGTGCGCTGCCCAATCAGCGCCAGCGTCACTGGCCCCACCTTCTGTCGAATTGAACATGAAGAGGAAGTCCGGGCTGCAGCTGATCTCTGACTTCCTCTTCATATTCAATTAGTATGAAGGTGGGGCCAGTGACGCCAGCGCTGATTGGGAGCCTGGTTCACGTGTCACAACAACCACACGAGAGCCCCGGGACCACGAGTGCTGACAGCGCTGGAATGGCGCCAGCACGTGAGGGGAGTATAGGCTTTATTTTACCTGCGCCCAGCGTGAGGTATGACAAGGAGTTGTCCAATTGGTGTAAAACTTCTTTAAGGCAAGAGAGTCTTGTCAAATGCCAGTCTGTTATATGTTTCTCATTTATGATACATTTTTTTTTAGTAATGTGATAATACTTATGGTTTTAGGTGCTACATGTTAATTACACTTGTTGAGCTAACACTATCTGTTTAGTAAGGAGCAGATCAAATATGGCATGAACATGTTGAGGCTGTTTTGTCAGTGATGATTATACTTTCTCCTTTAGAATCTGCTGAGAGGATAATTAGCTCAGTTTAAAATTGCAACAGTCGAGCAGCCAACACTGGAGCTAATGATAGCAGCAATGCCCGCAGGGACCCTAACAAATAATTATATTTCTTACAACCAAGAAGAACAGAGACTCGATGGAAAAGCTTCCAGACAGAAAACATATGTCAAATAAGTATCATCATGGTGTGCACAGTGCTGGAATGTAATAGACACAGCACCTGCAGATAGAATGATATATAGATAGATGATACAACATAAAATTGGATATACTGTATATGTTATGTATAGTCTGATGTAAAGATGTATCCATAAATTGATACATTTCCAATGCTCTCTGCATTCTTAATGATAGTTATAATGGTAGTGTCGAATAAAACTCTTTAAAATCACAACTGCCAATTACATGTGAAAACATCATTATAAACATACAAAGCTAAGTTGTAAAGCTTAACATCACATAATTATTAGTGATGAGCGAGCATGCTCGCTAATGCTCGGTGGTCGCCCGAGCATCTCAATGCTCTAGATGCTCGGCGCTCGCCGAGTATTTCCGGGGTTGCTCGGCGGGAGCTCGGGTCCCCTCCCTGCATGTTTGGCACTCTTTAGAGCGCCAATCAACATGCAGGGATTGCCTGCCACTCATTGTAATGCCGCAGCCATGGTGGTTGTGGCATTACAAGGATTGGCTGGCCGCACAGCGTCATCAGGTCTATATCGGACCTGGCGTCGCCATGCTCGTCACAGTCACTCCGGAATCAGGCAGAGTAGGGAGAGGTGCTGCTGGGTCAGGGAGAGATTTGCTTGTGTATTAGGTAGTGTAGGGAGAAAAAATGTACATTACACATATCCATCTTAAACAGTCCTTTTGAGAACTAACTAATCCATCTGCAGAGATATCAGGCAGGCAGTGTATTTATGCAGGCAGGCAGGGTATATAGCAGACTGCAGTACATATAGCACAAGAGGCTCCATTCCAATTCTGCCTTCTGCTGCTTTTAGATATTTCTATACAAAGGCCCAGGTCTCAGGGGCCAGGAATACTTTTTTTTGGATCTTAATCCTCATTATTTGCTTAAAAAGCCATTTGCTTGTTGGCACTGCAGAATACTGCAAGGTTCTTTCCATATTACAGAGCTAGAAATCCAGCTATTTAAAACTGTGTTTTCTCCGTCACACGGATGACATGTACGTTGTCAGAAAATACTCCCATTTCTGGCCTCCATTAAAAATTACCTTTAGTGTGTCAGTGAAGCAATTCACAGCAGTTTGCTGTTCAAACTACTTACCTACAGGCCAGGTATTTAAAACTCTGTTTTCTCTGTCACATGGATCACATATAAGTTCGCTCCAAACTCAATCATTTGTAGTGAGCATGGAAGATACTGTCCTCCATTTAAAATGGGCAAGGCACGTGGCAAGGGACGGGGAACTGGACGTGATGGTAATGGTGCATGCAGAGGCCGAAGACAAGGCCGTGGGCAAGCTGAAATTGTGCCACAACAAACACCCACATCTTCTCGCCTGACCTTCCTGTCCCAATTCCTAGGGGACCGCAGCACACCACTATTGAACCCAGAGCAGTGTGAAAAGGTTGTTGGTTGATAGTGGATAATGCTTCCAGTCACTTAGCCACCACCACCACCACCACCCTGTCTTCCACACGGTCAAGTCTCAGTAGCCGTGAGTCTGGACCGCATATTCCTCACCCTGATCCTTCTTCCTCCCACCATGCCGTATGACCAGAGACAACTGATCCCACACTTGGACACTCTGAAGAGCTGTTCACTTTTACATTTATAGATTCGGGCCTCTCGCCCGGTCCACTTGAAGCGGGGCAAGAGGAGATCGCATGTAGCAATGCCCAAATATTTGAGCAGCCACGGTCACATGAAGGCGACGGTGGGAAAGTGTCACAAGAGGTGGACAATGATGAGACACAATTGCCAGAAAGTCAGGAGGAGGACCAGGGTGCGGAAGCGGAAGACGAGGTGGTGGATGATATAGTAACTGACCCAACCTGGCAGGAGGACATGCAGAGCGAGGACAGCAGCACACAGGGGGAGGGAGGCAGAGCACCCCAACAGGCAGGAAGAAGCAGTGTGGTGGCCGCAGACAGAAGGCAGGCAACCGTTCCCCGTAACACCAACACGAAGGTAATTGCCAGTACAACTGTTAAGTCTTCCCGTGTCTGGCTGTTTTTAAATACTCTGCCGATAACCCCAAAAAGGCCATTTGCACCACCTGTCAGGCCAGCATCAGCAGAGGTGGCAAAATGACCAGCCTGACGGCCACCAGCATGATCAGGCACATGGCAGCAAAGCACCCCACTTTGTGGGTCCAGGAACAGTGTCTGCTAGTGGCACCATTGCTTCTTCCGCTGTTGTGCAGGCAAGCCAATCCCCTGTCCATGGTGCATGCGAATATGCCTCCTGCCCTGCACCTGTCGTTGCGCACTCACAAGTAGCAGCATCAGGAAGCACGTCCATGTCCTTGTCCCAGCGTAGCGTTCAGTTGTCCATACCCCAGTCCTTTGAACACAAGCGCAAATACGCAGTTAACACCCCATAGGCCACACTACTAAATTCTCACATTTCACGACTGCTTGCGCTCGAAATATTGCCTTTTAGGCTCGTGGAGACAGAAGCATTCTGCAAACTGATGGCGGTGGCTGTCCCTCGGTACTCGGTCCCCAGCTGCCACTATTTCTCCCGGTGTGCCGTCCCCGCATTACACAAGCACGTGTCCCAAAACAATAGCCGTGCCTTCAACAACACAGTTACTGGGAAAGTCCACCTAACCACGGACACGTGGACAAGTTCTTGTGGGCAGGGATGGTACATCTCGTTGACGGCACACTGGGTTAACATAGTGGAAGCCGGGACCCAGTCGGACCTTGGGATGGAACATGTCCTCCCGATGCCAAGGATTGCGGGCCCTAGGTCAATCAGGGTTGCCCCCACGGTCTACAGCTCCTGCACCTCATCCTCCTCAGCCTCCTCCTCCTCTTCAGCCTCCATCTCCGAAATGACCACATGAGTCACAAGCTGGAAGCACAGCAGCACTGCCTCGGCCATGCGGCAACAGGCATTGCTGAAGCTAATATGCTTAGCTGACAAACTGCACAATGCTGAAGAGTTGATGACAGCTCTCACCGCTGAACCTACAGCCAGGCATGGTCGTGTGTGACAATGGCCGGAACCTGGTGGCGGCTCTGAGGCGAGCTCACACACATACCATGCCTGGCCCATGTGCTTAACCTCATGGTTCAGCGGTTTCTCAAATCCTACCCGGAGCTGCCGGATCTGCTTGTTAAAGTGTGTGCCCATTTTAAAAAGTCATCTACAGATTCCACCACCCTTGCAGTGTTTCAGCAGCGTTTGCAGCTTCCGGATCACAGACTGGTGTGTGATGTCCCCACGTGTTGGAACTCTACACTGCAGATGTTGGGAAGGATTTGTGAGCAGAAGAGGGCAGTTGTTCAGTACCAGCATCAACAAGGCCATCGGTATTCAGTTCAGACTCCACACATAAGACCTCAGGAGTGGACATGGATGTCAGACATGTGTACCATCCTCCAAAACTTGGAGGACTCCACCAAGATGGTGAGCGGTGATGACGCCATGATTAGCGTCACCATTCCGCTTCTCTGTCTTCTGATACGCTCTCTGCTCACAATCAAAGAGGATGCATTGTAGGCGGAGCACGATGAGATGGAGCAAGGAACCATACAGGGTGATTACACACAGCCAAGCCTCATCCCATCCCAACGTGGATTGAGTGACAATGAGGAAGAGGAGGAGGAGGAAGGACAGTAGCTAGTTTCATGCACTATAGACGGTACCACCTGCACAGCTGTCATACTGTCTGTTCAGAGTGGATGGCCAGAGGACAGAGAGGAGGAGGAGGAGAGCATGGTCAGTCATCCTCGTGGTGAGGACACGGAAGTCTTGTCTGGCACGCATGGCTGAGTTTTTGTTACGCTGCCTTTCCCATGACCCTCGCATTCTCAAAATTTTGGGTGACAGTCATTACTGGTTGGTGACACTTCTAGATCCACGCTACAAGGAGAACTTTATATCTTTTATTCCTGAGGCGGACAGGTCTACAAAAATGGGGCTGTACTTATTAAAAAAATTCCCATCTGAAAACGCTGGTGGCATAGGGCACACTTCATTGGACAACCAAGGAGTACAGGCGAGAGAGACACAACTTCAATCCAGCAGAGGCAGGGGAACACTGTCAAAGTTCTAGGAGAGTTTTCTCAGCACCTCCCATCGCACAGGCCCTGAGGCACGGGGTACTCACACAATGAGTGCAAAGTTTGGGAAGATGCTAAGGGAGTACCTTGCCGCCCGGACCAACGTCATCCGTGATTCAGCTGTGCCTTATAATTAGAGGTTATCCAAGCTGGATATGTGGAATGAACTGTCTCTCTATGCCTTGGAGGTCCTGGCTTGCCCTGCCACCAGCGTTTTATCAGAGCGGGTTTTTAGTGCCGCTGGTGGAATTATAACCGATAAGCGTATCTGAAAATGCTGACAGGCTGACTCTTATAAAAATGAACAAGGGCTGGATTGGGCCAGACTTCTCAACACCACCGAATGATAGCAGCGTAACATAAACTCAAATCCAGTGTCTTTTCTTGGGAGGTGTATTCCCATGCACCTTTTCACACCCACCCATGGGTATACGCTTCCTGATTTTGGCTATTTGCTCTTGTCCTCCTTCTTCTCCTCATCCTTCACCACCATACCACCAGGGTGACCGTGGTCCATGATGCAACACCCACATAATTTTTTTAAAGGGTGTTTATGATGCCCGTAAAAAAAAAATTATACAGTATGTTCATGTATACCCCCCAGGGGTATATGTTTGTCAGCCATACACTTAGTGCAAGGGCATTACAAGTATAGGAGGCCCGCTTCTTTCTAATGGGAACATTTTTTAACAGGCCCTCTTCCACGTCTCTTCCAAGGGGCATTGAAGTGCCTCCAAATTTTTGGCAGCCCTTGCATTCACTGCATAGGCCAACACTATGGGAGATTCTCTCCTTTCTAAAGGGAATTTGTCGTTACTGTGGCCCTGCTCTATGTCTCTTTAAATTGTTAGTGGGTTTTTTCCTAAATTTGGTCAGCCGTTAGACTCACTGCATACCCTATAACTGTATAGCAGACCCTCTCCTTTCTAATGGGAACATTTCATACTTGTTACTGTGGCCCTGCTCAATGTGTCTTTAAATTCTTAGTGGGGTTTTTCCTAAATTTGGTCAGCCGTTGGACTCACTGCATACCCTATAACTGTATAGCAGACTCTCTCGTTTCTAATGGGAGTTTGTCATTACTGTGGCCCTGCTCTATGTGTCTTTAATTTCTTAGTGGGGTTTTTCCTAAATTTGGTCAGCCGTTGGACTCACTGCATGCATTATAACTGTATAGCAGACTCTCTCCTTTCTAATAGGAATTTGTCATTACTGTGGCCCTGCTCAATGTGTTTTTAATTTCTTAGTGGGGTTTTTCCTAAATTTGGTCAGTCGTTGGAGTCACTGCATGCCCTATAACTGTATAGCAGACTCTTAATTTGTCATTACTGTGGCCCTGCTCTATGTGTCTTTAGTTTCTTAGTGGGGTTTTTCCTAAATTTGGTCAGCCGTTGGACTCCCTGCACACCCTCTAACTGTATAGCAGAATCTCTCTTTTCTAATGAGAATCTGTCGTTACTGTGGCCCTGCTCTATGTGTCTTTAATTTCTTAGCGGGGTTTTTCCTAAATTTGGTCAGCCGTTGGACTCACTGCATACCCTATAACGTATAGCAGACTCTCTACTTTCTAATGGGAATTTGTCGTTACTGTGGCCCTGCTCTATGCGTCTTTAATTTCTTAGTGGGGTTTTTCCTAAATTTGATCAGCCATTGGACTCACTGCATACCCTATAACAGTATAGCAGACCCTCTCCTTTCTAATGGGAACATGTTGTACTTGTTACTGTGGCCCTGCTCTATGTGTCTTTAAATTCTTAGTGGGGTTTCTCCTAAATTTGGTCAGCAGTTAGATCACTGCATACCCTAAAACTCTATAGCAGACTCTCTCCTTTCTAATGGGAACATGTCGTACTCGTTACTGTGGCCCTGCTCTATGTGTCTTTCAGAGTCCCTCCATCATCAATGAAACAGGATGTGTCTGATGATGTGTCACACACTACATTGCCAGATAAGGTTGTAAAATGTTAAAATTACATTTGCCGGTGAATGCATTTGCCTTAAAAAATAACGTAAAAAAAAAATAAACAGTAGGATCTTTCTTTAGTATAAAAACAGAGTCGCCTATGTAACCTCAATGTAATCACATTGTTCAGCTCCTACACCTCCTCCTCCATCTCCGAAATTACCACATCAGTCACAAGCTGAAAGCACTGCAGCACTGCCTTGGCCAAGCGGCAACAGGCTGTGCTGAAGATAACATGCTTAATGCTTAGATGACAAATCGCCCAGCGCTGCAGAGTTGTTGAAAGCTGTAACACAGCAGCTTGATCTGTGGCTCTCACCGCTGAACATACAGCCAGACATGGTCGTGTGTGACAATGGGCGGAACCTGGTGACGGAGAAATGACAGCCGGAGAAGATACGGTTTCCCTCTATGCCAGTCCTTTCACCGAGCTAAAGAATATCGCTGTGGTGAAATACAACTCCCACTGAGAAGCTGTTTAGATTGAAAAACATTGTGCCCACCAGAGGATTTGATTCTGAGGGCTCACCATTCTCCCCCACTCAAGAGCCCCATAGCAGCTGCAAAGTTAGCGCTATCATGAACTCTCCTGATGTAGAAGCCAGGGCACACCAGAGGATTGTTATGATCTGCAACAAGTACTAAGGAAAGATAAGGGAAAATTGTCCCTACAGTAAGACTAAGCTGAATCCCTGCGATGCAGCGGGCTGCCTGTTCCTAGCGAACAGACCCGCCTTAGTCCTCGGCTAGTCTGAACGAAGACCTATAGCATAAGGAGAGGGGTCTCTAAAAGAACTAAGGACTAGAACAAAAATTGGGACACCTCCTAAACAGAGAATTTTTTGCAGAACACAACTAGACAAATGGACAAAAAGGTACTAGAGGTCCCAAAAGGACCAAGCGAACTGACAGAGAAAGGCACTGAAGCACCTGGCTAGAGAAACAGTCAAACAATGAAGTCCAGCACAGCCAAAAGGGCGGAGCTGGAATATAAAGGCAGGTGGTCACATGACCGCAAAACACAAGAAGGAAAAAAAAAAAAAAAACAGGAGGGTTCTAACAGTACCCCCTCTTTTATGAGGAAACTCTGTATCCTCCAGGCCCAGGCCTATCCGGAAACCTCCTGTGGAAAGCTCTAACAAACCTAGGAGCAGAGACATCATCTGCCCTTACCCAGGAGTTATCTTCGGGACCGAAACCCACAAGATACTGTAATCTCCCTCTATACCATCTAGAATTCAAGATACGAGAAATTTCATCTTCGCCGTCTTCCACCACAGGAGGAACTGTGACAGTGGAATCCCTATCTGATACATCAGCCTTTTTCAACAAGGAAACATGAAACACAGGATTAATTTTCCAGGAAGTAGGGACATCCAACCTAACCGCAGACGGGTTAACAACCTGAAGCACTTTAAATGGACCCACAAACTTAGGACCCAGTTTTTTAGAGGGAATCCTCAACCGCAGGTTCTTTGAGGATAACCAAACCATGTCACCCACAGTAAACAAAACCTCCTTACGTTTCCTGTCAAAATACTTCTTGGACTTCTTGTTAGCCTCTTGAAGGTTGCAACGTACATTAGTTCAAACTCTCTCCAAATCACCGGAAAAATTCTCCTCCGGAGGAGGAGACGAAAATGACAAATGGACTCCCACCTGTCACAAAAAGCACGCCAAAAGCGAGCCACAAACTGAGGTCATCTATCAGAAACAATATCCGTGGGAACGCCATGAAGCTTGACAATCTCCTTAACAAACGCCTTAGCGAGTGTCTTGGCGCAGGGCAACTTAATGAATGGAACCAAATGACACATCTTACTAAAACGGTCCACGACCACCCAGATGACAGTAAAACCCTCGGACACAGGAAGATCAGTAATAAAATCCATTGTGAGATGCGTCCAAGGCACACTAGGAACCTCCACAGGACAAAGCAACCCCGCAACAGGAGTATGTGAAGCCTTTGACCTAGCACACACAGTACATTGACGCACCCACTTGATGACTTCCTTCTGCCATCCAGGCCACCAAAAACTGTGACTGATAAGTCTCTTATTCTCAGAACTTCTTGGATGACTTGCCAACCGAGACTTAGGACACTCCACAAACAAATCTCTCCTAAAGGCTCTAGGCACAAACAACCTCCCATGGGGAGTGTTAGATGGAGCATCATCTTGAGCTTTCAGAATCCCATTCTCCAAAAGGGAGTCCAATGCCGCCACCACAACTCCTTTCTGTAAAATGCTCTCCTCCTCCTTGGCACCGACCGTAGACGAGAAGCTGCGAGATAAAGCATTGGCTTTAACATTCTTAGTACCAGGGATATAGGTAACAGAAAAATGAAACCGAGAAAAAAAAAGCTTGACGGGCATTCAAGCGCTTGGCAGCATCCAGATAGAATCATTTAATCAAAATGTCCTTATTTTTACCACAATACCTGGAAACACTGAATTGGCACTTCTCAAATGCATAGATATAATCCAAGACCCCACCAGATGTTCTATTTGCTCTTGGTGGTAATTAGAAGTGACACAGATTAGTTCAATAAAATAGTTTTTTATTTGAAAATATTTTTAAAAAATCATTATATTAAAAGACAGAAAAAGGTGCAGGAAAAAAGGTACAGGAGCTGTCATTCACAGAAAGTGAAAGCGATAATTGCAAAATACAACCTCAATTATAGTATTCAAAAAATGTGTATATTTATCTAAGTTTTCATTTGCACTTTGCACCTTGGCTTGAACTACTAATACACAGTGCCCCAAACAATATTAGGATACTGCTGACCCCCCTGATAAAGAAATATGCTATTTTGGGCCCAAAAAGGTCATATATTAATTAAACCTAGGAGGTAAAGTTTAGTGCAAAAAAAGGTGCTAGTGCAATTGCAAATATAATTTTGTCCCATGCATTTTATTGCATACTGCCCACTGGCCGCAAAAAATAGTATACATTCCCCAAAATCTCAGTCTTATATTGCTGCAGAGCCTTCATGGGGAGTCACAACATTTGGGCTCACAGGTGCATGTGAAAATATAAAGGAAAAGCTGGATATAGCAGGGACTCTTTTTCATAAAGACATACCCTCCGTATTATCAAGACATAACAGCTGTAACATCTGAGGGATAAAAAACTTACATATATATATTCAAGAAACTAGTAGAACCTAAGTTGTTTTTACCTAATTCAAAATCGCTATGCTGTCAATGTGGGAGCTCGTGTACACAGCCCCGACGTGCACGTTTCACTCAGCTTCTTCGATGTTACAGCTGATATGTCTTGATAATACGGAGGGTATGTCTTTACGAAAAAGAGTCCCTGCGATATCCAGCTTGTCCTTTATATTTTCACATGCACCTGTGAGCCCAAATGTTGTGACTCCCCATGAAGGCTCTGCAGCAATATAAGACTGAGATTTTGGGGAATGTATACTATTTTTTGCGGCCAGTGGGCAGTATGCAAGAAAATGCATGGGCCAAAATTATATTTGCAATTGCACTAGCACCTTTTTTTGCACGTCCTAGATTTAATTAATATATGACCTTTTTTTGGGCCCAAAATAGCATATTTCTGTATCAGGAGGGTCAGCAGTATCCTAATATTATTTGGGGCACTGTGTATTAGTAGTTCAAGCCAAGGTGCAAAGTGCAAATGAAAACTTAGATAAATATACACATTTTTTGAATACTATAATTGAGGTTGTATTTTGCAATTATCGCTTTCACTTTCTATGAATGACAGCTCCTGTACCTTTTTTCCTGCACCTTTTTCTGTCTTTTAATATAATGATTTTTTAAAAATATTTTCAAATAAAAAACTATTTTATTGAACTAATCTGTGTCACTTCTAATTACCACCAGGAGCAAATAGAACATCTGGTGGGGTCTTTGATTATATCTAAGCATCTAGATAGATCAAATTCTTATGATCTGTGAACACCTGAATAGGAAATCTAGCGCCTTCCAAAAAATGACACCAATGTTCAAACGCGAGTTTAATAGCCAGCAACTCCCGATTTCCAACATCATAATTCAGTTGGGTTTCCGAATTTTTTTTTGAAAAGAAGGCACAAGGATGTACTCCATCCTTGTTCTCCTGAGACAAAACTGCTCAACCCCCACCCATGAAGCATCGACCTCGACCAAAAAAGGCTTGGTCTCATCAGGCTGCATAAGGATAGGGGCAGAACTGAACCTCTCTTTGAGATACTCAAACGCTTCAATGGCCTCAGTCGTCCACTGGACCGTATTCGCACCTTTCCTCGTGACATCGGTCAGAGGCTTAACAATTACAGAAAAATTCTTAATGAGTTTTCTGTAATAATTGGCAAAACCCAAAAATCTCTGTATAGATTTCAAACCAATAGGGCTAGGCCATTCCTGCACAGCCTGAACCTTCACCGGGTCCATCTCAAAGACCTCGCTGGAAAAAAATGTAGCCCAAAAAACTAATTTTCTGCACAACGAACTCACATTTCTCCAGCTTAGCAAAGAGTGAATTATCGCTCAATAACTACAAAACTTCATGTACACTCTGCCAATGGGACTCTAGATCTGGTGAATAAATCAAAATGTCATCCAAATACACAACCACGTTCTTACCAATCAAAGATCTCAGGATGTCATTAATAAGGTTCTGAAAAAATGCAGGTGCATTGGTAAGACCAAAAGGCATCACCAGATTCTCATAATGACCTACCGGAGTGTTAAAGGCAGTTTTCCATTCATCACCCTCCTTCACTCGTAACAAATTGTATGCCCCCCGGAGATCAATTTTAGAGAACCACTTGGCCCCCACCAACTGGTTAAATAAGTCAGGAATTAACGGCAATAGGAATTGCATACGGTAATCTTATTAATTTCACAAAAATCCAGACATGTTTTTTTTTAACAAAGAAAAATCCAACTGCCACAGGCAACCTAGAAGGTCTAATGTGACCAGCAGCCAGGCTAGTCTGTATGTACTCCTCCAAGGCCTTTCTTTTAGGAAAAGTCAGATTAAACAAGCAACTCTTGGGGAGAGTAGCTCCAGGAACAAACTCAATGGCGCAATCATAATCCCTGTGAGGAGGTAAAACTTGCGACTCCTCCTCTGAAAAGACCCTCCAAAAATCTTGAATAGGTACAGGTAATTCCCCTTTTTCCACAGCCGCAATGCGACCATTACAACATTTATCAAAGCACTTCAGACTCCAAGACTTAATCACATTAGTAGACCAGTCCAGCAAAGGATTGTGCAGTTTTAACCAAGGCAAACCTAAAACGACTGGAGAGGGTAAATTATCTAATACAACCAAGTCCAAAATTTCTTGGTGAACTTCATTGATAGTGAGGGGAAATGCAGCAACCTTGTGCGTAATACATTTCAAGGGAGTGTTATCAATTGCAATCACAGAAATAGGTGATGACAAAGGTTTGGATTTCAATTTAAGGTTTTCCAAAAACCCTTTATTAATCACATTAAGTGTTGAACCACAATCCACAAATACCTGAAATTCAATCAAATTTTCCTGCAAAGTAGTACTCCCAGAAAGAAATACTCCTGCAGAGCGTAAACAAGCTATACGGGAGTAACTGACCTTTTTTTTTCTTTACTTAAATGAAGCTCACAATACTTAATCAAATGGTCAGCTTTACCACAATAAAGACACAATCCCTCGGCGAACCTCTGGTCTCTTTCCTGAGAGGAGAGCGACTTCGCCCCAACCTCCATCGGTTCTCCGTTATCAGAGCAGATTTTCTGGGGACTAGGACCTGGTATTACAGGAGTCTTTACCTCATTCTGTCTAAATATCAGTCTCCTATCCACACATACAGCTAATTGAATGGCATCCTGCAGAGTCTCAGGTGCGGGGAATGCAATTAGCAAATCCTTAACCCTTTCACTCAGACCAGAAAGAAATAGACATTTCAGAACAGGATCATTCCATTTATCTTCTGAGGTCCATCTTCTGAAGTGTGTGCAATAATTTTCAACATCACTCGACCACTGATTCAAATGCCTGAGTTCTGCCTCAGCAGATGAGATTCGATCAGGATCATCATATAATAGCCCCATAGCAGAAAAAAATTCTTCTACAGACCTTAAACATGGATCATTAGGTTGGAGAGAAAAGGCCCACCCCTGTGGTTCTTTGCGCAAAAGTGACATAATAAAACCAATGCGCTGTGATTCATTCCCAGAGGACCTTGGTTTCAAACGAAAATATAACAAACAAGCATTTTTAAAGGAAAAAAAATCTTGCTGTTTACCATAAAAAACATCAGGCAGTCCTACCTTGGGTTCCACAAAATGCTCGACATGAATAGCTACTCACGTGTTGCTGGAACTTGGCTACCTCCAGATACAATCCCTGCAGGTGTTGAGCCAAATCCTGGACAGAAACCATACTGATCCCCGAATTTCTTTCCTTTTAGTTTTTTTGGGCTGGACTTACTGTTATGATCTGCAACAAGTACTAAGGAAAGATAAGGGAAAACTGTCCCTACAGTAAGACTAAGCTGAATCCCTATGATGTAGCGGGCTGCCTGCTCCTAGCGAACAGACCCGCCTTAGTCCTCGGCTAGTCTGAACGAAGACCTATAGCATAAGGGGAGGGGTCCCTAAAAGAACTAAGGACAAGAACAAAAAATGTGACACCTCCTAAACAGAGAAGTTGTTGCAGAACACAAAAAGACGAACAGAAAAAAAGGTACTAGAGGTCCCAGAAGGACCAAGCGAACTGACAGAGAAAGGCACTGAAGCACCTGGCTAGAGAAACAGTCAAACACTGAAGTCCAGCACAGCCAAAAGGGCGGAGCTGGAATATAAAAGCAGGTGGTCACATGACCGCAAAACACAAGAAGAAAAAACAAACAAACAGGAGGGTTCTAACAAGGATTCTCTAGTGGGACTGCCCAACCCTGCCGAGAAGCAGTCCTGGCTAAGAAAAGTGTGTGGGAAGTTTCCCGGACACTCTATGGCAGCTTTTTTACTGAGGTGGAAACCCACGCAAACCCGGGGAGAACATACAAAATCCTTGAAGATGTTGTCCTTGCTGGGATTTGAACCCAGGATCCCAGCGCTGCAAGGCTTCAGTGCTAACCACTGATCCAATGTGCTGCTGTTCACCCTCTGATATCTAACAGGCTGGAGAAACTTGCACCTACTGCCACTCCATCTTCAGCTCCTTTGTGAGAAACTAATGTATTGGGGCAGCCACTCAGTCTACCAAATAAAATTCCTGAGAAGGAAATTGGGGAAGGCTTCGCTACTGGTACTGGGGGCAGTGCTAATACCATGGTATCGTACCATAGTTTACTGGAAATATTCCAGGCTGGTAGGAGGCAAGCACATTAACACAGAAAAGTACCAGAAGTAATGTTCAGGGATCCGCGCTTGTAGAAGGCGGAGACAACACCGGGAGAAATAGTGACGGCTGGGGACCGAGTATGGACACGAGGCATGAGGCATAAGGTGATGAAAAGCTTCCGCCTCCACGAGCCTAAAAGGCCACATTTCAAGTGAAAGCAGCTTTAGAGGACTTCCTGGGAGAAATGACAGCTGGGTAGATATGGTTTCCCAAGTCCTTTCACTAAGCTAAAGAATATGGCTGTGGTGAAATACAACTCAGCAAAAAAAGCTGTGGACTGGCTCCGTACCATCCCTGGCCACTTTCACCTGTCCACGTGTTTGTGGTTAGGCGGTCCTTCCCAGTAAGTGCACTGGGGAGGGCACGGGTAATGTTGTGGGACCCGTGCTTGTGGAAGGCGGAGCCGACACCGGGAGAAACAGTGGGGACTGAGTATGGACACCCAGCCACCGCCGACATGAGGTTATGAAAAGCTTCTGCCTCCACGAGCCTAAAAGGCCACATTTCAAGTGCAAGCAGCTGTCAAAAATTTGGCAGTATAGTACTGCAGCCTGTGGGTGGGTGGGTGGCTGGCTGCATGCTTGCGCTTGCATTCCAAGGAATGGGGTAGGGACAACTGAATCCTGGACTGGGACAAGGACGTGGACGGTGATTGTTGCAAGTCTGCAATGACAGGAGCATGGCGGGAGGCATCTTCGTATGCGCCAAGGATCACTTATGATGGGCACACTTTTAGGCAGTGACCAGGGAGTCAGAGATGCTTCCAGAGGTCTTCCTCATGCTGTTCCCATGTCTTTTCAGCACTGTATGCATGTGTCTGATGATGTTTCACACACCACATGGCCAGATAAGGTTGTAAAATGTTAAAATGACATTTCCCGGTGAATGCATTTGTCTTGGTTGAAAGCAATGCAAAAGTGAAAAAATGCATCAAAAACGCTACGTGTGAACATAGCCCAAGGTGTGGAGAAGTATTTTTGTTTTCGGTTATTTATTTTGCCTTATATACAAGTCATTACCCAGGAAAGGATGTTCCTTAACATATTTCCCAAGAAAATCCATTTTGGTTTAGTTTTTGTATGTTTTATTGTGAGTCCGTAAAAGTGGCGTAATACTCTGACAACGTTGTTGACAGCAGTGAGCTGTTCCCATGTCATTTGAGCGCTGTCCCCATCAATTTGGGCAATTTTTAGGCCCTCTGCAGACCGTCGGGCGGAGCCGCCTGAAAAATGCTCGTGTTTCCCATAGACTTACATTGCGCTCTTTGCTCGGGTCGAGCACCCGAGTATTCCAATTTGTTCAACCCGAGCAACGAGTACCCGAGCATTTTATTGCTCGCTCATGACTAATAATTATGTAACAACCGAACATGAATCATACATTTTTGACTAATAATGATAATGATATAGTTAGATAAGTAAATAAGACTCAGGTTTTTTTTATAGAAGATATCAGACTACAACTTTTTTACTTCGATTGCCAATTGTGCCCAATTTTCTGAATGGTCTCAACCTTTGGTCATTAAAATGTTTATGTTATACTTTAGACCCTATTGCCTCATTCCAGTAAATAGCTACAGAGGTGGAAAGCTTTCCTACTGTTTTATGGCGCCCCCATTGAGTGGTCGCGGGGAGCAGAATATGATGTGTACAGTACCTTAACAATAAAAGGTGGATAGAGATGAATATGGTTGAATCAAATTGTGTAATCTTTATGAAATGCAATTCGATTATGGAATACTTACTTAATATGTGCCCTTGTTACCCATAGCACAGGTCCAACAAAGACACATAGAGATTTTATTTTTGATAAGCAAAAAAATAAATAATGCAATTTTATAAGCAAAATGCAAATACTTCCCTTTTTGCATCTACGTGTATCTTGCCAAGTCTAATGAGAAATACTACAAATGTATTTGATTTTTCTTTGAACTGATTCATGTTTGAACAAACTTGTCCTTGACTTTAATGTGACTATCATGCAGATGATAAAATGATCCATTGAATTGAGTTGATCATAATTGTCTTTCATTTGTCATCTTCAATAGTTTCAGATATTACTTTTAAAAGTAAACAAGGACCGTTATATTCACGTAGCCAATTAGTGAGCCATAGACGGCTATTGCCACTGACTTATATGACTTTGTGTTGACATTGTTTTTACTTCTTTGCAAAACTGAGCTTAACTGATGATGTGTTTATAGCACATTAATCCAATTAAAGAAAGTGTTACTGGAATAAACGGAATAGTAAGTCTTTGTAGGGCACTTTAAATGTTTTTTTCTTCCCAAAGCTGTCTTCAGGAGCCTCAGAATATAAGGACTTAGGATCAGATTCAGAGTATCTAGATTCAGATTTTGGGGTATAGGCATGGAATTTAGAGTCAAGTTAATACCTTAAGGGCCCCTTTCCTCATCAGAAAGCCAATAGCGTTTCAGTGTACAGGCACAGATACAAGATTCAGGAAACACTTTTATTTAATGGATTTGGGTTCAGAATACAGGCAACCTTTAGGAATTTAGAATACTGGACGTGGGGCAGACAGTACAGTTGGGCGCAAGGCAAGGAGTCGGGTCTTAAAAAGTTGATGCTCAGAAGACAAGAACAAAGGCACAGACCAAATGGTCTAGATATATGGCAAACCTGGCAAACTTTGTTCCACTGGGGTCTCATATTTAAAACACAGGGTTACGTCAAAAGATACAGGGTAAAGGATATTCACTCAATATACAGGGTACAGAAAAAAGAATCACATTGAGGATTGAGGAAATTCAGGACCAAGACATCAGGTTTAGGTTCCTTTTCTGCATTTTCTGCAAATACAAGCTCAACGTGTTCCAGGGTACAGGATGAAGTTTTAGGGTGCAAAAAGCTGAATACAAGGTACAGACAGAATCCCGAGACAAAGTACAGAACTCCATAGTGCATTATAAACTAAAGACAATGAATTTAATGCACCGTGTGGTGTTTATTCCCACTACAAGTATACACAAGGTTCAGGTGAACACTCCAACTTGCATACCTAAAGCCAGTGTTAGACTTTTGAGAACAGTTAGTTAATTATCTGACGGATTGTATAGCTTTATAATTTCAGCTGTCCTAGTAAATCTACTGTACAAATAAAGTTTTTTTCCCAATCACAAATCTGAAGAGCCTGAATTTTGCTTTGATTTACACAAACTGCAGTGAGGGCACAGGCACTGTCAAACCAAATGCAGAGTGCTGTACATGAGAGTCACTAAGGTCAGTGCACACGTAACACCTTGCCCACCACTCTGATATGTGAATAAACCATGGTTAGAATTGTTATCTGATTTTTCACATCTGTCATATCCAGTGTTCCTTCTAAGCTGAATAATGTGGAAAGGAGAGAAGCAACATACTAATGAGGTCAATGAGCTTAATTACAAATATGCCGTACCTGTCTGCAGAGTGTTATTTTTAACTCTAAAATTTCCAGAGTTTCAAACTTTCATAGTTTAATTTAGGTTGAAGATAGACATTAAGTCCGTCAAGTTCAGCCTAGAAGTTAAAATGTTGATCCAAAGGATGGCAAAAACCCCAAGAGGCAGATTCTAATTGCTGCCCCATATTAGGATAAGAATTCCTTACCTACTCCACATATGGCAATTAGACTAGTTTCTTGAATCAAGGTCCTATCACAGAAACTAGTACCCATAACCTGTAATATTATATGTTTCAAAAAAGGCATATGGGCCCTCCTTGTACTTTTGTAGTGAATCACTCACTACAACATCATGTGGCAGAGTATTCCATAGTCTCACTGCTCTTAAAGTAAGAATTCACATCTGTGATTATGTTTAAACCTCCTATCGTTTAGAAGAAGAGGTTGCCCCCTTGTTGCCTTTGCAGACCTAGGTATAACAAGGTCATTAGAATGATTTATGCCCTGTTCCTTAATACAATTTGTAATAAGACTGCACCCAAGCCTTCGTTTTTCCAAACTGAATAACCCCAAGTTTAATAACCCATCTTGGTATTGCAGTTCACCGATTCCCTTAATAATCTTGGTTGCTCTTCTCTTGGCCAAAATTCTACCCCAGTATTCTAAATGTGGCCACACTATGGATTTGCATAGAGGCAAAACTATGTTGTTGCCATGAGCATCTATACCTGTTTTAATGCATTCAATGATTTTATTTGCCTTGGCACCAGCTGCCTGGCACAAGTTACTATACTACCCATACACCCAAGTCTTTTCAATTACAGTTTTACCCAGTGTTTTACCATTTAGTACATGATTGTACATTCAATTTTCTCTACCCAACTACATGACCTTACATTTATTTAATTTATATGTCAATTGCATTTTGCCAACCAAAACCTCCAGCTTACATAACTCTCTCTGAAATATTGAATTATCCTCCACTGTGTTGATTACCTTGTTGAATTTAGTATTATCTACAAATATTGAAATTCTACTCTGTATGCCTTCTTTAAAGTCATTAATAAATATGTTAAAAAGAAGAGGGCCCAAAACGTACCCCTGTGGTACTTCACTGTGTACTGTGACACAATTAATAACCTCCCTCTGTTTCCTATCACTGAGACAGTTGTTAATCCATTGTAGGGGTTCTCTCTCTGAGGTAGCTTCATGGAACATGAAGTCACAAGGTTTTTTAGATCACACACGGAATAGCATTTATTTCCACTCAGTGTACAGTACAGAAAACAAAACCATAAACATAAATTCCCTAGCCTTGTCCAGGCACTAACTAATCAATATATACCCTATCTTTTCAGACATGGCAGAGCTAGCCACAGCTTAGTCACACAAAACAGTTATAGCAACCAGTGATACTTGCAGTTTAGTGCAACACAGCCTACTCTGCTCGGCTTCCCCCAGCCCTCCACAGCTCACTACACATGACCTGGTTCTAGTCCTAGCTACCCAGGCGCACCTAATCAGGACCTGTAGTGCTAGAATTTTTCCCCTAGCCTACCTGGCTTTCTTATACCAATTACCATACTTTTCTTTTATTTGATTGCTCTTATTTGATGTGACAACCTTTTATCTCCTCATAGAAGCTGATCAGATTACAGGACAGATCCCTCATAAATCTACTTTGATGTTGGGTCATGAGGTTATTTTAATTGTGATTAGTGTTGAGCCACCCCCGTAGTGTTCGAGTTCGGTTCGGTTCGTCGAACACCCGTGTGTTCGCCGAACTGTTCGTCGAACTGTTCGTCGAACACCTTCGAACACCGTTAAAACCAATGGCAGGCAAACAAAAACACATAGAAACACATAGAAAACACCTTCAAAGGTGTCCAAAAGCTGACAAACTGCTCAGAAGACACAACTAACACATGGAAAAGTGACAAGTACATATAGTCATGCGAAAAGAAAAGAGGTGGAGGAGTAAAAGGAGGGGGAGACACAGATATAGGCATGTCATGCCCTTCTAAAATCCAAAAAGTGAGAAGCCGACACGTTCAGTCCGCTCCTGCCCGTGCCACCTCCGTGTCGCCGGGTTTGTGCCAGAGCCGCGGTGAACCCTGACGACCAGCCCCCCTCTCCCAATACTGGTGCCTGTCCGCTGGTGGGTCGAGCGAGCCCCCCTGTGGTGGAGGCAGCTCTAAGCTTTTTAATTTAAATTGTCTCTCTAATTTGAATGAATACACTTTAAATCCATTTACAAGGATCTATTGGAGGGCAAGTCTCATGCCAGCAGCCGCATAATTCCAGCTCCAGTAGCGTCCACTAAAGCTGCTGCAGTTAAAAAGCTTTTATAAGGATCGAGCTCGGCTGTCCACCGCAAGGCATCCTACTGCCAGTCCCAGCCCCTATGCCTTGGGGTGCATCCTGATGCTCTTCACTGAGTATCCCGTGGTCCCGAAGCATTTCCTTTGAAAAAATTAAGTGTCCAAACTACAGGTGGTGTAGCTTGCTTAACAGCCGGGATTATCCGCTGACTAGCAGACAATGCTACTAGGCACAACGTATTTCCTGGGCTAGATGCAGTTAAAAATTTGTAATTAGATACTCTCGTTGGATGCTGAGAAAGCATTCCATAGAGTCTCCTGGCACGCCATATATGATTCTCTTAAAAAGCTTGGGGTAGGGGTCTAGGGGACCCTTTTATAGCCAAAATCATGGTCCTGTATCACAATACGTCACCTAGGCTGAAGATAAATGGAACTGTAGCACCCTGAGGGCTCGGTTGCTACAGAGGTATTGCACCTCACCCAGAGGTGTGATATCTCACTCTCAGGTAAGGATGGAGTGTGGATCAGGACCCGACACCTGCATGCATTACACCACATTGCCGTGGGGCAGGGCGACCAATATGCCTCTGAGATGGGCACGACAGTCCCTGTCCCTGGCTGGAGTGGGGGGAGGGAACACTGAGGAAGGGGAACCCTGTAGTGCAGGAGCAGGGAGGAAGCAGTAAATGGGTGCATTGAGAAGGGAGTATAAAAGGTGGGCACCATCTTAGTTCAGTGCAGAGAAGTCTGAGCAGAAGTGGCAGGGAGCAGGGGCTCTGCATGAGCTCTGCTCCGGAGGCGGGCCTAGTAACAGAGGCCCAGGCCTGGAAGAGGGAGAAGGAAGGAAGAGGAGTGGAGAAGGCTCCAGGAACGAGGAATGAAGGGATCCCAGGGGTGCGGACGGGCGAGTCGCCACCGCACGCCCAAATCCACCTGCGCGGAGGGGTCAGGCCAAAGGGGGAGACCGGTCCCCGAAACTAGTGGAGGCAGGAAACGACCCTCAGCTAGAAACCGGAGGCTGTGACATTTTATGTGGCGCAGCCCCTCGCTACACCCACTAGGAAGGCACCACATAGGGTCAGGGAAACTGGCGCCAAGTTTACCAAGAGGAGGCCCGAGGCAGCCGGACAGAAGGGTTGGTAAGAAAGGCCAGACAAAGGACACACAAAGGGGGTCCTGTGAAGCGCTCCAAAGTTATCTGGGAGTTGTCTGAGCCCCTCACCTGGTGAGCACAGTACGACGTGGGCAGCCGTTACCTGCAGACGTGGTCTGGATAATAAGAACTGTGAGTAAAGGCCCTGGACTGCATCACTGACTCCGTGTCGTTACTGCTGCTGCCCTGCACCATCACCCCCATCCTCCGCATACACTGCCCTGAGGCTATACTCCTCCCGTGGGGAGTTATGCTACGCTCTGCTGCACCCACAACACCAGCCTCAGCGGTCTGCCCTGCAGCGGCGGTTCACTCTGACCGCAATCCACGGGTGGCGTAGTCGGACATTTAAACATCAAAACCACATAAATAGTTCCGCCACTGGTTTGACCACCCTGAGCCACGGAACCGGGTCGCCGCCACGAAGACTACAACCACCAGCATCCACCAAAAAGGGTCCGGCTCCGGGTGTCCCAAGGCACAGGGGGTGCATCAGAACATTTTCATCACCTTTCACAATCACCAATGGGACAAGGCAGGGATGTCCTCTGTCCCCTCTCTTATACATCCTAGTGACGGAGCACCTGCTCTCATCAATTCGCCATAACCCCAATATTAGGTGGATTGAGGTGGGAGGCACCGAGTACAAGTGCTCTCTATTTGCTGATGATGTCCTAGTATATATCACTCAATCACATATATCCATCCATGCTGTTATGGCTGAAATAGATCACTTTGTTACATGGTCAAATTTTAAAATCAATGCAGCGAAGTCTGAGGCCCTCGATGTCTCCCTCCCCAAATCCATATAGGATTCCATCCAGTCCAACTTTCCCTTTGCCTGGCCCTCACAGGGTATCAAATACTTAGGAATTCCTATTCATAGAGACCTCTCCCATCTATGTTATCTTAATTTTGGGCCCTTTATTGAACAACTCCATACAGACCACGGTTGGCAAGTTAGAACTGTAAGATTCACTACGTGAACCACTGGTGTTTTGTGGAAAAGCACATGTACACTGTGTTCCAAATTATTATGCAAAAAGTGTTTAGGAGTGATAAGGGAAGAATTTGTTTGTTTGTCAGTTAAACTCATTGATGGTGATGTGTGTCAGGGCTCTTTATATCACTGTAAGCAATTGCAGACACCTGTGCTAATTAGTTTGGCAGGTGTGTCCAATGAAAGGCAAGACTACTTAAGAAGGCTGTCTCACATTATTAAGCAGCCTACATTTTCTGCCAAAATGGGAAAGAAAAAGGATGTGTCGACTGCTGAGAAGCAACAAATTGTGGAGTGTTTAGGTCAAGGCATGACTACAATCAACATTGTGCGATGATCAGGATGAAGTGTCTTGGCAATCAAGAAGTATGTAGCTGATTCACAGTACACACGTGTGCGTGCTGATAAGGGCAAATTGAGGACTCTTTCCTACAGGTAATTACGTCAGGTTAAAAGAGCAGCGGCAAAAAAGCCTTGTCATGGCAGCAGACAAGTTTTTGAAGCTGCTGGTGCCTCCAACGTCCCCCGAACAACAAGATGCAGGGTCCTTCAGAGGTTTGCAGCTGTGCATATGCCATCCTGTCGACCTCCTCTATCCACTTCACACAAGCAGAAACGGCTCCATTGGGCCAAACATTACATGAAGACTGATTTCAAAACTGTTTTGTTCACGGATGAGTGCCGTGCAGCGCTCGATGGTCCAGATGGATGGAGTGGAGGATGGCTGGTTGATGGACACCCCACGCAAACACGGCTACAGCGCCAACAAGGAGGAGGTGGAGTAATGTTTTGGGCTGGAATCATGGGGAGAGAGATTGTCGGCCCCTTTAGGATCCCTGAAGGCGCTAAAGATGAATTCCATAATGTATGTGGATTTTCTCAAACAGCACTTCCTGCCATGGTTCAAGAAGAAGAACCGTGTATTTCACAGCAAGATCATTTTTTTGCATGATAATGCACCATCTCATGCTGCACATAAAACATCTGCATCTCTGGCTGATATGGGCATAAAAGGGGACAAACTTATGGTGTGACTCCCCATGCTCCCCTGACCTCTACCCCATTCAGAACCTCTGGAGCATCATCAAAATGAGTGTCTATGATGGCGGGAGGCAGTTCACATCTAAGCAACAGCTCTGGGAGGGTATTCTGTCCTCATGCAAAACAATTGAAGCAGAAACCATCCAAAACCTGACAAATTCAATGGACGAGAGAGTTCAGAAGCTCCTTTCGAACAAGGGGTCCTATGTGAAAATGTAACATCACCTAGAATAAAGTTTTGAGTTGAAAACTGTTTGATTTCAGTTTCTAATAACCTGCTAATGCTTATAATTTCAAAAATGACCATTTTTTTGGTCTTTATTAAAATGAAAAGGTTGATCGAAAAGTTTGGGGGATCTAAGAGTGTGGCAACCCAGTAGTCATGATTACTTCGAATTCTGACAATATGAGGGTCATGTTGCAGGTAGTGCAGCAAGAAGGCACTTATGTGTCTTGCCCATCTCGGAGCCCCAAAAATATTTTCCGGGCTAGATGCAGCTAAAAATTATTATTAATTTTAAATCTGGTGGAGCTTAGTATAGATGGCCTAATAGGATCAGTGCTGCACACTGCTACAAAGCCCAAATTATTTTCCAGTCAAGATACAGATAAACATGATTAGTAATTTTAAATCTGGTGGAGCTTATTATAGATGGCCTAATAGAATCAGTGCTGCACACTGCTACAAAGCCCAAATTATTTTCCAGCCAAGATACAGATAAACATGATTAGTAATTTGAAAGCTTAAAACGGTTGGTAGGGTGATTTTAACCAATCATCAAGCTTTTACTCTCCCCAGGATGACACAGGGGTAGAAAAGTCGTTTTGGATCCATGATTTGTTCATCTTTATGAACGTGAGTCTGTCTACATTATCAGTGGAGAGCCGCGTGCGCTTATCTGTCAGCACACCACCAGCAGCGCTGAACACACGTTCAGACAGAACGCTGGCTGCGGGGCATGACAAGATCTCCAAGGCGTAAGTGGCTAGCTCCGGCCATTTATCCAGACTGGAAGCCCAAAAAGAGCAAGGGTCCAGTGACACAGTCATGGCTTCAATGTTTACTTGGAGATACTCCTGTACCATCGTCTCTAGGCGTTGACTATGTGTCAGACTTCTAGTCTCCTGTGGCCTTGCAAAGGATGGGCTAAAAAAGTGGTGAAATGATTCCGCAAAATTGATGTTACCAGCAGATACTGTGGTTCTGTTACGGTTTGAGTGCTGAACACTTGACGGTCCCACGGTTGGCAAGTTGGAACTGTGAGATTCACTACGTGCACCACTGGTGTTTTGTGGAAAAGCACATGTAAGATTCTGCAACAGTCTCTGCTGATACTCCTGCATGCGTGCATCCCTTTCTATGGCAGGAATAATTTCTGCAAATTTACTTTTGTACCGGGGATCTAACAGTGTGGCAACCCAGTAGTCAGGATTATTTCTAATTCTCACAATTCGAGGGTCATGTTGCAGTTAGTGCAGCAAGAAGGCACTCGTGTGTTGCGCATCCAGGAGCACCAAGTCCCTGTTGTGTTGGTGGCGAGGTAACAATCATGCTTCCTTCCTCTGTCCTCTCCCCCCAACCTCGCACAACAGAAATGTGATCAAGGTCTCCCTCATCTGATGAGTCTTCCATCAGTTCGTCCTCCACTTCTTCCTGGGCTCCTGCACCTTCCTCACTAGTTTGGCTGCTACCATGCGCCCTGGTAAAAACATCTCCCCCACCCTCACATGCCTGCCGCCTCCTTGGTGCTGCCAACCGTCTGGACCTTGCAGATGTTAGCCCTTCCGCATACAACTCCTCCTCCTCTACTTCCTCCACCTCCTCTTGTGCCACCACCTGACTCCGAATTCTGTTTAACATGTGCTCCAGCATTTAAATCACCGGAATAGTCATGCTGATAATGGCATCGTCAGCACTAAACATCTTCGTCGCCATTTCAAAACTGTGCAGAAGGGTGCATAGGTCCCTGATCTGAGACCACTCCTCCAGCGTGATTTGCCCCACCTCTGGATCTCGTTGGCCCAGGCTATACGTCAGAACGTATTGCACCAGGGCTTGTCGGTGCTGCCACAGTCGCTGCAACATGTGCAGAGTTGAATTCCACCGGGTAGGCACATCGCATTTTAGCCGGTGAAGTGGCAGGCCCAACGACTTCTGTAGAGATGTAAGTCGCTGAGCTGCGGGATGCGAACGGCGGAAGTGAGCACACAGCGACCGTGCCCTCTGCAGAAGGCCATCTAGTCTGGGATAGTGGGCTAAAAATTGCTGGACAACCAGGTTCAACACGTGAGCCATACAAGGCACGTGTGTGACATTGCCCCGGCGAAGGGCCGCACCCAGGTTTGCAGCATTGTCGCATACGGCCTTCCCTGGTTTCAGGTCCAGTGGAGACAACCATTCATGAAATTGGTTCTCCAGAGCTGACCACAACTCCTCAGCTGTGTGACTCACATTTCCCAGACATTTCAAAGTAAAAACCGCCTGATGACGTTGAGCCCTACTGCCAGCATAGTAAGGAGGTGTGCAGGATCCCTTCTGCGCAGTTAGAAAGCTTGTGGCATGACCAGACAGGCTTTGGGTGCAGGTGGAAGACCGAGAGGAGGTTGAGGAGGCAGAAGCAGTGGAGGAACTTTGACATAAAGAGGATTGACGCACAACTCGTGGGGACGGCAAGACTTGGACAGCAGCCCCTTGTCCTGCTGTCACCATAGTTACCCAGTGCCCAGTCAGCAACATGTAACGCCCCTGTCCATGCCTACTCGTCCAAGTGTCTGTGGTGAAATGCATCCTGTCACACACAGAGTTTCTCAAAGAAGCGGTGATGTTATGTGCGACATGCTGGTGGAGCGCAGGCACACCTTTCTTTGAGAAGTAGTGCCGACTGGGCATCTGGTACTGGGGCACTGCGACGGACATAAGGTCTTGAAAATCCTCTGTGTCTACCAGGCGGAAAGGCAGCATTTCTGTAGCCAAGAGCTTGCAGATGGTGAAATTCAACCTCTTAGCTTTCTCATGGCTAGGAGGAAATGGTCTTTTACTTGTCCACATCTGAGGGACCGAGGGCTGGCTATTGTGCTTAGACGGGGTTGATAAGGGTGTCCCCGGCAAACTGCCGGTCTGTGAGGAAGATGCAGGCGGACATGTTAGGTTGCCTTGATCCAAAGGTGGTGCTATCGATGTCGGACAGCGCTCAACACCAGCTGGTGTTACCACCTCCAAAGAAAATGATGACCTGCCAATCACGCTGGCTGTTGCGGGTAAAAAGGTGGCAGGTCTGCGCCCCAAAACAGGTGTGACTGCTGTCCCCCCAGTCACAGAGGATGAAGAGGCCGCGGATGCACAAGATATGGCAGACAGTGGTTGGCCCGGCTGGCTAGGCCGCATTGTAGCACACTGAGCTTCCCACTGCAACTTATGCTTCATGTCCATGTGCCGGTTCATGCATGAAGTACTCAAACTATGTATTTTTTGGCCTCTACTTAGCTTTTGCTGACAAATGTTACAGATAACACGAGTTGGGTCATCTTTATCGATCTGAAAAAATGCCCAGGCTATGCAAGGCTTAGCACCCATGCGACCTGAAGAGCCACCACGACTTGTGGTGAGAGGCAGAGTTGTGTTTGAGGATGCAGTTTTTGACGTGCTTCCAGTACTACGTCTCTGTCCAGGAAGGCGCAACCTGACCTCGTCGTCACTAGCATCTTCCTCCACCTCCTCTGCTGACCTCATCTCTTGGCTGACTGTGGGTTGACAGTAAGTGGGATCTCCAACCTCATCATCATCACCCTGTGTGTTATCACACCCGTCGTCCTCAGAGCCAACCTGTTCCTGCCCTGACAAAAAACTAAAGTTGTCGCTCCAATCAGGTATTTGAGTCTCATCATCGTCTTCCTCATTGTCTCCACCAACAGGAGTTACAGTTTGGGAATGAGGGTCTACATTATGGTCAGAACCTTCTGCGTCTGGTCCTGGATCCGACTCATAAAGATTCTGGGCATCAGTGCAGATCATTTCCTCATCTGGATTCACAGAAGCGCTGGAGTCGACCTCTGATTCCCAGGCTATAGTATGAGTAAACAGCTGTGCAGACTCAACCATCTGTTCTACCTCATACTCAGACGGGCAGCTGGAGATTTGGGAGCTGTGAGGAAGCAAGTGCGATTGGGATGACACCTTTGAGGACTGGAGTATTTGGGATGTTGAAGTTGATGTGGAGGAGAGCCCACTTAAAGGAGCACTTGATATCCGTTGAAGCACCTGCTGTTTTTGTGCCTCATCTGGAATTTGTAGTGATTGGCGTGGCCGTAAGAAAGGGATCTTATCACATTGTCCGCTAAAAGAAGTAGACATTTTAGTTTGGCTGGAAGATGGTCTTTCTTCTGCAGATGTTACTGTTGCTTTAACACCTACCCCACGGACACAACCTTTTTTCCCCTTCCCAACACGCCTATTCCCCTTTCCACCAGCAGCAGGCCTTTTTCCACTCATTTTGGTGGTTAACTAATTCACAACTCTGGAGTTGTTTGCACAAAAAAACAATGGATGGGAACCGAGCAGAGCTGAGTGGCCAAACTGTGGTATTAGGCCAAAACTATTGGCTGGGTTAGATGCAGAAAAAAATTATATTCAATTTGCAACCTGATGGAGGTCAGTATAGATGGACTAATAGAACAAGTCCCACACACAGCTAGAAGCCCAAATATTTTTTCAGAGGTAGATGCAGAAAAAAATTGTATTCAGTTTGCAACCTGATGGAGGTCAGAATAGATGGACTAATAGAACAAGTCCTACACACAGCTAGAAGCCCAAATATGTTTCAGAGGTAGATGCAGAAAAAAAATATATTCAGTTTGCAACCTGATGGAGGTCAGTATAGATGGACTAATAGAGAAAGTCCCACACACTGCAAGAAGGCCAAATATTTTTCCAGAGCTAGATGTAGACAAAAAATTATTTTTAATTTGCAACCTGATGGAGGTCAGCATAGATGGACTAATAGAGAAAGTCCCACACACTGCTAGAAGGCCAAATATTTTTTCAGAGCTAGATGCAGAAAAAAATTATATTCAGTTTGCAACCTGATGGAGGTCAGTATAGATGGACTAATAGAACAAGTCCCACACACAGCTAGAAGGCCAAATATTTTTTCAGAGGTAGATGCAGATAAAAATTATTTTTAATTTGCAGCCTGATGGAGGTCAGTATAGATGGACTAATAGAGAAAGTCCCACACACTGCTAGAAGGCCAAATATTTTTTCAGAGCTAGATGCAGACAAAAAATTATTTTGAATTTGCAACCTGATGGAGGTCAGTATAGATGGACTAATAGAACAAGTCCCACACACAGCTAGAAGGCCAAATATATTTTCAGAGCTAGATGCAGACAAAACATTATTTTTAATTTGCAACCTGATGGAGGTCAGTATAGATGGATTAATAGAACAAGTCCCACACACAGCTAGAAGCCCAAATATTTTTTCAGAGGTAGATGCAGAAAAAAATTATATTCAGTTTGCAACCTGATGGAGGTCTGTATAGATGGATTAATAGAACAAGTCCCACACACAGCTAGAAGCAAAATATTTTTTCAGAGGTAGATGCAGAAAAAAAATATATTCAGTTTGCAACCTGATTGAGGTCAGTATAGATGGACTAATAGAGAAAGTCCCACACACTGCTAGAAGGCCAAATATTTTTTCAGAGCTAGATGCAGACAAAAAAATATTTTTAATTTGCAACCTGATGGAGGTCAGTATAGATGGACTAATAGAGAAAGTCCCACACACTGCTAGAAGGCCAAATATTTTTTCAGAGCTAGATGCAGATATAAATTATTTTTAATTTGCAACCTGATGGAGGTCAGTATAGATGGACTAATAGAGAAAGTCCCACACACTGCTAGAAGGCCAAATATTTTTTCAGAGCTAGATGCAGAAAAAAATTATATTCAGTTTGCAACCTGATGGAGGTCAGTATAGATGGACTAATAGAACAAGTCCCACACACAGCTAGAAGCCCAAATATTTTTTCAGAGGTAGATGCAGAAAAAAATTATATTCAGTTTGCAACCTGATGGAGGTCTGTATAGATGGATTAATAGAACAAGTCCCACACACAGCTAGAAGCCCAATATTTTTTCAGAGGTAGATGCAGAAAAAAAATATATTCAGTTTGCAACCTGATGGAGGTCAGTATAGATGGACTAATAGAGAAAGTCCCACACACTGCTAGAAGGCCAAATATTTTTTCAGAGCTAGATGCAGACAAAAAATTATTTTTAATTTGCAACCTGATGGAGGTCAGTATAGATGGACTAATAGAGAAAGTCACACACACTGCTAGAAGGCCAAATATTTTTTCAGGGCTAGATGCAGAAAAAAATTATATTCAGTTTGCAACCTGATGGAGGTCAGTATAGATGGACTAATAGAACAAGTCCCACACACAGCTAGAAGCCCAAATATTTTTTCAGAGGTAGATGCAGAAAAAAATTATATTCAGTTTGCAACCTGATGGAGGTCTGTATAGATGGATTAATAGAACAAGTCCCACACACAGCTAGAAGCCCAATATTTTTTCAGAGGTAGATGCAGAAAAAAAATATATTCAGTTTGCAACCTGATGGAGGTCAGTATAGATGGACTAATAGAGAAAGTCCCACACACTGCTAGAAGGCCAAATATTTTTTCAGAGCTAGATGCAGACAAAAAATTATTTTTAATTTGCAACCTGATGGAGGTCAGTATAGATGGACTAATAGAGAAAGTCCCACACACTGCTAGAAGGCCAAATATTTTTTCAGAGCTAGATGCAGATATAAATTATTTTTAATTTGCAACCTGATGGAGGTCAGTATAGATGGACTAATAGAGAAAGTCCCACACACTGCTAGAAGGCCAAATATTTTTTCAGAGCTAGATGCAGAAAAAAATTATATTCAGTTTGCAACCTGATGGAGGTCAGTATAGATGGACTAATAGAACAAGTCCCACACACAGCTAGAAGTATAAATATTTTTTCAGAGGTAGATGCAGAAAAAAATTATTTTTAGTTTGCAACCTGATGGAGGTCTGTATAGATGGATTAATAGAACAAGTCCCACACACAGCTAGAAGCCCAATATTTTTTCAGAGGTAGATGCAGAAAAAAAATATATTCAGTTTGCAACCTGATGGAGGTCAGTATAGATGGACTAATAGAGAAAGTCCCACACACTGCTAGAATGCCAAATATTTTTTCAGAGCTAGATGCAGAAAAAAATTATATTCAGTTTGCAACCTGATGGAGGTCAGTATAGATGGACTAATAGAACAAGTCCCACACACAGCTAGAAGCCCATATATATTTTCAGAGGTAGATGCAGATAAAAATTATTTTTAATTTGCAACCTGATGGAGGTCAGTATAGATGGACTAATAGAGAAAGTCCCACACACTGCTAGAAGGCCAAATATTTTTTCAGAGCTAGATGCAGACAAAAAATTATTTTGAATTTGCAACCTGATGGAGGTCAGTATAGATGGACTAATAGAACAAGTCCCACACACAGCTAGAAGGCCAAATATTTTTTCAGAGCTAGATGCAGACAAAAAATTATTTTTAATTTGCAACCTGATGGAGGTCAGTATAGATGGACTAATAGAGAAAGTCCCACACACTGCTAGAAGGCCAAATATTTTTTCAGAGCTAGATGCAGATAAAAATTATTTTTAATTTGCAACCTGATGGAGGTCAGTATAGATGGACTAATAGAGAAAGTCCCACTCACTGCTAGAAGGCCAAATATTTTTTCAGAGCTAGATGCAGAAAAAAATTATATTCAGTTTGCAACCTGATGGAGGTCAGTATAGATGGACTAATAGAACAAGTCCCACAAACAGGTAGAAGCCCAAATATTTTTTCAGAGGTAGATGCAGAAAAAAATTATATTCAGTTTGCAATCTGATGGAGGTCTGTATAGATGGATTAATAGAACAAGTCCCACACACAGCTAGAAGCCCAAATATTTTTTCAGAGGTAGATGCAGAAAAAAATTATATTCAGTTTGCAACCTGATGGAGGTCTGTATAGATGGATTAATAGAACAAGTCCCACACACAGCTAGAAGCCCAATATTTTTTCAGAGGTAGATGCAGAAAAAAAATATATTCAGTTTGCAACCTGATGGAGGTCAGTATAGATGGACTAATAGAGAAAGTCCCACACACTGCTAGAAGGCCAAATATTTTTTCAGAGCTAGATGCAGACAAAAAAATATTTTTAATTTGCAACCTGATGGAGGTCAGTATAGATGGACTAATAGAGAAAGTCCCACACACTGCTAGAAGGCCAAATATTTTTTCAGAGCTAGATGCAGATATAAATTATTTTTAATTTGCAACCTGATGGAGGTCAGTATAGATGGACTAATAGAGAAAGTCCCACACACTGCTAGAAGGCCAAATATTTTTTCAGAGCTAGATGCAGAAAAAAATTATATTCAGTTTGCAACCTGATGGAGGTCAGTATAGATGGACTAATAGAGAAAGTCCCACACACTGCTAGAAGGCCAAATATTTTTTCAGAGCTAGATGCAGACAAAAAAATATTTTTAATTTGCAACCTGATGGAGGTCAGTATAGATGGACTAATAGAGAAAGTCCCACACACTGCTAGAAGGCCAAATATTTTTTCAGAGCTAGATGCAGATATAAATTATTTTTAATTTGCAACCTGATGGAGGTCAGTATAGATGGACTAATAGAGAGAGTCCCACACACTGCTAGAAGGCCAAATATTTTTTCAGAGCTAGATGCAGAAAAAAATTATATTCAGTTTGCAACCTGATGGAGGTCAGTATAGATGGACTAATAGAACAAGTCCCACACACAGCTAGAAGCCCAAATATTTTTTCAGAGGTAGATGCAGAAAAAAATTATATTCAGTTTGCAACCTGATGGAGGTCTGTATAGATGGATTAATAGAACAAGTCCCACACACAGCTAGAAGCCCAATATTTTTTCAGAGGTAGATGCAGAAAAAAAATATATTCAGTTTGCAACCTGATGGAGGTCAGTATAGATGGACTAATAGAGAAAGTCCCACACACTGCTAGAAGGCCAAATATTTTTTCAGAGCTAGATGGAGACAAAAAATTATTTTTAATTTGCAACCTGATGGAGGTCAGTATAGATGGACTAATAGAGAAAGTCACACACACTGCTAGAAGGCCAAATATTTTTTCAGGGCTAGATGCAGAAAAAAATTATATTCAGTTTGCAACCTGATGGAGGTCAGTATAGATGGACTAATAGAACAAGTCCCACACACAGCTAGAAGCCCAAATATTTTTTCAGAGGTAGATGCAGAAAAAAATTATATTCAGTTTGCAACCTGATGGAGGTCTGTATAGATGGATTAATAGAACAAGTCCCACACACAGCTAGAAGCCCAATATTTTTTCAGAGGTAGATGCAGAAAAAAAATATATTCAGTTTGCAACCTGATGGAGGTCAGTATAGATGGACTAATAGAGAAAGTCCCACACACTGCTAGAAGGCCAAATATTTTTTCAGAGCTAGATGCAGACAAAAAATTATTTTTAATTTGCAACCTGATGGAGGTCAGTATAGATGGACTAATAGAGAAAGTCCCACACACTGCTAGAAGGCCAAATATTTTTTCAGAGCTAGATGCAGATATAAATTATTTTTAATTTGCAACCTGATGGAGGTCAGTATAGATGGACTAATAGAGAAAGTCCCACACACTGCTAGAAGGCCAAATATTTTTTCAGAGCTAGATGCAGAAAAAAATTATATTCAGTTTGCAACCTGATGGAGGTCAGTATAGATGGACTAATAGAACAAGTCCCACACACAGCTAGAAGTCCAAATATTTTTTCAGAGGTAGATGCAGAAAAAAATTATTTTTAGTTTGCAACCTGATGGAGGTCTGTATAGATGGATTAATAGAACAAGTCCCACACACAGCTAGAAGCCCAATATTTTTTCAGAGGTAGATGCAGAAAAAAAATATATTCAGTTTGCAACCTGATGGAGGTCAGTATAGATGGACTAATAGAGAAAGTCCCACACACTGCTAGAATGCCAAATATTTTTTCAGAGCTAGATGCAGAAAAAAATTATATTCAGTTTGCAACCTGATGGAGGTCAGTATAGATGGACTAATAGAACAAGTCCCACACACAGCTAGAAGCCCAAATATATTTTCAGAGGTAGATGCAGATAAAAATTATTTTTAATTTGCAACCTGATGGAGGTCAGTATAGATGGACTAATAGAGAAAGTCCCACACACTGCTAGAAGGCCAAATATTTTTTCAGAGCTAGATGCAGACAAAAAATTATTTTGAATTTGCAACCTGATGGAGGTCAGTATAGATGGACTAATAGAACAAGTCCCACACACAGCTAGAAGGCCAAATATTTTTTCAGAGCTAGATGCAGACAAAAAATTATTTTTAATTTGCAACCTGATGGAGGTCAGTATAGATGGACTAATAGAGAAAGTCCCACACACTGCTAGAAGGCCAAATATTTTTTCAGAGCTAGATGCAGATAAAAATTATTTTTAATTTGCAACCTGATGGAGGTCAGTATAGATGGACTAATAGAGAAAGTCCCACTCACTGCTAGAAGGCCAAATATTTTTTCAGAGCTAGATGCAGAAAAAAATTATATTCAGTTTGCAACCTGATGGAGGTCAGTATAGATGGACTAATAGAACAAGTCCCACAAACAGGTAGAAGCCCAAATATTTTTTCAGAGGTAGATGCAGAAAAAAATTATATTCAGTTTGCAATCTGATGGAGGTCTGTATAGATGGATTAATAGAACAAGTCCCACACACAGCTAGAAGCCCAAATATTTTTTCAGAGGTAGATGCAGAAAAAAATTATATTCAGTTTGCAACCTGATGGAGGTCTGTATAGATGGATTAATAGAACAAGTCCCACACACAGCTAGAAGCCCAATATTTTTTCAGAGGTAGATGCAGAAAAAAAATTTATTCAGTTTGCAACCTGATGGAGGTCAGTATAGATGGACTAATAGAGAAAGTCCCACACACTGCTAGAAGGCCAAATATTTTTTCAGAGCTAGATGCAGACAAAAAAATATTTTTAATTTGCAACCTGATGGAGGTCAGTATAGATGGACTAATAGAGAAAGTCCCACACACTGCTAGAAGGCCAAATATTTTTTCAGAGCTAGATGCAGATATAAATTATTTTTAATTTGCAACCTGATGGAGGTCAGTATAGATGGACTAATAGAGAAAGTCCCACACACTGCTAGAAGGCCAAATATTTTTTCAGAGCTAGATGCAGAAAAAAATTATATTCAGTTTGCAACCTGATGGAGGTCAGTATAGATGGACTAATAGAACAAGTCCCACACACAGCTAGAAGCCCACATATTTTTTCAGAGGTAGATGCAGAAAAAAATTATATTCAGTTTGCAACCTGATGGAGGTCTGTATAGATGGATTAATAGAACAAGTCCCACACACAGCTAGAAGCCCAATATTTTTTCAGAGGTAGATGCAGAAAAAAAATATATTCAGTTTGCAACCTGATGGAGGTCAGTATAGATGGACTAATAGAGAAAGTCCCACACACTGCTAGAAGGCCAAATATTTTTTCAGAGCTAGCTGCAGACAAAAAATTATTTTTAATTTGCAACCTGATGGAGGTCAGTATAGATGGACTAATAGAGAAAGTCACACACACTGCTAGAAGGCCAAATATTTTTTCAGAGCTAGATGCAGAAAAAAATATATTCAGTTTGCAACCTGATGGAGGTCAGTATAGATGGACTAATAGAACAAGTCCCACACACAGCTAGAAGCCCAAATATTTTTTCAGAGGTAGATGCAGAAAAAAATTATATTCAGTTTGCAACCTGATGGAGGTCTGTATAGATGGATTAATAGAACAAGTCCCACACACAGCTAGAAGCCCAATATTTTTTCAGAGGTAGATGCAGAAAAAAAATATATTCAGTTTGCAACCTGATGGAGGTCAGTATAGATGGACTAATAGAGAAAGTCCCACACACTGCTAGAAGGCCAAATATTTTTTCAGAGCTAGATGCAGACAAAAAATTATTTTTAATTTGCAACCTGATGGAGGTCAGTATAGATGGACTAATAGAGAAAGTCCCACACACTGCTAGAAGGCCAAATATTTTTTCAGAGCTAGATGCAGATAAAAATTATTTTTAATTTGCAACCTGATGGAGGTCAGTATAGATGGACTAATAGAGAAAGTCCCACACACTGCTAGAAGGCCAAATATTTTTTCAGAGCTAGATGCAGAAAAAAATTATATTCAGTTTGCAACCTGATGGAGGTCAGTATAGATGGACTAATAGAACAAGTCCCACACACAGCTAGAAGCCCATATATTTTATCAGAGGTAGATGCAGATAAAAATTATTTTTAATTTGCAACCTGATGGAGGTCAGTATAGATGGACTAATAGAGAAAGTCCCACACACTGCTAGAAGGCCAAATATTTTTTCAGAGCTAGATGCAGAAAAAAATTATATTCAGTTTGCAACCTGATGGAGGTCAGTATAGATGGACTAATAGAACAAGTCCCACACACAGCTAGAAGCCCAAATATTTTTTCAGAGGTAGATGCAGATAAAAATTATTTTTAATTTGCAACCTGATGGAGGTCAGTATAGATGGACTAATAGAGAAAGTCCCACACACTGCTAGAAGGCCAAATATTTTTTCAGAGCTAGATGCAGACAAAAAATTATTTTGAATTTGCAGCGTGATGGAGGTCTGTATAGATGGACTAATAGAACAAGTCCCACACACTGCTAGAAGGCCAAATATTTTTTCAGAGCTAGATGCAGAAAAAAATTATATTCAGTTTGCAACCTGATGGAGGTCAGTATAGATGGACTAATAGAGAAAGTCCCACACACTGCTAGAAGGCCAAATATTTTTTCAGAGCTAGATGCAGATAAAAATTATTTTTAATTTGCAACCTGATGGAGGTCAGTATAGATGGACTAATAGAGAAAGTCCCACACACTGCTAGAAGGCCAAATATTTTTTCAGGGCTAGATGCAGAAAAAAATTATATTCAGTTTGCAACCTGATGGAGGTCAGTATAGATGGACTAATAGAACAAGTCCCACACACAGCTAGAAGCCCAAATATTTTTTCAGAGGTAGATGCAGAAAAAAATTATATTCAGTTTGCAACCTGATAGAGGTCTGTATAGATGGATTAATAGAACAAGTCCCACACACAGCTAGAAGCCCAAATATTTTTTCAGAGGTAGATGCAGAAAAAAATTATATTCAGTTTGCAACCTGATGGAGGTCTGTATAGATGGATTAATAGAACAAGTCCCACACACAGCTAAAAGCCCTATATTTTTTCAGAGGTAGATGCAGAAAAAAAATATATTCAGTTTGCAACCTGATGGAGGTCAGTATAGATGGACTAATAGAGAAAGTCCCACACACTGCTAGAAGGCCAAATATTTTTTCAGAGCTAGATGCAGACAAAAAATTATTTTTAATTTGCAACCTGATGGAGGTCAGTATAGATGGACTAATAGAGAAAGTCCCACACACTGCTAGAAGGCCAAATATTTTTTCAGAGCTAGATGCAGATATAAATTATTTTTAATTTGCAACCTGATGGAGGTCAGTATAGATGGACTAATAGAGAAAGTCCCACACACTGCTAGAAGGCCAAATATTTTTTCAGAGCTAGATGCAGAAAAAAATTATATTCAGTTTGCAACCTGATGGAGGTCAGTATAGATGGACTAATAGAACAAGTCCCACACACAGCTAGAAGCCCAAATATTTTTTCAGAGGTAGATGCAGAAAAAAATTATTTTTAGTTTGCAACCTGATGGAGGTCTGTATAGATGGATTAATAGAACAAGTCCCACACACAGCTAGAAGCGCAATATTTTTTCAGAGGTAGATGCAGAAAAAAAATATATTCAGTTTGCAACCTGATGGAGGTCAGTATAGATGGACTAATAGAGAAAGTCCCACACACTGCTAGAAGGCCAAATATTTTTTCAGAGCTAGATGCAGAAAAAAATTATATTCAGTTTGCAACCTGATGGAGGTCAGTATAGATGGACTAATAGAACAAGTCCCACACACAGCTAGAAGCCCAAATATTTTTTCAGAGGTAGATGCAGATAAAAATTATTTTTAATTTGCAACCTGATGGAGGTCAGTATAGATGGACTAATAGAGAAAGTCCCACACACTGCTAGAAGGCCAAATATTTTTTCAGAGCTAGATGCAGACAAAAAATTATTTTGAATTTGCAGCGTGATGGAGGTCAGTATAGATGGACTAATAGAACAAGTCCCACACACTGCTAGAAGGCCAAATATTTTTTCAGAGCTAGATGCAGAAAAAAATTATATTCAGTTTGCAACCTGATGGAGGTCAGTATAGATGGACTAATAGAGAAAGTTCCACACACTGGTAAAAGGTCAAATATTTTTTCAGAGCTAGATGCAGATAAAAATTATTTTTAATTTGCAACCTGATGGAGGTCAGTATAGATGGACTAATAGAGAAAGTCCCACACACTGCTAGAAGGCTAAATATTTTTTCAGGGCTAGATGCAGAAAAAAATTATATTCAGTTTGCAACCTGATGGAGGTCAGTATAGATGGACTAATAGAACAAGTCCCACACACAGCTAGAAGCCCAAATATTTTTTCAGAGGTAGATGCAGAAAAAAATTATATTCAGTTTGCAACCTGATGGAGGTCTGTATAGATGGATTAATAGAACAAGTCCCACACACAGCTAGAAGCCCAAATATTTTTTCAGAGGTAGATGCAGAAAAAAATTATATTCAGTTTGCAACCTGATGGAGGTCTGTATAGATGGATTAATAGAACAAGTCCCACACACAGCTAGAAGCCCAATATTTTTTCAGAGATAGATGCAGAAAAAAAATGTATTCAGTTTGCAACCTGATGGAGGTCAGTATAGATGGACTAATAGAGAAAGTCCCACACACTGCTAGAAGGCCAAATATTTTTTCAGAGCTAGATGCAGACAAAAAATTATTTTTAATTTGCAACCTGATGGAGGTCAGTATAGATGGACTAATAGAGAAAGTCCCACACACTGCTAGAATGCCAAATATTTTTTCAGAGCTAGATGCAGATATAAATTATTTTTAATTTGCAACCTGATGGAGGTCAGTATAGATGGACTAATAGAACAAGTCCCACACACAGCTAGAAGCCCAAATATTTTTTCAGAGGTAGATGCAGAAAAAAATTATATTCAGTTTGCAACCTGTTGGAGGTCAGTATAGATGGACTAATAGAACAAGTCCCACACACAGCTAGAAGCCCAAATATTTTTTCAGAGGTAGATGCAGAAAAAAATTATATTCAGTTTGCAACCTGATGGAGGTCTGTATAGATGGATTAATAGAACAAGTCCCACACACAGCTAGAAGCCCAAATATTTTTTCAGAGGTAGATGCAGAAAAAAATTATATTCAGTTTGCAACCTGATGGAGGTCTTTATAGATGGATTAATAGAACAAGTCCCACACACAGCTAGAAGCCCAATATTTTTTCAGAGGTAGATGCAGAAAAAAAATATATTCAGTTTGCAACCTGATGGAGGTCAGTATAGATGGACTAATAGAGAAAGTCCCACACACTGCTAGAAGGCCAAATATTTTTTCAGAGCTAGATGCAGACAAAAAATTATTTTTAATTTGCAACCTGATGGAGGTCAGTATAGATGGACTAATAGAGAAAGTCCCACACACTGCTAGAAGGCCAAATATTTTTTCAGAGCTAGATGCAGATATAAATTATTTTTAATTTGCAACCTGATGGAGGTCAGTATAGATGGACTAATAGAAAAAGTCCCACACACTGCTAGAAGGCCAAATATTTTTTCAGAGCTAGATGCAGAAAAAAATTATATTCAGTTTGCAACCTGATGGAGGTCAGTATAGATGGACTAATAGAACAAGTCCCACACACAGCTAGAAGCCCAAATATTTTTTCAGAGGTAGATGCAGATAAAAATTATTTTTAATTTGCAACCTGATGGAGGTCAGTATAGATGGACTAATAGAGAAAGTCCCACACACTGCTAGAAGGCCAAATATTTTTTCAGAGCTAGATGCAGACAAAAAATTATTTTGAATTTGCAGCGTGATGGAGGTCAGTATAGATGGACTAATAGAACAAGTCCCACACACTGCTAGAAGGCCAAATATTTTTTCAGAGCTAGATGCAGAAAAAAATTATATTCAGTTTGCAACCTGATGGAGGTCAGTATAGATGGACTAATAGAGAAAGTTCCACACACTGGTAAAAGGTCAAATATTTTTTCAGAGCTAGATGCAGATAAAAATTATTTTTAATTTGCAACCTGATGGAGGTCAGTATAGATGGACTAATAGAGAAAGTCCCACACACTGCTAGAAGGCTAAATATTTTTTCAGGGCTAGATGCAGAAAAAAATTATATTCAGTTTGCAACCTGATGGAGGTCAGTATAGATGGACTAATAGAACAAGTCCCACACACAGCTAGAAGCCCAAATATTTTTTCAGAGGTAGATGCAGAAAAAAATTATATTCAGTTTGCAACCTGATGGAGGTCTGTATAGATGGATTAATAGAACAAGTCCCACACACAGCTAGAAGCCCAAATATTTTTTCAGAGGTAGATGCAGAAAAAAATTATATTCAGTTTGCAACCTGATGGAGGTCTGTATAGATGGATTAATAGAACAAGTCCCACACACAGCTAGAAGCCCAATATTTTTTCAGAGATAGATGCAGAAAAAAAATGTATTCAGTTTGCAACCTGATGGAGGTCAGTATAGATGGACTAATAGAGAAAGTCCCACACACTGCTAGAAGGCCAAATATTTTTTCAGAGCTAGATGCAGACAAAAAATTATTTTTAATTTGCAACCTGATGGAGGTCAGTATAGATGGACTAATAGAGAAAGTCCCACACACTGCTAGAATGCCAAATATTTTTTCAGAGCTAGATGCAGATATAAATTATTTTTAATTTGCAACCTGATGGAGGTCAGTATAGATGGACTAATAGAACAAGTCCCACACACAGCTAGAAGCCCAAATATTTTTTCAGAGGTAGATGCAGAAAAAAATTATATTCAGTTTGCAACCTGTTGGAGGTCAGTATAGATGGACTAATAGAACAAGTCCCACACACAGCTAGAAGCCCAAATATTTTTTCAGAGGTAGATGCAGAAAAAAATTATATTCAGTTTGCAACCTGATGGAGGTCTGTATAGATGGATTAATAGAACAAGTCCCACACACAGCTAGAAGCCCAAATATTTTTTCAGAGGTAGATGCAGAAAAAAATTATATTCAGTTTGCAACCTGATGGAGGTCTTTATAGATGGATTAATAGAACAAGTCCCACACACAGCTAGAAGCCCAATATTTTTTCAGAGGTAGATGCAGAAAAAAAATATATTCAGTTTGCAACCTGATGGAGGTCAGTATAGATGGACTAATAGAGAAAGTCCCACACACTGCTAGAAGGCCAAATATTTTTTCAGAGCTAGATGCAGACAAAAAATTATTTTTAATTTGCAACCTGATGGAGGTCAGTATAGATGGACTAATAGAGAAAGTCCCACACACTGCTAGAAGGCCAAATATTTTTTCAGAGCTAGATGCAGATATAAATTATTTTTAATTTGCAACCTGATGGAGGTCAGTATAGATGGACTAATAGAAAAAGTCCCACACACTGCTAGAAGGCCAAATATTTTTTCAGAGCTAGATGCAGAAAAAAATTATATTCAGTTTGCAACCTGATGGAGGTCAGTATAGATGGACTAATAGAACAAGTCCCACACACAGCTAGAAGCCCAAATATTTTTTCAGAGGTAGATGCAGAAAAAAATTATATTCAGTTTGCAACCTGATGGAGGTCTGTATAGATGGATTAATAGAACAAGTCCCACACACAGCTAGAAGCCCAATATTTTTTCAGAGGTAGATGCAGAAAAAAAATATATTCAGTTTGCAACCTGATGGAGGTCAGTATAGATGGACTAATAGAGAAAGTCCCACACACTGCTAGAAGGCCTAATATTTTTTCAGAGCTAGATGCAGACAAAAAATTATTTTTAATTTGCAACCTGATGGAGGTCAGTATAGATGGACTAATAGAGAAAGTCCCACACACTGCTAGAAGGCCAAATATTTTTTCAGAGCTAGATGCAGATATAAATTATTTTTAATTTGCAACCTGATGGAGGTCAGTATAGATGGACTAATAGAGAAAGTCCCACACACTGCTAGAAGGCCAAATATTTTTTCAGAGCTAGATGCAGGAAAAAATTCTATTCAGTTTGCAGCCTGATGGAGGTCAGTATAGATGGACTAATAGAACAAGTCCCACACACAGCTAGAAGCCCAAATATTTTTTCAGAGGTAGATGCAGAAAAAAATTATATTCAGTTTGCAACCTGATGGAGGTCTGTATACATGGATTAATAGAACAAGTCCCACACACAGCTAGAAGCCCAATATTTTTTCAGAGGTAGATGCAAAAAAAAATATATTCAGTTTGCAACCTGATGGAGGTCAGTATAGATGGACTAATAGAGAAAGTCCCACACACTGCTAGAAGGCCAAATATTTTTTCAGAGCTAGATGCAGACAAAAAATTATTTTTAATTTGCAACCTGATGGAGGTTAGTATAGATGGACTAATAGAGAAAGTCCCACACACTGCTAGAAGGCCAAATATTTTTTCAGAGCTAGATGCAGACAAAAAATTATTTTTAATTTGCAACCTGATGGAGGTCAGTATAGATGGACTAATAGAGAAAGTCCCACACACTGCTAGAAGGCCAAATATTTTTTCAGAGCTAGATGCAGAAAAAAATTATATTCAGTTTGCAACCTGATGGAGGTCAGTATAGATGGACTAATAGAACAAGTCCCACACACAGCTAGAAGCCCATATATTTTTTCAGAGGTAGATGCAGATAAAAATTATTTTTAATTTGCAACCTGATGGAGGTCAGTATAGATGGACTAATAGAGAAAGTCCCACACACTGCTAGAAGGCCAAATATTTTTTTCAGAGCTAGATGCAGACAAAAAATTATTTTGAATTTGCAGCGTGATGGAGGTCAGTATAGATGGACTAATAGAGAAAGTCCCACACAGAAGCCCAATATTTTTTCAGAGGTAGATGCAGAAAAAAAATATATTCAGTTTGCAACCTGATGGAGGTCAGTATAGATGGACTAATAGAGAAAGTCCCACAAACTGCTAGAAGGCCAAATATTTTTTCAGAGCTAGATGCAGATAAAAATTATTTTTAATTTGCAACCTGATGGAGGTCAGTATAGATGGACTAATAGAGAAAGTACCACACACTGCTAGAAGGCCAAATATTTTTTCAGAGCTAGATGCAGAAAAAAATTATATTCAGTTTGCAACCTGATGGAGGTCAGTATAGATGGACTAATAGAACAAGTCCCACACACAGCTAGAAGCCCAAATATTTTTTCAGAGGTAGATGTAGATAAAAATTATTTTTAATTTGCAACCTGATGGAGGTCAGTATAGATGGACTAATAGAGAAAGTCCCATACACTGCTAGAAGGCCAAATATTTTTTCAGAGCTAGATGCAGACAAAAAATTATTTTGAATTTGCAGCGTGATGGAGGTCAGTATAGATGGACTAATAGAACAAGTCCCACACACTGCTAGAAGGCCAAATATTTTTTCAGAGCTAGATGCAGAAAAAAATTATATTCAGTTTGCAACCTGATGGAGGTCAGTATAGATGGACTAATAGAACAAGTCCCACACACTGCTAGAAGCCCAAATATTTTTTCAGAGCTAGATGCAGAAAAAAATTATATTCAATTTGCAACCTGATGGAGGTCAGTATAGATGGAGTAATAGAATGATGCTATGCCCAAAAGATTTTACTTCACTAGGTGCAGTAAAAAATTGGTATTCTATACACAGGTGGTATATCTTCCAACACAGATAGGCTACTCCACTGACTAACACACTCTGCAATAGGCCAAAAAGGATTAGCTTTGCTAGATTCAGCCAAATGCTGTGAAAAAAACTTGCACAGCACTGGCACAGACCTGCCTGGCAAAAACTGATAGGAACTGATGTAACCTAGTCCTGAAAAGGACTGCAATTACAATTAGTCTTTACTCCCACAATCTATCTATTTAAGAGCACAGACCTGCCTGATATAAGTCGTAGGAAATGCTGTAACCTAGTCCTTAAAAGGACTGCAATCACAACTATTCCCTACTCCCAAGCTATCTGTAGATTTGTGAGAAAATTGGCTTGAAATTAACAAGGTATAGCGCACACAGCAACAGCGGTGCCGTCTAACACGCAGCTGCAGCAGTGAGAAAATGGTGGCGACGGGGAAAATGGCTTGGTCTTATAGGGCAAGGACATGTGACATACACTGCCAATGACACATGCCCTTGCTTGTGTGAAAAAAAGCACTTCGCTCCGTGTGTGCGCTGCTGATAGGCTGACAGATTGCACCTCCCCACTGTAAATGCGGGAAAGAGAAAAAAAAATGGAGATCTTCATTATTCCTGCAGAGATCCATCCCCTGCCCCTCCCCCCACCCCGCTGTACACTCAAACTGCGTATTAACATTAATTTTCATCATTACTGAGAAAAAATCCAGTTATGATTTTGGTGCACGAACAGTTATCGAACATAACCTCGAACAGCCGAATTTTTCTCAAATCATTCGTGTTCGCCGAACGGCTCGAACACCGCCCAAAACAGCTCGAATTTGAGATTGGCGAACAGTTCGAGTCGAACAACGCTCATCTCTAATTGTGATGCTCCAATACAGAATCTTAGAAAACCCTTAAAGAAGAGGTTAAATTTACTCGTCTATCAAGGCTCATTTTTTGTTCCATTTTTCCCATATTGATACCAAATTTTTCCGATATTGGTACCAAATTTGCTATGCACCAGTCCTGTGGTACAGACCCTGATGTTATGGAATCCTTGAATATTAGAAATATAGTTATGTCTACTTAATTCTTTCTGACTCGGCGGTGGTGTATGTCTTCCGGGCCCGGTGATTTGTCTATTTTAGTGTTTTTGAGGCAGTGCTAATTCTGCTGGATTAACAAGGTGACATTTAATGGAGAATTGATGGCATCCCTGATCATGCTATCTGTCATGGGATATTCTTGTGTAAATACTTTACAAAAGAAGACACTAGATTGGTATTATCATTATCCTTTTCCACCATTTCACCCAGATTATTATTTTTTTTTTGGGTGGGGTGGGGGGGGCAACACTATTATTTTTGAGTTTCTTACTGATTATATAGTTGAAGAATAATTTTGAGTTATTTTTTCTTTATTTGGCTATGAGCTCCTCTGTCTCAATTTTTGCTGCCCCGATCTGCTTTTAACACAATTGAATCTAGAGTAGCCATTAAAACGGGTTTTATAAAAAATAAGGAGATCTTTCATATTAAAGGTGAAAAAAATGTCACATGTCTTTACAAAATAGGATGGGAACAGAAAATGTAGGTAGAATCACTTCCCACAAGCAAGCCAGTGCAACTGACTGCTGCATTCAGGTATTAGGTGTACATGTCTAATATTATACTAATTGTAGCAATGTAGAGGTCTTAAAAATTATTTAAAATGATGCGCACACTTTAGTAGGTGAACTTTTGTGTTTAAGTTTTAGGATTATATTGTTTTGTCTATAAAAAAATAAAATAAAAAATAATAAAAATGTTCAGGGCCTTTAACAAATAGGATGGGTCCAGGAAATCTAGGCAGAATTACATATCAATAGCAAGCACATGCAACTGGCTGCTGTATTCCGGTGGCAAGTGTACATGTCTAATATTTTGCTATTTAAGCAATGAAGCAAAGTCAAAAAATTATTTGAAACAACACGCACACTTTGTAGGAAAACTCGTCTTTAAAGAGAACCTATCAGCAGAATTTTACTATGTAAACTACAGACAGTGCCATTTTAGTGCTATTACCCACTTGCTCACGACACACATGCCTCGGATGCTATTGTAAAGGGGGACTCCGCTTCCCACACTCACTTGTCCACTCATCTATCGCAATAGGCTGACAATGAGCTAAGCTTACCCCACAACAGGTTCACATATCCACTCACATATTACACTTACATGATGCGATTGGTGATTTCAGCGGTAGGAATGTGTTAGTACAGTCCACCACTTTTACTAGGGCATGCTGGGATTGTCTGGGATCTGAAAACTGGTGCAGCAAGAGAGACGTCCTGTAGAAGGGTGTGGGAAGTTCAGATTATAGAGCATATTAGCGTAAGCTCATTAGCAGAACAGAGAGCAAGGGTAAGTTGGTAGACAGAGATGAAGAAGGAGATGTAGGGCGGTATATAACCTTGGAGAGCTTTGTGGGTGAGAGTGATAAGTTTATATTGTACTCTGTAGTGGATAGGCAACCAGTACAAAGACTGGTAGCAGCTAGACAGAAATGTGATCCTGGCTAGATAGATTGGATAGATTGCAGAGTGGAGAGTTTAGTAAGAGGGAAACCAATTAGTAGAGAGTTACAGTAGTTCAAACAAGAAAGAATCAGAGCAACAGTGAGAGTTTTTGCAAAGCCAAAGGTAAGAAAAGGTCGAAATTCTAAAGATACTTTTGAGGTGCAGGTGGCATAAGTGAGCGGGTGATTAAATGTAGGGAGTGAACAAAAGATCTGAATCAAATATAACCCCAAGACAGCGAGTGAGCTGCCCACCGTGAGCGGTAATGCGCTGAAAAAGAGATTGTGCAGAAGAGGAGGCCATAAACATCACGCTGGTCCTCTGGGCACAGTATGCGGTGCATACAGTACAGACCAAAAGTTTGGACACACCTTCTAATTTAAAGATTTTTCTGTATTTTCTTGACTATGAAAATTGTACATTTACACTGAAGGCATCAAAACTATGAATTAACACATGTGGAATTATATAATTAACAAAAAAGTGTGAAACAACTGAAAATATGTCTTATATTCTAGGTTCTTCAAAGTAGCCACCTTTTGCTTTGATGACTGCTTTGCACACTCTTGGCATTCTCTTGATGAGCTTCAAGAGTTAGTCACCGGAAATGGTCTTCCAACAATCTTGAAGGAGTTCCCAGAGATGCTTAGCACTTGTTGGACCTTTTGCCTTCACTCTGCGGACCAGCTCACCCCAAAACATCTCGATTGGGTTCAGGTCTGGTGACTGTGGAGGCCAGGTCATCTGCCGTAGCACCCCATCACTATCCTACTTGGTCAAATAGCCCTTACACAGCCTAGAGGTGTGTTTGGGGTAATTGTCCTGTTGAAAAACAAATGATGGTCCAACTAAACGCAAACCAGATGGAATAGCATGCCGCTGCAAGATGCTGTGGTAGCCATGCTGGTTCAGTATGCCTTCAATTTTGAATAAATCCCCAACAGTGTCACCAGCAAAGCACCCCCACACCATCACACCTCCTCCTCCATGCTTTACGGTGGGAACCAGGCATGTAGACCCCATCCGTTCACCTTTTCTGCGTCGCACAAAGACACGGTGGTTGGAACCAAAGATCTCAAATTTGGACTCATCAGACCAAAGCACAGATTTCCACTGGTCTAATGTCCATTCCTTGTGTTCTTTAGCCCAAACAAGTCTCTTCTGCTTGCTGACTGTCCTTAGCAGTGGTTTCCTAGCAGCTATTTTACCATGAAGGCCTGCTGCACAAAGTCTCTTCTTAACAGTTGTTGTAGAGATGTGTCTGCTACTAGAATTCTGTGTGGCATTGACCTGGTCTCTAATCTTAGCTGCTGTTAACCTGCGATTTCTGAGGCTGGTGACTCGGATAAACTTATCCTCAGAAGCAGAGGTGACTCTTGGTCTTCCTTTCCTGGGGCGGTCCTCATGTGAGCCAGTTTCTTTGTAGCGCTCGATGGTTTTTGCAACTGCACTTGGGGACAGTTTCAAAGTTTTACCCATTTTATGGACTGACTGACCTTCATTTCTTAAAGTAATGATGGCCACTCGTTTTTCCTTACTTAGCTGCTTTTTTCTTGCCATAATACAAATTCTAACAGTCTATTCAATAAGACTATCAGCTGTGTATCCACCTGACTTCTGCACAACACAACTTATGGTCCCAACCCCATTTATAAGGCAAGAAATCCCACTTATTAAACCTGACAGGGCACACCTGTGAAGTGAAAACCATTTCCGGTGACTACCTCTTGAAACTCATCAAGAGAATGCCAAGAGTGTGCAAAGCAGTCATCAAAGCAAAAGGTGGCTACTTTGAAGAACCTAGAATATAAGACATATTTTCAGTTATTTCACACTTTTTTGTTAAGTATATAATTCCACATGTGTTAATTCATAGTTTTGATGCCTTCAGTGTGAATGTACAATTTGCATAGTCATGAAAATACAGAAAAATCTTTAAATGAGAAGATGTGTCCAAACTTTTGGTCTGTACTGTATATATATAGGCAAAAACAGTATAAAACAAAAGTGATAAAACACAGATATGTCTTACAAATTGGATCCATGAGAGCTTATGGTGGAGGAGAACATGGCAAAAAATATGGACAGATCTGGAAGATCCCTCACCCCTCCCTCAGCTGAAGTAAGAGGAGGTTTTCTGATTGGATACAATTAAACCTCAGTTTTGTCCCTAATTTCTACTCTGGGTCATATTTTCCCCCAGGAATCAGCTAGAGAAACAATATGGCTGTCATCTTACCGGCACACTTTAAGCATTGTATACACACCCAACAGGAATATGGTATAACCATAATTTGGGGAAATAAATATTGCGTTCCTGTGGGATAACAGCTACCAGCACTTTTGCAATTTTACCCGCAGATGCCAATATGTTCTCTAATCCTGGATATAGCCATGGATTGTGTCAAACTCAAAGTATTAAAAAGATAATTTTAAAAATATTGTTTTTCCTCATATCAGGTGGACCTCCTGCCACTGCAGAACCATAGTATCTGAGGCTATTCATGCCTTTCTCACATGATTGGTTTGACACCTAGATGCTAACAAGGATGCATGTGAGAAGCATCTGTTCAACTTTTTGGTTATCTAGAATTCACAACTAGTTGCTAATCACCTTATAGTACATACACATTTGATCTCTCTGGGAATAGCTAGTTTCGGTTACCTGCTCATGACGCGCCCCCTGGGCCATATTCAGGGGATACCCGGAGCCGGATCTGGATAGGGGTAGTAGTCCTTGTGGCGGTGAACCGGTCCGTGCCCAGGGTGTCAAACTAAGTGGCAGTCTATGGCAGTAGATGTTAATTTGATCGACTACGCCACCCGTTGAGTGGGGCTTTGAAGCCGCCGCTGCAGAGCAGTCCGCTGAGGCCGGTGGTATATGTGCAGCAGTGATGGTATAACCCCCAACGGGAGAGGTATGGCCTCAGGGCAGCAGGTGTGGATGATGGGTGTAGTTATGTTGTAGAAAGGAGAGTCAGAGACTTGAGGTGCAGTTTCAGGGTTTTTACTCACGGTTGTTCTCTCAGTCACTCTGGCCTTGAGTGACCACCCGAGCCGTGCTGCGTCCACCAGGTCCTGGACTCGGCTAACCCCCAGGCAGTTCTGGAGCGTGGTCCTGAGCTCCCTTTCTCCCTCTCTGTCTCTGGCCATTCCCACCAGGGATCCACCTTTGGCCGGCTCCCTCGGGTCTCTTGGTGGTCAAACCTCCTCTGGGTTCCCTGACCCTATGCTTGGTGTGCCTTTCTGGTGGATTTTGTGAGGGTCGTGGCAAATCTTGACCACGACCTCCGATTCCTGGCTGAGGATAAGTGGCCTCCACCAGTTCGGGTTCCGGTACCCGTGTCCGCCAACCCTTCACCCTTTTTGGTCTGATTCTGGGTTCTTAGGGTTCCTTCTGACTCTGCTTCTCTGGGCCTTTCTTCCTCCTCTCTCTCTTCAATGCAGGCTTGGCCCTGGAGCTGGGCCCAGCCGGAGCCACAGCTCCCTGTCAGCCCTCCTGGCTGAGCTCCTCTGCTAAAAAGACCCTGTCCTAAGATGGTGCCCACCTTATATACTCCCTCTATGTGTGAACCCAGGTGACCAGCACCCAATGGGCTCCTAGCTTTACCCAGACTACTCCCCCTATCTGCCCCTACACTACTGGGATGTTCCACCCCCCCTTCCACTCCAGCCAGGGACAGACGCTGTCGTACCTGCACATATACTTGGTGGGAGTACCGTAGTTCTGTCCCCCGGAAATGGGATGTATGTAGTGCATGCAGCCTACTGAGCTCAGTCCCACACTCCATCCTTACCCGGGAGTGGAATACCACACCTCTGGGTCGAGGTGCAATACCCCTGTAGCAGCCGAGTCCTCAGGGTGCTACATTCCCCCCTGGTAAATCACAGCACGTCCTCGGGCTGTAAAAGAATAAAATATCCAAAAACATACAATTTTTTCAAAACATACAAGAACATATCAAACATTAAACATTATCAATCTCTAGCAATAAAACTTCTTCATATAAATATTCTTGAGCTTCTGGCCACTGGGCACTTGTGACCAGGCAAAAGTGCAACAGTCAGTTTAAGAAAAAAAAAAAAAAACAGTTTTCCTATAAAACCAGTAGGGGGCGCCTTAGAAAGCGCAACTATATACAAGGGGAGGTGGCCGCTCTCAGTCCTCGGCCAGTGGGATTAGGGAAGAATGACCGCTCTCAGTCCTCGGCCAGTGGGATTAAGGGACATACGGGTAACAGTTTAATTTGCTGGTCCCAACGGGGACTATAATGGTAACAGTTCCTGTACCCTAACGGGTAACTATTTTACAGTTCCATTTACCGTACTTTAGTAGCGGCGTCCTCCTGCTCCTTCCTCCAGCGAGAGTGGGGTGATCTTGGCGGGCGCCGGAGCTGGGATTAGGGGCTCATCCAGGGGCCTTTCTTTCCGGAGTCGGGGATGGTGGTACTCCGGTGGCCACTCAAAAGGCTGCCCATCCGGGCAAGTGTGCTGGGCAAACAAGTCTTCACCCAGGTGCGGCACAGTGGAAGTTGAGGGCGCGGTGGTGGCAGCGGCGCCCGGGATCACTAGGCCTTGCGACCAGGCTTGGGGTACCCTGAAGGTAAAGGGCACCGTGAAGACGGCGGCGCCCGGGGGCACTCGGCCTTGCGACCAGGCCGGTGGCGTCTCCTGCTTGGCCGCGCTCAGGGTTGAGGCGCGTGACGTCACAGGGGGCGTGGTCGCGGCTCCTGCTTGGGGCCTAGTCTGGAGCGGTAGCGGTGCGGCAACGGGCACGATCAGTGGGACTTCGGGCTCTGCGACGGGGAGCGGGGGTAGGCTTACGGTGGCTGGGCTCGGGGTAGTAACGTCCCCTTTACTTGCCTCCGTCTCTTCAGCTCCCTCTGCGGCGTCGTCTCCGGCCTCCGTCCCTTCTGCATCCTCTTCAGGGGCAGGCGTGCTCCTCGTTGCGGGTGGTGTGCTCCGCTGGCGGGTTCCAGCCTGCTGGGCCATCTCCCTGCTCCACTCCATCAGCGTTTCTCGCTGCACCTGGGCCATCCTCCGTGCGAGGCCCTCCAGCGCGGTCTGTGCACGCTCCCGGTCTCGGGGGAGCTGTGCCAGGATCTCCACCAGGTCTTGTGGGGTGGTTGCTTGCATCAGGCTCCTGACCACAGGGTCGGTGCTGCCTGCCTCTCCCTCCATCTGCGGGTGCGGCTCCTCCAGACTCCTCCAGGCTGCACCCATCTTCGCTCTTTTGTTCTGTATCCGCCCACACTCAGGGCGGTCCTGGGGCAACTTGGTGATTGTCAGTTCCAGGGGCAGACCCCCCACGCTGATGGACATCGCTAGCATCGCAGCCTCTGCTGGTGGGGGCGGTCTTCGTTTTTGGCGCCATTCTTGGTCCTGGCCCACGATGGGAGGTCGTCTCTTACCACCCTCTGGCACGCCCATAATGGCGTCCGCTCTGCCAGGGCGGGAAATCTTCTCAGATGGCGGGAATCGTCTCCCAGTGGCAGGAAACTCTGTGGATGGCGGGAAAAAGCTGCAGATGGCGGGCAACCGGCGGGAAACGACCCGTGATGGCGTCCGATGGCGGGGACCCTCCGGAATTGGCGGGAGACTTCTTTTTGAGGTAAATGTGAACTTTTCTTCAGGCACGCAGTACCCGGTGGTTGCGGGCACGTTATCCTGCCGACTACGCCAAAGTTGACGCGCCCCCTGGGCCATATTCAGGGGATACCCGGAGCCGGATCTGGATAGGGGTAGTAGTCCTTGTGGCGGTGAACCGGTCCGTGCCCAGGGTGTCAAACTAAGTGGCAGTCTATGGCAGTAGATGTTAATTTGATCGACTACGCCACCCGTTGAGTGCGGCTTTGAAGCCGCCGCTGCAGAGCAGTCCGCTGAGGCCGGTGGTATATGTGCAGCAGTGATGGTATAACCCCCAACGGGAGAGGTATGGCCTCAGGGCAGCAGGTGTGGATGATGGGTGTAGTTATGTTGTAGAAAGGAGAGTCAGAGACTTGAGGTGCAGTTTCAGGGTTTTTACTCACGGTTGTTCTCTCAGTCACTCTGGCCTTGAGTGACCACCCGAGCCGTGCTGCGTCCACCAGGTCCTGGACTCGGCTAACCCAGAGGCAGTTCTGGAGCGTGGTCCTGAGCTCCCTTTCTCCCTCTCTGTCTCTGGCCATTCCCACCAGGGATCCACCTTTGGCCGGCTCCCTCGGGTCTCTTGGTGGTCAAACCTCCTCTGGGTTCCCTGACCCTATGCTTGGTGTGCCTTTCTGGTGGATTTTGTGAGGGTCGTGGCAAATCTTGACCACGACCTCCGGTTCCTGGCTGAGGATAAGTGGCCTCCACCAGTTCGGGTTCCGGTACCGTGTCCGCCAACCCTTCACCCTTTTTGGTCTGATTCTGGGTTCTTAGGGTTCCTTCTGACTCTGCTTCTCTGGGCCTTTCTTCCTCCTCTCTCTCTTCAATGCAGGCTTGGCCCTGGAGCTGGGCCCAGCCGGAGCCACAGCTCCCTGTCAGCCCTCCTGGCTGAGCTCCTCTGCTAAAAAGACCCTGTCCTAAGATGGTGCCCACCTTATATACTCCCTCTATGTGTGAACCCAGGTGACCAGCACCCAATGGGCTCCTAGCTTTACCCAGACTACTCCCCCTATCTGCCCCTACACTACTGGGATGTTCCACCCCCCCTTCCACTCCAGCCAGGGACAGACGCTGTCGTACCTGCACATATACTTGGTGGGAGTACCGTAGTTCTGTCCCCCGGAAATGGGATGTATGTAGTGCATGCAGCCTACTGAGCTCAGTCCCACACTCCATCCTTACCCGGGAGTGGAATACCACACCTCTGGGTCGAGGTGCAATACCCCTGTAGCAGCCGAGTCCTCAGGGTGCTACACTCACATAAGAGGTGCTGCCTGTACTCAAATGAGCTAAGCCTTTGATTGACATAATTTATAACTCCATTCATAACAGTCCTGATTGGTCCTGAGTTGCTTTAAATCAGAGAAGATAGAAACCATAGAGTGTAACCCCCCATATTACATACAGTGGTGGCCTAAAGTATTGGCACCCCTGCAATTCTGTCAGATAATACTCAGTTTCTTCCTGAAAATGATTGCAATCACAAATTCTTTGGTATTATTATCTTCATTTAATTTGTCTTCAATGAAAAAACACAAAAAGAATTGCCCTAAAGCCAAATTGGATACAATTCCACACCAAACCTAAAAAAGGGGGTGGACAAAAGTATTGGCACTGTTTGAAAAATCATGTGATGCTTCTCTAATTCATGTAATTAACAGCACCTGTAACTGGCAATAACTAAATCACACTTGCAGCCAGTTAACATGGATTAAAGTTGACTCAACCTCTGTCCTGTGTCCTTGTGTGTACCACATTGAGCATGGAGAAAAGAAAGAAGACCAAAGAACTGTCTGAGGACTTGAGAAACCAAATTGTGAGGAAGCATGAGCAATCTCAAGGCTACAAGTCCATCTCCAAAGACCTGAATGTTCCTGTGTCTTCAGTGCACAGTGTCATCAAGAAGTTTAAAGCCCATGGCACTGTGGCTAAACTCCCTAAATGTGGACGGAAAAGAAAAATTGACGAGAGATTTCAACGCAAGATTGTGCGGATGGTGGATAAAGAACCTCGACTAACATCCAAACAAGTTCAAGCTGCCCTGTGTCTTTCTTATAAGTACCTTTTCTTGTCCCCCTTTTTATTTTTTATTCTTTGTTATTTCTCATTTTACTTTTATTATTATTTATTCATTATTTAAACTTTTCTTTCATCAGATCCAACATTGTATTGTCTAGACCCCCACATCCATCGACAGCATCTATCATTACAATTGTTCTTGGGTGCAATTCTTATAGATGAGGTCTTATTGATACCACTGTGTATGTACTGTGTATGTACTTTAATATATGTGACAACATCCTCCTTTCTCACCAATATTGAGTTAAAGAATTGATTACTTTGGGTTTGTTTGTTTTTTTCTTTTATGAGTATCCATCTTGAGTGCTTAGATATTAATTACTTATATTCTTTATTATTTTGTTCAAACATTCAAAAGTGTGATGTCATTTCTCACCTATTTGTGTACGATTTTGTATGCTTTAATCATTAATACCAATACTAAAAATATCTTTCTATTTTTTAAACTTTGCACATTTTGTCAGTTTGCCCACTGATAAAGACATGAACAGTCTATAATTTTAAGTGTAGGTTAGTTTTAACATTGAGAGATAGAATATCCCCCCAAAAAATCAAGAAAATCACATTGTATAAATTAGATACATTTATTTGCATTTTGCAGTGAGAAATAAGTATTTGGCAAACAACACTTAATACTTGGTGGCAAAATCCTTGTTGGCAAGCACAGCAGTCAGACGTTTTTTGTAGTTGATGATGAGGGTTGTACACATGTCAGGAGGAATTTTGGCCCACTCCTCTTTGCAGATCATCTCTAAATCATTCAAATTTTGAGGCTGTTGCTTGGCAACTCGGAGCTTCAACTCCCTCAATAAGTTTTCTACGGGATTAAGGTCTGGAGACAGGCTAGACCACTCCACGACCTTAATGTGCTTCTTTTTCAGCCACTCCTTTGTTGCCTTGGCTGTATGTTTTGGGTCATTGTCTTGCTGGAAGACCCAGCCATGACCCATTATTAATGTCCTGGTGGAGGGAAGGAGGCTGTCACTCAGGATTTTACGGTACATGGCTCTATCCATTCTCCCAGTGATACAGTAAAGTCGTCTTGTGCTCTTAGCAGAGAAACACTCCCAAAACATTGTTTCCACCTCCATGCTTGACAGTGGGGATGGTGTTCTTTGGGTCATAAGCAGCATTTCTCTTCCTCCAAACATGGCGAGTTGAATTAATGCCAAAGAGCTCAATTTTTGTCTCATCTGACCACAGCACCTTCTCCCAATAACTCACAGAATCATCCAGGTGTTCAATGGCAAACTTCAGATGGGCCTGCACATGTGTCTTCTTGAGCAGGGAGACCTTGTGTGCACTGCAGGATTTTAAACCTTTAAGGCGTAATGTGTTACCAATGGTTTTCTTGGTGACTGTGGTCCCAGCTACCTTGAGATCATTAACAAGTTCCCCCCATGTAGTTTTAGGCTGATCTCTCACCTTCCCCATGATCAAGGATACCCCACGAGGTAAGATTTTGCATGGTGCCCCAGATCGATGTCGATTGACAGTCATTTTGTATTTATTCCATTTTCTTACTATTGCACCAACAGTTGTCTCCTTCTCACCCAGCATCTTACTTATGGTTTTGCAGCCCATTCCAGCTTTGTGCAGGTCTATGATCTTGTCCCTGACATCCTTATAAAGCTCTTTGGTCTTGCCCATGTTGTAGAGGTTAAAGTCTGACTGATTAATTGAGTCTGTGGACAGGAGTCTTTTATACAGGTGACTATGTAAGACAGCTGTCTTTAATGCAGGTAACGAGTTGATTAGGAGCGTCTAACTGGTCTGTAGGAGCCAAAACTCAAGATGGTTTGTAGAGGATCAAATACTTATTTCTCACAGCAAAATGCAAATAAATTTATCTAATTTAAACAATGTGATTTTCTTGATTTTTTGGGGAATATTCTATCTCTCAATGTTAAAATTAACCTACCCTTAAAATTATAGACTGTTCATGTCTTTGTCAGTAGGCAAACTTACAAAAACAGCAAGGGATCAAATAATTATTTTCTTCGCTGTATCTCCTGATTTCACTGTGCAAATAAGCTTTACACCTAAAGCGTATGATACTAATGTAGGTTTGTGACATTAAAACTTGTAAAGGCTTTGAAATTACAAGTGGATTTTAGACAATTAATAAGATATTTGTGATATTCAAAATCACTGTCAGGCGAGCTACAGTGACACCATCATAAATAGGTGTACATTTTATTTTGAATAATATTTAGGTAGCCATTGGTTTGCTCTATTTTCCCCAAGATTTCAACATTTTCTTGTTTTTAGAATTCTCCGCTTTCTACTGTTTCCCTTTAGAGTGCCTTCACCTATAAATGTAGAGTATGTTTGCTTCAGGCAAAGTATGTTAAACTTAGGAAACAAATATGTTTTTCTTCCTCAATCTTTCCTACATTTGTTTGGGCATTTGGGATTAGACACTACTTGACATTTGGCATTTGACAGAAAATGTAGTTTTGCAACAGCTGGAAAGCCACGGGCGAAGGACAACTGATATGCTCTATGATGTACAGCTTTTAATTGTTTGTAACAGAAAGTAGATCTTATTTTAGGCCACGCTGCTAGCTGGTGGCCCAACATAGGCCCCTAATCATCAAGATTCCATTTTCAATAAGAGGGCGTCTTGGAATAAGAGGATCATGCCTTTTAATGAATCAGGAGTGGCTTAAAAGTGGCAAGCGCCCCCCTGTGCTGCTTCATAAATCTTGCTCTAGCCATGGACTAAGAATGTCACTTGTCCACTCATCTATCGCAATAGGCTGACAATGAGCTAAGCTTACCCCACAACAGGTTCACATATCCACTCACATATTACACTTACATGATGCGATTGGTGATTTCAGCGGTAGGAATGTGTTAGTACAGTCCACCACTTTTACTAGGGCATGCTGGGATTGTCTGGGATCTGAAAACTGGTGCAGCAAGAGAGACGTCCTGGAGAAGGGTGTGGGAAGTTCAGATTATAGAGCATATTAGCGTAAGCTCATTAGCAGAACAGAGAGCAAGGGTAAGTTGGTAGACAGAGATGAAGAAGGAGATGTAGGGCGGTATATAACCTTGGAGAGCTTTGTGGGTGAGAGTGATAAGTTTATATTGTACTCTGTAGTGGATAGGCAACCAGTACAAAGACTGGTAGCAGCTAGACAGAAATGTGATCCTGGCTAGATAGATTGGATAGATTGCAGAGGGGAGAGTTTAGTAAGAGGGAAACCAATTAGTAGAGAGTTACAGTAGTTCAAACAAGAAAGAATCAGAGCAACAGTGAGAGTTTTTGCAAAGCCAAAGGTAAGAAAAGGTCGAAATTCTAAAGATACTTTTGAGGTGCAGGTGGCATAAGTGAGCGGGTGATTAAATGTAGGGAGTGAACAAAAGATCTGAATCAAATATAACCCCAAGACAGCGAGTGAGCTGCCCACCGTGAGCGGTAATGCGCTGAAAAAGAGATTGTGCAGAAGAGGAGGCCATAAACATCACGCTGGTCCTCTGGGCACAGTATGCGGTGCATACAGTACAGACCAAAAGTTTGGACACACCTTCTAATTTAAAGATTTTTCTGTATTTTCTTGACTATGAAAATTGTACATTTACACTGAAGGCATCAAAACTATGAATTAACACATGTGGAATTATATAATTAACAAAAAAGCGTGAAACAACTGAAAATATGTCTTATATTCTAGGTTCTTCAAAGTAGCCACCTTTTGCTTTGATGACTGCTTTGCACACTCTTGGCATTCTCTTGATGAGCTTCAAGAGTTAGTCACCGGAAATGGTCTTCCAACAATCTTGAAGGAGTTCCCAGAGATGCTTAGCACTTGTTGGCCCTTTTGCCTTCACTCTGCGGACCAGCTCACCCCAAAACATCTCGATTGGGTTCAGGTCTGGTGACTGTGGAGGCCAGGTCATCTGCCGTAGCACCCCATCACTATCCTACTTGGTCAAATAGCCCTTACACAGCCTAGAGGTGTGTTTGGGGTCATTGTCCTGTTGAAAAATAAATGATGGTCCAACTAAACGCAAAACGGATGGAATAGCATGCCACTGCAAGATGCTGTGGTAGCCATGCTGGTTCAGTATGCCTTCAATTTTGAATAAATCCCCAACAGTGTCACCAGCAAAGCACCCCCACACCATCACACCTCCTCCTCCATGCTTTACGGTGGGAACCAGGCATGTAGAGCCCATCCGTTCACCTTTTCTGCGTCGCACAAAGACACGGTGGTTGGAAACAAAGATCTGAAATTTGGACTCATCAGACCAAAGCACAGATTTCCACTGGTCTAATGTCCATTCCTTGTGTTCTTTAGCCCAAACAAGTCTCTTCTGCTTGTTGCCTGTCCTTAGCAGTGGTTTCCTAGCAGCTATTTTACCAAGATGGCCTGCTGCACAAAGTCTCCTCTTAACAGTTGTTGTAGAGATGTGTCTGATGCTGGAACTCAGTGTGGCATTGACCTGGTCTCTAATCTGAGCTGCTGTTAACCTACAATTTCTGAGGCTGGTGACTCGAATAAACTTATCCTCAGAAGCAGAGGTGACTCTTGGTCTTCCTTTCCTGGGGCGGTCCTCATGTGAGCCAGTTTCTTTGTAGCACTTGATGGTTTTTGCAACTGCACTTGGGGACACTTTCAAAGTTTGCCCAATTTTTCAGAGTGACTGACCTTCATTTCTTAAAGTAACGATGGCCACTCGTTTTTCTTTACTTAGTTGCTTTTTTCTTGCCATAATACAAATTCTAACAGTCTATTCAGTAGGACTATCAGCTGTGTATCCACCAGACTTCTGCACAACACAACTGATAGTCCCAACCCAATTTATAAGGCAAGAAATCCCACTTATTAAACCTGACAGGGCACACCTGTGAAGTGAAAACCATTTCCGGTGACTACCTCTTGAAGCTCATCAAGAGAATGCCAAGAGTGTGCAAAGCAGTCATCAAAGCAACAGGTGGCTACTTTGAAGAACCTAGAATATAAGACATATTTTCAGTTGTTTCACACTTTTTTGTTAAGTATTTAATTCCACATGTGTTAATTCATAGTTTTGATGCCTTCAGTGTGAATGTACAATTTTCAAAGTCTTGAAAATACAGAAAAATCTTTAAATGAGATGTTGTGTCCAAACTTTTGGTCTGTACTGTACATTTAATAAAATTTATAATTTTTAGGGATTTTTTTTTACTTCTTTATGCCCAGGGCCTTTTCTCTCATATTGTCCTGGGCATGTGATAGTACTATTGCTGTGGAATTAGAATCCTGCACTTGATATTTATTATATCGTTTATAAGGACATTTTTGTTGATTTATACCTGCTGAGCTTGTGCAGGACTTCTGGTCAAATACAGCAGACCATCTGTAATGACAAAGCCACAGTGTAGAGTATGGTGGAAGGAGAGCAGTAGATTGCGCTTCTCCTTTAGATTTAATTGTGCTGAGATATGTGAAGTGGGGAGAAGCTGTCGGGGATCCTCCTGTCGACTAGTCTAACGTGTGGCTTGGTGGCTAATAAAGTATGGTTTTCTCTAAAACATTGCAGTGTTTCAGAGTCAAACATACCGGGCTAAGTTCATGCCTGATACATGCAAGGTCTGATATATGACTTGTCAAGGAGCATGGTGTGAGAACTGGAGAAGCAGAGAAAGGGAAATGACAGGTCATGTACAAGCTGTGAAGGTGCAGGCAGGAAGTGCAGGACCAGAGACAGGTGGAGTAGGTTCATTAAACCCGCACACAGACTGCAATAAGCCTTGGTTTGATTTGCAAAAGACACTTGGCACTTCCGAAATGTGTTCAGAATGAATTAATTTATTTGTGGAAAATCCAGAAAATAACAGACGTTTCGGTCAAAACAAGATCTTCACCAGTCCTCTGGGTAGTGAAGTGCTGCTTACAACAGTCCTGGGTGCATGTCCACAGGAAGCGCTTATTTTAACCGAAACGTCTTATTATTTTCTTCATTTTCCACAATAAATTAATTCATCCTGAACACATTTCATGAGTGCCAAGTGTCTTTTGCAATGCAAACTATGGATTAGGATCCTACTTGTGCACCTTGGATCCAGAAGTGCCATGCTTTTTCTCAAATCATGCAATAAGCCTTGGTCAGTGAGCTGGCTTGCATAATTAGTAGCAAGATGGACGCCATGTCCTATGATCTTTGAAGTCGTGCCCTAGTGTAGTAAAATCACATGAATTTTTCTTGTTAGTGCTAGTTTAAGAATGGGTGCATCTGCATGTGTATAGTTCTTAACTTTTATTTGCGGACCTGTCACCATACTATGCCATGCTATAATACAAGTATTAAATGATCCACTTTAAGAGTAATAATTAATAAGGAGGTGGATACTGTAAAAGTGATCCATGGAAATTATCCTACTGATCTTAAAAGATAAACAAATATTTTTGTCCATATGCCCTAATAGAACCACGTCTATGAGCCATAATGGAGGACCCAAACCATCCTTGTCTTACAGTCAATGACTGGTTGGCAGTGACTTCACCTGACAAAAGGTAATAATATTTTAGGAGGATTGAAGGTAAGATTCTTTAACTTTACAATGTTTGTGCCCGCTGTTGAGATGATTTCTCTTAAAATGCCATTGTTTTGCTTGTTTCCCTTCCCCAGGTATTCATCACAACATCCCCATCACTTTCACAGAATAGTTTGCTGGTGCTCCTTCACCATCTATGCTCTAATCCTAATGATTTATTTTAGGTGCTGAGCTGCCATGAAGAACATACAATTATACAACAATATCTACAGCATGGCATCAATGGGATGACAATCAGATGTTAGTGGGTGACCTGTTTTATTAAAAGATCTGTCAGAGTCTGATCTTCACAACACATGTTTGTGAATACTGAAAACAAAGTCAAAGTCCATAAAAATACCATAAACTTTATTGAAATACAAAAGGCATACACAAATATAACTCAGTAGTCATATATCGATACAAAATCAATTAGAACAGAGACTAGGGTACCAAGGAATGAGTATCACACATATATATCTAGGGCTTGGAGAATATATATTTTATATCACCATTCCATAAAGTGTAAATGCTTGTATAGTCTTCCATAACTGTTAAATGATAGGGTTTGCCAGGACCATCTATGTTGCTGATAGCCATAGAAGATTAAATGTATATTAAACTAATGGTAACAAATTCAATACATCATCAGTAATATTCAGAATAATTCTGCCACCATCCATACAAGGACAAGGAGATTCATACTCATTGTTACCCAGTTGTGTGGTACCACGCTGATAGGGGGCCAGACTATTGCCCCCTGAGGAAGCCAATGCGAAATGCGTGATGGGGCTGTCACCGTGGTACCACACAACTGGGTAACAATGGGTATGAATGCCTTGGTACCCGAGCCTCTGTTCGAATTGATTTTGTATCGATATATGACTATTGAGTTATATTTGTGTATGCCTTTTGTATTTCAATAAACTTTATGGTATTTTTATGGACTTTGACTCCATGTTTTCAGTATTCATTCCGCTTAAGGAGTGTCCATGCAGATATTTGGAGTAGGCCCTGTATGAATGCATTGGGTATTCTCTACACTCATTTTTTTTAAATATGCATTCTGCTTTGAAGATACTGCTCACGTTTGTGTTGGTATATTATGCCATAAATAAAAGAGATTTCAGAGGACTGCAGTAGTAGAGTCATAGGCGGATTATAATGAGGGCAATCCGGGCGACCGCCCGGGGCCCCGAGCCTGCAGGGGGCCCGCGGCTCCGGGCGGGGTGTCTAATGCCGGATTGCCCTTATTATATGTGCGGGCCGCCGCGGCACATACCGGTAGCAGTGGCGGGAGGGGGGGCCCTGGACCGCTCCCCCAGTAGCGGCCGCCACTACTTCTTCATCGGCCGGGCCAGCACTGCAGCAGTTAACTTCCCTGTGCTGGCCCGGCCGCGTCACTGCTAGGAGACACGGCCCTGTGCGCGGCCGTGTCTCCTAGCTGTGACGTCACGCAGTGCGTGCCCGGCCTGTACTGCTACTTACCACCGGAGAGGAGAGAGAGCAGCAGGAGGAATGGAGCCGGGGGATGGTGAGTGTGTGTGTGTGGGCAGATGTGTGTGTGGGCAGATGTGGGCAAGTGTGTGTGTGTGGGCAGGTGTGTGTGTGGGCAGGCGTGTGTGTGTGTGTGTGGGCAGGTGTGTCTGTGTGGGTGTGTGTGTGTCTGTGTGGGCAGGTGTGTGTGTGTGGGCAGGTGTGTGTGTCTGTGTGGGCAGGTGTGTGTGTGTGGGCAGGTGTGTGTGTGTGTGTCTGTGTGGGCAGGTGTGTGTGTGGGCAGGTGTGTGTGTGTGGGCAAGTGTGTGTGTCTGTGTGGGCAGGTGTGTGTGTGTGGGCAGGTGTGTGTGTGTGTGTCTGTGTGGGCAGGTGTGTGTGTGGGCAGGTGTGTGTGTGTGGGCAGGTGTGTGTGTCTGTGTGGGCAGGTGTGTGTGTGTGGGCGGGTGTGTGTGTGTGGGGGCAGGTGTGTGTGTGTGGGCGCAGGTGTGTGTGTGTGTGTCTGTGTGGGCAGGTGTGTGTGTCTGTGTGTGTGTGTGCCTGTGTGTGTGTGTGTGGGCAGGTGTGTGTGTGTGGTCAGGTGTGTGTGTGTGGGCAGGTGTGTGTGTGTGGGGGCAGGTGTGTGTGTGTGTCTGTGTGGGCAGGTGTGTGTGTCTGTGTGTGTGTGTGTCTGTGTGTGTGTGTGTGGGCAGGTGTGTGTGTGTGGTCAGGTGTGTGTGTGTGGGCAGGTGTGTGTGTGTGTGTCTGTGTGGGCAGGTGTGTGTGTGTGGGCAGGTGTGTGTGTGTGTGTGTGTGTGTGGGCAGGTGTGTGTGTGTGTGTATGTGTGGGCAGGTGTGTGTGTGTGTGTGTGTGTGTGTGGGTTGGTTAGAAAGTCTCGCCCTGTTGAACACTACACCTGACTTGAGGCCACCTCCTCTTGGTTGTCCAATGTTCTTGCTTCTCTAGGGCTCTTCTCAGATATTCATTATACCAGCTCCCCAGAATACCAAAGCTAGGGTGGGTGACCGCGAGCCCTGGTGGTGGTCATAACTGTGGCCACCCAGGGGCAATACTCCATAACAACAATACCCTGAGGTGGTGTAGGATGTAAGGACCTATTCACACTACATCCAGCGCTGCATTCAGGTCTTTACACAAGGCTTACAACTGAATCCCTGAAATTCAGGATTGTGCTGTCTGAAATTAGACATCTGAAAGCAGAGCAAATGGAGCCTAAAGATTCAGACTTTAGCCTCAGTTTGCCTTTGTTCAAATCAATGACTATGTCAAGGCCCATCTGAATGCCATTTTTCAGGGATTTAGATAGAAGCCTGGAAAGAGGAGATTAATGCATTGCAAAATTCAGTGTGAATAGGCCCTTATATCTGGAGTCTTGATATTGATGCCACATGCATTTTACTTGTTTTTAACTTAAAAAAAAAATACACACATGTATTCATATGAATTTATGACCTACTTAAACCTTCGAGGACCTTAAATTTTATTCAATCAAATTTTTTTCCAGTTTAAAACTATGGGACATATATGTGCCTTGGTCCTCAAAGGGTTTTTAAAGGGGCTGCAAACATAAATACGAAAAAAATAATTCAGTTAGTGCTTTTTGCGTTCATATAATTTTTATTTGAAGTCCATTTTTTTATATACCTTGAAATTAAGCCCTACCCCATGGAATGAAGCCCTACCTACACGACATCTGAGAGCTACATGGATCCCGCTTGTGAGGTGCCTGTCCGTCACTACTATTCAGTTTTAGGGTCCACTCACTAAGCCATATATTCTCTCATGCAAGAGAATACGGCCAATTATGCTAATGACACTCGGCTCAAACTCTGTCAGAGCTTCAACTGAGTGTGATCCGATTCTCTCGCAGCACAGATATGGAGAAGATGGAGAACTTAAGTTCTCCATCTTCTCCATAGTCTCTGTGAGTGTTCATCAGACTGCACTTGGATGACATCCGAGTGCAGTCCAATGTTTTGCGTGCACCCATAGACTTGTATGGGTGCACATGGTCCGAATATCGAATGAGATTATTTTCTCATGCCAATAATAGCAGATCTGCACTGTCCCATAGTATAACATAGGGCCGAGTCCTATCCGATAAAACATCACATAGCATTCGGCCATGTTATACGACAGTGTGAGCGAGCCCTTAGAGTCAAGGAATATTTACATGCAGATGATGATATTACTCTCCAAGTGTATATTTTTTTAAGCGAGTTCATAGTAAATGCTTTGCCTTTTTGACATGTGATCAACTAAAGAACAAGAAAGATTTAGGACCTCCCCTATAGAGAAACGGAAAATAGTTTGGAGGACTTGCATGTCCTTTTTTATTTATTATGAGAAAATCATAAAAGATCCCGTTTTTTAACCATGCTGTGACTTTCTGCTGAGGGAGAGGGAGAGAGCTGCCCTATTAAGAGTCTGTAATAAGACCTGCTGACAAAAGTGTTGAAGATACAGTCTAATGTGAATTAACAATGAAAAAAAGTTAATTTCACAAATGGCTTGTATTTTTTTAATACAAACTTTTTTTTGTGTTTACAGCTCCTTTAAAGGGAATCTGTCATCAGGTTTTTGCCACCTAATCTGGGATCAGCATAATGTAGGGTTAGAGGCACTGATTCCAGTAATGTGTCACTTACTGGGCTGCTTAGTGTTGTTTTGATAAAATCATTGATTTGTCAGAAGGTAATTATCACTAGATGACTAGTAAGTTCTGTAGGACCCCACCCCCATCACTGATTAGTAGATTTCTGTGTACACTGAGCATGGGCAGAAAGCTGCCAATCAGTGGTGTGGGTGGGGCTATACAGAGCGCAGCATTCAGAGAGCTGCTAGAGCTGCAGCAGATAAAACTGTGATTTTCTCAAAATGACAACAAGCAGCTGAAAAAGAGACACATCGCTGGAATCAGGGTATCTGCCCCAATATTGTGCTGCTCTCAGATGAGGCAGCACAATTAATATTGTGCCAAATTAATTTCCCGTGAACTATCACATGATCTATCACAGGAGATCATGTGACATGTCACGTGATAAATCAGGTGGGGGGGGCCTGCGCCTTCTAAACTGCCCGGGGCCCTTGCTACTCTTAATCCACCCCTGAGTAGAGTTATTGATGCCCAAAAGGCTGGAAAATGTTATAAAACACCACTAAAGGGTTTGGTCTCCAGTCAGATTGTGTACAAATGGAGGAAATTCAAGGCCATTATTATCCTCCCCAGGAGCACACATACAACAAAGATCACGCCACAAGCATGGCATATAGTTTGCAAGGTTACACAGGAACCCAAGGTAACTTCTAAGCAATTAAAAGCCTCTATCACATGAGTTAATATTAATATTCATAAGTATATCATTTGCAAGATACTAAATAACAATAGTGTGCATGGTAGTATTGCAAGGAGAAAGCCCCCACTTTCTAAAAGGAACATTGCTGCCTGTCTGCAGTTTGCTAAAGATCACCCTGGCAAACCAGAGGTCTGTCGGAACAACATTTTATGAATGGATAAGACTAAAAGAGAGCCATTTGGTTTAAAACAAAAGCATTATGGTTGGAGAAAGAAAAATACTGTATTCCAGCATGAAAATCTCTTACCATTATGGTAGTCAGGGGCTGGCGATGCTGCTTGTGATCCATAATTCATTTTCTCCTTCCCCCAAGGAAACAGAAGAACAATAGTTATTTCTGCTATTTCTCCCTTTTTATTTTATAACTGTCTTGCATATTTGTGTGTCGTTTTATTTTTACCTTTCTATATCTTTTAATGTAAGCACTGTATATTTTTATATTAAAGCTTAAAATCTTTAATAAGTTGTATGCTCTACAGTATCCATAGCCTTTCAGAGAGTGTGTGGCCTTTTTTGATTGTCAGATAGTAACATATTTTGGGAACTCATCGCCCCATGTGTTTAATGAGTGGTGGCATCGTGTTAAGTAATCGGGGTGTGTGAACTGTGTCGGGGCGTGATTTATGCTCACTTTATAGCCTAGAACAGAGGTTGAGTGGTGGACTGAGTAAGAGGAGATAAAGTAACCCTTGAGGCGTGCCCCAGGTCACGTGCGGAGAAGTGTGTACGTGACACTATTAATCCACAATTTCACTACTTATCCTTCTTGGTGTTGTAATTTCAATGTTGAAGAGGATATTACATTTCTAGAGGCTATCCACTACTATGCTATTAGGCTAGGTCATCAATATACATTTGTTGGCACCCCACCAATCAGCTGATACTAGTTCCTTCAATAGCTGAGTATGCACAATTTAAGCAGCCCAGCTCTGTACACTGTTTTGTGGTCGCTCCCAGGTACTGCAGATCAGCTCCTATTCATTTTACGAAAGTTCACTACAACACACCCCATATATGCATACACATTTTTTCTTCTTATTCCTATGAGGCTGAACAGTAGATGGCGATATATTATAGTATTTTTATATGGTAACTTATTTTGTTGCTTGGCAAAAGACGTTTATACTCTTTAAGATTTCTATTCTAATGCTTCTTATAACAAGGTATAAATTTATGCAGTGTTTCTTCACGCTGCTAAGGTGAGAATCCTGAAGGAGCCACCTAGTCAAGCTGTAAGTAGTGTTAGGTTTCATCTCTTCTCACCAACTATGTGTTGGTGAATCAGATGCTCAGCATTTATTGGCTACCTAACCATATGCTGCATATTATTTTCAATCTTATATTTTGCAGAGCTGGCATGTTTCATGCATCAGATTATGCTCTGCATATGTTGTTGCTACTCTATAAGATAAATAGCCAAGGAAAAAAACACAACATACCTTATCCTTAAGGAGAACCTCTCTCTGTTTTTTAACCATTTGTAACATCTCTCATTGTGTTAGTATGATAAGGATTTCATTTCTATAGGGACGCAATGTATAATGGTAGCTACAATGTTCTGCTTGATCCATCTTATAATCTCCGTTGACCTGTAATGGAGTCTGCTGAGTATCTGTTATGGGTTTTTATAATTGTGATCGCAAGAATACTGCTGTTTCTGCTCTTTTCTTGCTGTCAAATGTGACAGTACTGCCAGTTATTTACCTTTTTCCATTTATGTCTACAAGACTTTAATGTAAACAATATAGGTTTAGCCCTTAAAACATAAAGGGAATCTATTAGGTTTTTGCTATGTAATTTGGCAGCACCATGAGGTAGGGGTAGAGACCCTGATTCCAGCAATATAGCACTTAGTTTACTTTGTGCTGCAGTTCAGTTGTTGAGCCCTGTATAACCCTGCCCACACCACAGTTTTCTGTGTACATTGTATAGTGACAGAGAGCTGCTAATCAGTGCTGGGGGTGTGGTTGGACCAAGAGGCAGGATGTCAGTTGTCCTGTAGTGATCTCCTGCTGATAAAACACTGATTGTATTGAAACAGCAAAACACAGCCCAGTAAATTACACAGCATTGTTATCAAGTCTCTGCTCCAACATTATAGTACTCTCATATTACATAGCAAAAACCTGCTGACAAATACCCTTTAAAAGAAACTTGGATAAATCTGTAGCCTGATCTATAGCTACACGCTGTGGGGATCAGGTCAAGAAAACTAGATTAAGAGCAACTGATGCACATTTTTTTTTTTAAAAAGGCTAGCAGATGTACATGACTTCATCTTTTGCACAATTTTCAGGTAGTCAGCATCCTCGCCTATCTATTTTATTAACAGCAGTAATAGCAGCCTCCTCTTTAGGCCAGGGTCAGATGAGCGTATGTTCTCTCATGTAAAGGAATAGGCTTGACTATACTAATGACACTTGGCTCAAACTCTGATCAGAGTTTGAGCCGAGTATCAATTTACTGTGATTAAATTCTAGTACATGTGCGGAGAAGACAGAAAATGTAATTTCTCCATCTTCTCCATTGTCACTGCTTCCGTGTAAATCGGACTGCACTCGGATGACGTCCAAGTGCCATCCAATGTTTTCCATGCACCCATATACATGAATGGGTGCACGTGATCTGATTTGAGGAGCCACTTGCATCAGCATGAGAAAAAAATGGCAGATCTGCACTGCCCCATAGAATAACATTGAACCAAGTGCTAAAACGTCAGATAGCATTCGTCCAATCATAAGACTGGTGTGAGCGAGCCCTTAAGGTAATGTCAGCAGTCTTCCACAAATATTAGTCACAACAGCCTCCCTACACAATATAATGGTTACAGTGTCCTGTTTTCGAACAAAAAGATTCACAGCAGCAGCCCCTTCACAACAATCCTCCTCCAAAAGTAGTCAGTTCTCCTTCTCATTTCACCTTGTATATATCATCTTAAATTGTGACCCCTTAAAGGGAATCTGTCACCAGGTTTTTGCTATCTTATCTGAGATTATAATGTACTGGGAGATACCCTGATTCCAGCAATTTATCACCTACAGTACAGACCAAAAGTTTGGACACACCTTCTCATTTAAAGATTTTTCTATATTTTCATGACTATGAAAATTGTACATTCACACTGAAGGCATCAAAACTATGAATTAACACATGTGGAATTATATACTTAACAAAAAAGTGTGAAACAACTGAAAATATGTCTTATATTCTAGGTTCTTCAAAGTAGCCACCTTTTGCTTTGATGACTGCTTTGCACATTCTTGGCATTCTCTTGATGAGCTTTAAGAGGTAGTCACCGGAAATGGTCTTCACTTCACAGGTGTGCCCTGTCAGGTTTAATAAGTGGGATTTCTTGCCTTATAAATGGGGTTGGGACCATCAGTTGTGTTGTGCAGAAGTCAGGTGGATACACAGCTGATAGTCCTACTGAATAGACTGTTAGAATTTGTATTATGGCAAGAAAAAAGCAGCTAAGTAAAGAAAAACGAGTGGCCATCATTACTTTAAGAAATGAAGGTCAGTCAGTCCGAAAAATTGGGAAAACTTTGAAAGTATCCCCAAGTGCAGTTGCAAAAACCATCAAGTGCTACAAAGAAACTGGCTCACATGAGGACCGCCCCAGGAAAGGAAGACCAAGAGTCACCTCTGCTTCTGAAGATAAGTTTATCCGAGTCACCAGACTCAGAAATCGCAGGTTAACAGCAGCTCAGATTAGAGGCCAGGTCAATGCCACACAGAGTTCTAGCAGCAGACACATCTTTTCAACAACTGTTAAGAGGAGACTTTGTGCAGCAGGCCTTCATGGTAAAATAGCTGCTAGGAAAACACTGCTAAGGACAGGCAACAAGCAGAAGAGACTTGTTTGGGCTAAAGAACACAAGGAATGGACATTAGACCAGTGGAAATCTGTGCTTTGGTCTGATGAGTCCAAATTTGAGATCTTTGGTTCCAAACACCGTGTCTTTGTGCGACGCAGAAAAGGTGAACGGATGGACTCTACATGCCTGGTTCCCACCGTAAAGCATGGAGGAGGAGGTGTGATGGCGTGGGGGTGCTTTGCTGGTGACACTGTTGGGGATTTATTCAAAATTGAAGGCATACTGAACCAGTTTGGCTACCACAGCATCTTGCAGCGGCATGCTATTCCATCTGGTTTGCATTTAGTTGGACCATCATTTATTTTTCAAAAGGACAATGACCCCAAACACACCTCCAGGCTGTGTAAGGGCTAATTGACCAAGAGGGAGAGTGATGGGGTGCTACGCCAGATGACCTGGCCTCCACAGTCACCAGACCTGAACAAAATCGAGATGGTTTGGGGTGAGCTAGACCGCAGAGTGAAGGCAAAAGGGCCAACAAGTGCTAAGCATCTCTGGGAACTCCTTCAAGATTGTTGGAAGACCATTTCTGGTGACTACCACTTGAAACTCATCAAGAGAATGCCAAGAGTGTGCAAAGCAGTCATCAAAGCAAAAGGTGGCTACTTTGAAGAGCCTAGAATATAAGACATATTTTCAGTTGTTTCACACTTTTTTGTTAAGTATATAATTCCACATGTGTTAATTCATAGTTTTGATGCCTTCAGTGTGAATGTACAATTTTCATGGTCATGAAAATACAGAAAAATCTTTAAATGAGAAGGTGTGTCCAAACTTTTGGTCTGTACTGTATGGACAGCAGGCTTGATTTTGAAATTCGAATTTGCCAGGTTTAACAAATTTTTATCAAGAAATGGATTCACATCGAATCGCAATACTGCAAAGTCTCCAATAGTTCTGTGTAACACTTTGAGGTCAACAAGGGCTATATGAAGCCCCTTTCAAACCCTTTAGCACAAGCACAACCTTAGTAATGGCAAAGTGATCTCAGCTAGTGTTGAGCCACCCCCGTAGTGTTCGAGTTCGGTTCGGTTCGTCGAACACCCGTGTGTTCGCCGAACTGTTCGTCGAACTGTTCGTCGAACACCTTCGAACACCGTTAAAACCAATGGCAGGCAAACAAAAACACATAGAAACACATAGAAAACACCTTCAAAGGTGTCCAAAAGCTGACAAACTGCTCAGAAGACACAACTAACACATGGAAAAGTGACAAGTACATATAGTCATGCGAAAAGAAAAGAGGTGGAGGAGTAAAAGGAGGGGGAGACACAGATATAGGCATGTCATGCCCTTCTAAAATCCAAAAAGTGAGAAGCCGAGACGGCCAGTCCGCTCCTGCCCGTGCCACCTCCGTGTCGCCGGGTTTGTGCCAGAGCCGCGGTGAACCCTGACGGCCAGCCCCCCTCTCCCAATACTGGTGCCTGTCCGCTGGTGGGTCGAGAGAGCCCCCCTGTGGTGGAGGCAGCTCTAAGCTTTTTAATTTAAATTGTCCCTCTAATTTGAATGAATACACTTTAAATCCATTTACAAGGATCTATTGGAGGGCAAGTCTCATGCCAGCAGCCGCGTAATTCCAGCTCCAGTAGCGTCCACTAAAGCTGCTGCAGTTAAAAAGCTTTTATAAGGATCGAGCTCGGCTGTCCACCGCAAGGCATCCTAGTGCCAGTCCCAGCCCCTATGCCTTGGGGTGCCTCCTGATGCTCTTCACTAAGTATCCCGTGGTCCCGAAGCATTTCCTTTGAAAAAATTAAGTGTCCAAACTACAGGTGGTGTAGCTTGCTTAACAGCCGGGATAATCCGCTGACTAGCAGACACTGCTACTAGGCACAAAGTATTTCCTGGGCTAGATGCAGTTAAAAATTTGTAAGTAGATACTCTCGTTGGATGCTGAGAAAGCATTCCATAGAGTCTCCTGGCACGCCATATATGATTCTCTTAAAAAGCTTGGGGTAGGGGTCTAGGGGACCCTTTTATAGCCAAAATCACGGCCCTGTATCACAATACGTCACCTAGGCTGAAGATAAATGGAACTGTAGCACCGAGGGCTCGGTTGCTACAGACGTATTGCACCTCACCCAGAGGTGTGATATCTCACTCTCAGATAAGGATGGAGTGTGGATCAGGACCCGACACCTGCATGCATTACACCACATTGCCGTGGGGCAGGGCGACCAATATGCCCCTGAGATGGGCACGACAGTCCCTGTCCCTGGCTGGAGTGGGGGGAGGGAACACTGAGGAAGGGGAACCCTGCAGTGCAGGAGCAGGGAGGAAGCAGTTCCTGGGTGCATTGAGAAGGGAGTATAAAAGGTGGGCACCATCTTAGTTCAGTGCAGAGAAGTCTGAGCAGAAGTGG